>NW_027466450.1:4462500-5182500 GCF_050575085.1 Anarhichas minor
CCTCTGCATACATGTTCTCCAAATTACAGTTAACAGTTGTATGATGTTCACACTGTCAAACACTCAGCTGCATGGTTGGCCATGAACACTGTGGTGTGTTTGTTGGCATTATTATCAGTCAAAAGTGCCACAATCTTAAAGGGCAGGACTTTTAGGGAAGAACAACTAATGTTATAGTACTCAGTACTGTGTAGTGGAACTTTTAATTACTTATCTTGAAATTGTTCCTTGTACTCCAGAAAAATCTGAGAATTATTTATTTTCGACTAATAGACATGAAATTAATGTTTTAAAATAGTATTTTTACTGCTGTTCGTATGATCTTTTCTCTCCATTCACCACTCTCTTTACCTAACCTGTTCTTAAAATGTATTCGTCATTCTAACAGATGGCCACAAATGTTTCAGTTCCTCTAGTCTCTGTGTCGCCTCTATCTCCATTTTTCTTAATCTCTGATAATGTTCCGATAGCTCAGGGCTCATGTCTTATCTTGCCACTCTCGTATGACGCACAGCGCAGAGCAAGGACATGCCGGTTTGACACTACACTGAGACAATGTCTTAGAATCGCTAATCTCAGAATGACTCCCTGCACTTTTCAAATGTTTCTATTTTTGAGAGCGATGGGTGGATAGGAAGAGAGATAGAATGCGAACGAGAGCCGAAGGAGGATGCCATCATTTTTTACAACACCTCTGGTCACAAAAGACATATTCAGCCTGTGCATTGACCCCTGCATGAGGTGAGAGAGCGAGTCCCCCACGAAAACACACAAGCAAGTGATAAACAGGATAGGTGGAAGGCAGCAGAAAGCGGAGCTTGTGAAGAGTGGGAGGAGAAGTGAGGGGGGGATGGGCGCCTCATTTGGGAATTACCACATTATTGTATGAATGATGGAGGCGGGTAGTGGTGAAGGGAAGATAAATAAACAATCAGGGAAACACAGGGTTGAAGAACACAACGCTCCTTCTTTTCCAAGGCAAAGTAAGATAAAACAGGGCAGAGAAAAACATTCATAAAATTGAGGCATGGATTGATTTCCCCACCCGCCTATTCATTTCATTGACAACAGCAACAAAAATGGGATTGGAGATACAAAAGATGTTGTTGTTTGGCTTCTCCTGTATCAGTGTAACGAAAGCTGTTTTCCATCATTGAGATCACACAGCAGGTTTACTGAGCGCTCCGAAGACATTGACACTGTCTGGAAGTGGGCCATCAGTTTCCTTCAATCACCCTAATGTGGAGGGCTGTGAGGCTGACAGCCATCCATAGCCGAGTGATACCCCTCCCCCCAAACACACGGCCTCCCCCAGAGTCCCCCAGGTGGTCTCAGTCAACAGATTGAATGGAGCATCACTCAATGATGGATCAAAAGAAAGACTGTCCACCCATCGCTCATCTTCTCTCCCCCCCCCTCCGTCCTACCAGCTAACCTCTCCCCGTTCCTATTCTCTTACGCTCTCGTTGATCCACCTTTTCTCGTTCAGCTCCCTTCGCATTCATCTTGGGTGTTCCTGCCCTGCTCTGAGCACCAGACAAGCCGAGGGGCTTTAAGACCTCATCCCTCACTCGCCTTTACCTGCTGGGACAAATAGGTCCCTGAGCGCCGCTGGTGAAGGATGAGACTGTTACAGCCACTTCTTTTTATTTGGCTAATTTGTCTTTGCTCTCTCATGTATTCACTCTCACGCTCAGATAACATCAAACTCAGTTCCCATATTCTGTACAAATGCATGAATGGGCTCCATTGTTACGTTTGTCCTCTACACTTGTTTCGTTTATATGGACCATACGATCCATGTCACATGGAAAGTAATGATTTCCTGCGGCAACACGCACCGTTCAAATGATTTCAAACACAAACCTATTTGCTGTTTACACACGGAACACACAATTTGAAATCACAATCTTGGAAGACACATTATTGTGGAATGACAAACGGAACTAAATTCGTCTGAGGTATCTTCGTCGCAGTGCAGCACCAGGCAGGATGCTAAATAAAGTCAGCATAAGTTCCTGTCTGCAGTCACATGCCCCTCTGCAGGGCTGTAACTGGGTTCAAAGAACATCACTTTACCAAGCTTTATGTCACCTCATGTCCCCTGATGTTGCTACATGAGGCTGATGATATTTTATATTTCTCTGATTCATTTAAAGACAAAAACAATCTGTGGCACTCTGTGGCCCCAATCCCATCATCTACAAAACTGACTAAATAACTAACTGCCTGCATACGTTCTGCATGAGATAGAATAACCCAAGTCAGTATTTGTGCTAAAAACAAACATAATGAAGAGGTGAACAAAACAAACAAGCCAACCATTTTCACAGAGCTGTGGATTTCTCGACTCTGCGATGGCGTTTTCAGGCTGTGACTTTTGCTCATGACAAAGAGGCGGAGACAAAAACAAAATAAAAAAATCACTAAATTGATAAATCAATGTTTCACAACAGATCAGCCATCCAATAACCTCTTTCTCACCACTTTTTCGATTTGCTGAGTCGGCAGCTAAAGAGGCCAGACAAGAGCCGACAGGACTGGACACCCCTCGTCTCACGCCCAAGGAGCTGACTGGGAGGACTAGAACATGTCAGTCTGCTTCAACCAAAGTGTTTGTCGTCTGACGCTCCCTCCCTCCAGACCTATCTCACGCCGGAATAGATCAATTCTTGCAGTTTTCCGAAACTGACAAGCCAACGTTCACACCCATTCCACACAGCGATTGACCAGGTGTGCAGAGGTAAGAAAGTGAGGAGGGTTTAAACTTCCTCCTCTTTATTACCTCTTTTCACACATTTTTTTGGTATGTACAAGCCTTGAAGCAAAAACTGTCTGGAAGTGTCTGTCTGACTTCCATCCAGGCCTGGTGAAGTAGAAGAGCATCAGAACTGTACACTACAAAAAGAGAGAGACTGTCAGCGGCACAGTTTAGACTAGCAGGCCAATAACAGGCAAGTGTTATGCAAGTGTTGGCCTGGCCTGAGCACAGAGCATCATAACAGCTGTAATGAAAACCAGAGACAGAGAGCCAGTAAAAAGCTCCCATCACAACTCCAACCACACCAGGGAGAATTCACCCCCCCCCCGGTTTACCCTTAACAGTAACAAGCTGTTTTTCTGCAACTACTTGTGGCCTCAGCCCCTTTCATTTCTCTTTATATGTTTCCCCAGTTCTTCACTTTAAATCCCTGCTACACTCTGCTCTCTCTCTCTCACTCTCTCTCTCTCTCTCTCTCTCTCTCTCTCTCTCTCTCTCGCTCTCTCCCGTCTTTCTCTCTTCTTTTTCCTTGAGCATGAAAGCATGATAGGTTTTTCTCCCTCCGAGCGCTAGCAGAGCAACAACACATTCCTGTCCGCATTCCAGCCTCAGGAAAAACAGTCCGGAACATAATAAAAGGCCAAGCACGTCATTTGTTTTTAAATCCACTTGCTCGCTGGAACAAAGCTGTGCTGAGGGCACGACTGGGCAAATGTGTTTGTGCATAAGAGAAAGAGACAGTGAGAGGGTTGTGTTTGTGTTTACATGAATCTGTGTGCATGTGTGTTTTTCTGTTTTTCTCTGTGGTAATGACAGCGTGACGAGCTTACGCCTCCGCCACCAACAATAAACCGCACGGGCCTCCGCCCAAGCACAGGACCTGAAATACATGTGTTGAGAAAAGAAAAGCAGCGCGGACACATTCACTGATCACACACACTGATCAGCTCACATCTCCAGTCGTTCATCCTGTCAGCACATATATACGTACTGTACATCCATTTTTCTCTTCTATCTGTTGTTATTGGCATTTTGTCCAACTTGTCTCATTTCTCTTGTGCAACTCCGGGTCACAGGAAAATCCCCAGATCCACCGTGACCTTGTTTGGGTTACCTGCACTCTCGGGTATCTGCTGTTCAAACACACGCACTGGACACACAAAGACGGAGAGACACGCGCACATATTTGGCCGTACACACAATAATTATCATCGGACAGCTGATAAGAGGAGTGCTGGACATTTTGGCGCTGTCTGAGTCTCTCTGACAGACGTGGCGGGTTGAAGGTCAGGCCAGTTTTAATGGAGTGTTTTGGCCATGGTGTACCCTTGGTCAGAGAGCCTCTTGACCTCCACATCCTGCCTGGAGCAATATCACTTTCGTTCCCCATCCTCTAAGCCAGCCATCACTCTCCAAGAATGACTGTGACTGATTGCGGTGCAAAAGCCTCCCAGTTGATATTTTCCATTATTCATTCCTATTTTTGTCTTTTAATCCCCCCAGTCCCCAGTATCAGTGGTAAGTGATACTGGGAGCTTCCAACCAGCCAATCCATAGTGATGCTGACCTCATCCTGTCCTCTCTGTCTGTCGCTCCCCCCTCCACCGGTCCCATCAGTTCCTCAGGAAGCTAATAATCTCCTTCCTGTGTTAGAGACAGAGCGTGGTGACCAGCGGAGCCCATGTGTGTACGTACACTAGGCTGCAAAAACAAAACAAAACAAAACAAACAAACATGTTTTATTACTTGAGTGCGCCTTATTTTTCCATCTTCACCTTATCATATCACCCTTGACTCGCTTTAGAAAACAGTCTCTCCATCTAGTCTGAAGTACCTTCTCACAGAACATTCTGTTCTTATGAATACCAGTTTACGTGTGGGGGACGGCATATGCATGGTTTCATATTGTCTCGACCGGAAATTACTTGGCCTTTATCAAAAAAGAAAGAATGTACCTATATTTTAAAAGATTCTCCAGTAGGAACGTCGATTGACTTGCATTGTCGGTTGACAGTAAGCACAATAAAGAATAACACCAGCCTCATCTTTAATATCATCTGAAAGCAGTTGTGATACACATGAAAAGGTAACAGCACAAGTAGAGCCACTATCTTTGTCCAAACTGTGAGTGATCTCACACAGCAAACATCAAAAAGGCCAAAGTTTAACAACCCAGCAATAAACCAGCAGTTATTACAGCCCACTTTCATATGACCCAATATCACAGTACCACTCAGTTAGGACTTAAGGGACCAATAACTTGTGCCATTAATGACCACTGTTTCTCCTGCCTCTTGACCTGGACATCTCTCGTAAAAGAGGAAGAAAGACAGTGAGCTCGACCCATTTCCCCGTCTTTATCCACTGTGCAACCCAATGACTGTACCAACCAACCATCTTCTTTTGAAGGTTTACCACACAAACACACACACACAAACACACACACACACACACACACACACACACAAACACACACACACACACACACACAGAAATTAATTTACAGTAGGCTTCATGTTGCTAGGCAGCTTCATCGCTTCATTCTTATTGACAATGCTGTTTTTCTTGGTAACAAATACTGCTATTTAACAGTGACAAGGAGAACACAAAGAGGCAAACACAAAGGCAGAATCATTCGGTCTTGCTTTTCTTCTGTTTCAGTCTGTCGCTTTCACTCGCTCCTCAATCTGTCTCACCCTGCTTCTTGTTTTCCATGTAGTGGTCTTGGTGTTGTAATCCACACCTGGACAGGCGCCAAGCATGTCTGCAGACACCTGCGTCAGACTGACAGAGAACTGAGAAAAACAAGAGTCAGAAGAACAGAGCCCACACCTTCATCCCTCTTCTCCCTCTCTCTGTGCCTTCTTCTGTGTTTGTCTGTGTCCCTCTACCCCACCAACCCTCCACCTTCTACTCTACGTGAGTTTGAATGGGTCATGTGACTTCCTTCCTGTTGTTTTGACCCTGGGGTCAGTCTGCTTCAGGGTCAGTGCATCCACCCCCCCTTTGCTTATTAAACACAATCCTAAAATCTCAGTGTCTTTGGTTCCCCCCACTCTCTCACACACAACCACACATACAGCCACAAACAGAACAGGGGAGAGAGGGAGAGTGGTGGGCCTCTGCTGAATGTGATTGAACTTTAGAGGAACTCAATGACCACGCTCTACTCCTCTTTATGGTGCGCTCCGGCTGACCTTTTTGTCTGTAGAGGACGGCAGACGGTGGGGGGTTGGGTGTTGGTCTCTTGTTATGGCTGACTCAAATAAAGAACAGACTTTTTCAGGTCCAAACACCGACTACTACTAGCATGTGTCAGCCACAGCAGGTATGCCACATTCTTCCCCGGCCGACAGCAGTTTATG
Source organism: Anarhichas minor (assembly GCF_050575085.1). Lineage (NCBI taxonomy): Eukaryota > Metazoa > Chordata > Actinopteri > Perciformes > Anarhichadidae > Anarhichas > Anarhichas minor. The sequence continues at coordinate 4,468,627 of NW_027466450.1, forward strand.
ATTGAATGTTCTGCCTGTTACTCTGTATTTCATACGGGTCATCGTGTCACCATCAGTTGTCCAGGGCAACATTTTTGGCTTTCAAATAAGCAGAAGGTGTTCAGGTCCGTGCAAACAACCCAATCCAAGGTCACCGGAACATAAAGTGAGACCCAGGATCCCTCTGGATTTGAACATTATCAAAGGCCCTGCTATCTCACAGTTTCCCCACAGCAGCGGGCTTCTGTTCCTTCACGACACTTTGCCGATTCAGAACAGGCGTCAGGGGGCTCACAGTGGACTCGGTGTGTTGTCATGGTTACAGATAAGGCTGTGTGTTATCACTCTCTTCAGCTATGGAAAGCACATGACTGTGAATTGGAGTACAATTGGTTTATGTGTGTGTGTGTGTGTGTGTGTGTGTGTGTGTGTGTGTGTGTGTGTGATTATGGGTACTCATGCATGTGTGTGTACGCAGTGGCAGCGTCACAGGCTGCGTGAACAGAATTCTTGAAGAGGAAAAATAAAGGACATTCATGCAATGAGAATTACTCTCACTGAACGTATCACTGAGTTCATGGGCATTAGGCACCTCAACAAAGTACTCAGTGTGTAAAAGAATTATCTCTTTACTGATCAGCAGAAACTTTCCTGGCTATGATGAACTGCTATTTGCGCTAAGTGAGGAACACTCTGTCTTGTTTAATCTTTCTGTGTGTGTGTGTGTGTGTGTGTGTGTGTGTGTGTGTGTGTGTGTGTGTGTGTGTGTGCGTGTGTGTGTGTGTGTGTGTGTGTTTGTGCATGGCAAATGCTTCACTCCGTGTTCTTCAGCTGACTGAGAGAAAGGTGTTCTCCACACTGCTTCGACAGCCCGGGGGAACGCAGGGTGCTACGCAGTCCAAATTGAACCCGCCTTCAGCTGTGTAATGTTCTGTTCCCAACACGGGAACAATGAGCTCCCTGGCACACTGGCGAAGAGAAGTTTGAGTGCTTCTCAACACCTTCTTCAAGCAGAGCAAGGTGACCTGCTATTGTCATGTCAGCCATTTGTGAAATCTGAGAGGACGACTTTCTCCTTGTGAATGCTGAGCGTGTGCGTGTTACCAGTCATGTGAACGACACATACGGACAGAGTTAGAGAAAAAACAGATGGATGAGCCTTTTTCAGAAATGTGCTGGATTTAGCTATCTGTAAAAAGAATGGCTTATGGGCTTTCGTATAGTGAATATTCTGCAATAGCTTTATGCAAACATGACATTGACAGCTAAGAATAATGTTTGCTATTGTCATACAGCTTCCCAGCTAGCTTACTCAATATGTAATAGTCCACCATAAGGCCACAACACAATAAAATATGTTGTTGAAGATAAAATATAAACCCTGAAACCAGATAATCCACATCTGGTGAATACCTTCACAGTTGGTCAACAGCTGAATGGAAAACCCAGCGATCAAGAGATCTGAGGAGCTATTTCAAGAGAAACAACCCAAAACAGAAACACTCCAGTAAAAGTGAGATTTTACCTGGTACGTCATTGTGACGCTTATGAAGAAGTTACTCAGAGGTTTATTCAAGCACCAGACCGATATGTACAATTGTCAAGCATATTTGAGTAATGAAATGTGTGTCTCAGAGTTGCTATAAACAGGGAGTACTGCATGCAAACAGAGCAAACATTTTAATGCTTTTAGGAATGTGGCTATGGGCCCAGAAACTAGCCACAATGTTACAGCTAATGGGAGTTCAGCCTATTATTGCCACACTGGCTATGCAGTCGAATGTGGAGGAGCTGCTGTATGAAGGTAGGGCTCCTCTTGGGTGAGAGCAAGCTTCTGTGTCACTGCGACCGCACTTCAATGGGGGTCAGTCAGGAGCCGGCAAACCCTAACCTCCACACCACACTCTCTGTGTGTCATTCTCTCTTCCTACTCACCTACAAGCTTCTGGGGCAGGATGTGATATGTTTACTCATTATATGACCTCTGAGACTTCTCAATTCTGACTGACAGGTAAACTGGACAATGTAACTGTACACCTCTGATGCAGGTGTTTGTTTGCTGTTGTAATGAATGCATAAACTATAGTCAGGGAAAAAAAGAAAAACAAAGAAAATGCAGCGATGTGGAGAATATCGGGTAAGTGTGTGTTTGAGAAAGAGAGTTTGCCTCGCTTACTGGACAGAGATTACAAAAACACAAAATGTATTATAGCTTGGTCCTCAAACACACCATAGAGCACAACATGATATCTCATCAACTTATAAAAAAGCTGGAAGGAAAACGCCAACAATGAAGAAAAAAGACAGGTTGTACTCTGCAAGTCATTGATCATTATGCAGACATGAGTCAAATAAATGTGGGTAAACTGACACTGACACAGGAGACTCTGTTTTCTGTTTCCAACCGACACTCAACATTGGTTGCCTTTAACCATGATAACCGTTTCCTAACAAGGATGTTTTTGTGTAAGTTCAATATTCACCACCGGCTTGTTGCACAGTTTAAGTTCCCTAAGTACCATTATGTCTATACTTCCTTGTTCCTTGCAAACATTTCCCCAATAACATGACGGTGCTATCTTTACCACTATACACTTGACTCACATGGCAAACACGGCAAAGCACAAACATAGACAAGTCATAGTAGACCTCGATTGAACCCTGAGTTAAATTCACATAATTCATATTTGATATTCTGTCTTGTGTACTGTGGAGCAGAAGTTGTCAAAATGTCTGGCTTGCAATATCCATAAAAAAAGAGACAATAATGCTAATTTCCATTGCAAGTGAGCATTCACACAATGACCAACTGTGATCTCCAACAATTATTTCATTGTGTCTTTCTAAACTTTTTCACACACAAGCCTCAAAGCTGCAAATATGAAATATTTCGATATTTACAGGAAGAAAAACTCTCAAATGTTTTAAAATGTTTGAGCATTTACTGAAATGTGTTTTTCACATTTGTATTACTCTCCCAACCCCCCATCTGGTATCCCTACCGAATGAGTTACAACTTCCATGTGGAAGGCCAGTGCTGTAAAGTGCAACAGTTTAATTCAAGCACACTCGTACATGCTCTGCACCGTTGGATCTCTCCATCTTTGTGTTTTGTTTTGTAATCATTTTTATATGTTGATAATACGGCAAGTCCAAGTATTTAAACCAATGCCATAAAGAGCAGGCATCACAATGAGACAGAAATTAGATGGCAGAGGATTTGATATAGCTTGAGTGTTCGTGTGTGTGTGTGTGTGTGTGTGTGCATGTGTGTGTGTGTCTCTGCATGTGTCTCCTGCCTGTTTGTAACAGAAGAGCCTCGTGTTTATAGATCTAGTGGGGATATGCTGATTAGGATCAGACCACTCTGATAAGATGAAGAGATGAGAACCATCAACTGAGAGGACTTGAACTGGAATGGAGCCAGTACTCATACACGACAGTGAATGGAAGACTGATGACTATGTGGACAAAAATAACTTTTTAGCATGCCTACTATGCTGTGTATTGTACGCAAAAATTGTGCCAATAAGTGTCGAGGGAGTTGAGAATGTGTAAATGTGGTAAGCCATTAATGCGAATGTGTTCTCAGTCTTGTGAACACGTCAAGTTTCACATCTGCGTGTATAAAAGTATGTGCTGGTGGCCTTGCAGTTTAAGATGTATCTTCAACATCCCCAATTCAAATTCTGAGGCGTTTGCTGCATGTCAACACCTTGTCTGTCTCTAATTACAAAAATATATTTGTAACAGACAAAAACAAACATCTTTCTTACTGCTAAAGTAGTTCTATCAAAGCTGTTAATTGCCTCTAAACAGTTCCACTTACTGATAACATGTATTATATTAATAATATCCCTGATTTAAACAATGTCGCCCAAAATCTTCCGTATTTAGACTATATATTCAAATCGTGCACATGCACACACATACCGTATATAGCGTCTCCCACTTCCATACACAACCAACAATACTGATTGGTGCGTATGTGTGGCTGTGTACACGTGTGTCTTTGTGTGCTTGTCAGGTCTTAACCCTTCATTTTCTTGACACACAATCAATGCAGATGGACTGTGGAAGACTCGTAGGTAAATTAGGTTGGACCATGCGTCTCATTGTTACACCTCCTCTTTCACCCATATAGAGGAGCCAACCCATGCTAATTAAATTACTTATACCTCTTAAGTAGGGCAATTATGAGATTTAATTGGTTGGCGAGTGGTTGATTAGATAGTTAACCAATGCTTGATTAAAAAAGTGCTACAGCACTATGCGATGATGATTGTCATTCACACTTGGAGGAGGGTAGGCATGAGGGCTACACTCAGATCCATTTATACATGTAGGATCAACAGAAAATGGTGGGGCGTTTTCCTCTCTCCATTTGTCACTGTGTCTCCCTCAGATGTTAAGTGCATAAATTGTCTGGGGTTTTCTCTCATCTTTAATTTTACCGCTGACAGCGGAGACAAATGAAGGAAGAAAGCTTGGCCACCACACAAAGGCGAGGCCCACGAGACGAAGCCAAGAAACTTTTCCCTCTTGACCAGGCTGCATCGCTTGCTGAGCATTTGCATATTCCTGAGATTTTACCGCATAAATGTCTCTCTTCTGAATTCATGGAATGCATAATTAATCTCACTTACTAATGTACAGATCCATGGAATTGATCGGTTTCACAAACCCTCACTGAGTATACCTACACACTGAGATGAAAAATGGTATTTCCTTTTATAGCACGACTATAGTCCACTGTACAGAGTGACATATGTTTGCTTTTGGGGGCAGCGTGGGTTGTTAATGTAAACATGACATACAGCAAAGAGAGATCCTTGAAGAAATGGCCCAAAGTGGGGGGGGCGAGCAGCATTGCAGCACAATGGTTACGCTGCAGTGACAAGGCCTCCCGTTGCCATGGAAACGACACAGAGGTTATTGACATAATTTTGAAAGAGTTCCCAGGAATCCTACATAATACATAATTATATCCATTTCCTTTGATGCTTCCATGTCAGAGTGACTAGCAGCAAAAGCACCTGACGCTACATCCATACCCTTTTAACAATAAATCAATAAATGGACTGTGGATTGGTAGTAGAGGTCTGTTTTTGTTGCACTACACTACACAATTACACCTAATTACTGCCCCTTAACCCCCCCCTATGAGTACACGACCTCACAGACATGTATGTGTATATATGTGCACGAGCACAAAAGAATGTCTTGGCCCATCTGACCTTGTCAGCAATATAGAGCTTTGTTAATTGCCACGTTAATTAGCTTTATCATCAAAGACCGCCACAGTGCCTGCCTATCTGCTGACTGCTGGGTAAAACCGGAATGGAAAGAGGATAATTTTCCTGGCTTCCCTCTGGATTCAGGGAGGGTGGAGCATAAAGGATTCATCTTCTGTTACTGATCTGCTGTCAATGATTTATCACTTTGTTTTGTTTTTTCTGTTCTAGAAGCATATGAGCACTGGTTCATTGTGGTTCTATATCAAGACACCGATAGCAAGAGAGTCTCCCGGTTGTTTATCAAGTTCAGATGGGGGAAGGAATTTCCACGTTGGGTATGTTGAGAGTGCATATGTTTGTGGAGGTATTGACACAACATGCCTCAGCATGGGGGCCGACGAGAACCATGTTTGTTGGGGGGTAGTCAGAGTGGAAAGTAATAATGTATACTTACTCAAATACCACACACTGCGGAGGGAAATGCACTCATTTACACATACAATTATCTGTGAGTAATAAGTCATTTGGCAGATCAAGGATGTTTGTGTTTTGGCCACAGTGACGCACAGCAGACCTGTTATCGCCTTATAACATTGACAACAGCTTTTGCAAACAGTTGCCCCTTCACACATCCAACTGACACCAAGATACATAATTGGAGTTTGATACTATTTGGAGTTGTTTCTGGTCACCGTGGGAATCTAAGTCCAACATTTACTATCTCATATTCTAGCTTTGTCTCCACTAAATTGGCTCTTTTGCAGCTAATTGTTGCTAACTACCTGTTAGTTGTGTTTGGTGCTGGGCAGCATCAGAGTTTTTCCACAGTTTTTTTCTGCCAAAAACGTCAACAAGGAGAACAAAACCAAAACGATGAAACAGCTAAGAATAAAAGCAGAGTCGGAAGATAATAATCTGTAACTAGGGACCCTTTTCATAATACATATGTGTGTTGATCCATTGTTTTTCTAACATATTGTGCAGCTTTAAGAACAATATTGTAGCATTTTTTTCCCCCACTGTGAGTGTTGTTGGTTTCGGCTGTGTGTGTGTGTGTGTGTGTGTGTGTGTGTGCAAGATTCATGGCTTGTGTGAGGTTTATGTCTAATCTAGTGCTTCGCAGGCTGATATGATGTGAGATGATGGATGTGTCTGGAGAGACGGACCTCAAAGTCGTTAATTGAAAATTGAGACAGTGTTGAGATGATGTTATTGATTTCCACACTTTCAGCGAGCAGTATACGGAAGTCCGCGCCATTGCGAGAAATGGGTGAAGAGGTGATGAGGGAACAACAGTGGGGTCAAAGGAGCATAGAGAAAACGGGATGGGGGTGGAGGAAGAGGACTAGAGAGGGCAAAAGTAGGAGAGAAAGGGATCATGAGGTGAGGGTATGCTGTAAAGTGGGGTTGAAAGATTGACATTATGGGGCCTTTAAATGCTTGGAAAAGAGACACCATTTTTTGCAGCTTAATTTATGTTACGAGCATAACCCTAAACCTCTGGCTATCACAAAGCCGATGAAGGCTCACACAGCTAAGGGAACAACCTTCCTAACCTGTGCCTTTTCTTCGCAGCATCGATTAGACTGGAGCAAGCCAGTCCCCAGGCTGTTTATAGTCAACATAAACCCACAGACCCTGCAACCAGTGCTCAAGTGATCAATAGAGGTGCGAATCGTGTTTACTCCTGTGTTTCATGGCCTTTGAAATGTCTCAGATGGAGGGGCTCCCACTGCTTTCATTTTCTTCCTCATGCTGTTCTCTCTTTGTCAAGCACACACATAAACATGAAGACACAAAGACAAACATTACTGTATGTCAGTCTGTCGCTGGTGAGTCTGTCACGATGGTTTGTAGGCCAAAGCAAGCACATATGATCAATATCTTTTCTTTTCCTTCTCATTGTGCTGTTCTCTGTTCTCTGTTAGCCAACCGTTCTGTGCTTCCTAGGAACAATAACAAGTTGGGTTTAATCTGGCATGAGATGATTCAAACCTGTTGCGCAAATTGTCCACATTCTGTCTGAATAACAAGACTCCATAATATAGTGAATGGGAACTTTGAGTTCAGTTCAGAACACAGACCCCGCAGGTAGAACCAAAACAATATGTATATTATATACTGGCAACCTTTCTTCTTATGTTCAAACACAGCAGAGGACATGGTTCATTAAATGGCCATCTGCAGGCTGTGTAGTGGGTAGCCATTCTCTGCTTGTGGTCATCTGCAAGTGGACAGAACAGCCAAGGCACAATCTCCACCATCTTTCATTGCTTCTTCTTGACCATTAAAACACTCAAAGACTATTTATGGACGCAGTGCACACCTGGGTACAAACTGCTCCTGAAGGTAGCCCTGAGGGAGTGATGGAGACCACAGTTAGTGCTCTAAGTGGAAGGCTTGGAGGAAGGGGATGTGTGTTTGATTCAGGGCCTATTGGTGTAGCATCAGTAGGCAGCTTGGTCCAAATGACCTCTTGGCCGTTTACCCCCTCCCACTGTGGTTTAAATGACAGAGTGGCCCTGTTGCCATGTCTATCGGTGGGGGGTGAAATAAGAAACAACCCTCCTACGGTGGGGGTGGCGTTTTGTTACTGTGTTAACACTAAAGAACTTAGTAAAAGTAATTCAAAATGATCACAAAAAATACGAGTGCCAATGATTGCATTTTATTGCACAGGTTTAAATAGGCTCGAGGGAGATCTCGCAGGTGTCAACACATGAAACTAGCAACCCCAAAGCTCTGACTGCAGACTCATGCCAATGGGATAACGTCTTTCTTTGATCTAAAGAAGAATAAATGAATCCATGGGAGGTGTAGTTTAAAAAAAAAAAAAAATGTAAATGGTGAGAAAAAGTAAGTTTGATATGGGTGTGGCCCATATAGATCCAGGAAATGAAAGAAAAGGGAACAACTTCCAGAGAAAGAAACACATCACCTCAGTGATGGTGGTAAGATTGGATCAGATGTACTGCTCCCCAATCATCCATATACATCCACATATGTATATGCCAGCTTTCTCCTGGAGCTATGTTGAGTCAGCGGCTCCTCTGAGGGATTCTCATTAGTGTGCAATGTACCCTAAATATTTATTTTGTGATGTTCTTAAGCTTGTACAGAACGACTTGCACCCAGTGAATCTCCCCTATTGAAATAACCAACCAGTTTTTGCTGCATACAGCCTGCTGTTATTAGTAGTATAAATATTTACACTTGCTGAGCTCTTCTAGTACCTATAATCAGCGTGCAGACAGATAAGCTCACATTATCAATTGTCTGTTTGTCTGTTACGGAGAAGAGCTACAGGTTGTTCATTGCTTTAAATATCTGGGTATCATAATCAATCATAAGGGTTTATTTAAAATTGAAGAGCTGGCCTCTGGAGCCACTGTATGTTTGTTGATACACTGGTAGATAACAAGTTATTGTGGTATCCCAGGTTGTTTACATCTCATATGACACAGGAAGTAGTTTTTATGGGAAATGAAGTTCAGCAATCTTTACATTTCTCCTTCTCTCTTTTCTTTTAATACAATATAAACATGTCAATCACTCTTGGTAACTTGATGACTTGACAAACTGTACACACCCTGGGTGTGTATGAGTCAGCACCCTCTGGTAGAAGATGTTTACTGTGACACACACTGGCAGATAAAGTTCAAACTCTCATACTCTAAAGTGAAGCCTTCCAGTGACTACTGCTCAGGGGAAACATTCCTTTGAGTTACTCTTGCAGACTATTAATGTGGGAAGACTCTGTTGTTCCAGCTGACATGACTTGTGCTTGTCTTGGCTTGATTCCGTGCAGAAACCACCGCAGGTAAGTAAATACCTCTTTATTACGGGAAATGTCACTTCACACTGACTTTATTATTGGGCCCTGCAAACAACTTCTTAATGGGTCGGTCCACCTACATTTAAGAGAAGCATATTTTCTCACTTTGTTCTTGTGATATCTAGCTATGCAGAAATGTAATATTATAGTAATAGTATCCAAAGCCTGAAGAAATGAAACCAGAACTATCTGTATGGTTACCACAGAGATAATTGTGCTGCTGTGTTTCTTCTTGGTAATCTGCTTTTTACTCTGTTGTAAAACATTAATGACTATGACTGTTTTGCTGATTTTGCTACACACATGACAATCTTCACGTAGGATTTTTTGCCAAATACAGAGTGTTTCAAAGTGAAACACACACATCAAGCATCAAACCTAGCATGTAACGTTACACCAGCTAGACATTAAAGGCAATACAAGTCACGAGATGCATACAAATCCATTATCTGCCATTCAGTGGCAGTACAAACGCAAGCATTTTATACCAGGCCAGAGGTATTCAACACGTTTAATAGCTTGCTGCCAGTGTTTTGGTTAAACGAGTGACCGAGTCTTTCTGGTGACTCTCGGCCAAATGCATCCGTGGTTGCTCGTAGTGATGAAAACACACAAAACAAAATCATGTAAGTGTCCTCGGAAAAGCCTTGAATCCATAATGACTTAATAATGTGTGTTTAATATGTACGCCAAACATTTACACAAGTTACAACAAGCAACCACAGACGCATTCTGCTGAAAGTCACCAGTCGACACGTAAAAGTTTTAATTAAATGTTTAAAACTTGCTAACTCGTCTTGATGGTTGGAGCAAAGCGTCACTTCCTTGCCAACATGTGCAGCCATATTTTGATGATGTCAGCTGTAAAAAGGTTAATTTGTAGGTAGCCTATATTTGAAGAGTTTTGAGGTACTTTACAAATGAAGTAATTCAAATTTAATGCTACTTTGTATTTCTAATCCACTATATATCCCAATTATGCCAATTTAGGTTCATAGTTACTTTTCAGATTAAAGGAGTACTCAAATGATTTAGCATTACACTCCAAAACATTGTCCGACTCACAACAGATCAGTATTAATGGAGAAGAGATATCTTTTTTGAATTCCATGCATTCTTCCTCCTTGCCTACATTACCCACAATGCAACTCAACCAGTTTGGGTGTGTTATGCAAGTATCTGGCCTCGGCTCTAATGTAGCCTTGCGCCGCTTTCCTCAAGCAGAGATGAGGAGCACGCTGCAGAGGTCTGGTAAACTCTGTTCTAATATTTCTATGCTCCAAGTCTTGTAAGTTTGTGTGTGTGTGTGTCAAACTGAACTAATTAATTAGCTCATCTCTTTAATGTGTATCAAGAAGCAGTTGCAGGAAGAGAAAGCGGAAAAATCTCCAAGTATTTTACATTACAGTCATTTAGCGCACGCTTTTATCCAAAGCGACTTACAATTAAGATTCTATCACATTTCTACACCGTAGGCACAGCTACGGGAGACATTTTGGGATTAGGTGTCTTGCTCAAGGACACATCGACATGCGACTAGCAGAGCCGGAGCCGGGGATTGAACCGCCAACCCTCTGATTGAAGGACGGCCCTGCTCTCCACTTAGCCACAGTCACAAGTCTTGTATGTTTGTTTGTCAAACTGGACTAATTGAATCGTCTCCATCAGCTGTGTGTCTTCAGCTGCAATCAAAGGTTGCCATGCTATTGAGTGACTCCGGTTCATTTAATAAAAAAAATCAAGATTAGGCACACCTCAAAAACCCCTGCCTTCCAGTCAAGAACCATGAGTCCAATCACCCAAATATTATTATCATGAGAGAGAGAGAACAGATTCAGCCGAATGCATTGATGTAGAATTTGTTTGTGGTGTCAAAAATGTGAGAACGAGAGTGGGCTCGGAAAAACTGTCTCTGTCGGCTTTCCTCCAGATATTTCTGGTTTCAGTTTCTATGGGAGTCGATGCAAAAGCTCTTCATGAACGTACCATCCAATACACACCAATGTAAAAAACGGAGGTCATCTTTTCCTAAGCTTCAAAGAAAGTTGAATATTAGAAAAATTTCAATGAGATGGGGTTGAATGAAACCCAGAAAGTATAAAATGTGAGAAACATTTTAAAATGAAGTCTCTAGCTGGAAGTATGAATGAGTACCATACATAAGAGTTGAAAAAGTTTTTTTTTGTAAGTACCATTTATTTGAATGCTGACTTTTTCCAGTTAAATATGGAATATTTCCATGGTAGGAAAGTTATGAATTATAAAAGTAATAGCAATAATGCTCTAATTAAGCTGAATTTTTAGTTAAGTTTCTACTTTGAAATATTTGTAAGGAGTTAAGGGACAAAAAAGCAGCGGAATAATAATAAAGAGTAAAGAATAAAGATATAAACAGTTTGTAACACCCAATGATAATTAAAGGATCTGAAATACTCTATACACAAAGCATACAGACTCACACCTTTAAGCATCCAAGTCCTGGAATTGACGTGCACTATTCTCATATGTGCACACACAAACATTAACACTAGCATTGACACAATTGTGCTTTATTGCTGTACAGGTACAGTACTTATAAAACATTGGGAACATAATAATGATGAAATATCACATACAATCTTTTTTCTTTCCACAAACACATGTATGCCAGTTAAAATATACTGCATGTCATGTACAAAAGAAAGACTACAATTAAAAAAACAACACCACTATGAAAGGCAGTGAGATACCCCCATTTAGCTGCTATAAGGGACAATAAGATGGCCAATCTGCACTGGCTGTAGCACCAGAGAGCTGATCTCAGAGCAGAGATTTTTAGATGCCTGACTAACAGCGACTGGCAGTAATCTGGCTGCCAGAGTTAGGCAACGCTTACAACAGACTGAGCTACGTCAGGGGATTGTATATGACGGAGCCGATATGTGCACGGATCGGTCCAGTAAAAGGTGGATGTGGATGGATAAAGAGTGCATGGATGAGAGACGGGGGACAGTGCAATGATTCACAGTGCAGGGAGAAGCAGTTCTTCACATTAGACAGCCTTTTTTGTTGTTGGATCTTTTCAGCATGAGCACATTATAAAGGGCCAGGCCCAACATGTGGTCGTGCAAGGTAAAAAGCACCGATATGCTTTAAAAGACAATAAAAAAACAATTCATCTCATTTCATGATTTCAGTAAACATGGTAATACACAAATCCATAATGCACACGACTAACCACAACCCTGATCATAATGAAGGACCAATCATTGGCAAGGTTGAGTAGCTTGATCATCGGTTCCTTTCTATTTTTGCTTGATCATCGGTTCGAATCCTTGTGTGAATGAGCTGAACCACACTATGAGGAAAATGTTTGACATAGTTCTGCATTGCAGTACCGCACTATTCATGCAACCCCATGATCGCAGCATACAAGGTGTGAGTCGTGGAGCAAATCAATACTTTATCAAAAATGCCGCATCCTTATTATTAACTAGCTTTACAAAAAAAAAAAAAACTGCATACATAACTTCTGAAGACAATAATCACATTAAAAAGGAGTCAGGTACACCGTTTAGATACAGGCGCATGTTCCAGTAATAAGTTACACAGGGTTCCAGGCAGTGAAAGAAAACTTTGCATTTATACATTCAGCCAGTCAGTCAAAAAAAACGCAGCTCAGCTGATTTGCCATCTCTTGTGAATATCAGTGATCTTCTCCAATTCCTCTTGAATATTTGTGCGCCGTGGCGCACTGACAGCAGCCGAGATCGATCCTGTGACGGGGCTGCTAATTCGTACGGCTGAATCAATCAGACACATTGTGGGTGATCAGTGGGAATGAGAAATCAATTAGAGCTATTGATACTTTGTGGCGCCAACAATCCAAACCGATCTTCGCAGATCAAACGGCTTGTTGAGACACACCCAGCCCATTGAGAAGTCAACACGACACCACAGAAACATTGTGCAATAAAACATCCATATACAATGAAAACATCTGCATTGCATCATAGGAACAGAACAACAGGGAACAAAACTAATACTAATAATGAATAGAGTATAAAGAATTTCATAGCCATAGACGATCATTCTGAGAAAAAAACAAAAAGATATTCACATTGTAAAATAAACCTCTTCTCTTTACCTTAGTCATTGCATCTAACCCAAGACATTCTTAAACCTTAGTTTCACCATCATAGACAGTATTATCTTATCTCTTCCTCATCTTTTAATTCAATCTCTGTGCTTTCCTGCGATAGTAAAAGCTAGAACGTACAACACCGGTCACTATTTACAAAGCGGTTACCATGGAAACACCCGTAGAGCCGGTTTGATCCATTAGGAAGGTGGGGGGTGGGGTCAAAGACCAAGTCGGGGTGGGGGGGGGGAAAGGGGTCTGCTTGTTCGGGTTAAGGGAGGGAAAGCAGATGAAGGGAGGACTTGGAAGGCGATGTTCGTCTGTGCCGACCCAGCCAAGGTGGAGAAATCTGTACAATAGTCGAGTTCGTCTGTGCGCGAGTTCCTGAGCTCTGCACAATCTTCTGAACAACACTGAACACGTGAAACTGTTCAGGTGTCGATGAGACACGATGAGAGTCAAGTTGTTGTCTTCCGATTGTAGACGGTTGTTTTTTTTCATGTCCTTCTGATCCATCTAGAAACAGAATCACCACTGAATCGCAGTAACAGCTATGATTTGGTCATTTATGTCAGTCTGCACATGTCAATATATGGGGACTACGTGTATACATCTGATTTTATAACTATACTTGTTAGTCTAGACGTATCTTTCACAAGTTGTGTCACTTTGGCACAGAGTTTCATGTACACAACATAAACTGTATACCCGTCAGCTGAAGCGTTGTTATTTTGGCTTTACCTTTACACCTTAAGCAGGATTGTTTTTTTTTTTTGGATCCCCGTTTCCTAGTAAAGGTTAGCGCAGTAGGTTGTATTTTAGCTGAATGTTTTTGTTCCTCAAAGGCTGGTGGTAACAATGGGGAAGAGAAGTGCACCATGGGATATTACTGAGGTTACCCTGACCCCTGGTTGCTCGTTGCCAGGGCCGCAGTAGCACTTAGTGCCCAAACATGAGAGGCTAAGTGAGAGCTGTACCTGAAAAAGGTCCCATATCCAAGCCAGTCCACTGATGCTAAAAACTGGTGTACGAAGGCGTTGGTTGACATGTAAACTTCAGAGCGGTCTGAGACTCGGTGGCGCGCACACACAAGCATTCATGGGAACATCACAGGACAGCACGTCAAGTATAATCAGCACCATATTCTGGGGTGGAACTCTAGCAGAACAACATGATACAGACTGATTAAAAGGGCCATTTAATATCTGACTACTATGAAAACACTGCTGATCTGATCTCTACATCAGCCTCCCATTGATGGACATCATACACGTGGTCTCAGAAGAACTGAAAATAAATAATATTCTGTCTCTTTTTGTTAATAACATCTTTGATCACAAAAATAGCACCTCATGGACCTCTACTGTGTCTGAATTTTTTTCTTCTTCCATGGACGACACTCGTCAGTGTTACAGAGTGCTGATCTTGTATCACAAAGGTTGGGGAATCCTCCACAGTCGAGGTCAAGAGGCGCGGAGGCAGGACCTTCAGCCCAGGGACGAGGCTCACACTTTGGGGCTTGGAGCTTTGACCTAGCCCCTGGGCATTGAGGTTACATGGTCCACATTAAAAAAAAAAGGAGCAGGGCCAATACATGTGACTGCATCACACGACCTCTGTCACGGAGAGGCCTTCCTATTGGTCCAGAGCAGCGTGGGGGGCAGGGCCGGGGACTGAGGTGGGCGGTGCTTCCAGTCACCCCGCCCCTCACACTGCGCTCGCCGCCATCGCAGGAGCTCCCCGAGAGTGGCACTCTCATCCCTGTTGGATAGACGCAACCGCTGGAACACCTGGAGCGCAGAGCAGAGGCGAGGACAAAAAAACAGAGCATGTTTACAATTAAACCACACACTAAATAATGGCTTTCTCCAGAATGGATTGACACGCAGATGACAGAAAGCTGAAATGACAAAGCTGTGATTGGAGGAAGTAGGGAGAGGGGAGTGTGAATGACAAGCAGCAGTTTTATATAAAGAAAAAAAAAAAGTATCTCATTGTCATTGCAAAAGCATCTTAAAGCAGAGGAAGATGTTTGAAATACCATCATGTCTCAATCGGAGATGACCACCTACAGAGCTAGAAAAATAGGAGAGTTTTGTCTGATCCATTTTCTTGAAAGAGGCAGCGATCACTGGGCTGGCTTCTCCTCTCAAAGTAGGACAGGTTTTCTCATGAATCATTCTAATAACAAACACTGAGCTGAATCTGGTGTGGTCACCAAGCCATCTCATGAGACAGTTGATACAGAGGGCAACAGAGAGGGAGGGGTGGGGGGGGTCCCTTCTCTGACTGACAGCTCTAACAGCGACTCATTTCCATATTCTGTCTTTGGACCGTCTATAAATCACCTCAAAGAAGGTCTTGTGAATTACACAAGGGACCTTTGTGCAGTGAGCAACTCAAGTGGCTCATGTTCTTTCTCAGAGACACTCGGGTCAAATGCCCAAAGGTGCACACATGGTTATCATTCTGTGTAAACAACATCATCAGTCATCTGCCAGTCAACATCCATGTAAATCAATCAGACAGGAATTCCAATCTGCCTCAGTCTGTCATGCCGGCGACAACAGGACCAAACCCTAACGATCAAGACCAGATTAGGAACCGGAGGTTGTAATGGGGGCAGTTGATGGGCTGTGAAAGTGCAAATAACTGTTGTTATCTATTGCTTCATAAAAAAAGGTTAAGTACTTTCCTAAAACACATGGGTACTGTGGTTTTCAATAAATGTGACGCAAACAGGAGTAACTAGCACATTTGTCACGGACTATTTTCAGCCGTGGATTAATACACATTTGTTGCACTGGTGAGTGATTACAGCTGAAGGCTGTTGCTGTAAACTACAGTGTCCATGTTCATCATGAAGGAACATGTGTTCCAGTGCAATGTGTTTTTGGACAACAAGGACGCTCTATGACAGAGCAATACGCTGTATTGTATTGTATCCTATACATTGTTAGTAGTGTAAAGGCAGTTTTAATTAAAGTCCTTTAATAGGATTTATTCTAGAAAATATATCACTATCTTTTAAAATTCTCATAAAACTGATTAAAACCTGACTCTAGGCTGTGATCTCAGTTTCCCTTATAATTTGTTTCTTGCCTCTACCCCCCTCCTCCGCTTCATATCTCTGCTGGAGTTGGAGCTGTAAGCTAATTCAAGTTTGCAGTACATAAAATGCAACATTTTCTCTGCATATTGCCAAGCATACAGTGCATTAGTGATGCATTTCACACGGACATTGCCACATAGCAACAGACACACATGGTACACACACAGGCCAATAAATGCACATTGCACACACTACATACTTTGACATGCACACATAGGCAGGGTCACATGCACATATCTGGACAACTGCATACCTGTGAGTGTCCATATGCAAATGCACTCAAACACACACATACACATTGATTGCCTGCACAAGCGCCATACTCAGCGACCTAATCCATAATTTACACCTCCCTGCCAGGCTATTCTCTGCTCTGGCGCCAGCCAGGAACACCAGCTACTGGAACAGTAGACAAGTAGGAACACCCTGTCCTTCGTCAATGCATGACAGTACATGGACACGGACACACACGCACACACACACACACACACACACACTCAATGCTGCAACTTCAGATACATTAGAATCCAATAATTCTGAGAGAAGAACATTTGAACAGATTCATAGTTTGCGGCCTTGATGCCTAAATATAGACATAATTTGAATACTCATCTTCAGAGTGTCTGCATTTAGAGATCACATTTACCCTCATGCTTAAACCTCTCTCTTATGGCAAGTATGTGGGCTCTCCAACAGCAATGTTATGTGTGGCTGTTGAAATTGGCAAACCTCGGGTGATAATATGCTGCGATAACTTCCTGGAACCTGGCTGCAGGTATTAGCTCTCATGCAACCGTATAAACTTTCGTCAAGGCCAGTCAAGTTCTTCCACACCAAATTTGGAAAACCATGTCTTAATGGACATGGTTTCCTTTAGTGTTGCCTTAAAGAAGGGATTCATTGTATGTGTATGCAGCATTGACATTTCTTTTAATTCAAACTAAGGGGCCTAGCCCAAACGATACAGCAGTGTGCACATCACTTTGACGGTAGGGTCTGTGTTTCAACTAAAAGTAGAATTATCCGGCTAAACTTTTTACGGACCGCATTGTGACTTTCATTTAGCAAAGTGCTGTGTCGGCCAATCAAAAGGATGTACGTTCCTGGTAGATTATTTACGGTGTTTTGTTAAGTGTTTAAACTCATGAATCTGTTACTCAGACTGGATTTTGGATTTTATTTGTTTGTCCCACCGGTACCTGAAACAACATGCACCCCCACCAATTCAGCCCCTTGCATTTTAACTTGTACTCCCCAATAAGATCTCATCTACCAGAACTGATATGAGTGATATAAAATATGAAATTGCTGTAACAATTTCATTAATTAAGTAGCCAAAATCAGAAAAAAACACGTAGACTCCATTTTTCCACTGAAACATCCTCATACTTCTGACATCTTAACCGCGCCCTTGCTCACAATAGCACGGGGGAGGGAGCTCATATCCAAACCAACACGTTAATGGCTTGGTAATGTTATGTTAATAATATGGTAATATCGGAAGTCTAGTGGTCACTCCGAACTGTCACTCACAGACGGAATGCCGTGAGGCCGCAGTGTGACAATAACCTCTGAGCTTCTCCTCAGAAAAAACACACATTCTACTGCTAAACACAGTACATGCGTGTATGTTTTATGATTGATCATTCATGCTGTGTGTTCATCACATATACACCCTGCAGACAATTTAAATCATTCACAATATATCGGTGCCTCTAATAAACAGCTACACCTTTAATCATTACAACATCAAGACAAGGGAAATCAATACCGATGCTAGATCTTTTTCAAAGACGCTATAACAGAGACCTCACTAAATAGTGTGTATTTCTAGAACCCTTTTACCCAGACTGTTGATGGGAGAAGTAAAAAGCAAAAAAGAAGGACTGCTAAGAGGGAGAGATGTCGATGACCATCGACGCCCTGTGTGTGAGCTCTTTCCTGGAAATTTCACGATGGGTTAGGTGACGTGGGGATTTCAGAGAATCCTTTATTCACAAATATGCTTTAACCTTGCCAAACATGGGGGACTCATGCGGAGACACCAAAGCTCCGTCTTTGTCATCCTTACTGCTGTTATTCTGAATAGCAAACATGTGGCGCAGTTCTTCTCCCACTTTAAACATCATTACTTCTGCCTGGATTTTGTCGGAAGGGGAAAAAAAACTACTAAGAATATTAATGGCTGTACAATCCAATCATTTAGTTGGAAGACAGTCCGCCTATTCTTTATACGATTAGTCTAGACTGCCGTTGACTACTGACTACGGGAACCAAAACAAGCCAGTCCATTCATTCCTAATGGAGTTGCCCATCCCCCTCTTCTTCCTTCATCCTTTCCTTTTCATTTATCCCATTAGATCTGCTAATCCTGTATAAACACGGTCTGGAATGCAGCTAATTGAAAGGCATTCTGGGTCACAGACTTGTTCCCATCTTCTGAATGAACTCATGGTGATGGACCTGTTCCCGACAACACACCAGATTACTGAAGTAAGGAATCAAGATACAAGTTGCAATGATAACAGCAGGAAACCACTATTTTAGAGACATGTTCTGACACAGAGATAATGTCACACACATGAGGAAGTAGATCTGGAGTGACTTCTGAGGTTATACAACTCTTAGTAAGAAGTAACACCAGTGACCGCAAAGAACACTGATCGCCTGTCGTATTTCCAATACACTTGCATTTTCTTCCTCAGGCACTTGCAACCTTAAAGTAAGATGCTGACTGTCATGTTGCAGCCTCAAATGAAGATATATATATATATATATATATATATATATATATATATAAAGAAATAAAGAACATGGGAGTAATTTACTCCCTTTAACACTAAACAGATGTTTATAGAAATCCACAGGAAAGGAGGCATCAATCTATTCAAGCTGAAGAGTTATTGTCAGCGTTATAGTAGATTAGAGTTTAAATACACGAAACAACACTTAAGACTTTGTAATCACCAGATGAATCATCCGCATATCCTATACCCGATATGTCTCGTGCAATTTCAATATCAGTGACAATGTAATAATATCTCAAAGAATGATAATGTTGTTTGGATATGCTGACTGATCAGGTGCACCCCACACAACAGCCCTCTGCATCACTGCACAGAGATAAACTGACGTAGAGATCTTTTTGAATTTAGCAGCTTAAAAAGCGTTTCACTGAACAATAAACAATATAGGTAGCCTGAAATGAAAAGAAGAATAATGATGAGCAGGTATACAGATGCAAAGAGTCCAACAGCGGCAGTTTCCTTACAGAAATGAGGGATAAAAAAAAAGGGGGGGGGGGGGGGGGGGGGGGGAGGAAGCATCAGCGTCACAGATTGTTGGATCAGACTTTTCACCCCAGACAGAAGAAAGGGCAGATAGATAATCTGATTCCAGACCAGTGCTTAAAGGACAAACAGCAAAGTAAACAAGGAGAGCTGGTGAAGCTAACAAAGCAGTGGTTTTCAAGATTCTTCCTTCGAGGGCCCACATTTTCAGAAGATTTGAATCTTTGGATTAAAGCAACCAGAAATTTTTATCAAATAATTTTCCTGCCTTAAAGAAGCAGTTCACCCCAAAATCAAAAATACTCATTTTCCCCTCTTACCTGTATTGCTATTCATCAATCTAGATTGTTTTGGTGTGAGTTGCCATATCGCCATAGAGGCGTCCTTGTTGCGGGGACTTTCACGTGGGAACTATTTTCTTTCAACCATAGTTGAAACATGAAACTGCTCACAATGTCTGTAGAGTATCATGAGTAACTGGGTCATGATTTCTGGAAAGAGACATTGCTGTTGAGTTGTTCAAATGTATTTTTTTGGCACTTGTGCGTACCACAAGCTGAATATAGTCCCATTATATAAGAGAGAGGGCAGACATCTCTACATCTGTTATCTCCTCCGCTAGACCACTCACACCAAAACAAGCTAGATTGATAAATAGCACTACAGGTAAGAGGAAAAATATGTATCTTTGATTTAGGGGTGAACTGCCCCTTTAAATATTGGTTATTATTGGAAACAATTGTAACTGCAATAATTGCAGGATGACCACAGTCTCCGTTGTCCATGAGGGACAAAACTAAACATTCTTTAAAGCCATTCTACAGGAGGGTAACTCCTTCATACTGAAATAGAGGGTCGGGTATTAAAACTCAAGACAAAACTTCTGAGGCTCTTCTTTTGTGCACGATAAGGATCATTACTTTCATGATCCCGCACTGGGTCTATGAAAAACACTGCTATTAAGGGTGGAGATCGGCGAGGAATGGCATACACTCACCACATCCCTACATGTGAACAGGGCTTCCAGTGAACCCCCCTGCCCCCCCCCTCGCTGTTTTAGAGGGCTGCCCCCGCACCGAACGGAGAAAAGTTGAGATGACCTCTCTGGAAGATAAAGGAGGGAGTGAGAGTAACAGCCAAGCTCATTAGAATCAAAAGGGAGAGAGAGAAAAGAAAGAAGAAGTCATAGTCATTTCCATACAGCCCAATAGCTCACATATTCTGAGTAAAAACTTGGAAAACTAGACTTTTAAATTTGCAGCACGAATGTGCTTCAGACTTTCTTGGCAGCCTCAAACGGCTGAGTTCACCCCTAATGTTTAGGCAACCTGAGAATTGTGAAGTGGGTACATTGTGTGCCCTCCACATCTCTAGTGGCAGTATCTTACGAACGTCCTTAGCTTCTGTGAAAGTGGGACACTATGTGCTTTGTTCATTCTTGTGCTTCATGCACCACCGACAGTGATACTCAATCATTGACTGAAGCAGTCTGTGATGAATCTGAATCAGTTTTCATGTGGTGAAACTTTCTGGAACGGGATGAAACAGCTGCATTCTGGGATACAGGACGCAGCGACATAGAATATTGAGCAGAGCCTTCACATCCTGAACGCCGTTATGCGAGACATTTTAACTTGTATGTACCCTGCAATAATGTGACTTCCAGATGAAACCAATGTGGTGGAGGAAAGGCTGCAATGGTAACATCTGTGGATCGATTGTTGTTATGACAGCCGGTGTCTTAAATAAATCAAATTTCCTGTTAGAGTTTGCGGGTTCACTGCATAGCCTGTGGACATGATCTTATTAACAGCAGAGTACATGTTATGTCGCGTTGGCCGTGCTCAGCAGCCACATTTCTAAAATTGTTTGAAGTTGTCTCTCCCACATCTTTTATGTTTTAGAGGCATAAGAACATGTTTGCAACGTATTCAGATGCTTTGTGGCTGTACATGAATATAACAACCGCAGTTGCTTTCATTGATCCGTATTTGTGATTATATTTTTTTGTGATTTTATCCACAGCTCAGCAGAAATGGTAATGACTGCTAGTCAACATAGTACTTATATAAGCTGGAACCATACATACAAATACATCCAGCGTAAAGATAGTTCAGCTGACAAAAGAGACGGGGCCGGTGGACACACACACACACACACACACACACACACACACACACACACACACACACACACACACACACACACACACACACACACACACACACACACACACACACACACACACACACACACACACACACACACACACACACACACACACACAGGCTACAACGCCAGCAGACTGTCTCCAGCAGCCGCGATGGAGCCGGATAGTGAAGCTTTCAGATCCAGTGTACATTAGCCGTTCATCAGTAGAGATTGTATTATTTGTAACCAGATCTCCCAATGAATACAGGTTGTAACAATTCAACTTCTATAGAATGGCATGATCAAAAGTGGAAGTTATAAGAAGCTATAAATCCAATACAGAGTAATTTGCTCACCAAGCTAATTCTTCAGGGTGGGTATATGACTTAGTGGCAAGACAAAAGGGATGAAGAGTGTTATAATATTGTGGTAACTCTTCTTTTCAGTTTAATGATGGATTAATAAGAAAAAAGAGAATATGAAGCTGGCCTTTGTTAATAAAAGACAATCCTATTGAATGTCTATTTTTACCTGAGGAGAAGGTACAGCGCAGGATAATCGTCATGAGAGCTTTGTGGCTCTACGTGGTAATGCTGTCCCTGTAGAGCTATTGCAGGCTGTTAGTCATGCGAGTGTGATCAAGCTGGTAAGCCCCTCTATGTTTATATCTTTAGATGATTAAGGCTTTCTAAAATGCATGCATTTATCAGTTGGTGGTGTCTCAGTTTTCAGAAAGTTCTTTAAGATGGTTTCTGCTTGGCCATCAAAGTTTTATCAATTGCATATATCAGAGGCTGTGTGTGTGTGTTTCTGCATGAGAGCATGTGTGCAAGACATTTAACTCAATCCTGTAACCATACACCCGTCTACAGAGCCAGAGAACGATCACATGTCATGAGTGATACATGTTGTTCAAAGGAGGCCACTTTCCCCGTCCACTCAAAATGTCGACCGACCCACAGCAAAATACAGGCCTGATATAGTCGTGTTGTCATTGTCTGTGTGTTGGTGTGCGTTTAGGCTGTTAAGTGCCGGTCTCTGTGTGTTTACCTGAGTATGATGGCTGTCCATGTGTCTGTGCAGAGAGGCGGAGCTGGTGGAGTTTAACTTGCTGTGACTCTCATCCTCCAGCGACCCTGAACACACAAAATCAAAAAGCACATTACATAGCAAAAATAATCTGACTGCGAGTCCTCCCACACACAGACTGATGGACATCTCACCCGTTAAACACAAGCAGGGGTTAAAAAGGCTTTTCTCAAGAACTGTGATTTTCAATCTATCGGAGCATTTAAAGAACACTGTGATCAAACGTGGGGTCCTCTATTATGATATCAGTGGTCTTCTTTCCTTATTCCTCAGATCGTTTCATTGTCTCATGTAATGCACCTCCTCCCCTTCTTCAGTGACCGTGCAGTGCTTTTATTTCAGGCATCTCTAAGATGAATTTCAGTGCTTTTGTAATTATGTTGTGACTTGGGCAAAAGGGCAAAAGGAGAGTTAACAGCTACTTTCTTCACTCCACAGGACAGTCACTTTGTACAGACATTCAACCTGGACTTGATCATTTCTTTCTTCTTGAATTATGCGCGTACATGTGCAATACGCGGGCTGTTACCGTTGGAGATCTGGTTGCCGTTCTCTACGGGGGCGGGGCTTTGGGAGTGAGGATGCGTGTGGTTGTTGGCGTTCTTGTCCTGTAGCTGCAGAGATGGCGAGGTGGGGGCAGAGCCACAATCTTCCCTCCCGGGCAGATTGATATTAGAATTGAATCCTGGGAAGAATATAGCCAAAGGACAACACACTACATGTCAGTACATGTCATATACAGTAGACGTCAGATAAAGTTTGGATTAAATCAGGCATAGTATCTGTGGGGTAAAACAAAATCCAAAACAGCACAGGGAGTCTGTTTTTAAATTGGTTTTATTGCAAACTATACACATTTTAGTATTATATTACAATTGTATAATTCAGCTAATCATGTGTTAATCTCCAGTATCTTCTCACCACTTACTCCAACTCCTCCTATCCCATCTAGAAATTTAAAAATGATTCATCTGTTCTGTCTGGCAGGAAGGTGACTCCACATGACCTGCTGCTGCTCCTCGGGGCTCACATGCTGTGACACACCGACTGACTAAAAGACTGTGGGTACATATGTGCATGGTGGAGTGTGTGAATGGGAATTCGTCAGCTGCCGTCCCAAACCGAGAATGTGTGCCTCCTGGTCCCCCCCCATGGTCACAAGATGCCTAAATATAAACTTAGCAAACTCTACTATAGGTCCCACGGGGCAGGTGTGTGTTTCTGAGGCACATAAGGCCAGGTAGAGGGAGGGTTTCCATGTGAGCGTTGCATGCTTGTGAAGAGTCCAATGAGTATTTGGATTTGTACAGTAAAGACTATAATGAGGGAAAAGTTTGACTTTTATCTAATTTTGGCTAATTTGTATGTTGCTGTCGAGGCATGGGGTGTCGACAGTAATTTCCTGAAGCCTTAAGACCACCTTCCCCTGGCATTCCTGTGGTTTACCCATTCCCTGAGGATGAGGAAGGGGAGGAAGAGGAGGAGGGAGAGGCAGCTGCTCTTCACAGAGATGTCTGGGATAGCAACTGTAACCCCTGGCCACTCCCACAGCGTCAGGTATCACACTAACAGCCAACAGAAGTAGGCCGTCCCCCTAAGCCCATCGGCATCCCTCTGCGCTCTGATCTAAGGGGACCGCCTTGCTTTGCTCACTCAAAATAACAGCAAGGTTGTGAACCCCAGTGCCAAGTTCACCTCTCTCACACACACACACACACACACACACACACACACACACACACACACACACACACACACACACACACACACACACACACACACACACACACACACACACACACACACACACACACACACACACACACACACACACACTGTTTCCAAGCTGCCACTCGAGTCACAGGAGTTCAGCTTCCTGCCCCTTGAACTTCTTACATTAATAGACGTATGACACACACAACTTTGTCTTCTAGAAAGTAAACAGATCCACAGTAATATGAGACTCAAGCAAGATGACAACAACACTTTCACTAGATTTTAATTGTTCAACTGTTCAGGGTGGCCTGTTTGCTGCTGCTGCTGCTGGGCAGTGACACTGCTTTCAGTAGAACATGAATGAGCTGTTAAATATTTGATACCCATCCTCATCATTCTACTGCTCATGCATTATTTACCCAGCCACAACAAATACACTTGGAGGAAACAGACTCAGACAAAAACGCAGTGGGACAACACAGTTTGTATCTTCTCTCATATGCCTGTGCTTTGTCAAGCTCAAGTATCAATGGGAAATTCACGCTCATAAAGGCACCACAAAATAATTTATCTGTTTGGGAACCTCTGGACCTGAAGATCCACCCTTGTCATTGACTAAGCATGACACATGTTTGGCCTCTTTTTTGCAAAGGTCAACCTGTGCATCAATGCCAGAGAGCCTGTATGTGCTCTGAATGTAAGCGCATCGAGCTACAACACACACACACAAACCCAGCTAGATCATCCTTATAGCGCAGTATGAGGCTAAATGGGCAACACCGGCTCGCTCATTAGGTAAC
The DNA here is from genome assembly GCF_050575085.1 of Anarhichas minor. Taxonomy (NCBI): domain Eukaryota; kingdom Metazoa; phylum Chordata; class Actinopteri; order Perciformes; family Anarhichadidae; genus Anarhichas; species Anarhichas minor. Next base: position 4,493,956 of record NW_027466450.1, read on the forward strand.
ATGTTAAAAGGCAGCTGCAGCGGCCAAAGGGCACTGCACTTGGAGACTGTAACAAATGGGTCGCCTCAAGTGGGCCAACGAGGGTGGCTGGCTACAACACCTGAATCAATGGAAGGAGTTTCTAAATGTAGAGAAGGGGGATTTATGAGAAAGGCTGCCGGGCGCTGCCTCCATCTCACCTCCCGACCACTCAAACACAGAGCATGTGTGTAAACCCGCAGACACACAGACTCACACAAAACAGGGGGATATTACACACATGCTCTGTATCACTCACACACACACACACACACACACACACACACACACACACACACACACAGTTCTCCCAACAGCAAATGGACCATTGACCCATGCATGTAGATGCATTTCCTCTGCTAGTGATTTAGATGTGTGTGAGAGTGTGGGCGTGCGTGAACATTACTGACAAACCTCCATCTCGCATCTTGCGGCCAGAGGTGGACTTCCGCAGCAGGGTGCGACCAGAGCTGAACAGAGTGTTGAGCTCATCCAGGGGGCTGGTCAGGGGTCTGCCATTGGCTGGGTTGAACAGCAGGGGAGAGGAGGAGCACGAGTGTGCTCTCCGGGGCTCAGGACGTGACATCTTCACTGGGGAGTAGGGAGGTGGCTTCCCAAGTGGTTCGCCACTTGTCCTATGAGAGGATGAGGTTTTTGGGGAGTCCGAGCTCCCTGTGACAGATGCCGTTCGGGTCAGAGACAGGAAGTTAGCCTCAGGCGGGAAGGGGAAGTACGAAGGAGGTCTGTAGGGAGGAGGTGGGGCATTGGGGGGAGGAGGTGGAGGTGGAGGGGTGAGAGGAGATGTGGACTTCTTCTCTGGCATGAGGACAGTGAGGCTAGGGGAGGAGTCAGCCCTCTGGCGGGCATACTGTGGGGACAAAGGGCTGTCTGGGCCGGTAGCATAGTTCAGGTTTGTCTCAAACACAGGCAGCTTCTTAACCTCTAGTGGGGTGAGGGGTGACTCGTCTGACGCGGGAGAGCAGGTGACGGGAGAGGGGGGAAACACCAGGAGAGGTGGACGGTGGGGAAGCAAGTTGGGGAAGGGAGCAGGGATGTCACAGCTGCCATCTTTGCCATGCTGAGTTTTGGGAACTCCGCTGCTGGACGTGCTCTGTGAGTAAGCGATGTCCATGGCAGCGGTCACCCCTGCTGCCAACCGTTTGGTGTCCCCGCTTTGAGCATGAGACGCCCCCAATCCTACCAGGCCCAAGCCTAGTGCCTCCAGTTTGGCTGCCTTGCTAACCACAGTGGCAGGCGCGGCGCCATCCTCGTGAGGAAAATATTTCATCTCCTCATAGACGGCCTCCGAGTCAGCCAGCTCTGGACTATCAGGGGGCTCCTGGAGACTTCGAGCCCGTGGCTGGGAGCCAAACATCTCTATGTACACGTCCTCTTCATATTGGCCCTGGTAAAGGCTCAGTCCTAACCCTTGTGGGGCATCCACAGAGGCTGCTTTCTGCAGCAAACCAGGAAACCCTCCAAATCCCCCCGCACGGGACAGCAAGGCTAGCTTTACATCGGCAGGACGCAGCTGGTGAATGTAGGGGGCAACAGCGTTGATCTCCTCATACGAGCCTGTCAGCTTAGTGTTGGGACTGCGCTTCGGTTTGGGGGGTGGCACCTTCCTCATGGCTGTGTAGTCATCACTGTGGGGACGGGGTTTGGACAAGGCTGAGGAAATTATAAAGGAAGCAATTAAATACAGAGAAAGTCAAGGCACGGAAAAGCCTCATCTGTTGCATGTTTTAAAGACCAGTCGAGGCGATTTACCTGCAGGGTCTGTTGGGGACAGCTGGGACTTAGGAGGGCTTCCAGCGGGCGAACCATACCCCTCTGGAGTGGGGCACTCTTTGGCTGCCATCGTCAACCCTGCACTAACTACTTCATAAGATGCACTCAGACGAGTGTTGGGGTCCCTCTTTGGTTTGGGCGGAGGTTGCTTCCGGGGAGAGGAAAGACCTCCCCCACCTGCTGCGTCCTCATTGGTATGAGCTACCTGCTGCAGGGCTGGTTTGATGGATGGACTGGCAGAGGAATGGAGCATGCTCTCCATGGCGAGGGGGATGGGTACTGAGCTGGACCGAAAGTGGCGAATAACTCGACTGCCCCCATTGACGGGACCGTCATAGACTTTTCCGCTTTTCTCCACAACCCTACAAATTGGAAGAACAACAGAATTTATAATCAAGTGGTAGAAAGAGAAACATATTTGACCGTTTGCATCGCCATCACTTGTGCTGGATTCATGATTTTCCCAAAGGAAGCATAAAAGTTACAGGCACAACCTTTTTTTCCCATCCAATGGTTTTCTGATCCAGATTGAGTTAATGATGTCATTTCGATCACCAGTATGCTCAAATCCAAAGTAGGCCTGCTTCAACTGTCATGCCACAAATATGAGCTAAGGAGGCCAATTGGAGGATAAAGACCAAAGAGATTATGCTTTAAATCTAATCTCCTTCCAGTGATACCATCAAGTTCAATATTTCGTTTGCTAATCTGTGTGAGCCATCTGTTGGTTCCAGGATTGCAGGCAGGGGGTGGGGGTGGGGGGGCGAGCATGTGTGTAGATGATGGGGGAAGGCATTCTGAAAACCTGCAGAGAAATTAGGTGAGTTTGGGTCAATATTATCCCCTCTAGTACGCGACAACTGTGACTCCTCTCCCAGTCCGCCTACGGACACCAGTCCTCCTGTTGGACGCCTCCCTGTGCTCCTGTCTATTGTCCCAGCAGCAGATGCTACACGCACAAGGACACAGAGGACACAGAAATCATGTGTGTGTGTATGTTTCAACATAATAATTAAATTATATCAAAAGTATAAAAAAATGTCAATACGGTGTTTGATGTAAATGATATGCTATAGTGAGACGTTTCCACTTTTACAGCACTTTAAAGTTGAAGTTAGCTAGAAGCAAAACTGTAGTGAACACATATTTTGTCATCTTGTCAAAACGTATTGAGACATTAACGATAGTAACCAATCATTGTCACGCTGAGATGAATTATTAACAACGGTAATAATCAGCGCAAAAGGTGATGCTTCCTCTGCAGGCAAAGAAATATGCTATTGAAATAATAAATGCATTAATTATGCATTGTGCCACAGAGCACACAACATATATCACATGTATGCAGGTTTATTAGGGCTGAAATGCACAAGTCATATTTCATATTTCAGGTATTACCATATACAAGTCATTTTTCAAAAAATTTGAAAAGTGAGTTTTCAAAATGAAGGTTGCTCATTTAGCAGAAGAGTTTCTTATTACTTTTTTATTTAACCCTTTCTAACTCAGCCCTCTAGTGTTATTCTATTTGCTCCAGGCATGGTATGTTATATTAGAATGAGGTGAGGTGGAGTTAAGGGTAACACAATAAGTGCAACACAATACTAACACAATCTGACAACGCTGCTCATTATCTGACTATCTCTCACAAAACATACAATTAAAAGCCTACAGCCCACAGGGATACAATCATTAATGGAGACAATATATCGCACAGATATTGGCACACTTGTGCGGAAACACACACACACAAACAAAGCAAATGATTCCTTCATATAATAAATCCTGGGAATGACAGTAACTGCAGATTGTTGACTGAATGAATTATACTGTAGTTAGTAATAAAAGCCCTATTTCAGTGAGAATAGAGTCTTGATGGGTTGCATTAGTGCGACGTAATCAGCAGAATAGTGGAAGTCTATCATCCAAACAACAGGTGAACTTTTTAAGCAACTGAACGGGGACAAAATAACTACAAATAACAGATGGGAAAAAATGAATAACCGTACATCGATATTGCTCGAATGCTCTCGCATCTTTACCTTCAGACCTGAATGAAGGCGTGTGAATTGAGGAGGTGTTTGCTAATTTACCTCCTGACAGGCTGATCCTCCTCCTTGCCCACCGGCTCGGGCCTCTCACCAAGCGGTGGGCTGTTGCCAAGGGTGTTGAGAAGGCTGTTGCCATGGCAGCGTAGGCGGTCGCTCTCTCGTGCGATGTCGGATGCATTCTGGATGACCAACTGGTCGTAGGTTCGCAGCCCCATGTCCTCTGCCCCCTGCAGGAAACGCTGCACACCGCACTCCTCTTTCTGCTGCGATGACAGCCTGTGACGGACGCGCTGTCGGGCCAGCCAGCCGCGCACCACTGAGACACGAGGAAGAGGAGGAGAGGAGGAGAGGAAGAGAAGAAGTCAGAGGTGTCACGGGAAGAAACACAGATGAACCTAAAAGAGCATCACGGGTTGTTGGTTCATTATTTTGGATATTACCTTTCTGGCAGGTGATGATCTTTTTATGAAGCTGGTAGCAGCGGTCGTTCAGCTGGTCTGCCTGCCAGTACCTCAGAAAAACTTTGCTGCTGCCGATCTACACACACAACAACACAAGTCATCGTTGTTGTACTCTACACTGCCATCATCATGAGCTTCTGGGAGTCCGGCTGTCTTCTGTTGGGAATCTGACACGAGTGTGACATGCCAGCTGAGAGATGGGAGAGCATTGATGTGGCAATGATGTATGACAATAGGTGGGTGTGGAGTGTGGGGGGGGGGGGGGGGGGGGGGGGAGTAGGGAGTTTGCATTTTGACTGCATTCACTTCCTGGATTTAGATACCAGGTGCACAGAACTGTGGGGGTGACATACTTCAACAGACGCTATGCATTCCAACGCACGCTACTTGATGGAGCGGTTCGTGTGTGAGTGTGTCAAGCAGAAGTGCATGAAAAGATGTCTGCTGAGCATTGTGGAGGAGTGCGTATGCGAGGCGGGAGCTAATGTGACCTGTAGGGTCACACACTCAGACACAACAGCAGTGTGGCAGACAGGACAGAGCATAGGGGGGGTCCACACTGCTGCTGTGTGTGTGTGAGGAGAATGATGATGAGGTGGGACAGCTGGAGCGAGTTGTCAAAGATTCCATGGGATCTTTCAAATAGAGGGTCAGGGATTAAGTTATTTGGCAAATCTTTTGTTATTGCTGGAGACAGAAAAAGAGGCAAGACATAGACAAACACACACAAACACACACAAACACACACCTGCCATCCCTGGAGTTTGGACTGTTGCAGAACTGAGCGACATCTGTCTTCTGGTGACAATTTCTTCTTGTCTCCCAAAGTTGGGACCACAAGGTCTTTATATCTGAGACACACAGATAAAAACGGAAAACGTTAGAGCTAAAATGCTAAAATTAAAAACGGAGACGGGACGTAGCATCACCTCCTGTTTTCAGAAACAATGGGTTAAAAGGTCAGTGGGGTCATACGGCAGACCAGCCAAACAGCATCTGTTCCTATTGGTGTTGCCCTAGGTAACTGTTGCTATGAATGGTCAGCTGGATGGACACGGTTCATCGGTTTATGAAGAGAATTACCAAGTTGAATGCCTGGACCACAGATTTAAAAAAATGAAAATGAAACATTCCCCCATTCATGAGCAGTTACTTCCTAAGCGCCCCTTTTAATACCCTTTCCACCTACTCCAGGAAGTGTCAGAGAGTCACACAGGTCAAACTGTGAACTGCAAAGAAGAAGAAGGAGAGAAAAAGGAGGAGGAAGAGGAAGAAGAAGACTCCCTAATTTGAATGTCTTCCAGGCTCTTTCCTCACAAGATGAAAGGTAATTTCAATTAATCTATTTACTTGTTTTTGTCAAAACAGCTTAGATGTCAAAATGAAATGTTTGATGAATAAATCTGTGTAATATAGTCGCTGCTTCCATTCCGCTGCTTTCATGCGTTTTTATGTTCCATCTTTAATCCTTAATGTTTTCAATTCAATTCAATTCATTTTTATATAGCCCAAAAACACAAATTACAAATTTGCCTCAGAGGGCTTTACAATATGTACACATAAGACATCCTCTTGTCCCGGGACCCTCACATCGGAACAGGAAAAACTCCCCCCAAAAACCCCTTTAACGGGGAGAAAAGAGGAAGAAACCTTAGGGAGAGCAACAGAGGAGGGATCCCTCTCCCAGGATGGACAGAAGTGCAACAGATGTCATGTGTAGAACAGGATAACTGAATTACAACACATTCAATGTAATTACAACGGGTACATTTAATACGCCAGGCTGAACACCCATGTGCCGCCCGCTTTGTTTACCTATTTTTACGTCTACATGCTTCCACTGGTAACGTCACATTGCTATGAACTGTGGGTAATTCCCTTGGGCAAAGTCAGCAGAAATGCAGACTTACGGAAAGGGTTCATAAAGGGCTCAAAATGTCTGCAAGAGAGACCTAAAACACTCTTTGATTTAACAGTTTGACAGCCCTAAACCCTCACGGAGCGCACCTCAAAGTCTGTGAGTCTGAGTGTAGAGATTGGGATTGGGCCGAAGAAGAAAAAAGACAATTCAAATGGTGTAACTGGCCACAGTGTGTGTTTGTTCTGGCAAATATTATACTTATATTATATAAGAAAAATGTCAACAGCTACCACAGAAAGTATGTTACTATACAAAATTACTAATGCAAGCTGAGATAACTGTGTAGTCACGAGACGCACAATAAACACTCTAGGGCTTTTCTACAAGCTGCTTCAAAGGATTAATCATAAAGATAGTATCGTAGAGTACTGCTGTATTACATAATGCATCTCATGCTGCTTTACTGAATCTAATAAAAAGGCATAATCAACAACAGATTTCACACAACTCCTCAGTTTATCCTTATAATTTTGTCCAGGACCTGGAGGTTAAAATGACTTGTTTATGAGGAAATGAGGGTAGCAGACACCTGATACAGGGGCAACCCACACACATCAATATTCTTAGGTATCCACACTTTTTTAGCCCAGTCTCTGTCTTTGCCACACCAAATTGTAACTACAGCCCCCCAGGGATATGTGGAATATGTAAGCATACTGTATATATATATATATACTGTGTACTGTAAGTATGAAATAATGACATTTTCTGAATGAAATAGGAATATCAGCTGAGTAAACAAAACCCCAAAACTCCATATCAGTTGGACCGTGCATTTTGTCAGTCGGCCCCTTCTGTTATCAATGAGACGCAGAGTGAGCTGATGATGTCACACATATATATAACAAGCAGATGGCTGGAATCATAAACCGCTTGTGTTGTCAATAGTGACTAAGTAAGTGCACGTGAATGTGGGATGCGTTTGATTTGCAGGAGTGGGGTCTGTCTGAACTCTCCCTAACCCTCTCCATATATGGTAATACCAGTCCTGCAGACGGCACACGCTGTCCCCCATGGCCCATCAAATTACAAAGGAACTCTGTAAACCCATGACCTCCCCTATGAGGATATGAAAACCATCGATGGTCTCTACTTTTACAAGACCCTAAGGGGCTTCATGTGGAACCAAAGAAGTGAAATAACCCCTTTGATAAGAGTTTAAATGGAAGAAGGAGACGGGGCGTTAACGTGGTTCTCTGTGACCAACAGGCCATCAGATTACTGTTAGTGAGCATCACAAAGGTGGTAAAGGCCATGCAGCTCGAATTTAAACCACTCGCTTCCTCCCTGAAGCTGCTCCTTTCTGTCAGACAAATGTGTTGCCACATTCTCATATTGCTTTTGTTTATGGATTTTTATCTCAGTGTTCAGTCTGAAATCATGGAGGTAACTCAATAATCTACAAATGTGTACGTTTATCCATCAGTGGGAGGTAATGAAGACATGGCTATAGAAATCATGACCTGTATGATTATGGAGCTGCATTTGTGACCTGCTCTGTGAATACCGATGCCTCTTTCTCATCCACTTTGTAAGAATGAAGATCTTAGGAAAGACACAAGGTTCAAGTGGTAGTATTTGACCTTACACATTGACACAAAATAAATCCCGCCACAAAACACAGTGTATCATAAAAGACAAATAAAAGCAGCAGTAAAATAGATTCCCCCATAAATCACTCTGGTTACCAGAACAATAATGCAATTTGCTTCAGGCGGCCACTATGACTTAGTGAACTGGCCTGCATGGTTCCAGTGGGCAAGTGTGTGTTTGTGTGTACACATTGGTGTGTTTGTGTTCACGAGAATATGGCAACCTCAAGATTAACGGTTGAGTTAATGTCCTGTCAGTTTGATTAGTCAAGGGCCACGGCCTCTTTTTGAAAGAGTGACAAATGGAGATAAATAAGAAACAGGACAAGACTGCAATAGTGTGTGCGCACATGAGAGAAAAAGGGCGGAGAAAAGAAGGAAAGATAAAGACTGAAAGGATGAAAGAAGCAAAATAAAAAGTATGGGCCGGGGAAGATGAAAGAAAAAAAAAAAGTAAATGGCGGTTCAGAAGAGGGAGCTTGTGAGGAAATGATAAGAAATTGAGTGAGAAAGAGCTCTGTGAAGACAGCAGTGAAGTCCGCCCACACTCAGCAGCAGCTCCCTCCTTGGCCGAGGCTGTGTTCATTCATTGGCCATGTCTGCGTTGAACTCAGAGATATGAATGGCACTTGGGCTCAGCTGACTGGTGTCTTTGTGAGTGGCAGCCACTCAAATTAAGCATGGCATTAATGTATAAACAGCAGAACGGGGACACACGTCAGACAAAGGCACACTCAAACGGTCCATTTGTATGAACACAAAACACTTGTACGCAATGCACACAAACCAGTGCTGGGCAGTAACAAAGTGCTGAATTAGGTAGAACAGCGATTACTCTTTCAGTGACAGTAGGATTACAATTTGAAATTCAGTTTCTAATCCCAGGAACGTGTTACTTAAATATTTTGAGGATTCGGCTTGTTTGCCGTTTTACCAAAAGGTGGATTTTTCGAGTAACCTGCCCAGAATGATGTAATTTTGTGCATCTTAAACATTAAACAAATGTACTGCTTTCTGGTTAAACATACATGTGGTACTTCTACAACTCTCAAAGCTGAATTTTCTTCTCCTTCGTTCATCTTGAGTGGTCAGTCTATACTACAGGCCTAATATTACTGGCCTAATTGCCTTGATTCAGATTTGGTCATTATCATTGTCTGTTCACATGGCAATACTGTATATACTGCGTTCTACATTTGGTTTGCCGATTCTCATAGATGTCGCTCAACCAACAGATTACCAATCCTGCGTCTGCAAGTCAAAAGGGTTCGTCAAAGCCACCAAACGTTGCTGTTGGTGGTCGAAGAGTTGGACTATTTGCCCATAAATGTTGACGATGGACTCCCTGACAGTTGAATCCACTACTCTGTCTTTAGATGCTGTTCTGCTTCCCTTCTCCAGTAATCTCTTGGATGTTGAAGAGCATACGGAGATTGGAATGGTCTAGTTGTCAAGGCAGGAGCACGTACAGTTTGCTGGCTATAGGAGGGATACTGTCTTCACTGACTATCAAGCTAAGTGTACTAAGCATCAAGCAAAAGATCAGACCTGCCAGTAAAGTTGAGTTCTCTTGTTTACCTCCCCTGTACCCGATTTGATGCTGTCCACTAAGATCGCCCAAGTGAATCAGATGCACCAGTTTTCAGCTTTCATGGAATCTTGACGAAAACTCGCTCTGCACAATCCGCACATTGACTGGACAGCTTGTAAAATGGAGGAACGGAGGAGGCCTGTGTGTCAACTAACCGGCCTCAAGTATAAACCCGAGACCATTAATGGTGCGTTCGTTGCTCAATCACACTCTGTCAACCTGTTTAACGTTACATCTGACTGTAACAACCTGCAGGAAGTGTTTGGAACCCACCCTACCATCACTCTGCCTGATCGACAACAGATCTCCTCCCTGGTGTTTGTTCATCTCTGGGTCATCTCTGCTCCCTCTCCACTCCAGAGACTCTCAGCTGCCTTAGAGATATACATCAAAGAGGCTCAAAGAGGTCTATGCATCCATCCACTTCACCAGCTGGAGCAAGGTTCTCCTTTCTGTGGAAAAATTCCAGTTCAAGGATATATATATATAATATCCCTGAACTGTTGCCTTCTGTTGGCTTCAGATCTTGAACAGCTCTGATGGAAATTCAAAATACTATGTTTACCAAACCTGATAAGTGTGAGTTTCATATCAGCCTCCTGCCTTTGCAGCAATGCTACACCTTTGTTTGGGTTAAAACTCATCCAGACCACTCTCAACCACTTATCTTGGAAGTGGATATGTCAGATGCAGGTACTGGAGCGGTCCTGTCTCCCTGCACTTCCACCGATAATAAGCTCTATCCACATTAGAAGCAAACAAACAACCTTACCTTTACAATGCAAACGTACAACAAAAGTTGTGTGCTTTATACCCAGCCCAGCATTGGTTAGTTAGTTAGTTTCTGGCGAAAAGCTGGATGCTCAGTTATCTGCTGGTCATACCCATTGCTGCCTACATTTATATGACACGCACACAGCTTAACAAACAGCTTTCAAAAAACCCTCACCAGGAATCTTTCAATTACATCTTGAACAACGGGAGTGTTGGCTCTCCATGGTATATCCATCAGAAACACAAAGAGGCTGGCAGATGCTTACAGACGGACAACACTGCATTCTATATTGGATTCACTTCACCATTTGACGTGGTTCTCCAGATTCTATTCCCTGTTCAGGTTTTCTCTTATGGAAATATATTATGTATGACTTTCAATGATCTATTTCACTTGACGTCTGTTAGACCAGATAATATTAACTGTCAGACAATGAATGCAGCACACTTCAACAACGCCTCATGGGTCATCATTTTCTCACATATTCTTCATGCTGTGAACAATTGCACATTTTTTTGTATATTTTGCACAATTCATTGTCTTTGTTCAACCACGGTGTAGCTCTATTTATTTTAACACATTTTAAAGAATCTTAATTGTAAATTTCTATTCTATATTTTGATTCTTTACTCTTGCAGTTTGTTTATTTTGACTGTTATGCACCAAAATACCAGGACAAATTCCTCTGTATGTGAAAACCTCCATGGCAATACATTAGTTTCTTATTCAGATTTTGCACAATACTCTACAGTGCCTAATCTTTCTTTTATTATGAATTCAAGATGAGGAATGTGACCAGAAACTTTTCTTAAGTAGTAAAATGCTTCAACGCCTTTGATGTATTTAAGGTTAAGACAGTAATCTTGATTCATCAATCATCTTTTAGGACGTGTGGGACACACGTGTGTGTCAAGGTGTATGTGTGTGTGTGGAATGATGTGATGACATATACAGCAGTGTATTTTTTTTTGGGGGGGGGGGGGGGGAGTCATGTGACCGGCTTTGTCCTCTCCTATTATCTGGCAGGAATGTTCATTCTGATCCCTTTATAATCAAAAAGAGTGAGAGACAGGCTGGGAGACGGTCTGTACTAGAGTGGAAGTTGATTTGTTAATCCCAGACTTCACAGAGCTAGACGACAATGAAAAGCAACAGATTCTATTAGGGACATGCAGAAAGAAAAAAAAGGGTAGTGAGATGGATTGGTGGAGCAGTTTAAGTGGGGAAGAGAGATCTACCACTTTGCAGCAAAGCCGTGAACATGGTGAAAGAGTTATGAAAAGAGGTGATGGGGAGAAATAATGACGGACATTCAAGTGTAGGGGCACGGAGACCTTACACACAACTGGCTGGTTAATGTGCGTGTGTCGGGCTGACATGGGAAATGTGATAGTGGCAGTCATCAGCTGCCATAGACTCTAAAAAAGCCATTAAAGGTCATGTCGTCCTTCTAACAGCAAGGGTTGCTGTGACTTGTAAATGCTAATGTGACCATCTGCATGTGAGCGCATGATCCTGTCCAGTATATGCCCTTGCGCTTATTTGCAGATGTAGAGGAGGAATACGCTGCCAAGCTTTCGGCTTGCTTTGACCTGCTCGCCCAGTCACATATAAACTGACAGAGATCACGGTGACCTGCTGGGAGGGTAATGTATCCGCACCACTGAGATCAGTGAGAGGCAGCAGAGGAATCCGTCATCTTTAAGACCCGTCCCTTATAGACGAAGCTGAACGAGAAGAGGAGGCTGTGAAGGGAATGAATCGGCAAACGGAGCAATACGGTTACTGCACTCTTAATTAGGCAACATGCTCCGACACCGACCTGCTGAGGAAGCCCGGGAAGGACAGGCGGACAGGGTATCCATAACGGATCATGCGCACCATCTCGAGAACCCCGATGTACTGCAGCTGGGTAGACACATGGATGCTGTCAAAACTGTCTGGCTGACCACTGGCGTTGGGGCGGACACACTCCACAAAGTGAGGTGTGCAAGCCTGCAGCTTACTGATCACTTCTGACAGCGAGTTCTGAAAGAGGGAAAAAGAGAGGAGATGCAGTTGAATTCGTCATCTTACAATCATAACAGAATGAGCAATATGTAGTGCTTTGATTAACAACAAAGGAAGGGCTCTGGGGCTTCTTGCTTTTGATGTTGTAACTTGATTTGCAAGACGCACTGACTGGAGTGAGATCACGTAGTGTTTGAGATAAAGCGGTCCAATTTATTTTTTTTGGGGGGTGTTTTGCCTCCGGAGGAAGCAGAAACACAAAGAGCTCTTTCGAAGGGTGTGTGTGTGTGTGTGTGAGTTTTTTTTCTTCAAGCCCTGAATTCACAGATGCTGCATCCAAGGTCACACAGACACACACATTTACCCACACATCCACGCAAACGCTCACATCTGTATTACTGCTGCAAACTGACGTCAGTCTGTGCTCTGCATACTCTTAGGTACAATGATCAATCAACACCTCACCCCTCCCTCATGTCTGAAAGTCACAACCAGCATTTACATTGCTGCCTTCCCTCCGAACACGCGCATGCATACACACAAATGCATGCGCACGGCACACAGTGGTAGTTGTTCATTGTTCATTCATTCATGTGGAGGGCTTCATGCTTGGCCTGGTACAGCATCATTCTTCAGCCCACTCTCTCCTTCCCTGAGGGACCCGTCCACCACCAGCCCACAACTCTGATTGTGCAACACACTGGCTTCATTCAAGCCAAAAGGTACTGCTTCTCTGAGCCACATTTCAGCCCCTTCTGCGTCACCAGCAGACACTGAGCTACTTTCCTCTGACTGAATATTATTGTTGCTTTATATAGTTAGGAAATCACAGTACCCTGCAGCGGTTTTTTGAGATCAGCACTCAATTCACACAAAACCTCAAGTTTCATTAACAAATCTTTCAACTCATTTGAGATCTGAGCTGGATGCTTGTAGGTACTCGATGTAAGGAACAGCTATTCAGTAAAATAAAGACAAATTCAATTTGTATATTGACTTTTCTCAGACAGTTGAGGGTTGTATATGTACTGCAACACATGCTTGTTAAGATAATGACAAACACATGCTTGTCAAGATTCATTTTTTGTACATATTTATTTACTATTTTGCAGAAGGACTGAGAGACTTCAATGAACTCCAAAATCCATGCATTGGGCAAGAGGCACTGTCAGCTGGACGCTAGGCTATTACAGGGCTATTCGGACTGACGAACACATTCACATCTATGAACAATTTAAGAGTCCAATCCTGACCTGCATGCATTTTCACTGTGGGAGGAAACTAGTGTGGGAGAAAACCCATGCAGAGAACATTCAAACTTCACAAGTGCTAACCAATTAGTCAACATGCTCCTTAATGGCTATTATGGGGGAAAGCGCCAAACATCATGGTTTATTACTCAGAGACCTAGAATTAGGCCTGATCCTGTCCAAAAGTACAAATGTGTGTCGAGTGGTTCTTACCCTCAGCTGGACAGCCACTGTGATGGGCCCACAGCGCTCTAGCCTTTGGAGGAAGGAGCTCGAGCCTTTCTTCTTCAAGATCTGGCCACAGACAGAGATAATGAGAGAAAAACATACAAGATAGATCGGCATCTTATTTCAAGAAGCTACTGAGGAATAAAGAATCAAAAAAAGATCAGAAGTGTGTGATCACATGAATGTGTGTGCGTGCGTTTGCATGCTTGTGTAGTTTCTATCTGAAACAAATCCAATTTCCAGAGGTACCATGTTTGGAAGTAGCTTAGATTAGATTGTTGTTTTTTTTCAAAATGACCACTGCTGTGTGTCCATTGATTGGCACAGCAGTGAGTAGCCCTGTTGGAACAAAGACCTTGTGACTGATTGTCACTGATCGCATTTGTTTAGCTCATAAATTCCTTTATTCCATTTACTAGTTTCAAAAGCTAGTATCAATCAAGGCCTTGAACATCATTTAACGCTCGGCACTCTGTGAAAGGTGTACTGTACCTTGGTAAGGTCATAGCACCTCCGGGACTGTTGGGGGACAATGTTGGCAGTGACGAGGGAGGCTGATGGCCTCTTGTGGAGCAACAGGGCAGCTTTAGGCCCCCTCAGCCCGGCACGGCCATGGGCTGCTGGCACCAGAGAACCAGTCTGAGTCAGCTTGGACTGGAAGAGCTGCTGCAGTAAGACACTCTCACTGGCTGCCGGGCATAAATCACATACAGAGACAGAGAGGGGGAAAAAAATTATGAAAAGAAGCAACAGCATTGGTGGAAACAAGGGGGTGGAGGGGAGTAAGGAAAGGTGGAATGAAGAAAAAGAAAAGGACAAGACAGAATGATATACAGAAAGAAGGGAAGGAAGGAAGAAAGGAGGGAGGAACAGTGGGAATGATGTAAACAAGGAGGGAGAGAAGAATAAGAGGAGAAGTGTGGGGAGGAGGTTTAAAGTTAGCCTTCATGTAAACAATCAGTCAGGCAACAAGAGGGGGTGGACCAACACGTGGAGCGGTCCACAACAACAATGAGCTCATTCAGTGAGCCAAACAACATGAACGTGGGCGTCTCTCTCTCTCTCTCTCTCTCTCTCTCTCTCTCAAGAAAAACAAACACGAGTCCTAGACTCATTTAACTACACACAGCTCCAAGGGTAATTGTCTTTTCATTTAAAGCAATCACTGCCACCACCTGAATATAGACTTACATAGACCCCTTGCCTCTCCGATTAGCTTAAGGCTTAAACTTTAAGGTGATGACATCTGTTAGAGGAAACCACGTAGTACGTATGTTAATGTGTGCGGCTGAATGGCAGCGACGCATCGTCTCGGTCAGATGGGGGGACAACAGCCAAGTGTGAGTTAAGGGCTAGCCTTCAGAAGATTAGCCTCATCATGAAAATTATAGCAATTAGGCTGCTGGATGCGAGGCTAGCCTGGCAGTCACACAACGACTGCCTGTGTCCTGCTAAGCACAACACCCCACATCTGGCACCTTCTATAGACAACATACACACAGACGGTGCTGTCTGCCACATATGGGATGAAACACACAAAAACAGCCACACTTAGACAAAGAGTGGTTCTGTGTGCTGTTAGTTTAGACAAGAGTGCATCTTTGTGATCAAGTTTGCTCTGACGCCACAATGTGGTCATACGCGTGTCATTTATTCGGCACTTACACTTCATCGTAAACAGGAGGTTCTGAGGAAGGGAGTCCTTGTTTCTTGTGAGTGATCCTGTGAGATCATATGAAATCTGGTGGAAAAAACAAAATCATACATTCACTTACACAGTGCATTGTTTTTCTTCTAAATGTTGACTATGGACAATTACCACCTCGTCCTCCACATAAACTACCGTTACATTTTTTCAGGTGTAGCCTATAAATCTAATCTCACTAGGCAATTCTTTCAAAAATAAAGTTTACATAAACATGCACAACTCATTTCTTATCTGTAAGGAAACGTAATTGTTAGATAGAGTTTAGACACAACATTCAGTGTGTCTGAACTCTTTTTCTGTAATGTATATGACAGACCTGTCCGGCATAGTGGCTGACAGTGAATGCTGGGCCCTGGTCTTTGGGCGGTGGGTTTCCGTTGCCATCCTTGGTTGTGAGAGAGAGACCGTGAGTGGGATTGGAGTCCAGCTGGGTCGACAGCCTCTTGTACAGGGTCTGCTCTGCCGGCCGCAGGCTCTGGCTCTCCTCATCTAACACGCACAGCAATCCCTGAGGCTTCTGGAGGATGAACAAACAGAAGCTCAAATTATTTATGTCAGTCATGTTGACAAAGAACCATTGATAAGAGTGATAAATTACTTTCATTACGACACTTTTATTGGCCCCTACAGGGTGTAACTATCCCTCTGATTTCAAATAACGTTTTTGGGGGCAATTAGTGATAGAGATTGTAGACAGACAGGAAACATGGGGTGAAAGGTTAACATGCAATACAAGTTGAACAAAGGGCAAGTTGCAATTACATTGTAAACATCTTAACCACCAGTCCTACCAGTAATAATCCAGTTTGAGTTTTATTTTTTACACAACCTTTATGTAGGTCACATTTGTGTTGTATGTATACCTTTAAATTAAACTTAAATAAAGAAAAAAGAAGAAGAATTAAAGAGCTATTAATGAGCTGAAACCGTTTCCAACTTTGAAAAACAGAAGAAAAAAAAAAAAAAAAAAAGCGATGAAAGTGTGAATTTGATCCATGTGATTTAAGAGCTTTCGTCAAAGCTCTGGGCGGGCTTGCAATGTTGCATGACATCACGAGACACCAAACTGGACCAGACCGGTCTGAACCAGTTCGGTGTACCAGTACCTGAAGAAAGAAGTCCAGAACAGCTGGCTGGTTGCCGGGGGAGCGAGGGGTCTCCATGGCGATGCCCTCCTGCAGACACTCAGACTGCTCCTGCTGGAATAGCACCTCGGAGACGTACTGCCTCAGCCGCTCGTTGGTCATGTTCACGCACAGCTGGAATGCACACAAAACACACACATCAACCTGTAAACAAGTGCGCATGGTGTGAAATCCCTCCTCAGAGACACAAAGCTGTATGTTCTAGTTCTAAAGCAAATAAATGCACAAATACAATCTGGAACACAACCTGCTGTGGCACCCAAAGGGAAGTCAACGGGGGCATAAATTAACTGACTACTCATATAAGTACATCAGACCCCAGAGCGGTTTAAAGGGTGTCCCAATGTAGGGCCTTTATTCCATTCCATTATGATATGGACAGTGTTCCTGCTGGGACACATGAACTCTTCCTAACCCAGCAGTCAACCAATCACAGCACAGGAGTCAATCAAATGAGGTTTTATATGGGGTGTGCGTGCGGAGCACTGGGGGGGAAAACTCAAGTGTGACTTGTCACATTGATGTAAAGAGAAGGAACACAGAATATGAAGTGGAACAACACAGGACAGTAGTCTGCAGCAGCAGGCCCGTTTAAACTTCTCCTGAACCCAAATGTGTCACAAAGTGGAACATAAAAAATGTCGTACAGTGTTGTAGTCTAGGAATGAACTTGTCATTCTTGTACCTCAGTGAGCCCCTGTCCCTGTTTTCAACCGGAGATCTGATGCATCTTTTCTTTGTAGTCTAACACCACCTGACACGACGACAGATGCCAGACCGATGCCGCCATGTGATAAGAACATGAATCTTGTAGGTAATAATGACTGGCTCACAAATAAAGTGAAAGTGAAAATAATCATGTTGTATTCAGTGCTCAAGTAAAGCCTTGCAGCCCTTAGCTTTGGGGTAATGTATCTTTACGAGATTTCACAGAAGCAAATTAATATTTGGGGGAAAGAAAGTGCAAGAATAAATAAACAGGCTTTAGTTTCTCTCTTTGGGCACTGTCATGCGTCTCAATCGGAACAATCACAACATGATCCACATTTTGTCTCACGGCACGCTGATTGAGAAGTGCTGATCTAGAGGTGTGTTGTGCCGCGGGGGCCGTGGTCCTGTTTTCTTTCATCAGTGTTTGTCTATTCTTTGTCTTCAAGCTGGTCTAGTACATTAAAGGCTTAGTCCCAGCAGGCGGTTGATTGAGTTAGCTCATTAGCAAAGTGCTGAGCAGGTACAACACACCCCTGACAAACACAGCTCTAATTAACAAGCCCTAATGACCCCGATCATGCTGCGCATGTGGAGCCTGCCCGTTACGAGTCTGCGTGTGTGTGTACAAACATCTCAGAGTGTGAGTGCTTGTTTGTCACTGAAGTGCCACATCTACTGTAAGAGATCATCTAGTTTGTTTCTCCAGACCTTGTTTCTCCTCTGCTTCCTCTGGTGTGGGTGGCGGGTAATGTGTGTGATTTGAACAGGCTGATATAAAAAAAAATAAAAAATCAGCATCAACAATGGAGAAGATGTCTGGGAGAAAGAGGTGGGCAATGCCACCGCCTGCCAGAGATAGTGTCTCTTTGTTTCTCCCGTTTTTCGTTAGCCTCCTCCCCTCTCTTCCCTTCTGGCACTTGCACTCTCCGTGACCCGAGGATAGACCCGAGGATAGGCCACGCAATACCTCACTTCCACTTAGCTTAGAGAATATCCAAGGGAAGACTAAGACCACTGACATCTCAGTGACACACGCATACACACACACGAAAACCAACACATGCATGTAAGCAAAGACAAACACACACTGGCCTTAATAAAGACTGGGAGGATATTGGGAGTTCCTGAGGGAAAGAACGTAAGCTCTGAGTAGAAGGAATAAGCACTTAGCCTCTTGTGCCTTATGAACAACCTAACACACTACACACTCTGTGTGTGTGTGTGTGTGTGTGTGTGGTGATATACAGACTTGCCTGCTTGTCTTAGAATGGCCTCTAGTCTATTAACAGTGAGTGCTTGATGAGCACATGACAGATTTACAGCCCAGAACAGGTGAGCTGCACATGTTGTACTCTGTATACTATGCAATGTAATCACACACACTGACATAACGAAAACAACCAAGCATTGCAGACACGCCCATCCATTTGTGTAAAGTAAAGTAAAGGACAGAGAGAAAGACGAGATTCCTATTCTTTATAAATGAAATCAAAAAATGGAGTCCTGTTTGCTTCTCTATCTCTAAATATACTACTTGGTGTAGCTTCTCTTAGAAAAAGGAGCTTTTTTTCTTTTGCTATTTTCAGGCTCCCACTGTTGTGCACTGAGCTCTAATACAACATGAATTTACAGCCAGACTGCTGATCATCAAACATAACAGGCAAATTAGCTTACTTTATGACCACAACACTTGACAAAGAATTTCTTTACTATGAAATCATTTCTGTAATTTTGGTTGTTGCTGGTATTTTTTATTTTTTTTTCCAATGATGCGAACAATGCCACCAAATGTGACAAATGTTTTTGTTTTCTTTGCAGAAAAACAGTTGGGACCAACTTCATTGGAACAAGATTTGGTTCTTAAAAAAGAATCAATGATTTGCATCGTGACCCCAAAAATATACTAAATCATATGTGTAAAAATAAGATTCACACACACACACATTGAAGCAGCTCATTACCCTGACATCTCACACACAGAGGAGCCTTTGTGTCAGCCCTCAGTTCATTTTAAGGACAGCTGAAAATCACGCCACAGACCTCATCTCATTCATTACAATTACAGACCAAAATGTCTAAAATAGATAACCGTCAAATATTTTCACAATTTGATTAAGATCTGTTTGAAACTACAAAACCACACACTATTCAAAGAGATTTCGTTAGCTCAGGGCGGCCTTCTAAGCCAATGATGTTAATCAGGGAATGTCATGAATGCATTTGGAGAACTTGATTTGGAGAATAAATGTGTTGGCTTGAGGGGAAGAGGGACACAACATTGATGCATATCTTTGGGGCTGACTGAAATCTAATAAAAGTAGGCATTGTCCCACCTGCTCAAATCCATTCCTCTGAACTTCTTCAAACCCAAAGATGTCCAAGATCCCAATTTCCAAGGCAGGATCACTAGAAGAAATGAACGGATAAGAGAGCAAATGTATTACACGTATGACCACTTAAACTCCAGGATCAATGTGAGGACTTGTTTGCTTGCTTGCGTCACTCTGACAGGAATTATCTGGTTTGTGTGTGTGTGTGCAATAACACATCTGAAGAGGGTGTGCCAGTAGTGAGTAGTGTGGTTGACATATCAATTATGTTGTGTAGTTGGTGTGTAAACAACGCAAAGCACAAACACATTCCAGAAGATGGAACACCAGTTATCCGACAGCGTGTGATAAGACCTCACAACATCAACACAACCAAGGATCCATTGGCCTCGATCTAAAAGTGTGTGTGTGTGTGTGGGTGCGTGTGTGTGTGTGTGTGTCTGTGTTTAAGTTGCTGTTCGCAAGACCTTCACAGAAACCTTGGGTGTGTCCTCCACCTTGTTGTTCAGTATTTTTCATTTCAGTGTGCATGCCTATGCAATGTAAACTATTACAAACCTTCACTCTAAACTATGTGTCTGTCACAATAATCAGTGTTGTCACTCCAGAGGCCCTGAGTGAGAGACGGCGCTCGTGTGATTACAGACACTTTACATTGGAGCCGTTTGTTATCAACAGCCTGGGCGTTCAAAGAAATGATTTTGCCGGTAAACACTGGGGGAAAAAAAAAGCAACCTGTGAGCATAAACACAGACACACAAACACACACACACACACACAGCTATACCCAATGCTGTCGTCTTGTCCCTGTAGGTAGTCGTTGGTACTGTTGACCAGATAGCTGAAGAGACGTCCATAGATGGCCTTCGCAAGCTGGTCTCTGTACTGCTCTGACATCTCCACTGTGTGGCCCCTAGTGATCACGTCACCTGACACAAAAGGGACATGGCAACACAATTCCTTGATGATCGTGTTGATAGCACAGTGATGGAACAATATCTGTAAGGTTCATTTTTGGTTTTATGTCCCAATGTTTTGTTTTCTGCGGCAAGACGACACTGATTAATGCGTTTTAAATGTAGTCGTCCTGCGACTAAAGACATGCTGCTAGTTGGAATTTAAAAGATGTACAGTATTTATAACTTTAACAGTGCTGAGGTTATTCCAGTACAAGTCTCATACATGTCTTTGCCGTAAAGATCAATATAAAAGATGAATCCGATGATAATCATAGTGACGGACTGTCACTGCTTATGCATGTGGAATAGGGAGGGCCAAGTGACGGCGAAGGCTGGTGAGTGGATACCTTTGAAGTACTGGACGTTGGAGGTGAGGGCGGTGCTTAAGTCATTGGAGCACACCTGCAACAATCCAGCAACTGTGCAGAGGAAGAGGACGAGAGAGAAAGAAGCCGTCAGAATAACTGACAGTGACGAGATGACTGGATGAAAAACATCAAAACAACAGCATTAATCATAAACAATGAGGATAGGTCAGAAAGGTAGCTCTGATGACTTCCAGCTCTTCCCTACTCTGATGACAACATCACGCTGCCAGCGCAACAAGCTGAGCCCCGCTTCAGATCATTCCAACCTAATCGATCAGTAGAGCTGGCAGCAGTTAGTCACCAGTGGATTTCTGAGCAGAACCCATAAACAAGCAGCAGAAACAGGTGACAACAACCCGATGACATCACATCTCCCTGACAACGACCGGCTCTTTCCCGCTCAGGCGCTGATGTCATTTGTTTACCATCTCACTAAGGTCGGGGGTCACAGGAGCAAATGTAGCGGTTGCATAATGAGGGAGATAGAAAGAGAGGGAAAAAAAGAGAGACACCGATAGCGGGTTTAAGAGGGATCTCTCCTCACCGTGGTTACTGTTTACCAGAAACTGCGGCTTACCAAGCAGGTGACTGTCTGGCCTTTAGCTCGTGCTGGCAAGCTGCCAAGCAGAACTCCAAGAGACAGAGAAAGGGAAGGGCGATGACGACGAGGTAAACACGATGTGTGATGCACCCCCTCCTTCCTGCCCCACCCCACCTCCACACAGGGTGGAAATGTGACCCCGGTCATGTGACGGAGGGCACTGACCTCTCTCAAGCAGCTGGAGGTCAGAAGGGAAGGCTGTGTCGGCATCCGTCAACGCAGCAAAATGTAGGTCCCCAATATGGAGCACAGCAGATAGCAGCATAAACACTGAGTCAACCTCCTGGCAGAGAGAGAGAGCAAAGAGTGGGGAGTTAGAGAGCAAACATATGAACTACTAGAAGTTCGAAATTAGTAAACACAATCAAAAACAGGAATTTCTCCTTTTCCACTGCTTAAGTCCAACATGCACTACATGAAATGCTGAGGAAAGTTGTTCTAAATTATCCTAAATTCAGCCTTGGGACTGGCGATATACTACATTTATCTTAAAGTTTACAAATGCCTTGAAAAATAAAGAAACACAAAAATAGAAAATCCAAGGCTTTTTAACAACGCATCAACCCTCCTCCTCCCTTCAGTCACACACTTCTTTCACTCCGTCCCACTCCCCCTTCCTCTCTGCCCTTGAGTAGAGGACGCTTAATGGAATACCCCATTAGCCACTGCTCTGAATCTCTGAGAGGGGGGTGCTCGAGTTTGAGGGTGTGTGCTTGTGTGTCTGTGTGTGCACTCTCTCAAGGCAGGATATTGGAGCTGATATCTGGGAGATAAACACAAGCATTAGTCTCTGTCTGACACTCTATACACAGACAGACTCCCCCTGCTTAGAAAGGGAGAAGAAAGGGAGCGAGGGTACAAGGGAGAGAAAAGGAGCGATAGGGAGCGTTAATGACGATTGACCTTTGGGGTCTGGACTGGGAGTCTTACGCTGATTAGACTTAGACAGAGACCAATGGGTGGTCTATCACTTCCAGTCTTACCCCCCGTTCCTTCTTTGGTCCCTTGGACTCTCTCTTATCCAGTAGACACTAGTGCCCTCTGATATAAGCCTATCTATCGCTCTATCCCCCCCGTCCTTAAGGCCATCCCTGCGTGTATTGACTGCTGCTGGATTAAAAGGTGAGATGGTGGTCACTCACTGCTGACAGATGCTGACTGGGAATTTAAGAATAGAATCTGATAATGGGCTGGGAACACAGCTGGTGGTGCACAGGACGGGCTGTACCACACACTGTAGCACACTACATGCACTCAGCAGGCCTAAATCAATGTCTTCATATGATCTTTAGATAGAAAATAGAAAATGAGTCCCAATCCTAAGAGATCAAAACATCTAGGCCGAATATGTCGTTAGAAACAGATTATGACCGCCTCATTTCAAATACGTCTTGTGCCTGAAGTGGGAGGATATACCGTTGTGTCCTTTGCATCACTCAGTCTCCCGCAATCCATTATGCAGTGGTCAATTGTTTAATGGAGCATGGACAATCCTCTTCGACTTGAAAATTACTTTTGACCGTGACAGTATTTACCAGGTATTACTGGGATGACATTCTGCTCATATATTTAGAAGTATTTGACTTTTCAAATCGAAACAAAATCCCACAGAATGGGTCAGTAGTTCTGCTATCTTTGAGGTTAGGGACACATTCCTTTGGAGGATCCAGCCCCTGGACTCAAACTTACAGACTCAAAACCTGGGGTGAAATGTCATTGATGACCTCATACGTGGCTACTTCAGGGTCTGTAACATCAACACTTTAAACGATCCCCGCTGTCGATAACCTTTGAATAAACAGGGACAATAACAGAAGCCGTATGCAGTGCCGATCGATACCTGCTTGTTAAAGCCCATGGCTCGCAGGGCTTGTTTGACTGCTGCGAGGCCTTCCCGGCTCTGGGCAGAGGATGTAGCTACTGGAGGGTTCTCCCCTAGAAGTCCTCCACTGAGATACCTGGAGTAGAGTAAGGACATAAACATTGGACAATGTGGACTGATATATTTCAAACAAAATGCTCACAAAGGACAAAGTGTGTCCCATGGTCAGTGTGCAGGTGCATTGGTTCCAAACATGTGTGCATATCTGTGGATGACAGAGAACAGGATCCAAAAGATTTATGAGGTAGCTTTGTGCAATGCTACATACAGTTCCCGTCATGCAGAGAGCTCCGTTTGGAAGGGAGGAGAAATAGCAAACAGGGTTGTAAATCACCAATGGGTTGGTGTGATGCAAGAGGGGCAAGCGTACCTCTCAGGCTCCAAATCAGAGCGAATCAGGTCAGTAGTTATCACACTGGTGACATTCAGTGGATATATAAACATTTAAATAGTGGATATAATATAGATACGACAGCTGACAGACACTAACCTATGAGCCAGGACATTGTTGAGGTAAAGTGCGCTGTTCTCCTCAGGCGACAGGCCTTCAGCCATCAAATAGAAGATGTTGAAGCTGTGTTGGTGAGGAGGCAGGTGGACCAGGCGAGACTTCTCCAGCATGTGGGTGTACACACGGGCTTAAACATCAGATTTGTTTAATACTTCAATAACACATGTGTACATTACATTTCATCAGATGATAGTAGTAGTGCTGAACATTCAGTGGGTGCTCACTGGTCAAATGAACTGGGGTAAAATAAGGTAAACATGACTTTAAATGAAGGAGCACACATTGAAGCAGACTCATGGGCCTTTACTGCCCCCTGCTGGTGTTCACTATTGAGCACCTGATCCCATAGCAAGTCATCACACAGTAGTTCTGTGCCTCTATTATGGTTTATGTTATCATCTCTGTACTATCATAAAGTAGTGGTCCAGACTTTGAAAACAATGATTATTTTCTCACTTATTTTGGCAAAAATATTTGATTTAATTCAATAATAAAGAATACAAATGTATGGAATCATATAAGGAAACATGTTATGTCAAGTATAGCTAAATCAAACCTGAATATAGACATTTTGAAGAATTAAGTACAATGTTTTGACACTTATCAGCATTTCATTCTACTCTTGTCTCTAATGGGAAATACAAACAATACCATCAATCAGTTTCCATTGAGAGAAATGTGTGTTACCTCTGAGCAGTGTCCTCCTCTTGTCACAGTATTGGATGGTCAACAACTTGATAAAGCGGCTTGAGTTGTTGTTCCTCAGAGTCTTTGCATGACCGAAGGCCTCCAGAATGCAGTTAACCTGCATATTTTGTTAAACCAGAGGAAAAATGTTAACAGCGAGTGTGAACAACCTCACTGCAGAGTATGTCTGCCTTTTTATTTTACACAAAGTATCTCTCTAGTATCTCAACACCTGAATCAAAAAATTCCACTTCCCGCCACAAGATGTCAATATGCACCCGTTACACGGGAACCAAGTGTTGTGTGTGTCCTAGGATGATCAGAGAGAGAGCTGACCCAGATATCGACTACATAACGATGACTTCATCAGAAACACGTCACTTGCAATCTCTGGCTACACGCTGCTTTGTTACCCGACTGATAGACTGAGGAGAGCAGTGCATCGTGTGTTAAACACCACGAACATGTCACAATCCGAACCACATCTACACAACGGGGAATACACGAAGAGGCAGTGATGCAAGTTCTTTCTTTCTTGTTCATATACAAGACAAGGGAGGATACTAAACTCTGACCTTAATTCCGACCTTAAATGCCTTGTAAAAAATATTATTAATAATAATTTGTCATTTTATGTTTTTATATGATTGTAGCCTCTCTTGATCTACTGGAAGATGTGCCATGAAGCAGATATGGGTATTTGGCATCCTATTGTACTCTATAATTTTTCTGAATCAATATTCCTTCATTAGGCTGTAAAGTTTAAGACAAATGGACTGCCCCCTCAGAATAACGGCCAAATGATTCTCTCCGCTGCAAATGGTTCTGTTCTTAAGAAACGGTATGGTAAGAGATAAAGTCATCTTAATGGAAATCTTGATGATGAAATCAAACACAGGGTCTGAATGCTCAGATGCTGTCTTTGACAAATGAACAGCTATCGAGCAGAGAAGAAAAAGACTACCAGTAAAGCCCCTTACTGTGTCCAATAATACATACATCTATCCTCTCCTCCAGCACAGAGACAAGAAGAACAGCAGGATACATTCACACCGCTATGACCCACTGTCTCACTACAATGTGTGCCATCTGATTCTTTATCAGAGATGACATGCGAGAGGGAACAATAAGCGCAGTAAAGACTTGCGCACAGGGTGAAAGGATGTACGATTCAGTCAGTGCCTCGCTTTGAAGAACACACGAATGTCATGAGTTTCTCGATGAGGACCGATTGTGCAGAGAATTGAATTTGAAATGAAAAAGATGTCTCCCATAACGTTATTTTTCTAGCATTTTTGCAAATTCAAAGTAAAGACACAAGAGCAACAAAGGATTCGAGACTCATGCCCAGGACAATGCGTTTACATATATTTTAGTCATTTAAGCCTCCAGGACACCCGGTGACTGTTTGAAGTGTAAAATGAAAGCGTATCAGGACCAGACTTACATGTTTCATTCTGGGCTCCAGTGCAAAGCCTTTGGGGCTGGAGCGGGCTGTCAGGTGTCTCACTATGTGCTTACAGGCCTCTGTTTTCCCAGAACCACTTTCACCACTAGAGAGACAGAAAACAAAAAATATGCTGATTTAATGTCCTTCAGTGATGCTATTATTGTTATACTTGTTGTCGTGGTCTCCAATGTTTCATGTCTTAAGGTCATCATTTCTCAAGTCCGTTTTAAAACAATAGAACATTGACAGGTTTTGCTTGCTGTGATCATCCTTGTGTTCATGCTGGACATTAAGAGATGCTTCCACAATAAGTGACGGGGTAGGTAGTCATCGTGCAACACTTTGCGCCTTTATTGCCATTTGATATTTCGATCTTATAATTGCACTCTTTTCTACCTTGTGCTGCAACATCTACATAGAGACTTCCATCTGGATAATGGGCAAGTCAAAAAGAATGAAATTAAAAGCAAACATATCAGTACAAAAATCAAGCATCTGTGTGTGTTACCATTCTCAGAAGAATATACGTAATGCATTCGTCATCAGGGAGCTTCCCACATCTGTCACCTCGGTTCCATGTCCCCACCTCCTGACATCACCCCTTCAGGAACCCCCACCCATCAAAATCACAATCTCTCCCTTCTGTCTGACTCAACTAACGTTGCTCCATTGATCCCCACCTTCCACACGCCGTTACAGCCACAGCTTATCTGGCAGTGGGCGCCTGTTTTTAATCTAATTAATTAATTAATGGCGTTGAGTGGATATTAAATCTGACATAAGGTACCTCTACAGTACATGCTCTGACACTCAGCGACATGCAGAGAGTTGAGACAGGCATAGTAGCACCAAGCAGATGGCTTCAGAAGGTCAGAAGCCCTCACTAATGACCGCAGTGTGCTGTGCCGCGCTGTTTGTCTCTGTGTATGTATGTGTGTTACATAGATTTCCTCCTTACAGCCCTGCTGAGTGCAAAGTCCAAAGCCCTTTCCTCTGCCTATTTCATTTAGCACTTTTTATTAGATTTCAAGGGCATTTTGTTAGAGCACTGGCCTCGGGGGATGATGGCCTCCGATTGCCTGTAAATGTGTAGGTGTGTGTGTGTGTGAGGAAATAAAGAGGAATCGCGAACGAACAGGAAAGTGTAAATCAAAGAGAAACAAGAAAAGGGAGGAATAAAGTGTAGCAGGGAAAGAATGAAGGGAAAAGGTGTGTGTGTACATGACAATGCATTGTACAATGTCCTAGCACGTGTGAGTGAGATGGATAGCCTGTGGCCAGGGCACATTAACTCTCTGCCAGATTGGTTACCACTCAGCGGGAATGTCACTGCAGCGCGGGATTTAATTGCAATCAGGGAGCTGCCTCCGTCCAGCCGAGGAGGAAGAGCAAGACGCTACAACGCTCCCAGCAAACCTCCGTCTCTGCGTGGATATTGAACAGGTCCACAGCTCAGCTCAGGCTGAGAGCTATTAATCCCTCAGGGAGTGTTTAACAGCTGTGTGGCAGTGAGGGGTGTGGACCAACCAGGTGGCCGGCTGAACGTCACTAAAATTTGCACAGTTATTTCGCTCTGTTGAGATGTTTGTCTCATAATCCCGGGGCAGAGAGTTCAGTGTTTATGAGTGTGTGTGTGTTTGTGTGTGTGTGTGTGTTGAGGGAGGCCCGTGTACCTCAAAATGAAACACTGCGGGCGTCTCTCCTGCAGCATCATGTGGTAAGCTCTCTCTGCTGAGGAGAAGATGTGAGGTGGCAGAGAGGAGCACAGGCGACCCGTGGAGCTCATGTACAGCTGACTCACCTGTGGGAGAAAGACAGGTAGAGTCCGCCCACACATTGGATTACAACCTCATGTAACATGGACACACGCATGGGCTGAGCAACACAGAGGATAAAGTGAAACCACACTGGGTGTAACCTCTCCGTGCATAGAGTTCGAGTAAATAAGGAAGCCAGCAAATCATCAGCTGTCTGGTTAAAATAAATAAAGATAAAATACCATTTCAGCTTATCGGAATACTGCGATTGTCTGAACAACTGTTGGTTTAAAAAGTTGCACTCTGGAGACCCACACTTTTAAATATGCATGAGCACTTTGAACAATTAGACTCAACTATGGCCGGAAAATGTTGACATGGCAGTAATCCACTGAGGTGTTTGGAGAATGTTACTCCTGCTCTTCAAACTCTTTTAAAGGAGGTTCTGTTCTGGGTTTAGTTTTACAAAAATATATATGCTTGTAAAACACTTGATTTAAAGTGATTAAGTGCAAACCTGACTTTTGCACTGAAACCTATAACAGCAACTATAGTTTAAATGTTGCACAATGTATGCCTAAGAAAGACAGACAGGGTACCCTCCATTGTCTGTCACACTGAACGGTTATATGACTGTACCGTCACACCCTCTTTCTGTAACAAGTCCAGAAGATGTGTGCCAGCACTGCATTGGTGTCTGTGGAAAAGGAAAGGCGGATGGGCGGTGGACCACCAGACCGGAGGGGGTGACAGACGGCCAGCAGATCACACATGTTGGGACATATGTCCTTCTCTGGCTCCTCCCTGCTCGTCCACACATCCTCTCAGTCGAGTGTGGACGCCTGGAGTGAATCCAGACACGGGCGGGAACGGGACAGCCAGAGGGGGCTTGGCTTCATTCTGTCATGGCAGGAGAAGATGTCTCCCCCTCCATCCAACCCCTCCTGGGTCCACATGGGCAAGCGCTAAGCTGGCGTTAATTCAGCTATTTCAAAATGAGTTATCCACTGCTATAAAGAAGGTGACGCACTCTGTTGTTGATTGATATCACGACGTCAAACTAATTATAATGCTGTTTAAAAACATCAAAGACTGTCAGTCCTTCACTGAGAGTCTCCTTTAGCTGTTGCAAATGCTGCTTTTCACCCCTAGAGATAGTGTTTTTAAAAATGTATTCTTTAAAGCGGTGAGGTAGCATAATAAAGTCCGTCTTTGTGTGTGTGCTAAACTGGATACTAAACTGGATACTTCTCTTCCCTTGCTGATGCAGAGTCAGCCTTGTGCTGTGTATCATTGACAGGAAGACTGCATTATTTATCAACCACAAGGTCCATTTCATCCGTTCACGTCCTGCTTATTATACGGCAAACATGCCTCCTTTATATTATGCTTTTGCATAAGAAACGCATTGCCTTTCAAATGTAAAGCCACATGTTTAAAGCGTGGGTCGTGGTACATAGACCTGCAAATTAAATATGAAGAGAGAAAGCGCAGCATATAATGGAAGCCTTTGTGAGATAGAGGTAATTTAAAATACCTGCTTACCAAAGTGGAGTAGATGGGCAGCTCTTTGTTTGGATTGACCAGCAGGAGGATGTGTCCAATGTAAGTCTACAAAAGAGAAGAAAGAAAACGCACCCGACTGCTCTATTACTCGTGAATCTAACTGTAAGACAATTACTATTTGGGTGTGAGGTTGACCGTTTTGACCTGCAAACAGGCTGAAGCTGGTTTATAATTCCTGAAGGTAACACTGAACTGAAAATAAAAGTGCTGTCCCAGTCTTCTTTTCACATCAGAATTCATGGCAGCGACAATCACCATTACCATAAGAATATGGTAATCTCAGGGCAGAGAAAGGCCAAGAAGGGACCTCCGACGATAACCTCAGCAATAACCTTTGTCCTCCCACGCCGCGGACACACAAACCCTAAGGCCAATTAGATCAAATTAACCAACTCTTGATTCCTGACCCTTTCCACTAAACTGCCAGCCCTCCGTTTCTCACAAAGAGCCCCGGAGGATGTTTGAAAGCCAACGCTCTGTCCCCCGGGAGAACGCAGACATTGCTAACATTCAGTAACACGCTGCTCTGTCCTTAGGCCCTGGCTCAAGGTTAATGACTTGAACAAATTCCCACTGCCTGCAGACACAGAGCAGAATTCACACTACCAGTCTAGCTTCTTTTTTTCTACGGAGTAAAACTTCAATATTAACTGGGGAAGGCTGCATTTTTGACAGGGATGTCACAAGATGAAACAACAGTGTCTTCAGTCATATCCTTCCCCAGTTCCTTGCTGCTCTCCTCGGGGGTTTTAACGGTGCACCGGTCCTTCTATATTGGCAGAAGGCAGCAGACCACTCCTTCAAAGCCCCATCTCTGACCACCCTGCTGGGAACATATGGAGCATTCGCCGCCTTTGTCCTCTCCCCCTTTCTGTCCTTCATCACATCTCTGCTTTGTTCACCTCTTTCTTGAAATGCCCTCAATCATGTGCATAAGGTCACACCTTAAGTATAAAAAGAAGAAGGTGAAGGAGGGCAGAAAAGCAAAGAAATGTATTCATTTGGCAACACTAAAAGAGTACGTTGTTCATTTCCAAGCACTTTTAGAGAAGATGGAGACTATGTTGAAAACTTTATCTTTACATATAGGCTTTATTTATGTATATTTTTGCTATAAACAGAATAGAGCATAACTCATGACTGTAGCATGTGCATCTCCATGGCAGAGTAGTTATACACAATCAGATCAGCTGCTCCTACGTCCCCATGATAGCCTCACTGTGTCCTTTCTTTTAACCTTTTCTTCTTCCAAATTGGACTGCACCTCAAGTCCGGCCCTCATTATTCTGAATTCTTATCATTTCTCTCTTCTTCATCCACCACTCTGCTGCCTTTTATTGTCATCCCCCTTATCGGTCGTCCCCTGCTGTGGCTAACCCTACTGTCTGTCGCCCATCTGGGTTTCTATAATAACAGACTATTACTGCTTCTTCACAGAGAGGAGAGTGCACCGGATAGCTCCACATTGATCTGGTTCCAGTCTTTATAGAGCTCGGCCCCCATGGAGAAGTATGGGCCAGACTACAGTTAGAAACGGAAGGAAGATGACAGGACTATAAAATGGAACAATTGTTTGAGATTAAGGCACTTTACTGCTGAATATAGTTTTGGATTTATCTTCCAATCGATCTAAATGGTATTGATTTTGCAATTGTCACCAGTGTAAGTACGTGTGCACGTGCGTGTGTGTGTGTGTGTGTTAGAATTAGACACCCCTCTTACAAGTCAGCAGGCCAAAACAGAGAGGGGAAGGGATCCAGCTAATAACAAAAGGGTTTACTAAAAAGATTCAACTATATTCAGACGAATAACTATTCACCACCAATCGTTGGCTGTAAAAGTAGTCAGGGGTCAGAGGTCACAAATCTAAATATGATCTGCACAATAGTGTTCAGGAGAGAAGGTACAGTATTTGCAATGCACTGTTTATACTTCAGACACATATGCCGGAGGGAAACCCACTGCGGTGCTCATGGGGAGAAAGATGGTGTGATGTGATCCAAACATCACACTCTGAAATTCCCAGACCGTAAACAACACAACGCTCCACTAGAAATGAACAACTGAGTTATGCCTGAGAGCGAGAGAGTGTGTGTGTGTGTGTGTTTGTGTTTCTCTCTTTTCGGTGTGTGCTTTGTGTTTTCATGCATGTTTAATGCTTCCTGGTTCAGTGGCACAATGACAGCGGGGTCTTACGTAGATTTGGTCGTTTCCGAAGCGCTTCTGCATCTCGTAGAGCAGGCTGCTGTCGGTCAGCTCACTGAGGGATGCCAGGTCGTCATTGGGAGCGGGAGGCATCAGCTTGACCTGAGGAAAGCGCAAGCTGAGAGTAAACACCAACAGGCTGCCACTAAGTTGGAGTGTTAACTTAACTGGGACAGTGTTCTCCAGTTAAGATCCTCTGAGGCCTAAAGATATTGCAGCACTTTGTTCCAATCAAGTTCATCACCAATTTATTTCCTCTGTTTTCCAACATTACATCTGAGAAGTACTACAATGCACATTATTGTAGACACCTATAGCACATATTGCTTAGCCAGCACATACTTGATTACTTCTCAATCATCATTGCTGAAGTAAATTTATCAGATTCCCACCTCTTTGTCTATTCAGATACTTCTATGAAACACCAGAGTTATTACAGACTGTGTGATGCTCCAGATAAAAAGAGAGCCTGATAAAGCAGATGTGAAATGCTATGCCTCAAATCTTTACAAAAACAAGTTTAATTTGAAATAGATAAAAACTTGGGGGCATTTGTGATTATCTGTGTTCTCACTGCCGAGCTGTAGGACGACACGGTACCTGCTCCAGTTTGCTGGCTCCAGAGCTAAAGGGGCCATCTAGGCCATTGTCCTGTGAGGGCTGTCGGCTCAGTGCTCCACCTGCATCTCTAAACATGGCGTACTTCTCCAGCAGACTGTCCCGCTTAGAGATGGAGAGACCCAGGGGGTTCCTGTGTGATAGGTGGACAGGCAAGGTGTTGGAAAAGACACAGAAGGTAAATGGATGGAAAGCAGATTTGAGAAAAATGTAGGGTGGGGGGGACAGTATTTACAATTTATGGAGCAACCATAAGATAACAATTGTGCTCATGAAACTGTTAACCCACAAGTTCTTGACAGGAGTGTTGAGGTCGTGAGAACCGCCATCATAGCGTTGGTCAGTGGCGGGTAGAGGAGCGGAGGGGTCCTTTAGTCTCTGCAGCCAGCTCTCCTCTGCGTTCAGCAGCATGCCCGCTATGGGCTCCGACGCGGAAATGTCTGGTGAAAGTGGAAATAGTTTTTTTCACCATTCTGTGCCATCAATAACAGAATAGCAACAGAATATTGGTAATATTGTGACCAAAGACCATAATCCTCTGCACTCTAAAACAACCAGGTACGCCTTTCTGTTCACTGGTCTCTCACCCTCCTTCACAATCCGAGTGGATGAACCTGCACTGGTGCACAATGTGAACCCCACTGTGGATCATCCAACTGTGCTTAAGAGGAAGGGGGAGATAAGATCCCCCATCTGTAATGAGGTGTAACAGGGCACGAGGGAAGGGGAATGGCTTCATCCTGTCTTCATTTGTGTCTGACTGACAACCCCCTAGGCTCCCATCTCTTGCGCCGGCTTTCTTTCGTCACGTGGCCGCTGAAGGAGGGATGTGGGGCTTCGAGTGAGAAAGAGGGGGATTGTCTCAGTCTCGGAGGGCTTGTCTCACATCTTTTCCAAACCTACATGCTAGAAGGAGCTATTGATTAAGGCCCGATTGAGGCAATCAGAGTTGTGATGAAGCCATGGGAGTAAATGGTTGGAGGCAGCTATGGTATTCTATCCCACAATGGGGAGGAACCCGAAGCCCCTTCTATATGACAGATTTCATCACTATCACTATCAATGACTACACTGCATTCATCAGCAGCCCGGTTCAGTGAATGGTCTTACAACAGATCTGTTCAGTTAAGATGCGAAGAGTTCAACCCTTGCTGCTGCTGTGTCGCGTGTGTGTGTGTGTGTGTGTGTGTGTGTGTGTGTGTGTGTGGAAGGGGAATTTAGAAGATTGTTTGGGATCATCAGCCAATTACAGCTTTCACGCCAACATTGATATAATTTATGTTTAAAGCCAATGTTTCTCTTCGAAATGCATTGTGTGCATCTTTGCGCGCCTTACAAATGTGCTGGATGCCTTTCCTTTCTCATTTGACATACACGCCTGGTTAGCAAATTGTTGAGATGTTTCCAGTCTGTTTAAAAGGTGTTTCATTCGTTTATCATCTTCTTCTTCTTCATGTGTTATGGCCTGCATGTACAACAAGTTGCATTACCGCCCTCTGTAACTGGCAGGAATGTGAGCATATTCCTGCGTCCTCGTGCAGCAGAACACGACATTAGGGCTGATATAGGACTTATCTGCCTACGCAAAACGTTTAATTCTACCGTTTAACAGCCTACATGATTTCTACACAGCAAATGAAAGGATTTATATTCATAGTTCAGTCACATGAACCTAGCACAGCTTAACGGCAGATTACACAGGACGGTTGTTGCCTGACTTCGCTAACATTCTACCCCGAAGCTGAGAGCGTTGGAGCAGCGAGCTGCGTCCAGCCACCCTCACTTTCCATCATCATTCTCTTTGGCTTTGTAGTCAGAGCAAAACACTGCTCCACAGCATCAACGGTTCATTTCATTTAAGACTGTGTGATTTTACGGGGGTCTAGAATTAAAATAACATCGTAAGAGTGGATATCATTTTTCAGATGGCAGCTGTATCAATCTGCGATTTGCAACAAGTTATTTAAATCAATAATCACCAATTAAGTCTTCTCTTAACTGTAGTGTTTACCAGTCATAAGGGAATCCTCATAGACAGACATCCACACAACTTGCCCCACATTGAATCAGTGCTAATAGTCTTTAGCAGATCTCCTCTGTTTATCTTGTAAGCTTCAATTAAGAAAACATTTTAAAAATGAGTAGACGCCTCTTGATAATGATACCTTTATGCCCATTGATATGATACCTTTATGCCCATTAGCAAATGAATCACTCAAGCCTCTTGATTACTGCTAACACCCCATTTTAATCAATGCATGTGTGTATGGGCATGAGTAAGGTGTTAATGTTTTCTTTCATTAAAAAAATTAGCTCTCTCTCTCGCAGATGCACTCAGATAGGCTCAGCGGTGACTGAACCTCATTCACTGTGTATACCGAGTGTGTGTTTATGAGCCTGTGTTTTATATTATCACTGTGATTATTAATGCATTTGCAGCAGCATAAATCAAAATCCATTTCTCCGCCTCATTAACTCTTGATTTCTAAAAACACGTTTGCACATTCCAGCAGCAGCGTTTGTGTGTGTGTGTGTGTGTGTGTGTGTACGTGCGTATTTGTGTGAATGCCTACATGCGTTACCTGAGGACTTGTCTTGGTTGCAGTTCAACAGAGTCGGGTTTGCTCTGTGCCTCAGGAGCTGGCTAACGATGCTCGTCTGTAAGAGACGGGAGAAACACCCACATATCCATTTTCATTAGACCCTCAGAAAAGAATCCAACATTTCTAGGGCACCATTAACTGCAGCAACTTTCAAACCATCAGTGCAAGAACAAACAAAAAAACATCTCAAAGCAGATTTTTTCATCAGGTCATAGGAGATGTTCCCACATTTGCCGCTACAGTGTAGATGTATAGATGTAAATGTAGGATATAGTGTTACACAGCCCTGGAATGTGAACACTGACAGAAACAATGTATGTATGTCACACATGACAGATCTATACAAGCGTTGCCTCTGACTGAGGAGATCCTTTGGTAATAAGCGTATCTTCCATCACATGTCACAGTGGAACAACCCCATAGTTGTCGACACTCATTCTCGCACACAGTGACATGTGATGGCTGTCGCCTCTGTCCTCTATTGTTCTGTGGAGGTTTTTCCTTTTTGTCCAAGCCGTCGGGCTCTCGGTCAGACTTGCTCTCCTTTCCCTCTTACTGCCCCTTTCATCTTCGTTTTGCATTCTCGTTGTCAACACCCCTCTTCTACTCTGTGGACTATCAGCTGTAAAGAATGTGTGCTGCACTATGTGATCTGTGAATACTATGTGACTTGACCATCCGCCCACCCTCCTCCCTACGTAGACTTTAATTAAAAACACATTTGTGAAACGTAATTTAGGCCGCACTACCACATTTAGCTGCAATGCAACAAGCACAGTTTAAAGACTGAGCATGTCTGGAAGATCTCCATTAAATTCAGGACACCTAAAACACATTTCTGCTATTCACTTGTGCATAGAGAATATTAAACAGCAAGAAACCACATTATCATGCTTGGGCTAAGTTAACTCAGCTGGTAACTATTGTTACTGATTCTCAATTAAGGAGCGTTCCAAAGCAGCAGAACTTCTTTGCACTAAAGCGGAGTAAGAGGCATCGCCTGCAGTACGGAAGAGAGTGACTCAGCATATTCAGCGGACTCAGACGAACGTCAACAGCTGTTCGGCTATGAGTCTATAGCATCTCTTCTGCCCACAAACCCTGTCAGCTGCACTCACACCCTATAAATATGGACAACGCGTCAGTGGCACCACAAGATCTTAACTCTTTAAATCGGTCAGGGGGGGGGGATCAGGAAAAGGTCAGCACATTGGGTTCCGCGGTTACAGAGCAACCTCATAGCTGATGCATATTCAGATAGACAAAAGGTTTTTGTAAAGGCTCAGATTTCCTTTTAAAAATACTTGTCAGATCTAAAAAGTGATCTTGAGATCATGAAACTTGTTCAGGTGGTTGCTATATTGCCACAGCTTTCATATCGACCTTCATTATAAAAACTGAATTAATTAATCCAACCCCAGTAGGGCTCTACTTTAA
Organism: Anarhichas minor; assembly: GCF_050575085.1. NCBI lineage: Eukaryota > Metazoa > Chordata > Actinopteri > Perciformes > Anarhichadidae > Anarhichas > Anarhichas minor. The sequence goes on from NW_027466450.1 coordinate 4,530,182, forward strand.
CGTCCTGCCATTTTTGTTTGAAAATCCACACACTATTAAAAATCCTTCCCTTAAGAGAACACATCTTGAAGAGCCTAGACTCAAATCAAAGACGCCAAGAGCCAGGGTCTAACTTATCACAAGACTGAGAGAGGGAGGCTTAATTAGCTGCAGTAATAGGGTCATGCATCTTCTTAAAGGGTCAGTGTAGTGGGTATGCCACGCTGCAGATGGGGGTCTTTGGGTTTAACGTTCCAGTTCGTGTTACAGTTACCAGCAAGTGTTTCCAGGCAACGGTTTAGCTTCTGCCTCATGTCAGCGAAGCCTCTTCTTGGTGGGACCAGTGATTTAGTCGGCTGTATGCAGACACACATCTTGAACCCATAATATCCTGACTGCTGACATGTCACTGTCAGTAAAAAGGGAATGGTGTGTTCAGAAGGCTCAGGGAGTCGTTGGTATGCAGGAGGCAAAGCACTGGCACCAGTAAAGAGCCGATGGCTGAGGTGATGTAGCACTGCAAGGGAAACTAATCGATTCTCCAATCCTCTAGAATGCCACTCTCAAGTCAGATGCACTTACATATCACGCACGCGCACACGCGCACACGCACAGAGTAATTGCTTATGCAGAAAGTCATAAAAACAAAGAGACAAAAAGGAGGTTATTATTCCATTTAGAAGATTGCTATCTGGAAGACTTGCACATTTTGATGCAGTGATTAACAAAAATAATAATTTAAACCAACAACAACAAGAAGAATTGTATAAGAGGAAAGACAGAAAACAAAGGCAGCAACTCTGAATGAATGAAACAGAGAAAGGCTGCGAGGTGACAAAAAACACGTCTTCAGGGTAGATGAACCAAAGAGGTAGACAGCGATTATAAATACCGGATGAATAATTTTACTTTTTCAGCAGCCCAAGCACACAGCACAGACATGTAATTAAATATCCAGTTAGGTCAGCAAGATCTGAACGTGTTCACTTCCCTTCCTTCATAGTTGGACCCCTCCCAAACCACCAGATCTCATCATCGCGCCAACAACTCTCCTCCGCCCCATCTGGAAATCAATCTCTTTTGCTCTAAGAGAGGCCATTAAACTGCTAATCTAAAATGCTGTAACAAATGCATGTGCAGTAGTGCTCTGTGGCAGCAGTTTGACTGTTCCTAATCAATAGGCCCAAAAGAAGAGCAGCTTATCAGAGTGTGTGCAGGGTAACTGGATGCTACTTCCTCAGAGGAAGCACTCATCCATCAGTAACTTCCTCGTTATTTCAATCACTCAATTAATGACTATAATCACATCAGATCAATGCAGCTGGATGAGTAGAAATTAAGCGGACTACTTCATCAACGTCAATGTGACATTTTGTTGAGCAGCTGGGAGTTACCTGTCCATATTTAGCAGCCAGGTGGAGAGGGGTCCAGAAGTTGTTGTCGGCTGGATGAGGGTCCGCTCCACTCTCCAACAACACAGACGCCACCTCTCTATAACCACTGGCACATGCTATGTGGAGCTTCAGAGAGAGACAGAGAGAGAGAGAAAGAGATGCAGTTATGACAGCGAAGAAAGAAGACGCTACAGCATCTAATAAAAACAGAGGTGAAGGAAGAGGACAAACCATGACCAGGGGGGAAAGAGAGGTCAACGCACGCACACACTAACACATGTGACCGTACTTACCAGTGTGACCCCGTCATCATTGGGCTGGTTGAGGCTTCCCCCTGTGGCTACAAGGTGTCTGACATCAGAGAGCATGGTGCTACGTCTCTGCATCTTCATGGTGTGCATGGATGACACATCCACACCTAAAAACACACAAACACAATTGAGATCCACATATTACGCATTGTTATGCTTTAAGAAGCAGTTTGACATTTTGGAGACGTTCTATGACACTTATGTATATCTATGCATTCAAATTAAAGCTGGAGTCTTGGCTCTGTCCAAAGGAAATTGGCCTACACCTCTAATTAACGCTAAAAGCGAAAAAATGATCACTTGCCGTTTTACGGGGCGTAACGTGCTGGAATATTTCTTGGCCGGGAGCAGTGACTTCCTGGTCTCAATCGTCTTATTTTAACTCTCAGCAAGTCGATCTGATCCTTTAAACCTTATACTTAAGATTCAGTTGTTTGAAGCAAACTAGTTGGTTTACAGAGTTCTCCAACATGTAGGGACGAGTTACATTCAAGTACACGTTTTGTATTTAAAGATTCCCCAGTTTTAGCAGAACTAAATCTCTCAAGAGGATTTGGCGTGAGTTCAGCACGGTGCTCTCTGATTCCACTTCAACCACAGCATGTAATTTAAGGGAGGCTGTGTGTGCTGCACTGGCAGGGAAAACGCCCTCAAACTGACAGCGCACTAAAACCGAAGCCTGGCAAATCAAGTGATGACCAAAAGTGATCCTGATGTTGAAACTTCAATAAAGAAAAGTTAGAGGACGTCCAATACTCGTAAAGAACAAGGCTACTGTAGCCGCCTCTTTGGCTGACACAGCAAAACAGCCGTCTACAAGGGCATCTATCCCAAACTATGAAGATCAATGCACGGCTCCACAATCACACACACACACACAGAACAGCCGACTTTGGTTGCCGCAATGGCGTGGATTGATTATCAATCGATCTATATTCCACTCTGATGAGCTTTAGAGAACTAACTAATGGGACTTCTCCAGGTAGACTGGTTGGATTAGCTAATCAATACGTTTGTCTTTACAAACAAATGAGAGCCAAAGGGTGTGTAGCTTTTTGAGACGTGCTCAGAGGAACATTACCATAACAGAAGAGAATTATTATCCTCTACAGTGCCAATACTTGGAGGAATCCAGTAGAACATGAAAAATAAATGACTCGGCTGCGACAATGAGAAAAAAAAAAAAAAAAACTGAATTCCTATTTCTCTCTGATGTAGAGACACATGGACAGTCTGTCTGTCTGTCTGTCTGTCTCCAACAAACCTGATGGACATAGAGAGAGCGTACAGCCAAGTTGCTATAGCAACAGAGTGAGCCTGTGTGAGTAAGAGTGTGTTTCATGGCCCAGCGTGATGAGGGGGGGGGGGGGGGTATCTGGGGGGCACACAGGAGGGAGAGATCTCCACGGGGGCTGGCAGACAGAAGCAGAGAAAAGTCTAAAAATATTCCGCGGCTGGGGAGTCAGAGAGTCAGCCTGTGTGTGTGTGTGTGTGTCTTTGATGAGTTAGCTGTCTGCACTCAGAATCTTGAGTTTGTATGAACTCCAGGCCAATGGCAGACAGATGAGGGAAGACCCTCCTTCATTGTCTATATCTGTTTCTGTCTAGCTTTGTCAGCACGATTCCCGTTGCCCTTCCTCTGCGCGTCTCTCTGTATTTTCTCTGCCACTGTTCCCTGCCTCTCCCGCTGTCACTCAGTGTCTGTGCCTCCAACTCTCTCGTGCCTTTATCTCTGTTATTCACAGCCCCTGTGTTGACCTTCTCCGTTCTCTGTGGGAGACAAGTGCCCAAATCGCAATCCACCATCATTAGGCCTGTGGGTGTACCTCACCTTCACACACACACACACACACACACACACACACACACACACACACACACACACACACACACACACACACACACACACACACACACACACACACACACACACACACACACACACACACACACACACACACACACACACACACACTTTAACTGCTGGTATGACATATTAACCATTCACACTATCCCTATAATTCCTAAATGAAGAAAATGAAACATTTACCTTTGTGCTTAATTGTTTTCTTTCTGAAAGTCTGTGATAACATGGACTTGAGCCACTGTATTTCTTTGAATCACACTTTTAATGGAGCTCATGATAAATCAAATGTCAATGTTGCCTCCCTGTCTTTCTCTCACTGAGCAACGCAGAAACAAATGAGAGGTGCGCAGAGCTCTACCATTTTCCTCCAGGTGTTTTCGGAGGATGCAGCTGGTCTCTGTCCCCTCGGAGGCGTAGTCCAGAGGAACGCTGCCGTTGACGTCCTGCAGCAGAACATTCACCCCAGTCTTCCACACGCAGAGCGGGAGAAAGCAGAGAAGACAGAAGAAAAAGAGTTTCAGCCGGGGCAATTCATCAGACTTGAAATCGACGATGAAGCAGGCACAATTATGGAGGCTTCCCTGAGGCGTATACCTGAGCAGAACCATGGAGACATTAACAGACAATACAGTGAATTAAAGAACTCATTAAATAACTGCCTGGGGGGGGCGGGGGGGGGGGGGGGGGGGGGGCGGCAGTGAATAGCGAGGGCGTTGGTTACTGGTCCCTGGGTTCATCGGGGTGAAGCGTGAAGCATGAGATAACATGGAAGGCCTTCCCTCGGGCTCCTTTAATGACCGTACTCTGACAGCGCAGTCGTTGGTCACAATATGGCTACGATTAATTGCTCCTCTCTGGACGAACTCCACGGCACTTATTATTCGTGAAAATGCTTCACCAGTAAAGCAGAAATGTGTACAAGCCATGCAAAATGTACTCAGGTGGACTTTCCTTTTGTCCATTTCATTTTTTTATTCTCCCCTCTTTGGGGTTGGGTACTAAAAGTAACACACATCCTTTCAAGAGGAAATTGTCAGCATCCAGCCATAAATCGCGTCCCGTTGTTTGACTTAACCGTAAAAGACAAGCGGGTGTAACGATCGTAGCTGGACCAGGTCTGATAACGGGGACAGGGGACTCTAAGTGAGGATCCTTATTGAATATTTACAGCTAATAGAATTCTAACGGCAGAGTTGAAGTGCGGCAAAGAGATTCATGACCCGGTCCTTAGGTAGACAGAGAGGGAAGGGGTGGGGAAAGAGAAAAATGGGAGGAAGAGGGCTGGAAATGCGAGGAGGGAGCCGGCTGACAGAGCTACACAAGAACGGTGAACCTTAGCAGCAAACCCGAGCAGCAAGACCACAAGGACACGGAGCCATCAGTGCAACCTTGCAGTTATTAATTGATTCATAAACAGACAAATTTTTTTTTCCTTTTCTTCAATAATGAAAAACGTTTTGAAGATATTCAAAGGAAACGATTTCATTCAAGAAAGTAATTACAGTGCGATAAAGGCAGCACAGCGCTGTCAACTCCGGTTATCAGAGGATATGTTCTGGTGAGCGCTGCGGTTTCTTTGTGTGCGTCCATCTGTGTCGTCTAGTGGGAGCCGTTTTTCGCTCACTTATGAGGGTTAGTTAGGGTTTAACAAAGGGAATTAATTAACATTAATAACCATCAGCTGCTGCTTGGTGACTATTCATGAGACAACAAGAAACCTTATCGCGACGTGAAGCACAGCTTGAAGAGCAAATGATGAGATGAGTGAGTCAGAGAGAGTGCATATACTATTAGCCCCCCCCCACACACACACACTCCACCTTCCCCGCCATCCTTCCCTTACACTCTATTGTCAAACATGGACTACTCCATCAATATTCCTCCAATTTGTGCTTTGCTCCCAAACGGTAGTCAACTTCCTCATAAACCAGACAGCTCCACTCAGGGTGCCTCTGTTAACATGCGAGTGTGTGTTATTGCGTGTGTGAGTGTGTGTGTGTGTGCGCTGCATAGTGGGGATTAAGGGGTGTGCTAACCCAGACAATTGACTTCAAGGTCCAGTAAAAGCCAATAGGGGGGGTCTGGCTGGATGAAGTTAGATATATCTTGCTCTGTCAGGAGGCCACTCTCACCACCGCCTGCCGCCCCCCCACAGCTGAGTTACAAAAGTCCAAGACCAGCAGACAGATTATGGTGAAGGAAGCATGACGTGAGGACCATTAATCATGTGTCTGAGCTAACATGATAAGTGCTGACATATATAAACGAGTCGGCGCTCGCCGGCAGCCTGCGCAGGCTGCGAGGGTTTAACAAGTTGACTTCTGACCCCGACACGCTCCCAAGCCACAATATGATGAATCAACCTCGGACGACCCAGAGATGGAAATCTGTTCATACTACGCTGCGCGTGGGTTATAATGCCAGTTGTTACATGCAGTGACTGCCGCAGAATCAATAACAACTAGCAGACATGCACTGAAAGCTTTCCCTGGGGCGGTCACACTGCCCGTCACATTAGTCACAGCCAAAGCAAGGGGCCCTGTGTACACTATTGTTTTTCTTTGAAAGGTCCCATATCATGCTCATTTACAGGTTCATACTTTGATTTGTGTTTGGGGGTTTCTGCAAGATCATGTTTACAAAGTATTGAATTCTAATGAGCCTGCATACGACATCTCCAGACAAATCTGAATGGCTTGTTGAATCACAGGTTTTCTGATGCAGGCAGCCCACAGTGGGTTGGTCCAGATACCCAAATGTCTCCTTTAAATCTATACCGTTGTGTTTGGAGATACATATTTGAATCTCCTATCTGGTCTAAGTCACATGTGTACAATCTTTCACATATTCTTTTCTAATTGTTCTTATTTTTTTGTGGTTTTCCCAAAAAATGCAATCCAGTGACAATGAACCTTCTCACTTGATTATCAAAAAGCTTTGACAAAGCTGTGACGAGAGGCAACCGAGCAATTATTGTTCTCAACTGATTGCACACAACATCTGCTCAGCTGTGATCCGCCATGCTGCAGTGATGTGTTGTAAACAGCAGAGGCGGCTGGAAAATAACTGTAATCATCACACTTCTGAATCCTCGAAAGCATTTCCGTCTGTTCCTTTTGTTGACCATCATGCAGATACTAACGCTGTGGTGAGACAACGTACTGCATTGTTGACCACACTAAAACTAAACTCTTCATTACAACATTAAATATTTACTCACATTAGCATCACGATCTATAAATAGTAGATTTTGTATTTTGTAGTTTGTTCACAAATTCTGCATTTGAATGAAAATATGAAAATGTAAATTGTTAGTTAATTGAAGGTTTGGGGCTCAATTCAAGCAGATTGTAGAGCGTGCAACAGTTGCTTGATTTTTGTTTAGAAGAGGGAGGTTTATATTATCAACAGAAAATCCACAAAAAAATCCAACTGGTGTGAAATGCAGCCGGGGGCTTGCTGTTTATCGCTCGACTTCAAAGGACTCAGAGTTCAGAAGTTTTGAATTCATCATTTACAAGCACCGAAAGTGGGTCACTTCTACATCTGTAACCCCGTGTTGAACTGCAAGATGAGAAATAACATTTTTTGGGACAGAACCTGTCTCCCAGGGACCAAATGATTGCATCGCTGCATCTTCCCCGGCGTAAGTTTAGACACAGAAAGCGAGTACTTGACAGAGAACTACGATATGGCAAAGAAGAAAAAGGAAGAAGAACAATACAAAAAAAAAACATCCGTTGAAGTGCATTGGTGGTAAACAGTTTAAGACGGCAAACTCGTTTTTTTTATGTTCTTCAAGACACTGTGCACTTTCTCTCAAGGAGACACTGAAGCAGAATTGGGGAAAGTATGCAATTAAGTCTAATCACTTAGCAAATCTTTTCAGTTCAGAGTTTCGTAAGGAACCAAATTAGGAAGAGATAATTGAGCCACTGTTATGTTTTGACAAGATGTGTATGAGCCAAGGCTAACTACACTGGACTATGTTGACATCTATATAGGAGACAATCCACTGTGTCTCTAAACTGGCAGTTAATCCTGTCGGAGTCTCAGTGACCAACATTAACCACAGCTTGAGCTAGGAATAGCTTAGGAGCGTATTTGGGAATGGGTTGGGAATCAGCTTACTGCTTCTCCTGCTGTTTGGAGGCAGGAGATAAGAGCGTAAACATTACTGCCAAACCGGACAATGCTACAATGCCCCCCCCCCCCCTCCCCCTCCTCCTTTCCCCCCCATAAGACAAGCGTGGTAACATCTCTGTCAGCGAAACATTTCTGCTTCTCAATGAAGGAACTGGAGACAGGAAATCAAGGACGGAAGCAGAGGATGAGGGGAGGGGAAGAGATGGAGGAGTAGGACACCGTAGATTAGTACATATTAGCAGCCCTATTCCTTCCTGTGCCAATCAAAGATAAAGCTGCCAGTCAAGACCACTGTTCCACTTCTCATTAAAATGTAAACTCGTTATATTCGGAGGGGAAGATCTCCCACTTACAGCTCCGATAAGGCTGCAGCTCGCAGCAGAGCGGAATGACTGGGCCCTGGCAGGGCCTGTGGTAGAGGAGACGGGTGTCAAAATGAATGAATAGAAGAAAAGAGGGGGGGTTGCATCTCTATCTGAAATGTGGCTTGACTGAAGCTTTTTTCACCCTTAGACAGGAAGAGCGTTGAGCTTTCCTGCTGATTACACCAGGAAAAGAAACCCAAGTGCTGATTTTACCCTATAAGGACATTTTTTGTTGTTGAAATTATTACATTTCAAGTGTCCTCTCTGACTCGGTTAGTCTCCTCACAACCACATATTGTCACAATCACAAAAGCATCCACAGAGGCATATTCAGTGAAACAAATGAGTGCTTATTATCAAAGGACTTTGAAGCTGTGAAAGCCGAAGACGTATTTTGGTGTAAACTGGAATCATTTCTAACTTCTCACAGCGTTGAGTGATTTTTGGAAATTGTTGGAAATGTTCTTCCTCTTTCTGTCTTTAACCCCGGCTCTCTTCAGTTCTGTGGAAATATGACCTCATTTAGTAGAAACTGTTTGCGTCTTGGTAGTGAATGGGAGACATTTAGTTACTGCCTTCCAGGGAGCAGTATTAAATCTCTCTCCCCTCTCTCATGGTATTGCCTATCATGAAAGCATAACTCACTGCATGAATTGCATTTGGCGTATCCATATCGCACCATGCTCTACATACTAGGCAGCCGGCATGAATCTTTGCTTCGAGGGAATTTATTAAATGCATGCAAATATGCAAACACGCAACATACACATGAACCACCAGTCACTACAGGCTGACAGGCTTCTCGCTGCACATCCTTCGCCTGGCAGCTCTTCAAACGTATCCATTCCTCTCAGGAAACGTCTCTTTCCTGCCCCGCACGCAGACGGCAATCACTCAGGACCCAATAAGCAGAACCAGGCTGTACTGGATTCTATGGAGGCTCCAGACTGCAAGCGTTAACCCTCCGTGGGTCCAATCAGCCCACTGAGCGACTGGACTGGATGCGTATGCCCTCCCCCTGCAGCTGGCCCCATGCTCTCGTTATGGACCTAATCAGTACAACCACAGCACTCGTCGAGACCGACCCGCCGACAAGAGCGGGGGAAACATCCTCCACAGTGCGGGGCTCTCTCTTTGATATCATGCTAATGCCCAAATTCTAAATATTGTCATTTTCAGTGATTCAGCCAGGTTTCGTGAGAGAAATGGCAAGCTGTGTTTCAGACCCTCTTTAATCCAAAGCCCCCTGTGAATGCAAAACACTCCACTTTGACAGAAGATTCTGGATGACTAATGTGAACGCAGCCAATGGTCCAAAGCTGATTTGAAACACGGAGTTAGTACGGCCGACCCACCCATTCCAAAACACAAATCTAATTTGTAGCTGACAAGCTTGGAATTGAAGAAAAATTATAAAATCACAAATTGTGTGTCCATGCATGTGTGAATGTGTGTATATTTGTGTCATTCCCCCCCAAACATGTTTGCATGCGTGTTTCTTACCAGCAGCAGCAGCAGCAGCACGTCTGCATGGTCACACACACACGCTACATGCAGGGCCGTCCACAGGTCTTCGTCCTGGAGGTCGACATTCAGGCCCCGATCGATCAGAAGCTCCGCCGCGAACACATTGTCATGGCGAGCACACTGCAGAATGCAATCACAGTAGATGTCCTTATTAGACGTTTTTCAGAAATGTGTATATCCTGAAGCATCGCCAACTACAAACAGTACACATGAGTGGTTCAGGGCGTACTAATTAATATATGTGAAAAGGGTATTGTACAACAGTATTAACAATCACATAGGCCTACGTGTATTGCCACATCAACTGTAGATTAAAGTAATATTTTGCAGATTATGATTTTAGAGCTTCTTCTTAGATACTTCTACTTAAGTACAATTTTTGGGCAAATTAATCTTAATCAAAACATTCTCTACCTTTGTATAGTATTAGTGTGAGGGTCTGTACTTGTATTAATCAAACTGTGGGGACGAAAGCCATTCATAAAAAAAAAAAAGATAACCATTTAAGTGAAGGTTAAGATTGAATTTCTGGTTTCCATTCGGCTTATATTTAGGTAAGGGCTAGGACTGGAGCCGGTATGGTTAAATTTAGGGGTTAACTCCAAGGAATGAATGTAAGTCAGTTGAATGTCTCTTCTAATAGTTGTGTAACACTGTGTGTCTTACCAGGTGTAGCAAGGATCCCCCAGAAGAAATGGGAGTGTTTTGGTCTGCTCCCTCCTTCAGGAGCCGCAGCACTGCAACACAACAAACATCCATAATGTTAACACCTGCTGGATGAGAAGACAGACGGGGCAAACAGTGAAGACGTATGAGCGCACACTGATCTGTGCCAGTCACTATCAAAACCGATGCGCCAAGTGTCCTCTGACTGTCCTTGACTTGTCGGCGTGGATCAGTGTTAAGGTTGTGCGAGTGTGTGTTGTAGCTCCTTGTTGCAGCAGCGGGTGAGAACGCCTCTGGGTTACACACATTCACATCACACGCTGTGAGCTTCAGTGAGCCGCACAACCCACTCACACGCTGACACAGATCGACTGAAGACGACACGAACCACTACGAACAAGTTCACGCGCTCAGCCATGAGCGCATGAGAGGTCTGAAACCGGTCGCAGTGATTCTACTCTATCACTCATATATTATTTATTCAACATGTACCAAAAATGAACGAGGCCCCGGCAGACGAGAGCAAGAGAGAGAGAGAGAGAGAGAGCGTGACAGATGAATAGAGCAGGATGGACAAACAAGAGAGGGAGGCGGCGCGCTGGGGTTTGGACATATGTGATTTCACTGACACCGACAGCAATAGATGGGTACTGACTAAACCCCGGAAGACCTTCTCCCAGCAAAGCAGCCACCAGTGTCACGCAATCCCACCACATATACCCACACACACACACACACAAGAGTGGAGTCTTTGAGCAAAGTAACCATGGTAATTACAGTGGTAATAATTCTAGCTAATTAAACCTGCTGATGACCCCCATGAGGTCCTTTCACTTAAAGGGTCATTATGACGACAGGCATGCTTAAATAACCTCATCCAACCCTGCACACACACACACACACACACACACACACACACACACACACACACACACACACACACACACACACACACACACACACACACACACACACACACACACACACACACACACACACACACACACACACACACACACACACACACACACACACATACAAAAAGCATGTTTTAAAACCAGTAGATGCTGGTTAATAATCTAAACACACTAATAAATATGTTGACGATCACTCATCTGTTGCCAAAATGTACTGTATACAGAGGATAACAACAGCTCATATATAACAGTACACAATGCAATACAACAAAACCACAATATGGCCCCAAAAGAATAGCATGTATTTCAACAAACACACACACTTTGAAACAGTCTAAATAGTTAAAATGTATGGCTAGTTAACCTGCATAAACAAGCCACAGCTGTTAAACACTATACAGCAAACGTCACTCTGATCTTGATGTTAGAACCGGTTAATGTTGTTATAGTTTATGTCCACTATGTCCGCTTGCCTTTTGCTCGAGTAGGGAGTTTGCCAGCTAAATGAGGTAAAGATTTAAATTTTACTTTTAGGATTAGTGTAACTTCACAACTTCACAACAATATTCAGTAGTCCACATGAACATTGAAAGATATTCACGCTGGCTATTGGAAGAGATGGGAGAACAAAATCCACACTCCTGAGATTTTAACCAGGCCACATGTCAAGTAGCAGGTCAGTACCAAGATGGATGCAAATGACTCTTGTCTAAAGCGGCTGAAAATGAAAACCAATCTGACAAATACGTGGCATTTCTACAGTTAAAAATATGTTATCAGATCATACAGTTTCATATCATTCAGTGATAAAATGTAGTATTATCCAAGAACGTAGATGAGGAATACCGTCTATAGGAGCAGCAGAGTGTATTCAGGAGGTGTTTGCAGGTTTACAGTAAAGAACGTTCGTCTCTGTTGTATTGTAGTTGAAACGGAAAAGGAACACCGGCCGTCATAGAGATGTTTATCTTTAGAACAGCTTCAGCATACAGCAGTCATTTTCTCTCTATGCTAAATCTTTATCTGTCAATTAGTGTTTGATTGTGCACTGAGTTCAGACTTTGGTCTTGGTAGTGTGTGTGTGTGTGTGTGCACGCGTGTGTGTGTGTGTGTGTGACCCTCAATCAGGAGGCTACTGATAGAGGAATGGGGAGTGGGCGCGAAGCAAAGTCGGCTGTCATTTTGTGGAAAATTGCAAAACAGCTGTTCGAGACGTATGTGGAGTTTCCATGGCAACCAGATAGGAACTGGTAGCAGAGTGGAAAGGAGAGAAGAAGAGCGGATGAGAGAGAGAAACCTATAGAAGATATGGATTGATCGGCATGTCACATTCTACAGCAAAACTGCAGCTCAAAACTGAGAATTAGTAGTTTTACGATTCCTGACTGCTCACCTATCTACGCTGTCACGGTGTGTTTGTGTGTTGTAATACTATCTGAATATAGCGCTTCTCTCCTACTCAAAGAATTGCAAAGTAAGTACACTTTCAGGTTCATTTAAACAAAGACATTTGCACTTCTCTCCCGAAAAGGGTTCTGCTAAGAAACAAAAATCACAAACCTCCACGTTAGCCATGTCAGTGACAACCATGTTATTGGTTGTTGAACTTGTTGAAGTAGATATTGTGCACATAACGAACGAGCATGCTCTGTAGAGACAGTACAAGATTACATGTACATCTCTTCAGCCTCTCTTTTGGATTCTTTGGTTTTTCTTCATTTTACTGGACCGTGATATTTAGTGGTGTAACGGACCGTCGGCGACTATATTAACTACAGTTGTTTGAAGGAAATGTTTTCATCATCAATCATCAGCAGTTAGTATCGGCGGCAAAACACGTGATCACGGATCTCTAAAAGTATTGCTCTCCTTCTTCTTTTGTGCTGATCCGATCTGTGATCTGATCCGTGACTTTCATGATCCGTTGCACCACTAGTGATATTCCATGAATTCAATAATGAATCCTCCACTATATGCAATTTTCTTCATCTAGCGACCAGACACTTTCGTCCCATCTACGGCATCGCTCCTTGACAGCCCCATATGAGATTCTGTTCAAATCCCTCACCCTCACCAATGCTCATGTCTCTTTGGCCCTTAATCACACAGTCATAGCCACAAGAGGCAGCGTCTCACCTCGCTGCCCTATGTTTCTGAAATGAGCTTTGACATTTTTCCAAGGTTTCGGTCCTGATGAAAAAAGGCACCGGTACAGTTTCCCAATAATGCTCAACTGTAAATGTAGATTATCGTATGGTGACTTCTGTAAGATGGAACTCTTGCCCACCTGTTCAGAAATGAGATAATTTTATGGAATGCAGGTGCTAAAAGTCTGAAACAACACCACATATTTACAGCATATACACCAGCCTGAAGTATTCCAAGGACTAATCTGCAAAAACCTTTTCAGAAATAATAACTCACAACATTGTGTAAATAGCCTCCATGATTAACATGATGTGAGACAGTGAGTTCACAAAGTACTTTTATTTTTCATGCTCTCTCAGTGACGTTGATAGGTTTTCAATGTCGTGAGTCCCAGGGACCCACCGGTGCTCCTCTGAGTGGGTCCCCAAAAAAACCTGTACAACATAACTCCTGTTTGATGTTATACGGTTATTATTATGCTTATGTTCATGTGAAATATGAATCGGAATATTAAACAAATCTGAAAACGAGATATATGCGGTAAGGCGGTAAGATTATGGCGGCCACTGGTTAATTTTAGAAGCCGAGCTAAACAGCACCGCCAGTGAAAAGTTTTAATATGCTGCCTGATGACGCAGTCAACATTATAGGGATCCCTGCTGTATCAGAGAGTCTTATGGTTTAAATTGGAGATATCATGACATCTTTCTCTACCCCCTCTGTGGGCCGAGGCCCCGTTCTGTCAAAAACATGACAGGTGTTTGGCATGCCTTTAATCCCAGCATGCTGTCACAGAGAAATATGAATGTATTCCTGTAACATCCATATTCACCTATTTCCCCCATCTCTCCTCTTCCCTGTCTGGCTACGATGCCGTCCTGAGTATGTTTGGAGAATATAATTTCCTTTGATAGACACGCAACATAACAAAACATCCATCTCTGATCATTTAAACATTGATCCTGGTTAACTACTGAGGACAAAGGAGAAGTATGCGCACCAGTGTCACCTTGTCGCAGAATTTCTCTGAATTAGGAAGTATTTAGGGCTCAATTCAACGGGAAGAATCCCGGTTTAAACTACCAGAAAACATGCTGCTCTGTTTGTTAAGAAGCTTTGCTGCACTGATCTGATCTGGAGGCAGGGAGCGATCCACACATATGGCTGAACATTGTATAACACCAGACATGGTGTCCTTTTTTTTAGCAATGTAATGATTCAGGTTTTATGAATTGTGTCTGAGGCAGGGCTCCAGAACAGACTGAAAGTTATTAGCTATAAACTTTTACCTCCGCGTGCTTCACTTCCTCACTATGGAGAACTGATTGGAGTCTGTGAGTCCCTGCAAGATGGATCTATACACACACACCGATCAATAGTGGTAGTTCTGACGGATGCACTCGAGTGTGACACACATGCACACACTACATGACTTCACAGCAATAAAGCATTGTAACACTGAAACAAAACAAGTACAGCAATGTCAGACGACATTCTCTGAAATGTGATGCAACACTAGAGCAGACATGTGGCTTACTAGATGAGGTCTCAATGTTTAGCTCGAGAATACTTAGCAATGGACAGTTTTACCAGATGGGTTTTCAAACCACGCATGTGGCATCACAAGCACTTCCACGACGACGTGATGCAACAGCCGACTTTCGACTTAATGTCAACTTAGATTTACCTGAGTTGCCGCTCACCTTTCTTAAGCGTTTACAAATGATTTACATCAACTTTGAACAGTTATCACAATGTGTTTTGCCAGCTCAGTAAAGAACCAAAATATCACATTTAGCATCTATATTCTGTAGAAAGGGGAAGTCATAATAAAAATAGATTGTCGGTTTCGTGGCTACAAAGCAACAGCTGCTGCCGTTCCACATGTGCCTTGTTTTGATGAAGTTTAGAGATTGGTTTGGGGAAAGCAATTTCACCAAATATCAAAATGCAAGCGAGCCAGATGTTTGCATATGACAGATAGGAATGGAGAGGAAATATAGTATGCTCCTATCTAATATATATGGCTGTGTGCTCTTGGTCGTTTTTTCACCTTAAGCCTACAATATCCTCGCTAACCAATTTTTCATTTTCCCACCATGTTCAACTTGTCCTTTGTTCTCCACCCCACTTCTCTTTACCTCATTCTCCTTCATCTTATTTTCTGTACACTTCCTGGTATGGCTGAATATCTGTGATATCTCTGATTACCTGGCTGCCTTGTCAGCAGACTGAGTCTATCTGTGAATCTAATTCTCAAGCTCACTCACTTAAAACAGGTTTTAATTAGGACATAACAAGGGTTCACTAATTCTATTTCCCTCTCGGCCTCTTTGTGCTCTTTTCTCCGGGTCTTATTTTGGTTAATCTTTTCTCTTCTGCACACTCATAAGTTCTTCAAAACAATGATGAGTCTCCCAAACGTCTTTCCGTCCATTTATTTCCATTGATCATCACCAACTGGGGGAAAACGGTTTTGAAGATTAAAAGCTAATCAAGTTGGCATGTGCACAGTTTGTTCATGATAACAGCAATGTTGAAGACATCGTTGTATCTCAGCTAACAGATACACATGTATGAGGAAACAACTTGCATCATAAAGAGGACATCAGCCCTCACATATGTTGTTTAATATTCCTGTTGCGGTCTGCTTTCCAGGCAACAGACTCATTGTCAATGAGTCAAATGCAAATCTTTTACTCTTTTACCCCGACCCACCAGATTAACCCCTGGGCTCTCATTGCAACGAGTGTGTGTACACAATCCATCCTTACTTAAAATACCTCTGTAGTAAGGGGAAAAGATCCAGCAATGCTCACACATTACTCTGGGGAAGGTTCAAGCCTGAGGCAAATCCTATCACTCCGTACCGAAGGAAAAGAGAGCTCACTTAAGCAGCAACGGTGAGAAAACCTATAAGCACTCCGCTAACCAGGACCAGTGAGGAAAGCTCGAGAACCTTTGTCAAGATGTAGAAAGTGCTGATCCTCGTAACTAAATGTTACATCAAGGTTTGGACGGATCCACTCACGAAGAGACGGACACTGCAATACGGATGGAAGAACCAGACGGGCCAACACAGGGGAACACAAATGGATCGTAAAGCTTTCAAGCCGTCCCCTTGACTCAAAGGAGTCTGTTAGAAATAAATGTGTCACTGTCAGGAGGTCTTCCCATACCAACGCAACCGTAGCCTGGTACAAGTTCACTGCCATGGCGGCGCCTGGTTGGTAGGTAGGCATTAGGCAGAATGGCAGATCTGATTCATGCCAAGCCAACGCACCCTGGTTTCAGTCTGGCTGTTGCAATGGCGCACCAGCTGCTCCCACAGACCCCAGCTGAACCTCATAGGCAGCCAGAGAGCAGAGATTAACACACTGACCCGCAAAGGCTGCTGGTAGGAATGACACAGATACACCCGGACAGCTGGGTAAACAACTGGCAAATGACTGGCATAGCCAAAAAGAAAGACGGTGAGGTTGGATGAAAGAAATCAATGTGCTTTAGAGTAAAGTGTGAGGACCTTTTGAATCTTATGAGTTCATTGACTATTTGATCTTGCAAAAACAGCTCGAGTACTCCGGCGAGTCCTGCTTAGAGCCGAGGCCCGAGGGGAGATAGGAATGACTGACCTGAGGACAGCTCTCAAGACTTTTACAGGGTGAGTAAATGCATTTTGACTGTTATCTTCAATGTCATCTGCATTTGTAAAAAACTAAATCATTCAAGTACACCCAGAATAAGCGAGCTCCCATTTGTTTGAAACAAATGGCTGAACGGTTGAAACAATGCCCAGTATTCATCGGCCCTGAGCTAATATTTTAACATGCTAATATTTGTTTTGATACATTATTTTGTGTTACAAATCTGAAAACACACAGGAAACCACAAACCAGCCAGGTCCAAAGAGCGGCTCTCAGCGGCTCTCTACAGTGGACATTATCATCTCCGCTGAGGTATTTCTGTCCCTGAGAGCAGTTGGTATCAGGATAAAAGCTTCACTGTGTTCTCCTCAGTCGAGTGGACAGCTTCCAGCAGAACAAAGTGTGTGACCTGCAGTCAGAAGCTCTGTGTGTCCACTTGTGTGTGTGTGTGTGTGTGTGTGTGTGTGTACTGCAAACGCATACACACACACACACACACTACTACCATTTCACTCAACCATACACCCTCGTTCGCGCACCCACCTTCTTTGTCGTCACGGCGAACGATGGCATCCTGTATGACGTCGGCGAGGCTGAAGCGGACGCGGTGCTTCTTGCGGTGGGTGGGCGGCGCTCGAACCTTGATCCCACCTTGCTGGCGCTGAAGGCTCTTTTCCCTCTCGTAGTACGCCCTTATTTGGTCACAGCGCATCCTCCTGACCAGCCGCTGGCGCTGGCCAATGGGGAGAGACTCCAGCAGACACTGGTCTATCTCCATGTTCTGACGGAAGACATTACATAGCTGGAAACAACCTAAAGAGCAAAAGAGAAATCAGTTAAAACACTGCGGTCCAGAGCATTTACTCACTATACACTTTGATACTGAGCGAATGAGACAGCACCAAAGTGATGAAACACACCGACGCTGTCAGTTTCATCTCCAGGCACAGCTGCGTTTAACTGTTTTGCGTGCATGCACGTATGCTTGCATGTCTGTCTGCAGTTGTGTGTGTGGGCAGGCATTTAGTATATTTACTGTAAAGGATATAGGCTGTCTGTTTAGCCTTGGGGGTGAGTTGAGAGAAGCATCACAGCATTTTTGTGTGTCGCCTCTCCTGTCGCAGTGATTCTCCTGACTCCGCATAATCTCTCTGCCTCTCGGTGGAACTTAGCCAAACAGATCTCATCCCAGGCAGCTGCTAAACCTATTATGGTCTGCTTGGATGACTGGGACGCACAGCGCTTGTGCAGTAGGTGGGCTCAGAAAGAGTTTCACTGAGGCTGCATATCACTTTACTTTGTTTTTTCTTTTCCTTTTAGTAGGTACTGCAGCCGCACTAATGTAGCTAATATTTGTCATAGCATTGAGAATTGAAGTCTGACCCTCTTGCTCAGTTGCTGTGGGTCACAATAGCCAAACAAATCATGCTGGCTTGCATACTGCAAAATGCCACAGGATGCAGTAAGACATCCTGGTATTTTTTGGCGTACTGCCTTTGACATACTATATCGGGACTATATTTTTGCGGCAAACTAAGTAGTATGGTAACACGGGTATTTGATTCACTGCAAGTGTACTCAAGTAAAAATCAAGAGAGAAAGAATACAATACAAAGAAAAACATATTACATAAGGCAGGTTTTAAGTAAAAGTATGTGCATCAATCTGGCATTTAAAGCGCTGATGATTTGACAAATTCAGGTCACAGCCACCCCGGAGGACAAGCAAAATATGAGGAGGATGTCGTCTTTGCAGAGATATTGTGTTTTTCTCTCTGACTCACCGACTCATCCCTCTTTGGCCCGTGCTGTCTCTATATCTCATTTCCTTCTTTAATCAAGCTCAACTTTGTTGCTCTGCGTCTTTTGGGCCCATTGTGTTTTAAGTGTCCCCCCTGGAGCATCTTTGTCTCTCCATTGATCTCCAGAGGTTCTCTGTATCTCTATTTTGTCTCTGTAGGGTAACGGAGCACACATCAGTCTGCTCGTCAAGTGGAAAGTACTGTTAGTGGGACACCTTTGAAGTACTACATGTTGTCCCACAACCCCGTCCGTCTGTCTGTCTGTCGTTGGAGGACTGTTGCTGTGTTGCGTCTACTTTATACAATAAACTGGCATTTCTTCTCTTAAGGGGCTGAGGTGTGTTTGGACTAGATCTTTATCGGGCAGAGACAAAGCCGTGCAGGCAGACAAATGGAGGCACAGCCTGCCCCCTCCACTCTGGTTTGCCACACACACACACACACACACACACACAATACACCAGTGCCATCTGCTCTGGTTAGACTTGCAAAAAAAGTTCTTTTGTGTTCAGGTTCCAGACAAGTTGGGGGTCATTAATGTACTGTTTACGCCAGGTGTCTGCTTCAACTGCTTTCTATTATGGTGACTTGCCTTGCACATTGAGCAGACACACACACACACACACACATACAAACACAAAAATACACTCAACCTACTGCCTTTTCCAATATCACACCACTCCATCTCTCCACAGTCCAGCTTGCTCAGTCATCGCCTCCTTTTCTTTCCCTCTGCTCACCCTTTCTACTTTGATAGGTGACTTGCAGCGGTAGCTGTGGTGTGTGTTCCATCTGTGTCCACAGCGCACACCTATAAAAATTGGGTGCACTGATATATGATGCACTGATCTATTGCATGCTGACACATAGCTCATTGCGGGGCTACCGTACAGAGCATTGAGAGCAGGGCTCCTGGAGGTTTAGGCTATATTTACGTGCATATGTATAAACCACACTAGCTCGGTTTGCTTTACACCAACACATTGTAGATATGGTGAACCGTATGTCTCCATCTCTGCCTTGGCTTTGTGACTGTCATCGCTTCCTTGGCTTGGACATATCCTTCACACTCTTTGTCAACCTCATACATCATCTATTGTACAGGCATTCAAGGCTACAGTCACATCAACGCCCCATCAACTCTCTGCACAAAACGTGGCACATAGATACAGACAAGACTCACTCACGAGGCATATACATCGTGTAGTAGAGGGAAATCCATTAAATTAAATTAAAAAAACAGCTTAACACCCTAACGTAAAAACACAACATTTAGTTAGTAAATTAGTGATACAAATGCACTGGTCTTAATAAATAAGTATGTATGCTCAGTGTGCTAGAAGGTTCACTTTAACGGCACAGCAGTTCACACGTGGCACTAAATGTTGTGATATGTTGACGAAAAACTCGGTGTGTTGCTGTGTATGCAATGTGGCTGAATTTGTTGCTATAATACATCATTGCTAGGAGCATTTCGTTGTCTTCCGTTTTTAGATGAACACATCAAATATGGCCAGTACTGACAGCAAAGATCAATCGTAATTTGCCCTCAGTCAAGGAATACTTGAATTTCCATCTAACATCCCATCAACCGAAAAGACACATCATTCCTAATTTCAACATTTGAAAAAAAAAAACAACGACATAATGTCTGCTTTGAATAGTCGTGTATGCTACGCTGTGATGAATGGCTCTGAACAGACTGATGACATGTGAATGAGAGAGGGAAAGGACAGAAGAGCTACAGTCAGTCTAATGTGAAACAGGGCTGAATGAACCTGAGAGAGATGGAGTGAGTGAGGAGACGCAAAGAGAGAGAGAGGGATAAAAAGCAGAAGCTTTCTTCTCGTGCCATCCCATCACCGGGCCATCAGTTATTGATTCAATGTGGAACATCCCATGCAGGCTCCGGCTAATAACACGGACAGCACTGCAGGAGCTTGTAAATCAGAAAACAGCATACACACACATGTGGGCAAACACAAAAACACACGTGCAGGATATAGATATATGTAGAGATTTTGGGGGCGATACAGGTAGGGTTCTCAGAGTCAAGGAGGGACTTTATGGCAGCATGCATCACCTCTATGATAGATTTCACTGTTTTCTCCTCTTTGATTTTCCCTCTTTCTCTGTCATCACCTGTCAAATATCAGCATCACTCTCCTTCATTCCTCCCCGAGTCTGCTCATCATTCTTCGCGCCACTCGGCCATATTCTTCATATTTCATCCTCGCCTCCTTTCCATTTCCCAATCCTGCCTCCCGTCTCTGCAACACTCCTCTAAATCACCCTCAGTTTCTTCTCCATCTGTCCTCCTCTCTCTCTGCAATGACTCTCTCTCTCTCTGACAGTCTGTCACTGTGTTATGAATATGCCAGACGCTCATGGGATCTGCATCTTTGGGACTCTATTTCACCGTTCTTTCCCTCTGCCGGTACCTGCCGCATTCACCGGTCAACTTCACACATCTGCAGCAGCTCTCTGCAGCAACCTTGCACACCCACATACTGCGTGCACACACACACAAACACACATTTGAAGTTTAGATTGTGCTGCTGTGACAGCAGCTGACCACCAGAATTCTTGAGCACATAAACTCACAGTATAGTCATGACACTGCCTATGTAGTGATGCTGACACAATAGGCACACACCGATGGCCGAGGCGCACACACACAAGTACACTTGCGCGCACACGCGCACACACACACACACACACACACACACACACACACACACACACACACACACACACACACACACACACACACACACACACACACACACACACACACACACACACACACACACACACACACACACACACACACACAAAGAGATGGTGAATGGCTACTTACAGCATTTGATGAAATGGTAGTGAGACATTTTCTGAATAAGTCAGACAGTCCGCCAGTCAGGTAGAAATGCTGGCAGGCAGGCAGAAAGGTAGGCGGGAAGTCAGTAAGTCAAGCAGGCAGGCAGACAGTAGGCAGCTACAGGTTCCAGCAGAAAACTAATGCAGAGCTCGTAACCCGGCAGGATGCATTATTAATCTGGCTCCCTGCATGCTATCCAAACTCCGCTTCCCTGTCTGCATTATTCACCAGCAGCAGTAGTGGCAGCAGCAGCAGCAGCAGCAGCAGCAGCAGCTCCGGTTGCAGTCCATGCAGCATCTACATGTGCACAGACCCAGACTCTCACACGCACGCACACTCACTCACTCACACAGACATTCACTCCCTCGATCAACCCGTCGGCAAGGGGAGCTGCGGTGTTTCTCGCTCTCCTCGCCCACAGCCAGATAACCACCGCACAGCGTCTTCCCAGCCATGGACCGACGCACGTGCTCCACTCGCGTCACTGACTGACAGACGGCTCAGTCCGCCTCCCTCTCAACACACCCCCAATGACGCAATGCTCTTCACCTCCTTACACACCCCCGTTCCAGTCTCCGTCTATCTCTCACACACAGACACACATGCAGTGACTCATAAGGATGCACACCTCTTTGGAGTACCCTCTACCATCTCAGCCGAAAGGCAAGAAAAGGAGGGGGTGGGATTAATTGTGTCTTCCTATACTACATTTAAGAGAGGGGGATTAGGAGAGAGAGCAACGGAGGTCATTGGAGAAAAGAGAAGGATAGAGATAAGATGGGAAATTGAGGGAATGCAGATACAGCAGGGGGAGCAAGAGAAAGAAAAATAAGCAAAAGACGGGGAGAGAGAGAGAAGGAGTGTTAAATTAGATAGGACAGCTAAAGAGAGAGAGAGAGAGAGAGAGAGAGAGAGAGAGAGAGAGAGAGAGGGAATTAGAAGCTGCTGCAGTGCGGCTTTTGGTGCGGTGACAGGTTAAGTGCTCATCAATGCCCTTAAATTGGCTACAAATTAACTACAGATAAGTACAGTTTACGAGAATGGTAGGGGCTGAGACCAGTACATTGACACACACTCTCCATCATGCGTTTATCATGCTCCGACACACACACACACACACACACAGTTAAGTGACACACCATACATTATGTGCTCGCAGTGTCAGTAGGGCAATCTCTTCGACTTTGTGCTTTAAGGCTGATTTGCATATATGAATACCAAAGCTTTGCATCGGAAAGAGGATTTGCACGAGGAGGGTGAGAAGGTGAGGATGAACGAGAGAGGAGAAGAGAGAGAGAAAAAAAAAGGCGAGAGAGAGAAGCGGGGAAGAACTGCAGACAAAAGAGAAAAAGATAAAGTGAGATAGCAAGAAAGACTGCACACACCCACACACAATGTAGATGAGCGAAAAACAGCTCAATGAAGTGTGCAGTAAGTGTGGCTAAAGCAAGATTCTGACACACATTTTAGAAATCTGTGCCACGGTGCTCTCTGCAGGTTATATAGCATGCTGCACATTCTGGGGGGGGGGTTGAGTGTTCATCTCCCATTGCTGTCAAACACGGGCATGAGGAGACGAGATGAAAGGATGTGAGAAGCAGGTGAGGTTTGTGAAGGTACTGAACGGAGACGGAGCGGCAGAAAAAAAAGAGAGGAAGGCAGAGACTGGGAGGTGTGAGTGTGTGTGCGTGTGTGTGTGTGTGCGTGTGTGCGTGTGTGTGTGTGTGTGTGCGTGCGCGTCAGACTGAATGCTCGAGTAATTCCTGTCATAGGAAATCAGGTCACTGAAGCAATTCGCTGCATCTTCAGCAAAACACTGCTGGAGCAACTTCTCCAACATCTACCTGAGTAAAGTGAGATGCCAGGTTTAAGTGTGTGTGTGTGTGTGTGTGTGTGTGTGTGTGTGTGTGCATACCGAGCCTGAACGCTTGCAAAAACTGTCCCATACCGACTACTAAATAAGTCATTGCTAAACACCACTCGCGGTTTGCACACGCACACATTTAGACAACACTCATGGAGGATAACACAGTGACCACCCCGTTGACCCTTTACCCGTGACATGCAGACCTCTTTTCATCCGAATGTCGCAAAGCATTAATGTTCTGATGCAGATTCCGTGCCTGCAGCTACAGACAACATGCTGTATCAGAGGAGCGGCGACATGCTGGAGCCTTGGGACAGAAGGTAACACAAGGTCTCACTATGAGACACACTGCTAGAAGGAAAGTCATCTCGGGGGGGGGGGGGGGGGGGGGGGGGAGACAGCAACAGGATAATGGGTTTTAGTCGAGTCCTAACAATTTCTACAACTACACTTAGCTCAAGCACTTAAACGGCGAGGTACACAGAGAGTGCACGTACACTGAAGAAAATAGAGAGAAATAACAGAGAGAAGGGGTTCATTATATAGGCCATTTAGAAATGCAGCAATTACTGGTTAAAAATAAATAAATTTATTCCACTATCTAAACGTGTGCCACAATATCTCCGCGTGTTTCTTTATCAGATGTAATGCTGTGATTGGTAGCTGGTGGATTGTGCCTCAAACATCTTTATAACAGCTTCTGTCCCACAGGAGACGACTAATTTCCTTCTGTTTGACACATTCTGCCATCAACACCCTCGGGTGTCAGTCAATACTACGACTGTGTTACCACTGTGACTTCTTTGATTACCGTCCTAGTGTGTGTGTGTGTGCATGTGCTAGCATAAGAGCACTGACGCTGATAACGCGGGAGGCTTGATACAGGGAATTTTCCCAATTATGGCAAAGCCAAAAGGCACTTGGAAAGTTTGGGGTGCGATGCATTATATATGAAAAGAGCTGTTTTTGGATTAATTATTCATCGAATGTGATATATTTACACAAATAAATATTTATTTATTGTACCAGACAAATTACTGGCTGGAAATAGTGCATCTGCATCCAAACATAAACCGTGATGAGCAAGTAAGCATACTGCACAAACGGTCTAGATTCTTATGTGATTGCAATATTTTGTAAATGAGGGACTCTCTCTCACACACACAAACACACACTTACAATAAAATGTGGAGGATGCAAACCACAAACGCTCCTCAAATCAATCTAAAAGATCCACATTCCCATAAAAACACTGAAAGAAAGCAAATGAAGATTCCTCTTCGTTCACCTCTTTTATTGCCATATATACTGCATATATGCGTTTGTTTGTTTTCTATGAACAATCACAATATGATGTCAACAAATAAATCAGACGCTGCACAGGAGACTTATGCAGTGGTATTTACGCAATCTCCATCGCCTCCTTGTCTCTACCTTAACCCCTCTCCTCTGTACCCGCAAGCTCGAGGTCATTCGCTTGTCCTGCGGCTACCTCCAGCAGCATTAACACCTAAGTTGTTGATTTTAGGGGAACAACACTACCTTGTATTGTTTAATGTCGTCCCCCGCCTGGTTCTCCTGTAAATACACAGCAAAGTTTATAATATGCTGTGTAAAATCGGCCGCAATACACCGTGCTGCGGCGGTAAAGCGGTGGTGACAGCTTGTGTTTTTGTCACTGCATTGGGTTTTATTGTTGCACTGCCAATAACACGGTTGTTGTTTGTGTTAATTATGCTACTGACGAAACACTCTGAAATGGCCCATTGTTTATTTCGTTGTGTGAGATTTGTTTTTGAACTAATTGGAAATTGAACTGTAAAAGATATTATCAGGCAATGCACTGAATCATTGTAAGGTATGGTATCAAACTCAATGTTGCGAGTCGTCTCAGGACAAATTATAATTCACACCAGAGTATTTTCAGACTTAAAAGACTCGAGGTATTATTACTATGGCCTCTCCCTTCTGTACACTTATCTTAAAACACAAAAGTATTGTCAGCATTTGTTTTACCACATCTTGAACACAGGATCAGTTACAACATGTGTTAAAATAGGCAAGTAGTCAATTTAACATATCCCTCATCCCTGCTTGGATGTTTAATCACATGAATCAAAAAATGAATTACTATAAAAAGAAAAGAAAAAAAAAAACTACAAAATGCAGTTTCCATTAGTGCCCACTGAGACCTGTATGTGAAATCTATTAATAATCTGCGTATCACCCTTTACAATGGATTATATTGTAATCCAACCATTTATTCATCCAAAACAGCAGCTCAATCCAGGTTTAAAGGGAACAGCAGGGATCACTACTTAATATTCATAATACAAGTTAATAGCCGAGCAGCTATATTGGACAAGTCCAGGGTGGATCGTTGCCTGCAAGGGGGAGATTTAAATGCTTCTCTGCATGATGCTGCAGAGCACCGAGAAACTGCACAGAATCAAATAGAGGTTTATGTACCTTGCTCGGGTCCATGTCCATGTTAATTAAAGCTGCATTACGCAGTTTATGACCATTCGGGGGCAGACAAACTCACACACAACTTATAGCCTTGACACAATATTAGTCTGTGCAGTTCTTATGGATAACAACTGCCGACTGATGAATCCAGAAAAAAAAAAATGAAGCAACATCCACCTTACTGGAGTCTTTCCTCTGCAGCTACGGCTCACCCCGTCACAGTGTTGAGTCACGAGCACGAGCAGAACACATATAAATGCATTAGTGGTAAAAACATGACGGACAAAAAGGGCGGACAGATGAAGGTACGAATGACATCCATGCAAAAAAAAAAAACAGCCCTCTGTACAAAAGAGATATTGTGCTTTTGCCGATGTGGCTCACTCGCAGACAGTTGTTAACAAGCCAAGTGTTGCTTTCAACAGCTTAAGGGCATTGATCGAACATGCACGGCTGCAGAGTGACACAGTGCCTCCTTGTAAATCTGCTTTATGGGCCTGCCTGACACACGGCAGGCGATGCCTGCTATATGTTTTAAATAGAAAGAACACGAACAAGCTATACTCGTTAATCCCACTACTGCAAAGTGACACTAGGCTCAGACTCAACGATATTTGTGCAGGCAGACATTGTCCAACAGTCTCTAAGGGCTGGGTATTTGGGTACTTCACTCCTTTTTTTGGCGCCAACAGAAAAGTGTGGAAACCTAGTATCAAGTACCAAATTCAGACTGTATTCTATTTAAGCTACATTTTTTTTATGGCTCCTTGTGTTACGACAATCATCAACATTTTAGTAGTTTGCCTTTTTTTTGTTCAATGAAAAAAATATATTTTATTGAAAAAATAATTAATGAAAAAGTAAGATTTGAGGTAGTATTGAGAAATATCAAACGATACACTTCCCTAAAAGTAAGGACCATTGAAAATAAAATCTACTTGTTTTTCTCAAGAGAAATAGTCATCCACCAGGTGTGACAAGATGGTCAATCTGCTTTGAGACAGCCTGCTCAGCAGGCGTGCCAGACTTCATTCAGCTCCAGTCGTGTCATACATGTGGGCCCTTAGAGGAACAACACACACTCGCTGTCAGGCAGCGCAGTCTGCTAAATGCACACCGAAACGTGGCGAAAAGCTCCCTAAACCTCCTTAGTAATCATGTCACCTTTGATTGTCATGTAAACTAACAATCAAGACAAAAGAGATGAACTCCCAAGATTCCCTAAAGCAACAAAAAATGAAAAGGAAAACTTCTGTAATTTCACAGTTCAAGAGTCAACGGCTGGAGGGAAGACGAAGGTGAGGGGAGGACAGAGAGGCAACATCTGTAGCATCTTCCAGTCGGTGCTACAAACGGAGCACTGGAAGACTGATATGGCTCATTATTGCTGCTGGCCAGGGGGAGAAAGAAAGGGACATGATGGAATCATGAGCGAGGGGGAGTAAAGTGAAAAATCCATCAGGACAATTTGACAGACAAATGAAGCAAATTAGAATCGGACAAAAGCAGTGTGAGACAAAGGAGAGCTATAAGAATCAATAACTTATGAGCCAGTTTCTCTCTCCTCACACTTCATGAATGACTTGATATCTGCCTATAATTATGTTTCTCCCTCTAAATCACCTCCGCTCAACTCATCAGCCCCACAGACTAGAGTCCATCTCTCTCTCTCTCTCTCTCTCTCTCTCTCTCTCTGCTCTTTGTCTCGCCTTTATGACCCTCTCTCCTAGCTCACAGTTTCAAGAAACCGGCACAATGGACAACATGGGAACATGAAGGATGGCTGCGAGCTTCGGCGAGAGACAATCAATAACCGGACAAACAAAAGCGCAGCCCGGTCCCGCGTGGTGAGAAGCTACAGCGCCACTCGGCACAGAGGCGGCGTCCTCCTCCTCTCGCCTTGTTCTGTTCTCCGCTGACTCAGAGTGAAAGCCGTGACCACTGCCTGACGCGCACTGTATTAGTGACTCACGGCGAGCCAACAGACGCGCGCACAGTTTGGGTCCAACTCCCAACCCACATCACCATTCCGCTTATGTTATCATGCCATGCTCACAGCTGCTCAAATTCAAGTACCAATGCTCCCTTAAATACCTGCTGTGCATGTGAGCAAGTGTGCACAAACACACTGCACAATTATACTTAACCAGCTGTTTGCTCTTTTCTTGGCAAAGCCTCAGATGCTTGCAGAAGCAACGATATAGACAAAAGGGTAGTAAGAGAAAGTGTACCCAATGATCAGTGTAATAATAATACTTAGGTTTTAGTGCAACGATCTGAAGAAAACAACTTTAAAGAAAATAAAAAATGATCAAAATGATTTCGATCAATACGGAAATCATGATTATTCATACATTTTAGGGACAACATATTGCAGATTTAAAATAACAGAGCACTGGTTTCACTTCCATCCTGTGCTACATTCCTGCTAATGTACAAACATTTGCATCTAAATAAGACTTGAAATCGGGCTGTTCTTCAGATGAATTCCGTGCATTTTTGTCTTGCCCGTCTGCTCTCTGCAGTAATATACAGTTCATCACTCCGCCCCGGACTGCAGCCGCAACATTCAGGACACTGCAGCGACATGGCAGCTCCCCAAAAGTGTGGAGCCAAAACGACACGATCGCCCCCCCGCTGGCTGGCTGTTAGTTTAGGAAGCACTTGATTTGATATGCAGCAGAGTTTCCGATGAGCAGTGCGTGCATTTGAAACGTTGATGTCGCAGTTGTGATAAGCCAAAATCTGGATGCCGATTGATATTCAATTTATTGTTCAACCCTACTTTATAGCACCGACAGTGCAAATTGTGACTACTTTGAAATAGGACATTCTACATGAAATGAAATGTTCACATGTATGCAGATATTCAACAATTATTGACTGTGGATCTAGACAGTGGATTAGACACGGTTGCTGTGTTTCCTCTGGCAAAATGGTCTAGTTTGTAGTTTAACTTGCTGAAGTTGTGACACAAAAACAAAGATCTTCGTATCGCACTGTAAGGTCTCCCATCTGGTTTAAAGGAGTAATTAAACAAACAGATCTCAAGGCAAATACGGAGAATATAAAGGCATTTGGTCACATTGCCGTCAACAATAGTTTAATTTCAAGTTCAGTTGTATTTGGGCATTCTGCAGCCGACTGGAAATGATAAACCATTGCAAAGCACACAAAGAGTGGAAACACTTCGTTAAAAGTGACAGTGAGAGAAATTGTAACGGCTTTTTTTTTCAAACAAACAGATCTGAACAACAAAGAAGAGCAGCATCAAGCTGATAAAATATTAAAAAGTGACAGATTCGTTTGAGGCACGAGGACTAGACAACAGCACAGAGTCATTTATCATTCCTTATAATTTAATGTTCCATGACTGCGTGATTTCTAAACTGATTTTAGAAAGCCGTTGTGCAGACAGGGAAGAAAAGGGAGTCTGAAGAAAATCTGTCGAAGAACTTGTTTTTCTACTTTAGTGCAGAACTGCATTTAAACAACGAGGTACGTTTTTATCTCAATCTCTCACAACTCAGCAGAACAAATAGTACCGTACAATACATTTATATTACAATTCCCATCTCAAAGCTTGTGTATGACCAGTCAGCAACAACGTACTGAGGCAACCTCCAGCCCAACGGTTCCTGTCATGTCCTGATTATAAAAGTACTGGAGGAGATCAATGAACTGTTTCGGTGTCGAGAACTACTGCCAACGAACAAAAATGGAGTGAAGACTGAAAGGTAATTAAACGGACCATGCAGTTGCTGCACTTGTACAGGACAGTGCATTCAAGCGCTTTCTTTGTTTGTCTCTGCCATGCATGCTGCTGTACTTCTCAACCCCCCAATTGTTACTGCTGCCACAGTCTGGTGAGGAGAAGGAGAGGCATTGTTGTTCCAGCAGCATATGGACAGTCTCCACTACGTGAACACAAAGGTTCAGACACACATACATGCACACACATGCCAAATATAGGGCTGGGCGAGAATTGGATATGACGATTTAGAGAGAGAGAGAGAGAGAGAGAGAGAGAGAGAGAGAGAGAGAGACAGAGTGAGAGAGAGACAGAGTGAGAGAGAGAGAGAGAGAGAGAGAGAGACAGAATGAGGAAGAGAGAGCGCTAGTCAGTTAATCTAAGGGCCGTTCATGTCACTGAGTTCATATGACACAAGGCCATGCCACAGCAATCATGATGCACCACGAAAACCTGTTACTTTACCCATCTGGTTTCCTTTCAACAAGTACATACAGTAAAATGAAAGTTATAATGAAGTCTCTGTTTAACTCATGAGGTGGACCAAATGTTCGTGCCAAAACCCTCCACACAGTCTATGTATGTGGGCACGTTTAAATGTGGGAGGGTTTGTGTAACGGTCCAGTCACCATATCGGACCGCAGCGTTGCCAACCAGCCGACGTCACAAGGAGGACGCACTGACTGCACGCGCACACACACACACACACACAAACGCTGACTTTATCGTGTAAACACAACTCATCATGGCGCTCATCAACCTCGTTGAAACGCCTCCTCCACCCCTCCAGTAGTCGTGAACAGTGGACGAGAGGCACAGAGTGAACTGAAAAGATGAAGAACAAAACTCAACCCTGCATAAGAAAGGATGTTGCACCAGAGGCTCAGAGTGGAGTGGCTTTGATACGACTTTAGATTATTTACTTTCAAAACTGAAAAAAAAAAAAAAAAAAACCTGAGTTGAGTAGCGTTGTGCTACGGGGCAGTTCTGTTCTCAGAGCGGAGACAAGCAGATGCACTGCTGCTGACCCACTTGTGCCCCCAACCGTGCCATCCAACAAGCTGAGAGACTTACAGCCTTTCACTCAGCTCGCTGACTTAAAAGACATGCCAGCATTGCTTTGTATCGTCTGTGCTGGAGCCCTTTAATGTTCTCCTCACAATACATAAAACAAGCCAACTAGCTTGTGTGATGTGTACGGCATGTATAAAAGGACTACCTACACACACACACACACACACACACACACACACACACACACACACACACACACACACACACACACACACACACACACACACACACACACACACACACACACACACACACACACACACACACACACACACACACACACACACACACACACACACACACACACAGCGACCAACGCCTACGGGCAGTTTCCTACACCTGCGCAGGTTCAAATGAATCTGTCTGAAATAGCCTCATGTGCATTCACCCCGTACCTATTCATAAATGATGAGCTGAGCCTGCGCTGTGCTGAAGCCGGACAGATTGACTTCTAGCATCTCACTCCTTCTCAAAGACGCCTTCACAGCATCAACTGCTCCGCTAAACTATGTGGACTTAGCTTTGAAGCTAACTAAGTTGACCATCACTCCCCCTTTCACATAGCAACAACAACATTTACAATAACTTTCTGCCTTAAAGCCAACATTCATCAGCCTTACATGTACCGTAATGGCTTTGAACTTTATACTTTACGTACTCGACTGCTGTGATTTTCTGAATAGAACAAAAAACGTCGAGTTAGGAACGGCAGCTAAATGATGCAAATCCAAATGTAAATGTATCTATTCGCATATTCTCCCTTGAACCAAACAGACGGCACTGTTCAACTATACCTGCCGCAGAAGACCATGACACTAGATCGCCTGCAGTATTGTGTCCTTGGAGTTTGAATGCTCTGTTCAACAACAGCATGGCCTCGATGTTAGCCATTAGCCACCGAAACGATGTGAAACCAACCACCATCCCAAATTCACCTCATTCCAAAAAGATCTGCAGATTGTAGTAGTGGAGCAGTTGTAGTAATGGATTACGTTCTCCAAATCTATAGCTTACATTTTTGAGCCCTTGATCCCCCATGTAATCTGCTCCCCCAATCCTGGATGCTGGCCTAAGTGAAGAGACACTGAGCTAAGCATTCTGATTGGCTTTGCTGTGACCTCTAGCACCCGCCTTTCAACTCCGGCCGCTTGGCCCGCACGGGTCACCGCAGGTCAACTTTGTAATTAATCACGCAGCCAGATGAACGGTTGCGGGCTTTACCCATGAACTCGCAGCAGGCTGGTGCCAATGCGACGTCAGACCGCCCCTTTAAATCAGAGGAGCCAGATTCACGCTCCAATGTCAGGAAAGGCAGCTTCCCCGCTGAAGTGTTCTTCAGCGAGACTTTAGCAGCTCCAAGGGTGCTGTTCTACGACTGATCATGTGCTCTGGTCTGTGGAGGGGGACATCAGCACTGCAAGTTGCTAGACAACAACGGCGCAACAAGATAGTGCATCTCTCTCTAACTAACACACACACACACACACACACATTGTCACAACAGATTCACGATCATGTGCAGCTCTGAAGTGTGACAACCTCTACACAGATACTAATTCTCGCTATAGTGAGGATCTCACCGCGCATTGAAATCATTCTCGCGCAATCAGCTGTTCATTCCCAGCCAGAAACACACACACATTCTTCCACACTAAGCATCTCATGGTGTGTGTGTGTGTATATGTATATATACTGTATATATATATATATATATACACCAACGACAACTGCACGGCACATCTGCCTTTCTTTTCATTCCCAGTGGCATGCCAGGAGCACCACATGTCATCCATGTACATGTAACACACACACACACACACACACACACACACGTCTTCCCTAAGTCCGCCTCACATGGGGTCAAGACATTTATCAGAGTGAAAAAAAAATAAAAAATAAAAAATCACACCAACATTCATCCTCAAAATGTGCCTTCCCTCTGATGAGAAGAGAAACAGCCTTACCGGTGAGAGCTCGTCCACAGGAGACACCAGGGTACGGAGGAGAGAGAAATGTGTCTGCCCAACGAAAACCCAGCGAGAGCCACCTCCCTGTTCGCCGCCACCAAATCAATTTCACACTCTCTCACCTCCCCGCCACTGTGATGTCATTCATTCATCCGTTTCCCCCGTAGCCATGGCAACTCTGCCGCTTGGAGCGGCTAATTCTTTTACATCTGTCTCTCCCTCTGTCTGTCTCTCTCTCTCTCGACGTCCCTCCCCCTCTCCAGACCCCAGTGAACCCAGCCCACTTGCTCCATCTGAGGGGGTACAGTTACACCCCCATCTTCACGAGCGCTCCATTCTCTACCATCACAATGCTGGTGTAAAAAAAAAAAAAAAACGAGGAGGAGGGTACAAAACACAGAAAGAGGCGGCGCCTGGATTCACCTCATGTAGCGAACACGCCCTGAAGAGTTTGTGGTCAGACGGGTGTGCATTTGTCAAGGCAGCGCTGGCAGACAATGAGGACTAGACGACAAGGGAGACACAACGGAGCCTGAATAGGTGCGCCTGGAAACCTCTTGTTGAGACGCGAGCCAGCTGTCTCATTTGCACACGGACACGCAGGAAAACAACACAATGCTGACGCAGAGTTACGTCTGTAACTCCCAAACACACATAAGCACAAAACACTCGGCCAAGCAGTGTGGTGTGAGGTGATGAATAGTTAATGACCAGGCACCGTAATTACTATGGTGCCTCTCGGCTAAGACTCCCCATGTTGACCTTGGAAAAGGGGGAGGAAAATGTGGTCACTGAGAGACAAACCAAACAGACACACTCACACACACACACCACAACCAGCCAGCCCTCTCTTCACAACCTCCACGGGCAACAGACGTTCATCGTCGCCTCACTTAAACCATTTCACCTTGCCCTCCCACCGATCGCCATCCTGCTGTTTTCCTATTTCAGATCTTCCATCTGCATCTCCCCTCCCACTTACTTTCATCTTCACCTGCAGGACTGAGAGAGCCTGCAGATCAAAAACGGGAACCGGAAGACGCAAGAGGGTAACAACTTCACAACACATCCACTCGTCAGACAGTCGCTGAGGAGACTATGGTTCTGGAGTGGGATAAAGGACGCAGAGGGAGAGGTTATAAACGTAAATCAAGAAGCCTTAAGAAAGAAAGAAAGAAAGAGAGAGAGGGGGGGGGAGACAGGGATCTCCTCTCTGTCACATCTCTTCACAGATCATCTGCTTTTTAATTAGCTTCTCATACTTTCCTCCTGGAAAATCTCTCCATCTGTCTGCATCAATCTCACACTCGTCATTCTTAATCTCCCTGTTGCTTCTCACACATTTCATCTCAGCCTTATTTCCATGTATACTAAGCGATAGTTCACTTTCAGCTGTTGACGGATGTATTCTGACATCATAAACTAATTGATTTGAATGCATGCACCTTCTGCGTTAGGGTCAGTCTAATGCGTTACATAACTGGCCAGACTAGACATCCACACAAAAAGAGGTGCAATGTGACTGTGTGCGACTGCCAATACTCAACATAAAGAAGTCTCTTATTGTTTTTTTTATCTATAAGAACTGCCCTGCTGCAAACACTAACATTAATGCCAAGAGTCAGACTGGTGACGCTTCACTCACAGACACTCATACAAAGAACAAGGCAGTCTCTGGCCTCTCACGAAGCTCTAGCTGTAGTCCCATTCACTCCGAATAACCGCCTTAACAACACTTTCTTACCCTTATCTACTCATCGGCCCTGTGTTACAGTGGGGTGTGTGTAAGGTCGCGGCTCTAGTTGAGCTTAAACCCCATCTACTCTGGAATAAGGTCAATTGGCAGATGTGCAGTGAGAAGCATGAACGGAGAGGGAAGACGGAGACAGTGTAAGGACACAGAAAGAGAGGTGGAGGAGGTGAGTGTGGATCAAATCTCTGAATTGAGGTGCGTCAGGGGAATGAAATTACCAGACGAGTGGTTTCAAATCACACAGACACACACAGACACACACACACACCTGAGGAGGCTGTAATCCACAGCCGAAGCAATTCCCGCCACAGTACGGTCTGAGATGTTGCTTTACCGAGACATTACACCTCTCTTCAGGACGCTCATCTGCTCTCACAGAAATGAGCAGAGAATAGGAAGTGTACTGACAGACATTTCTTTATCGTCCCTTCCTCTTCCCCGCTCACATCACCCTTCAACGAGATTCCTCTCCTTCTACCACCACTATGCTCCACCGTCAATCCAGCTACACTGTGTGTCAAGTCTTGTTCTCTACTATTTGCCTCACACTCTCTACTTCTTTCATCCACACACTCTCCAACTCTCTCATCCCCCCCCCCCCGAGTTGCAGACAACGGTCTGACAGGGATCCGTAGATTAGCATGCTAGTGGGTGGGAGTGTATCATAGCATTGTAAGTAGGGGGGCATCATGCCCCATTAAGTATTGACCTAATTTGATTTGGCTTGAACGTGAGCGATGACATGCTTGAAATGAAGCGCACACACACACACACACACACACACACACACACACACACACACATATATCACAGCCAAACATTATCTTTCATCTCAGCGTAAACTCCCCCCATGGCTTCTTGGCTAGATCAAAGCAGTGATTTTTTTTAAAAGGGAATGCTTAACCAGATCTGTTCACATCATTTGCATGGCTCTGCAGCTGGGCTCATACTCGGCCCTCTAATATACGCCGTCTAGCTGCAGGCACGAGAGCCAGGTAGGTGGACAAGTTGTTGTGTTGTGACGGTAACAGTAAAGCGGTTACATCTCAAGCACCCGGCCTCGTACACCTTCCAGGGAGGGGGACGAGCGGCTTCGTGATCCACTCTCTTCCCTCCCGCCTCTTTCTGAGAGAGACCTTTGCCATCTCCCCGTTTCACACAATCTATTCGTTTCAACTTCCACTTCCCACGCTCGCAATTACCTTCACAACATTGAAGTAGCTACGGAGTGCTCGTTTTCTCTTTCCGCGAGCACAAACTCCAGCACGGTTTGCTCTACTTCCAGCGTCACAGAAAATACAGCTGTCCCATTCCAGTTCAACCACAAACAGGTGGGAAGCCATACATGTTCACATGTACATGCACACACACACACACACACACACACACACACACACACAGATATAGCAGAAGCAAGTCCTGGCAAGCCCAGACATTGACCCTGACATTGATGTTTCTTATTGACAGGGTTTCCAATAATAGCCCTGGAAGGGAAACAAAGTCTGCAATGGCCGCCAGTCACATGCCAGCGGCAGCAGGCCTGCATTAACGTGAGGAAGTGTTCTATAGAAAGATAAGGGTCACATGGGGAGCAGCCTCCCTCTCCTCTGACAAGGACTCCCATCATATAGGGCTCGGTCGACCGGTGCAGCTCTTCAGTGTTTGATCCATGCGGACTGCTCTGCTTTGATGACATCGTTTCATCTGAGAATCTCAGACCAAAGGTTTGGATTTTATGTTGGACTGCTGGAGGTGTTCCACGCCCAAATAACATGTTGCTGCTGCTGCTGCTGCTGCCAGCAGTGCTTCCCACCACCTGTCTCTAGCTTTAGCTGCTGTTTGAGGCTGCCAACTGCCCAGTCACATGGGCCTCACTTATAAGAATAGTCGGGGATTTCGTCTTCATCTCAGGATCATTCAGCTCAGACGAAAACAGATGCCAAATTATACATTAGGCCTTCTGTTTATTTTACTTCTTTGTATTACATTAACAGGAATTTGACTCAATCTAGATTATCTACAGCCGATTTCCAGCACATGATCAATTGAAAACTCTAAGAAAAAGTGTCTTAAATTGATCAACAGAAGATTAAATCGAGACTGACTATTTAAGTGATTTAAAATGTTCATGGTCTCTTAGAGGCACACGTGTGTTTACAAGTCTTGCTTCAGACATCTGTCTCAAGTCCTAGTTTGCCAATTATAAATGGCTCATTTGTGTGGATTACAATTTGCACTAATCAGATTTGAGGGTGAAACTAATCTAAGGCTTCCCCAGATGAACACTAACCCCCTTAATCCCCCCCCCCCCCCCCCCCTCCCCCATCTGTCTGCCTCGTCAGCTGTCTGCCTTCTGACATCAGATGCATCCATCCACTCAGTGTTTGTATGCATGCGCTGTTCTTTAGAAGGGAGGGAGGGAGCTCACCGGCCAGTCCCATCTAAGAATAGATGAGCTGGTGGACACACCAAGTGTTAGCTTCAGACCATCAGGCCCACAGTTGGAGGAGTTACAGCAGTCGGTAAATGTCCCAGGTATACAGGTGGTGGCTGTCATTTCTAGTTTGTCCTCTTTGAATCGTATGCAGCTGTGACTTTCACGACCTCGCCACACGTCCCCACAGACGCCTGTGACAACAACTATTCCCCTCCTTAATCATGCATAAAAAGGTATCATTTAAATCTTGTCAAAGCCACGGGGCCTCAGCATTGCAACACAGCCGGCGGGCTGCTTTACATATGTGAAAGCATGGGGGGAGGGGGGGGGGGGGGGAGGGGGGGGGGGGCTGTATATCCCTTTAACACCTCTGGAGCTCTGACAGCAGCAGATCCATCAAAACGCTTTCTTGCTGGGGAAAGTCTTCGTACAGCCATCCCATCCTCCTCCTCCTCCTCCTCCTCTCGGCCCCCTAATCATCGTCATCACCCTCTGTAGCTCATAAATCAACCCATAATTATCAGGGAGTGGTGGTGACTAAGTCTTGAGACCATGTGGCTCAACAGCTGACCACAGCGCAGGGGACTGGGCTGCGTCCCGACACAGACCCACAGGCTACAGCTTCGAGACATTAGCCTCTTGCCGGCTACACCCGAAGACGCTCTGACCGTGTTCCAAAGAAGAGAAATGTGAAAGACCAACGACAAGCTGGAAAAGGCAACTGCTGGAAAATGGCATTATGGAACCATGTGGCTGAGATAATCCTTTCAGTTTGAAAGAGAGAGTAATACCTTCATGCAACACTGCCGTACACGGAGGCCCACAATCTGGCCGAGCAGGAGGACAGATGGGTGTAGGACACGCACACAAACACACATCTTATTGAAAAGGAGGGCTGTGACTGAAATGGCTGGTCCTCCTTGTGCATCAGTTTAACGTGATTGATTTTATTTTTTTGTACACAGTGTTTAACAGTTACAGCTCTGCTTCCCAAGGGTTTAACCCCCCCCCACCAACAACTTCAACACACATGCTCACTCTCAGACACACACACGGCCCTCAGCCATCTGAATGAGCTCCTGTGAAACAAAAGCAGAGTTTTGTGGGGTGACCCCAGGCGGAGTTATGTTCTCGTCCGTTACTCGGCGGCGTTCCGTCACACCAAGCAGAAAAAAAGCTGTACAGGCTGTTTCTCCTTTCCGTCTCCTCACTGCCCATTAATGCTTCTGTGTCCCTGTATGCCTCTTGTACCTTTTCTGTCTCTACCTCCCCTGCTTTTTTTTTTTTTTTTTGTCTCTCGACTGTCACAGTACCACTGGCAGACACTGCACACATCACACAGCCGCACGGCGTTCGGGCTAAAGCTGCCCAGGTCCTCAGAATCTAGAGCGATTCCCAACTGACAGCCATTACCCCGGAGGCTTTTTGGAGGAGTGTGTGTGTGTGTGTGTGTGTGTGTGTGTGTGTGTGTGTGTGTGTGTGTGTGCGCAGTGTGTGCCAACAAACCAGTTTTCCTTTTTCTGTGCTGCCAGCCGGCACACATGCAACATCTCAGGGCAAACAACAGCACGCAAGAGGGGAAAAAAACAGAAAAGAGAGACGGAAAGAAAAGGCAGACGGTGGCCATTAAAGAAGAAGAGATGGCCTTTCCCTTGGAAAACAAATAAAGCAGAATCAATGCAGACATTTTGTGAGATGTTTGTTCAGTTACGGAAACGCATGTAAAGAATGAAGCATTCAAAAAAAAAAAAAAAAAAATCATGATGAGAACAAACTGCCAATGGCCAAATATTGTGCCATCAGGCCCTGTGTGAATGGTAAACAGAGAAACGTAAACACACATTCACACACAGCCAAACAACACCCACCGTCAAACAGGAGACAAGTGGCACCGTACCTCACTGCAACATTTCCCCCGGAGTTCTTGATGCTTTCTTTCCAGCCGGGAAAATAACATCCAGAGACAATCTGATCTCAGCTGCAAAGATCTGAAACACGAGAGAGAGAGAGAGAGAGAGAGAGAGAGAGAGAGAGAGAGAGAGAGAGAGAGAGAGAGAAATCAACTCCCAGCTCTCTCTACACCATAGGCTAGAATCCTCCACTGACATCCCATCAGAGAAAAGGGAGGGGGGGGGGAGAGAGAGAGAGACAGTTTGGGTGAATGAGGGGGGAATTAGTTAAAAGGAGAGAGAGCATGAGTCAGTGAGAGGAAGAGAGAGAGAGAGAGAGAGAGAGAGAGAGAGAGAGAGAGAGAGAGAGAGAGAGAGAGAGAGAGAGAGAGAGAGAGAGAAAAAATTAGGAGTTTGTCAGTGAGTGAGCGTGTGTTTGTGGGGGACAAGAGTGAGATGAGAGTTTAAATCTCTAATTACAACTGCTTATCACAAGCCTGTAAGCAGCTGGTGGGAATGAGTGACACAGGACTTCATA
The DNA here is from genome assembly GCF_050575085.1 of Anarhichas minor. Taxonomy (NCBI): domain Eukaryota; kingdom Metazoa; phylum Chordata; class Actinopteri; order Perciformes; family Anarhichadidae; genus Anarhichas; species Anarhichas minor. The sequence continues at coordinate 4,569,570 of NW_027466450.1, forward strand.
CACACTTGCTGCACTCTCATCATGTGTGCATGCTGTGCGAGTGGGAGGAGAACCACACACACAACTAATGGACTGAAAGTGAAAGCGCACAGTGAAGACAGGAGGATAACAAAAGCAGAGCAGATGTGTCGAGCACGAGGACATAACTCCTACCTACGTCATGCCTTCTCATCCCCTTAACTCCAAGGATGGAGAGAGTAGGCTACCAGAATTTTGTTTTGTTTTATAGCAAATTAAAGTAACTTGTTTAACTGTATAATTTGCCGTCAACACTTTTTGCACTGCAGAATGAAGTGCATTAGCATGCCATGCACACATGTAGTTACCTGCATCCACAGATGCGTTTGTTGTTTTAACGTCGTGCACCTGTCTGAAGGGGCACTGTGCGACGTCCTCCTCGATGTGCTTCAGCTGCAACTTCTCCCACTGCGTTCCTCCAATTCAAAACGCTTGACGGCAGAAATGTCTCACACGACTCACTGAAGGTAAAAGTTGCTGCGTAAAATGTGGGGAAATCACCGCCGTAGGATCCGCCCGTGGATGTAGGATTCCACCATGAACGTTAGCGGAGAGAGCCAGCATGCACCTGTTGTGGGCGTGTTTGATTGTGTGTCATTCGGCACGCTGGCCAGGTCGTGCGTAAAAGCGGTGATTAATTAAAGGGACGTTTTAGTGGCATCTAGTGGTTTGTGGCAGCTTGCTACCTAATAAAGAAATTGATGAAGGATAGCGTGGTTCTATTGTCGGTCCATACATTTGGTCCAGACCGATATTTCTCAACTGTTCGAAGAATTGCCAGGAAATGTTGAACCTATATGCCATTCCCATCAACAGCTGCTATTTGTGGTTAGTGCTAATTAGCTAATGTTAGCATGTTTAAATCCGTGCTAAACTGAGATGGTGAACTTGTAAACATTATATATGCTTAGCATCAGTATACGTTCAGTATATATGTAGGCCTACAGGGTTCCCACACCTTCGTAAAACATCGAATTCAAGGACTTTCCAGGCCCAATTCCCCCAAATTCAAGGACCCAGCACATCACAGTGTGAGACATCAAACAAGATCTATTATTGATGAAACACTGACAATTTTCATAATGAGAACTATAGCAGGCTTCACAGAAGCTCACACACAACGATTTAAAAGAGGCTTGAATATGTTGAACACTTCTCGGCTGTGTTACAGTCATGACAGACCATGTTCTCCTGTCTTCTCTAACACAACAGAGGAAAAAACTATATACTGTGTAAGTTAAGTGATCATTTCTATTCTATTGTCTATTTGTCTATGTCTACTTTCAAAAATTGTCAAGGCCTCAATTTTCCCCCCTCAGACAAATGTTGCTGGTCCCTGTGTGCCTCTGCAAAAGCGCCATCTTGGAGCCATAAAGCAGAGTGTGGAATTCAGGAGATGGAGAGAGGAGGAGAGGGGGGGGGGGGCAGAGTTGTGGCAAACCAAAAATCCTTCCCTCCTCTCCTCTCCTCTCCATTTGATGTTTTTCCTCTCCTCTGTGATCGGCTGATGTCCTCGAGAAAAAGACCCACGAATGAAGGCGAGATTAATCGAGATGTGCTTGAATGGAGGCAACTTTTAAATCTGCTCTCACTTTTCTTGCACACATGCAGATTGCAAGCCTGCCCCTTCATCCCAGTTTGATTCCAGGCAGAGGCAGAACCATATGAATTATAGATCAGCTTATATTCCAAAAGATCCTATGTAGTCAGGGGAGACGAAACTAAACCAGCTCTCACGTTAACGCAGTTAAAAACAAATAAAGCCACCCATTCTGCTGGGTCAGTCACGTTTTTCGGATCAGAAACAATTAGTGTGTCTTCTCTTCTCAAGCTGAATCGATTCAAAAATCGACAGCATGCGGCGGGCACAGAACATGGTGTTTAGACTTTGGAGGAACGGATGGCACAATCCGGTTTGTTAGTAAACCAAATCCTCACTTAAATGAGAAATCCACGCAGTGCTGCTGCCAGTTCAGCTGCAGTGCTCTGGATCAGCCTGATTACTTTGGTCTGACTGCAGCAGATCAAAGTAATCCCCAAATACTAGAGAAGAACGTACACGGAAACAACCGTGTAGTACACTGAAGAGCATGTGCGACGATGTGAGTGCTGTACATGTTGTCAGTATTGAGTCAGTGAAGATGCATGTGTGCATATGTGTGTGTGCGTGTGCAAATCTATGTCTACTTGCAAAAAGCTGCAGCGTGCGTTCGTGTTGGCTTGCTGCAGAAACAGAGCATGCTGGGTTTTTATAATCAGGATTCAGGGATCGCCAGTCAGACCTGTCCTAAAGCTCCCAAACAGGGAGAGAGGGGAGAGAGGGGAGGGGGAAGGAAGAGGACAGATGGGGACACGGAGACGCTAAGGTCCACGTTTTAACGCGAGGGATGCAGCCTGAAAAATGGGACGTTGATGGAGACGGGCTCTAAGAGACAGAGACTGATGATTCCACTGAATGTATCCCTCTCTCCGACAAGCAAGTCAGAAAGAATCTGTAGTCATGAGAAATTGACTAATATTAAACCTACAATCCGACTGTACCTCCTGAGGATACAGATGTTTTTTTTAAAGATTAATCTGATTCTAAAAAAAGCAGTCTTTACACTTGACAGAGGTACATTAGTGTGTCAACAACATTTTCGACCTGTTCTTGTTAGCTCCAACTAAAAATAGATTCAATAATATGTTAAACATTCTAACGTGTTCGCTCTGTGACTGGTGCACTGAGGCAAACTCAATCACTGTAAATGTTAATATGTGTGATATTATCTGTCTGCTTCCCCCCCCCCCCCCCCCCCCCTGCGTGTAATAATAAGTGCACTCGCATCATGTGTGTGTGTGTGAACTGCACACAGTGCCAGCATGTGTACACACAGCAGGTCTCATTTCCTGATTCTCCGGTCAGATGCTGGTTTCTCTTTTGAGAGGCGAGGCCCACAATGACATCAGCTTCCGCCAACACACCAGCCATCTCCATGGCACCGCACAAAGACACTTCTGGCCCAGAGGGAGGGGGAGCATCATGCTTGACACGTTTATAGGAGAGGTCTGTGCGCCCCTCTTCTCTTTTACTCTCCGACCCCTCCTCTTCCTCCTCCTTCTCTCGAAACTGTGTTTGTACAGCCGCCTGCTCTGTTTACTAGATCATCAAAGAGCTTCTCTGACTTCCATGGCCGTAGTCTGGCCTGCTCTCTCTTTCCGTTTTCGCCTCACAGCCTTTCTCTTCTCTTCCACTAATGGCTAATGCTATCCATTAAGTCCAATTTGAAATCTTTCTTACTCAGCCTTCTATTTTAGACTTTCCTTCCTCCCTCCCCCTCTGTCGGTCTCTCTTCTTGTCGAATGGAGCCATGACTCCAAGGGCAAAATGCTTAGTGAAGAAGTGACCACCCAGTGGGCTTTGTCTAACTCTTTGCCCCAACGGACAGAAGGCCTGTGTGTGTGTGTGTGTGTGTGTGTGTGTGTGTGTGTGTGTGTGTGTGTGTGTGTGTGTGTGTGTGTGTGTGTGTGTGTGTGTGAGTTACACAGAGGTAAGAGAACCCCAAAGCAAAAAATATTTATACATCAATGTCTTCAAAATATCTTCAAAAGTTAGAAAATATCCGGCTAAAAAACATCACAAGATGCCAACCTGTCTGGGGCGATATAGAGCGTCATGTTGTTGATGTCTCTCTTTCACCGAGTGAAATACCAAGTTCATTTGAATCGGCTTATTTAATGTGGATTAGCTTCCAATGGTTTAGGCCTGAACATTTTTTTTAATTATGACAGTATTACCTCAATTTTAAAGAGAGGTCTATGACCAAATTATTACTCCTTATTATTGTTTTTTTTATCTGAGTATTAAATGTAGTTAGCAGTTTGGTTTGGATCTAAGCATATCAACTAGTATTATCTGAGAATGAGTCAATTTAATAATCACACTGGAAACATATTGTGATGGGGAGGATGTCCCTTTAAAGATTTTTGTCACAAACCCGTAGGGGGTTAATAAATATCCAAAAATGTTAAATTTAGCTTCAAACTAATGCAAATGCTTGAATCTCCTCGTTGGATCGCCAACATGAATTTCTGTGTCTGTGTTTGATAAATAACACACAGATGCTTCCAGACCGACAAAGAATAATTAGATCAGATTACTTCAAAATCTGATGCTGTGCCCAATTCCCAAACAAAAACAAAACAGATGAACCCAAACAAATGTGTGTATATAGGCAAAAACATCGACTTAACTGACACTGGGCACAAGCTGAGTTACATGTGGGTGGGTGCCACCAACAACGAGCAGTGTGTTAGTTGTCTTAGTCGTTCCCTGACAGCAGATAACAGCTGTATACAAATACAGATCAAACTTTATTTCCTGTCATTAATTTGTGTTGATGTAAGATGTATTGTATACGAGCGGTGGGTGGTAAATATCCCAGTATTTATTAGGCAAAACTACTCTGTGTCAACCTATAATAATTCATTTCGTAGTTCAGTTTTTAATAACCAGTTCATTCTCACACCACATGTAATCAGACTTTTCCGAATGTTTGGTTAGGATAATTTGTATGAAGTCGTGGAACTCCTTTGGTCAAAATGTGTCTGGATCCCAGGTGTAACTCTCCCTCTCCCACTAGCTTTACATAAAGAACCATCCATTGATGAGGACATATCGCTATTTCCTCCAGGCTCCTCAGGTATTACAGATTCATTGAGCAGGAGCTCCTTTGAATGTGCAGACACCATCTGCCTGTACAGTTTCGCATCACTCTAAAAATAGGCTCTTTCACCTGAGTTCCACTGTTCCTGCTCAGCCGTAGTTCCTTTCCTCTCTCCGCTGCCTAGCAGGATGTTCTGTCACACTGAAGTCTCTCCTCCTTGTGGCCAACAACAGAAAAAAAAACAACCTCCACCCAGATTCCAGATGATGTCATATATTTTTGCACAGAACTGTCACTTTATTGCATCTGAATTTTTAATCAGTGAATAAACTTGAATCAAAATGATGGCACTCAGAAGATACGTTTGTGTTTGAATGTCTAAAATAACATGCGAGAGCTATTTCAGTCACGCTACAGGAGGAAAGATTATTGATCAAAAACAGTATCACTGTCACACAAGTAACACATCTCTTACGAGTCAGACAAAGTCACGTCTCAGTCATTTGATTGTGACGGTTTGTACAATATCCTGTCATGATGTATAGTAGCAATGAGCATAATACAGCTGTAGCTACGTGTACAAGGTGCATCTTTAACAGTAAAGACCATGCCATCAACTCATAGTCTCCTTCATGTCCCCTCAGGCGGAAACAAGCTCGGAGTCACGCAGTCTATCACTCAGCCGGTACAGAAATGGCTGCTTCCTGTTTTCTTCTCACGGTCAGGTCAGGCGTGGTCACCAGAACTGTGTTATGTTGCTCGCGTTATGGCACTCTTTTTTTTTTTTTCCCCACCACCTCCACCACCACAGTGTCCCTCCAGTCTGAAATGAGGTGACACATTTCAAGCCAGTTTGACAGCACCCAGGAAGGTGGTGTCTCCATACAGGGACACGTTGGCTGTGGCACGAGGGATCAGCAGCTCCAAGTGGTCCCCGACCTCCAGCTTCACAATACCTAAGGAAGTCAAATGTACACTTCAGATGTTGAACTACCTTTTTTTCTTTTCTTCTCTTGCAACAAACAGCTTACCCAACGACTGACACACATATGCAGCCAATTCACACACACACACACACAAGCTTGAGAGCTTGACTAAAGAACACCGACTGACCTTCCGTAACAGCTGTTGTAACATAGCTTGACACAAACAACAACTCAATACTTGCCTCCTGTGTAGCAGGTGTTGTAAGGGTGGACGGGGTTCATATTCTGGATGCAGCGGAACAAGATCACATACTGAGGCTCGTCTCCCACCACATTCCTCTTCCTCCGGATCACCACGTGACCCATTGCAAAGGTGCTGTCCATGTAGTAGACCTGAGCACATCACAAACACTGGGCTCAGTCTATGCTGTGAGGCATGGGGGGGGGGGGGTTAACAATGTAGAAACAGTCAGGTAGGTGGTATATAATTTGCCACCTCATTTATTATGCATGCATCATTTGCATTTCTACTTCTTTATCTGACCTACTGCATGCTTGGATCGAGCACATTGTTTTTTTTCTTCCTGCAATGTGTGGAGATGCATTCCCCTCCCGTGTAAAAACCTGGTGATGGGCAAACGGAGTAGCAGCGCCTCCCTGTGGAAGAACTATGACATGACAACATGAACCGTCCTACCTGACTGTACACGAAGTAGAAGCCCTCCTCTGTGACTAGCATGCTGTCTCCGTCTGTCTCCAGGGCAGAGCCTCTCCTCAGCCCAGCCTGCCAGGGGATGCCGGTGTGCGGCTCCGAGTTATATTCTGTTCCCGAGGAAATACAAAATGAGAAATCACGCCAAAGCACTGAGTGCTAAATATGTATGGCAACAGTCTCCAAAGTGTCATAGTGCAGGTCAGGCATACTGTACCTTTCTGGAAGGTTTTCCTGCTATTGTTTGCCAACAACTGCAGGAAAGGCTGAGAAACTATGACACAAATTACAACAATGTTAGACATGTTCATACTGGCCAGAGGCTTCCTCACAATCTGCACAGTGCTTTCCCCGTGGCCGTCTCTCTCTTTTTCCTTCTGCTCCTTCCCTTTTTGGTTTTTGGGAACAATTCCATTGCCAAAGTCAGCACTTTGCAACAGCTTACTGTAAATATTGATGTCCTGTAAAAGCCCAGGGATTGTTCAATAGCTTATGAGCTGATGGTTGCATTATCTCACCACATCAGGCGTTTCAGTTTTTAAGTGATTATCACCAAAGCTGATGTGTCATCCACACTTGGCTATGTTGTTTGTTTTTACTTTTCTGAATCACAGGTCTCAGCGTAAAAGGCATGTACAGATTGCGAAACCCATTTGAGCTGTATAAATACAAATATCACAACACTAAGGAATGGATTGAAGAACTTAATCCCCACCGTAAACCCTGGAAATGAAATCGGTCACACCCTGTACACTCCATGCAAACTAAAGAAACTACTATCTGCAGCATACATTCACAGTGAACTGTCAGTCTTACCTAATGCCTCTGATCCGGAGACCAATCTTTTCTTTCGTATCGGGGGGAAAGCATGTGGAAAGCCAGGTGGGTGCAGGGACTCTTGGCTGCTCCTCCTACCGATGTTCTCAATCTGAAAAGACACAATGAAGTGTTCAGAAAAGAACAATACATGTTGGCAAAATGTCTTTCCAAATCTGTGCAGATGAAGATGTCCTTGTGGACTAGTTGTCTCTCACCTGGCCCGCATGCTTGGCCTCTCGTCCCTCTTCTCTCCTGCGACCGACCTCTGATTTGAGTCCCTCCACCTCAGCCCTGAGAGCCACCAGTTGGTACAGGGAGAACGCTGAAAGAGAGGAGGAGGTGACTGCAGCGAGCGTCAGCAGGAGAACTGGCCAGGACAGCCTCCCTCCACCTGGCCTTTGTCCAGCATCAGGCTTCACACCTGCCAAAACTTCCATTGCGGGGCCCAAACAGTCTCCAGAGAGAGCTCACACCGGCAGCATGACCAGCCTCAGGCCTGAACTAAGCTGCCTCTCTGCTGACACACTTGGGCAAGGAGTGGTGAGTGTTTGCTGCTGTCATCAACGGTGTCTTAAGCTTTACCTTAATGCCGGTTAAAAAGCACCGCTGGCTTCCTTAAGTCTCGCTTTCTCCTTCAGTAGCTGGTTCCACTTTAGTCCGTCTGAGGGACTATACGCAGAAGAAATACTGTACAAAGAAAGGGCACAACAGCTTCCCCTCTACTGTTCCGCTCTGCTAACCGCACTCACCGCTTCCTGCCTGACCAGCAGCCCTGACAAGTCCTCTTTTTCTTCATCTCGCTCTTTAAAAAGGATAAAACACATCCCAGGTTCTCCACATTCTAACAAACAAGCCATGTGATCGTGGAAACAGGAAGGACAGGTTGGCAGCGAGACGAGGGACAGTCTGGTAGGGAAATAGGGAGAGAGAGAGAGAGAGAAAGAGAAAGTGGGAGAAATAAGACATAATTATCGGCACCGTCACATTTGAACTTTACAGTTCGTAAGGAGCCAACATGCACAGAAAGAAGGAAGTACAAAAATTACTTCAACTTTGAATGGCAAAACAAACAAACTGCGATTCCCAGAATAAAAAAAGTGAAGTGACGCCAGGTTAGATAAGTGAGTTTAGAACTGTTACTTTAAAAAAAAGAAGCTTATTTACAACAACAACACAAACAAGCAATTTCAATGTATCAATTTATTGCATGTTACAGTACAGAAAATAGAAAGTGAAAATGTGTGCTTACAAAAAGAAGTCGACATTGTTTTGAAATAGAAAAGAAAACATAAGGGAAATGGAAAGAAATCCCTCAAACTGACAGCTTGGTGCTGAAGATGAATCATTCAGATGTCCCATCAATGGTTCTGCCATGTGTCGCTGTAAGTCATGGTAGATGTACACACACATAAGAGTTAACACTGTGCAGGTCCGTTACCACATGCCGGCTTGCAAACACTTTCAACAGCATTCATTTCACTATTAACAATCATAGGAGCATATCTAATATGTTCCAGGGTGCATTTGCAGAACACCTGACAAATGATTTTCTTTATTTTTTAAAAAAAAAGATGGAGAGACATTCAGTTTGATTCAACAGGGTGTTGTACAGTAACAATACATTTCATTAATTTAGCTTGAGGCCAGCCACCAAAAACAATAAACCAAGTGACTGATGAGTTACATCTTCTCTTGAATGAAGACTAACAGCAGACGTGTGTAGAACAAGGCGTTTGGAACTAAACGAGTGCACAGTGTGCTCTAGCAACACATGGAGGGACAAATGGAACTCGGTTCATGGATTCGGTAAAATACAAACAAACGTCTGAGTGTTCTGAGCCACTGGAGGCAAAACGAAAGGAAGAAAAGACCATCGATACGTTACTTCTTGTTAATTGAAGACCACAATTTACATTCATAGTAGCCTTGAGACCATTTTTAAGTTCACATTGAGACAAACAAATTAGGCCTTTTGATGTTTGTTAAATGTAGTTTAGCTTACTTTTTTAGAAACAATATGGCTAAGGAGACGTGTATTCAGAAGGCTCTGACACCGCTGCAGTGCAGCATGTTGCATTTGGACGGTAAGAGCAGGAGACCGGGTTTTAATCGTCGGGCTCTCCTCTCGTCCCAGGAAGACGTACAGGAAAGGTTAATCCGCTCATTAAAAGCCCTCCGAGTGAGGAAAGACATTAGGATAAATAATCTTGGGGTGAGACGAGAACAGAAAATCTTCCAATTAACAATTATGATGCTGATAATGGCAAAGTAATCACGTTTCATCAGAAATACTTACATTATTTCTCAGCTCTTTAATATGTTCATATTTCTTTCAAGACTATCGTAATACAATACTCACATACCCACACTGTATATATATATATATATTTGTATGTATGTTGACAGAGTAATTGGTCGCTGTTATCGGTTGCAAAGGGTCGATACATTTCTGGTACTACGAGGTCTTATGGCATGTTTTGGTGAAGAGTATTTCCATTTAATTGAATTTTAAACATGCGGTGCTGAATATCATGTGTACAGTTAATTTACCAGAATCCCATTAAATAGGAATTAATGGATTTTGTCTGCATACGATACGATACAAGGTTTGTTTTCAGCTGCATACGACACGGTAAATGCAATATCGGCAAAAATATTTGCCATTTCATTCCAGATGATTCCTGTAAATTCCTGCCAATTATCACGGGAAGTTTCACAGTATTTTGCAACCCTGTTTCTGTTTATACTCTATATCCCGTGCTGGTTCTATTAGAGTGTACGACATGGGGAACAGAATCCACTCCTTTAATATGAAGCTTCAGTCTGAGGAAGATCAAATGTTTTTTTCTACACAAATTCTCTCTTTTGGAATTTTCCAGACTGAGCCTCCTGTGCTCTGGGGGAGGAACAGCAACACAAAGAGGACATAGGATTCACCTTGGAAAGTACCCACTTGATTCCTCTTACTGAGGCTGCTGAAGCCTCATTTTATCCTCTGCTCAATTTTGGATTCGACATTATATACAATTCTTCCCGATCAGTACCGACAGGAGGATTACAGCGACCGGCAACATGTCAGTGCACAAACGGGCATATGTTATAGAGTTGTACCGAGATAGACCTGAATAAAACTGCACCCATCATTTATTAACAAAACCACACACTGAGTAAACGCTCCTTACCAAACTACAGGAGCCAAAGTCACCAAATAGCAACTTAAGTCCATTCAACAGTAAGAGCTATCCTGCGTGCTTGTTGTATTTTAACAGGCCAGTAACGGGGAGAATATCTTGCAGCTTATCCATTTATATTTATATATATATATATATATATATATATATATATATATTAATCACTACAATATCATGTCATGCCAAGCTACTGCAATGATGATCCTCACCAGTTTCGGAGAGAAAACAAACATCCCAATGCTCCTCAAAGTATTGCTCAGAAGATGTCAGCCTACTCTGGTAAATCGGAACACAAAAAGTGCAATGTTATGAATTAACAAAGATACATACAGTACAGGCCTACATATTATCAGTGTCTCATTTTGGTTCCCAGAAGAAGTGTATTTTTTTTTTTTTTTATTTCAGTTGCAATCACTTTCCACTGAAACATTGTAGGGGCTCATATGGTCATTATACTGTGAGCAAATGCTTCAGTGACTCTAAAACATTTCATAAGACCCATTACAGCAAGTCTTCTGCGGTTGTGACACATCTTGCAGTTTGGGCGTGTGTGCTCTGGCTTCATTCGATTAAGGTCAGAGTTCATGCATTCATAGCTGCAACACAAAAGAAGCCATGAGGGAATTGTTGCCCTCGTTTAAAACCTTTCAAATAGTCAAATCATGTTAACAAATATATTACATTTACATAAAGTGAAAAGGTAGAAAGAGTGAAATAAAATAGAAACCCAGACCAAAGCATTAAAAAAAAAGTACATTCTTTCAAGAAATCAATTAAGTCCATCCAATCAAGCCTTCGACAGCCGTCACTTCCTCCAGCCCACGACCAGTCAGTCCCCGGCTGTTTATTTCAGATGATGGTGACACTAGAGGACGGCTGAGCACTCTCCTCATGGGCGTGGCTCTTCATCAGGTCTTTCGTGAACTGCTCCAGAGCAGCAAAGTAGCCCTGACACTGCCAAGTGTCGTTGTGTGTGCCCTCCTGAAAGATGGCAAGACGTTTAGTCCGCGCAGGAGACAGCTCGTATAGTTGTTTCATCATGACGGGTGGGATGAGCTGGTCCGACAGACCAGAGACAAACAGCGACGGCATGCGGCACAGCGCCACCTGTCGATAGGACAGGAACTGATTCCTATAGCACCACAAGGGCAGCAGGCGCATGGGCATGAAGGAGAAGAGTGTAGCTGCCATGTGGGGGATGCTGAGGAAGGTGTTTTCAACAATAATGGCTGCCACGCGGTGAGGGTTGACCGACGCCAAGCGCACAGCCACGGCACCCCCCAAAGAGCGGCCAAACAGTACCACCTTCGTCTTGTCCAGATCGGGACGGGTCATGACATAGTCCAGCGTGGCCTCGGCATCCAGGTGCAGTCCGTCCTCGCTGGGCTCGCCCTCACTCTTTCCATAGCCACGGTAGTCCACCAGCACCACGTTGGCTTTCAGATTGACCAGCATGAGCAGGGCGTTTGGCACCCTGTGACCAATGTTACCCGCATTACCGTGGAAGTAAAGGATGGTGGGTGGAGCAGAGGAAGTGGGGCTGCTTTGATTGCCGGGGCTGACTCCAGGAGGCCCGTCGCCTCCCGTGTAGCGAAGCAGGATGAGGTTGAGCTTCACGCCGTCCTTGGTGCGAATGTACACATTCTCATGAGGGATTCCTGTTGGCATGGGGACGTAAAGGCGAGAGGAGGGGGGCTGGTCTGGGAAGTAGAGGAGCACATCCTGGAATTTGTAGAGAATGCCCGCCACAGAGGCTAGGATCAGTGCGAGGAGAAAAAATCCCCCATACAGGTGGAAGGTGAGGATGAGGGCCAACAGGGAGACTCGACAAGCACCCCAGGACCAGGAGGCCAGGGTCAGGGTACAACGCTCTATTCCCGCCCACAGCCTCCAGGGCTTCTCCATGGCTAACCAAGAGCTGAGTCACACCACACACACTCTGCAAGTACAAAGAGAAGAGAAACAGGTTTAGTGTAAATAATCAAGGATCAAGTGAGTCATCAGTGCATAAGAATGCACATAAGGCTAATTATCAACTAGTTTGTAATTATTTAATATGAAAAATGACACAGAAAGTGATGGTTACAAACTGCTACAGTGCAATTAAGGAAATACAACAAATTCTCAAATTTGATAATCTTTAATATTACCTAAGTAACTAACTAATAAAATCTATATCTGGTATATTTATGCCAAAACCGACATATTAACATGTAAACTTATCTTTGGTATCACTAACAGAATTAATGTAAAAGTACTTTAATGAATCACCTCTGTTCTGACAATGTTATGCATATCAAACCAAGTTATTAAGGAGAAGACAGCTACGTGTTAAGGTTAGTGTGTGGCTAACTTTACTGTCTCTCAAAGGGAAAATAAAGACAATCAAGCATTAAATGAGGCACTATGTAAGTACATTTAATACTGAGGTCAAACATTATGTAAAACATGATCCCTCCCAGGCAGAGGACCTTAAACTAAGTTGGGAGGTTTGACACTTAGCAGCCATGAATTAACCCGTTAATAACCAAAAAGCCTTCTTTGTGGTGCTAATTCTGTCACTCAAACCATTTAGCTACTGCAATCAGTCCAAACGACCACCGTCTGTCAGGCTGTCATTGCAGTGATTGTTTATGAGTATCAGGTGTGTTCAGCGATTTTAAGGGCTGGTGGACAACAACTCTTGATGAAGTGAAAATCCCAAACTGAACCTCATGAGGTGTGGGCAGAGTAGAGACAGATGTAACTAGTAAGTATGCATTGGTGGGACTCTACAGGACCAGGAACGAGCACCAACGAATAATTAATGTTGATGTTGCTGGGTAGAAATGGTGAAAACATTTATAAATATTAGAAGACTGAAAAATGTCTCGACCCCACCCACACACACACACACACACACACACACACACACACAGAAGACATGGTGACAGCTGCTGCCAGCCCGGTGAAAAGCACATTAACGTTTAACAGTAACGCTACTGACATCTATCAAATGTATTTGAGGCGCATATGTCCGTGTCAGTATTACATAATGAATCACCACTAAGCACTGTAGCGTTACATGAGAGACTGTCAAAGCGAGCTGTTTCCCGAGACGGCGATAAGCCGACCGTGTGACTGGACATAAAACAGCATCTACAGTGACGTTAGCTAGCTTAGCTGCGAGCTAGCACCGTGACAGGCACGCTAACCATCTGTCTGACCTTCTTTACTCCTATCGCCGCGTTCTTTACCGTATAAATTAAGCCACCTATGTCTTCTATGGTTAGCCAGGTATAGCCACATACTCACCCTCCTCTCATTTTTAGCACCTCGGCTGCATGAATGTTTCACAAAACAGTAGCACGTAGACGGCGCCGTCACTGTCAAGCAGCTCTTTAGCAGTTAAATGAATTACAGTGACGGTAAACTGGTGCGAAACGCAAGGAGAACTATTGTTAGCAAGAACCGGCAATGCTAGCTACACCACTTGCTAGCATTACCGTTACCAGAGTGTGTACCCTTCGTGAAGTTCCGTGCATTTCTTAGCAGCAAAAGAAAGGTTCCTTCTTCTTCTTCTTTGAAGTTTTACAGCAGCTGGCATCCTACATTTTGCATTACTGCCATCTTCTGGAGTTAAATAACTCCTACAGTGGCTGGTATGTCAAGTCTTTCTAATCAGTCTTGTGTTGAAAGCTGATGATGATCTTCCGTTCTGTCTATAAAAACCGGCATACAGTCTGTATATTTACATTCCTTAAAACTATAAATACCCTATTATTTCTTGCCTTCATTTGAAGTTATTCCAGATCTACCAACATCATTTTAAATAATCTCTCAGGGATTAAAGGCCACATTATAGCTGGAAAAAACTAATTTTCATAAACTCCCAAAGTCTCTCATCACTGCATGTCTGGTAGGTGGTTTCTCCCTTATTTTAGGATTGCAGCCCTTTTTTGGTTTGGTGACTATCTCCATGGCTTCTCAAATTCATCCAATAGTTCACTAGCTGTTTTCTGCATAAACACATTTCCGCCTGTCTCACCTTGTAGGGCAGACACGGGTAATGTTTTTACTGCTCCTATACATAATCTAAGAGCCCGGAACACATCTAATCAACCAATTACAGTTTCTCATGCGAATCCAAAAACCACACTGCCATAATTTAACCTTGATTCTATTACACTATATGCAGATATTTGAAGGATTCAATATCTGCTACATCGGCCACATAGCTTACAACTTTTTTACACAGAAACAGGAGTCAAAATATACTCCAAGAACCAAAATGTCTAAACTGTCTCTAAATTATTTCCAGACAGTTTCACTGAACATATGGTGACCACCCATTCTGTTAAACAGTGTTGCAGCATGTTGAAATGCTATAATAGAGAGAGCAGCAACCACTACTCCTGTCTCATACAAATCATATAACAGTAACAGTGGGTGTTAATAACAGTGGTCTGATCTCAAATTGTGTGCTATACGATCTTTGCCCACCAGGTGCTGCTCTTGGAAAGATTATAATCCTGAAAATTCACTAAATGTAGGTTAATTTTACATTTTACAAATAAAATCCCCAAATTAAAGTTAGTGGGATGCTTCACGATAATCCTAAATGCTGTGTTAGGGAGCAGATTGACAGATCGACAGGGGACTGTTGCTATCATATATCCATGACTTCAAACCAAGCCAGGAAGTTGGTACGATTTGTTGATGTAGGCCCACAATAATCTGGCCACTAAAAAGGTAGATTCCCCAGAAAACAGGGTTTCAAAAATAAAGACTTTTGTAATAAATTTGTAACTGCTCTGTTGACACGCTGAGTGAAGTGTCCCTTGATGAAATGACATTGAGGGCAGAAAGCATGTTAACCAATCATTTGAAGATTACAGCCTCCAACTCATCAGATATAAAACAAATAACCCGACATGGGGAATATGGAGTATAAAGCTCGTTAGATACACATTTGAAGATGATATGTTGATGTTTTGCCCTCTTCCCAGGTTGACTATTGGTATTGCCGTAACATCTAGCTCACACTCAGTGTGACCTTGGAGGAGACAGACAGATTATGTGCACACTAGCACAGCTGTTGCCCGTTCAGCTCTGCCCTTGAGGTTCGTTGATTTGATTCTGTGGCGTTGTAGTCAGCGTCAAAACCTTAAACGGATCACCCCTCTATTCTGTTAGTTAAAAACTTCTCCGGCTACCAAAATAAAGTCACCAAAAATCAAGTCTGTGTGTGAAAACATAATAGTTGATCTAATTATCGTCGAGGCAGAAATGCTGACACTGGCAATAATGAGCCGCATAGCTGCAGCACGGAGGCAGGTGAGGAACTTACTATCCACACGTAAACAATGATGTCACCATTGCTGGACAATTTGTTACCTCAACAAAAAGATGTGAAGATGTCGGGCAGACTGCAGGATTTGATATTGAGGCGTACTGTATTATGACAAGGAGAAAAGGTTTTGGCATTTATGCAGATTTAAATTTTTGTCAGTAAAAAACTCACAGAGCTCAATTTTATGTAAGAGCTCACTTGGAAAGTGGCCCTTAAAGGGAAAAGGGTTTCGTTGAATTAAATGAGAAATGAGAATGAGGGACTTTTCAACAGATTGACTTTAAAATTATGTCCATGTTCAAACCCCATTATTTATTCACACTCTTTCGAAAAAAAAAAGGGAAAAGCTAATTACACAAAATCATAGGGCTGCAGCCTTTTCACTGGCTGCAGCCCTGTAGAATGCAATGCAGACACTCACACACGCAAACACACAGAGAGACACGCACACACACACACACACACACAGACACACAGACAAAGAGACACGCACACACTCGTCTCTTTAGGTTATAGGGAGTGCTGCACTCTGATGGATTCAGCTATAAGAGACTGACAGCTGGCGAGTTTACTCTCTCTTATCTACGACTCAATTACCTTTGACATGCCAGTCAAAACATCTATTACACACACACACACACACACACACACTGAAACTCTCATACACACTTATATACGCACGCTCTGTGGCTCAACTCTCGTATCCCACGACTCAATTACTTGAAATATAGCACTCCAAACAGCTGGAGGGCTTGAGCTCAATAATACAAATCCAGAGCGGCTACAGGATGGGGGGAGACTGTGATGACCTCGCTGGGAATATCATATTATCAAGCCAAGGGACATGCTTGTCATTCACCTCATGCTACGCAGCCAATAGCCAAGCGATTGATACACATTGATTTCTCTGTCAGTCAGCATCTTTTTTGGACTGGTGCTGCGACTTTATATCTTCAAGTGTAAGAGTTGCTGTCATTGCATTTTCTGCTGGGTTTGTGAAAGACATAGTTGAACTCATCTGACATCATCATGAATGATGACTCTTTGATTTGCAAGTCACTGAATGCCTTGCACGGGGTGATAGATGTGGTGTCCATGGCTACAGTAAATGTGTTGTCACCTTGGAGACAGAGCGTTGCTTTGAGTCTGAGAGGACGGCTACATAATGGCGACTCCTCATTTCAAACACATCACAGAGGAGGGGGCAGATACGGCCAGGAGTTACATTTCACTGCAGTGCAACATTAAACTGCCTTTTGTTTCGTGTCATGCAGATTCATAATTAACAACATAAGAGCTGCTGTAGCTGTTGTGTCAGTCAACGAGGATTAATGAGATTGCACATTGTACAGTGATGGCCTAATCAGCTAAGTGAAATAGGCAAGCCTACCTGGCATTGTGTGCATGCAGCATAGAGTGTCCTGAACATATGCATGCCAAGAATAAATTGGGTGGAAATTGCTGTATGTCTCAGGTAGCAATTAGGCGGCCTCCTGTGGCGAAGAAGCAGAGATTTAATAAAGGCTATATTTCCCTCATTGCCCTTGCAAACACACCTTTTTTCACATCTATGATGATATCTATCAATCTAATTAAGCTGCAGATATAGGTTTGTGTCTATGTGTGTTCTCCTGTGTGAAATGTGGGACCTGTCTTGCTAAAGTGCAGGGAGTGGTGAGGATTTGGAGGATAAGCCATCCCAAACCAAAGCCATTCAGTGACGCAATAAAGAAGTAAGGGTTATTGCGGTGTTTATACGACACAAATGTATGGATGTCACATCTTCCTACAGCTGAATCAAAACAAGACGGAGAACCTAATATTTGGGGCAAAGGCCCAGAGTCAGCAACTGTCACCCCTTCAGTCATTAGCCCTTCACACCAAGAACCAGGTCAAAAACCTTAGATTCTAACCTCGGCTTTTGAGAATCATCGATTAGGTTAGATCATTTCTCTTTTAGGCTGATACAGAAAAAATAATTCATGCTTTTATAACCTCTAGGCGTGACTATTGCAATGCTCTCTTCTTTGGTTTACCTAAAAAAAGCTGTTGGCCATCAACAAATAACACAGGAGCCCTAGTACTGAGATCACATACATTGCATGACTCCTATTTTAAAGTTACTACATTGGTTCAGTTTAAGAATTTATCATTTTCTTCCTAGTATTTAAAATACCGAATGTCCTGCCACCAGCCTATCTCTCAGACATGCTTTTTAGATATTTACCTACTTCTGCAGGTCCCTCAGATCTTTTGCTGGCCTCTCAGTTGTCCCAAGGATCTCAACAAAAACGCGTGGGGAGCCAGTGTTTAATCACTGTGGCCCTCGTGTCTGGAACAGTCTTCCTGAGGATCTGAGGGACACTTTTAAAAGAAACCTTAACACATCTTTTTAGCCTGGCTTTTACTTAAGTCATTTATTGCCTTAGTTTTTATTTTATTTTTCTAATCATTGGTTTTCACTGCCTACTATTTCTGTCTCTTGTGCCTTTTTAATTCTAGTGACCGTTATTCGTTTGAACATTTTATTGTTGTTATGGGTTAGGGTCATTTTTTTGTCTGTGCCGTGTCGATCACATTTGCAGGACTTGTAGCTCCCTCTGTTCACACCTCACTGTGTTAAATATTCTCACCGTGAAAAGTGGATTAAGGAAGAGTGGTCACCAGTCTGCCTAAAATGCTATTATCACACCTGCAGCATCTTTAGAGTGTGAATGATCTTATCCTAAACTGTCGTTAATCTCCCGGTCTTTGCCCAACCACCTCTGATGGTAGAGATAGATAATTAGCACATTTAACCACTGTGCCAAAAATAAAGATGACGAGATGACTTTCAGAAGCTGTCTTTGGCTCTCCAGACACCTTGAACAGTCTCCACACTGGTAACATCAGTTGCCAGAGATGCTAAATAGAGCAGCCTTCAAGTGGTTTGTTAATGAAATTCATCGAAGTGTTTTTTTTAGACAAGTATATGAATGCCAGCTTTTGTCAAGTCAAGTCAACTTTATTTATAGTAATCTAATATTACAAATCACTAATTTGCCTCAAAGGGCTTTACAATCCATGACACCTGCAATCGTTAGACCTTCGATTCTGTAGGTAAAGCCAGGAGACAATTAGCCTAGCTTAGCTCAAAGACTGGAAGCAGGAGGCAACAGCTAGCTTGGCACTTTCCAAAGTTCAGCAATATGCGCAGCACCTTTAAAGCTCACCCAATAACAGGTTGTGAACTTAAGAAGTGCTGGTAGCCTTATTTTTGATCTTTGGACAGAGGTGGGCTTGCTCTTTCCCCCTGCTTCCGGTCTTTATGCGGAGCTAATCACCTGCTGATTCCAGCTACACACAAGAAAGTGCTATTGATCTTCTCGTCTTACTCTTAGCAGAAAAGCGAATAATCATATTTCATGAAATGTCAAACGATTCCCATGAGGCAATAACCACCTCAGCTGCCACCACAATAATGCTCATCCTCATCATCCTTACCATCGTTATAAATCCCGGTTACAATAATGTATTGCGGTAACAGTTAACCTTTTGCCCAGAGCTCATCACGTCGGGAAATTCCTCAACACGGCTCTCTGTGAAGCAAATTTTCTTTTTAAAGGAGGTGTAACCATGAAATAGTGTCAGCAGCAAGCCCTATTTGAAAAAGTGCAATATCAAGGGCATGCTGTAATTACAATGTGTTCAATTTAGCCTGTGGAGACTTCAGTCTCTGCAGAAGAGAAGTAGAACCCACTGTCCTTGGAAAATGCAGCTGCATTTACACATCTAAGGGAAGTCACAAGGTTTCTAAAGGTTGGGTAAACTGTGGGAATGTGTGTGCAGAAAGGGGCCATGTTGCTAACCTCTATCCACTTAAAGAGCCAATTCACTCAATTTAAAGAAAGCTCAGTCACTTTGTGAAGGTCAGTCAGACCGGTAGGCATAATAAGTGATTATTGAGTTGTTTTGGGAGATCACTCCTGACTGAGCTGATACCAGAGGACATGTGGACTGTGGTCAGTAAAAAAAGACAGGGTTGAGGTCCAGATGAAAGGTTACTGTTTTATCCTGTGGGGACGGAAAGGCCATCTTTCATTTCTAATTGAATAAGTATCCATGTGTCTATGTGTGTGTGTGAGTGCATGCGAGTGTCGGTTGATAAGGTGAAAATGGTTTGAAAGGAAAGAGTAAACAATGTTCCCCCAAAATTTAGGTTTTTGACCTAGTAACCTGAAAATCTAGAAAACTCTGCGATGTTTTCATAATACAAAATGGATCTTTATTTTTAAGTTAAAGATTCAATTAGACAATGACTTATTAAACTTAGTCACAGTGGAATAAAGCTTACACAATAATGTTGCTGTACATGCACTGCAATATGTGGCTTCTTGCAAATACCCAGTACAAACATTGTCATTGATTAACGCACGTTATCATTGCCTTGAAACTAATGATGTAAATTGGAAAGGGAAGTACATATTCATTAGTGTGTGACAGCAGGTCATGCTCTAAAGAGATCCTGCAGCAGTGTGTTGTAAATATAGACTAATAGCCCAGTTGGGGGCAAATAAATCCACTCACAGGCAGCACAGGCTTCACAGCTATCCATCCAATTAAGATGTTGTTGCATACACACTGGACTAACTGACCAATGCCATTTATACATCCATCAAGTACACAGCGTGTCACATAAGGTGGCTGCTATGAAATCAGAGTTAATGACTTGGGAGTAATATAGCACAGCATGTGATTTTCAAATATGACATATTCGCCCATACACAGTCAGTTCTCCAGGTAGAAGGAGCTCCATAGAGGAGGTTGTGTGGAAAGGGACAACAGTGAGAGAGAGGAGACAAGAATGGTGAGGCCTCATTTACCAATATCTTCGTTCTTTGGTGATTTGTTCTGAAGACAAGTCCTAAGAAAAGTCTAAATCAGATTCACGACGTGTTCTTAAGCCGCAGAATTGTTTGGACATGTGTCCAATACAATGGTGAATCCCATTTTCCTCGTTAATTGAAGGCGTGTGTCAATTGATCCAAATTAACATATGTAAACGCCCTGCCAATCCCCTTAAAAGGGCATGCGACTGCAGGGCCTTGTGCACAAACAGAAATTGAACAGAGAAAATGAAGTCAAGGATGGCCAAACTAACATCTAGCACTGGACCAGATTATAACATCTGGTTATCGACAAATCAGAAATCAAGGAAAGATTATGATCAATGATGATGAAATAGCAAGAGTGTATGAAAAGAAATGTATGGTCTTGATAATTGATAAATATGTAAACAACTACAATTTCTAAAATCATTACAATATTTTATATAACTAAAGATATCTTGCATCAGGACTCATGATAAATGGTACATCGTTCTCTCACAGTTCCAAACATTAACTCCTGTATGGAGAAATAGGTCAACACAAACCTAACCAACACTCATTTTCATGCTACAGAAGAGAGCAATAGTGATTTTAAATTGATCGGATTACTACGAACCAACATGCTATCTGTTAACTTACATTTTGTGATCCAGTTGATCTTAAAACTGCACAGATAATATATGAAGTACAAAATAATTTGCTTCCTAACTGTATTCAGGGCTTGTTAGTGAGAAAACCAGTGTAAATAAAACAGAATAGGTATGATTAAAGGAATTAAAATGATGTATTTTACATTGCAAATCAAAAATGAAAAACGTTTTCATCAACACAAGAAAATGAGGTATCCATATCATTTTGTAGGACAAGTTTAGACATTTTTGTTTCAGTTTTGTTTTTCTAAGCATAAGGGTTGCCTATTGTGTATAAGAATGCCTTTTACATTATTTTGGAAAAACTGTCAAAAAGGACTTAAATGCTTTATTATCACTCCTACTACCACAACTCCAAACATAAAAAGAAAAGAAGAACTGCAGTAGTTGTGAAGTTGAGGTACTTGTGCCAATAAGCTGTCATATTTAGTAGCTTAGTGGATACAAAATAACACAAAAGGTCCAAAGGATGCTATTACTCGTTCAGCAATTGTTAGTGTCATATTTATTTAAAAAGACCATTATGCTTTGTAGAATAACGAAAACATTATAATATCAGAGTATTATTTGTATTTGACTCCTATGTTGTACAGCAATTGTAAAAACATGCAATAACCAATTATTTTGCACAAACATGTCAACACTCAAAGTGTGCCCTTGAGTGTGCGTGGATTCCTTTCTCACCCGAGAACAAATCCCAAATAAATGAACATAAGTGATCGTCAGAGTCTTAGTGAAAACTGCGTAAGTGGGTTTTAAGAAGAAATTTCTGCTTAAGAACAGTTGGTGAATGAGGCCCGTTGAGAGGAAGGGCCAACGTACAAGTCCCTAGTGATATATGTGTCTGGCTTCCTATATCTCTCCCTTCCCAGTCAGATGACCCTGTAGTAAGTCAGCGTAGTAGCCATTGCTCCCAGAGCCTTATGATTTAAAGACAAGAGTTTCTTGTTGAGAATCTGGACAATATATCACCCCCCCCCCCCCCCCCCTCATGTTCCCTTCTTTATCTCCTCACTTGGCTCTTAGTTGTTGTCTGTTTCAAGCTGTTTCTCTCTCTCTCATCTGTGCTCTCTTTCTGTTGCCCTCTCCCACACACCCAGGGAGACACACTCTCCCAGACACCTCCCCTCCTCACCCCTGAGGCCCCACACAATACGAGCTTAATGAAAAGGTGCTTTACACTGGCGGCTGTGCACTAGGGAGATATCTGTTAATGTCACTGTTCGTGGGAGGAATTAGCAGAAAGCAGGGTGTTCTTATCTGTACGTGAACGTGTGCATCCTGATGGCAGTGTATGATACCTGGATAACTGAGGTATAGCTTATTTGTGCCACTGTGTGTGTGTGTGATATTTCACCACCCAGCAGTACATAGTGGCAGTTCACGCGACTGATTTATGTTCCCCAGGTTGCCGCTCTGCAGGCCCTGGCTTGATTGCAGTGTATCGCTGCAGCTACAGCCATGACCCCACTGTGACCCCATAAATAAGCCCCACTGCATGGTGGGAGATCGGAAAATCAGATGATGCCTATCTTCTCGAGCTGATTTATTTGATTTCTCTGTATTATTTATTCCTCCCTTGTCTCCTTCCTGTAAATTCAGGCATCTCAGCGGTGCAATACATCACAGCTGCAGTGAGCCTAGAGGAGCACGACAAAAAGGATTGATGTTCTTCCATGGATCATTGCTTAGAGGCTCTGTTTAATGATTAAAGCCATGATTTACATGCGTGATCAAGAAGGTGTAAGAAAAATTAAGATGATTAAATCATGTTACCTGAGATGGAACACTGGGGACTTTCTCAAGCTCTGGTTTTAAAATGATACACAGCTCACAGTAGCAGTGCAGAATTGATCACTTTTGACCTTTTCCTGAACTTGGCAGACACAGAGCCTTACGGAGAGGAGCATGACTGATGGAGAAAGACGGATAAGTGTCCAATAGAGAAAAGAGGGTGTTTTTTTAAGGAAGGAAGCAGGGTCACAAGTAGTGTGCGTCTGTGTGTGTGTGTGTGCTGGGACTTAGTGCTGTAGCATCCTACAGCATCCTTCACATCAAAGCAGCTTTTAGGGAGCAATTAACAGAGCTTCAAATAGGCGGATAACACAATTGACAGAGACACTATCTTTACATTCAACATGGCCCCAGGTTAACTGAGTTTACAGTGGAGCATCTAAAACGCAACTTGTAAACAGTTGCTAATGGCCGGCACTCCTCCTTTGATTGTCTCACTTAGACGTAGATTTTAGATTGCCAGGAGAAGCACAGATGTGTGCTGTGATCAGAAGTAGAACAAGCAACCACAGGGAGAGGGGGAGAGGTTTGCACGTGACTGGTAGACTGCAGAGTGTGTCTGCAAAGTCATCTGAGGTCGACCAGTCTGTGTGATGAGATAGATGGTGCAGAGAAAGGGGCTTAGGCCGAGTACAGCACAGTGCCACACGGGTCCGGGCCCACACACAGAACGCACCACATTGCAAATAAAGCCAAATTCCAATCGCTATCAAAACTAGCATGCAAAGAAGAAAGCCACACAAAGAGTGTAACATGAGGTACCACGTTGTCAGGATCCCTGTCAGACCAGACATCTCCCATTGCCACACAGCTGCAGCCACTCCAGCTGATCACCTCCTGCAGCCTGACACACCAGACTCAGGTCCCAATAACGATACCCCTGGCAATATATAAACTCTGGTCCTGCAGTCTGGGGTTGTCAGGTCGTACCGTCTTTAACCGTCTTTCACCCGATTCAACCCAGTTGCATCTTCTCCCTCGAGCGCTTGCCTCCGGTGTCCGTCGGTCCGGGAATCCCCCGTGCCCTCTGTGTTTACGGACTACTCACCGCCGCTCTGCCCTCCGTTGTGTTAGCGGACTACACACGCCGTCAAGCTGCCAGCTCTCCAGTGTCGAGCCACGGGACTCACACCGTCGATCTGCCTACTCTCTGGTATCGAGCCACGGGACATCACGCCGTCAAGCTGCCAGCCCTCCGGTGTCGAGCCACGGGACTCACACCGTCGATCTGCCTACTCTCTGGTGTCGGACCACGGGCTCCACACCTTCACACACCTTCACAATAAAACCTGTTTATATCAACTCCTGTCTCCTGTGGTCTTGCTATTGGGTCCTATCCGTGAAATCCCGTGACAGAACGACCTGACCATAATGGACCCAGGAGATGAGAACTGTCGCTGCTGAAGTTTCTCGGATTCGCTGTTTCATGCAGGAACTAGCCCGGACAGTCAAGTCTCCACCAGTTCCAGCACCCGCACTATTCCCTCCTGTCCTCGCTCCGCCGGTCTGGGAATCCCCCGTGCCGGCTCCGGATCCCTACGACGGAACACTGGGGAAGTGCCAGGGCTTCCTGTTGCGATGCCAACGGGTATTTGACCGTCAGCCTCAGACTTTTGACTCGGACGGGTCCAAGGTCTCCTACGTGGTTGGATTACTGCGGGGAAGGGCTTTGGACTGGGCCGTGAGAACATTAGGTTTTGATCGGCCAAATGCTGTGCTTTTCGTGGACTTTGTGGAGGATCTGAGGAGGGTTTTCGACCCTCCGGTGGACTCGGATCATATGGCTAAGCACCTTCTCAGCCGGAGACGGGGCCAAGCAAGTGTAGGGGAACACTCTGTGGTCCGGCCAAGTCCGGCTCCCCGTATTTGGACGGCATTCCGGCCGTCACCGTATCCAGCTGCTGCCTCGGAGCCGCAGCGAACTCTAGTTCCTGTTCCTGCCGCCTCTGCCCCGCAGCCAGCTCCAGTCCCGGCCGCCTCATCCCCGCAGCCAGCTCCAGTCCCGGCCGCCTCAGCCCCGCAGCCAGCTCCAGTCCCGGCCGTCTCCGAACCGCAGCGACCTCCAGTCCCGGTCGCCGCCGTCTCCGAACCGCAGCGACCTCCAGTCCCGGCCGCCGCCGTCTCCGAACCGCAGCGACCTCCAGTCCCGGCCGCCGCCGTCTCCGAACCGCAGCGACCTCCAGTCCCGGCCGCCGCCGTCTCCGAACCGCAGCGACCTCCAGTCCCGGCCGCAGCCGTCTCCGAACCGCAGCGACCTCCAGTCCCGGTCGCCGCCGTCTCCGAACCGCAGCGACCTCCAGTCCCGGTCGCCGCCGTCTCCGAACCGCAGCGACCTCCAGTCCCGGTCGCCGCCGTCTCCGAACCGCAGCGACCTCCAGTCCCGGCCGCCGCCGTCTCCGAACCGCAGCGACCTCCAGTCCCGGTCGCCGCCGTCTCCGAAACCGCAGCGACCTCCAGTCCCGGCCGCCGCCGTCTCCGAACCGCAGCGACCTCCAGTCCCGGCCGCCGCCGTCTCCGAACCGCAGCGACCTCCAGTCCCGGTCGCCGCCGTCTCCGAACCGCAGCGACCTCCAGTCCCGGTCGCCGCCGTCTCCGTACCGCAGCGACCTCCAGTCCCGGCCGCCGCCGCCTCGGAGCAGCAGCGTCCTCCAGTTGCCGCCTCGGAGCAGCAGCGTCCTCCAGTTGCCGCCTCGGAGCAGCAGCGACCTCCAGTTGCCGCCTCGGAGCAGCAGCGACCTCCAGTCGCCGCCTCTCAGCAGCAGCGACCTCCAGTCGCCGCCTCTCAGCAGCAGCGACCTCCAGGGCCTGCCTCGGAGCAGCAGCGACCTCCAGGGCCTGCCGCCGTTGGACCAGCATCCTATTGTCCGGAGCCCTTCTGCCCGCCCGGCCGTCCGCCGGAGCACCCGTGTCCGGAGCCCTTCTGCCCACCCGGCCGTCCGCCGGAGCACCCGTGTCCGGAGCCCTTCTGCCCGCCCGGCCGTCCGCCAGAGCACCCGTGTCCGGAGCCCTTCTGCCCGCCCGGCCATCCGCCGGAGCACCCGTGTCCGGAGCCCTTCTGCCCGCCCGGCCGTCCGCCGGAGCACCCGTGTCTGGAGCCCTTCTGCAGCCCCGTGGCCAGTCAGATCCAGTCACCCACCCTCCGGACCCCCTCCACCCACCCTGGTTGGCTTGGTATCTGCTGGGACGTCCCTCCTCCGGACCCCCTCCGCCCACCCTGGTTGGCTTTGTATCTGCGGGGACGTCCCTCCTCCGCCCACCCTTGTTTGTTGTTCTGGACGGTGTACGTCTGGAATCCGTTCCTTGAGGGGGGGGTACTGTCAGGATCCCTGTCAGACCAGACATCTCCCATTGCCACACAGCTGCAGCCACTCCAGCTGATCACCTCCTGCAGCCTGACACACCAGACTCAGGTCCCAATAACGATACCCCTGGCAATATATAAACTCTGGTCCTGCAGTCTGGGGTTGTCAGGTCGTACCGTCTTTAACCGTCTTTCACCCGATTCAACCCCGTTGCATCTTCTCCCTCGAGCGCTTGCCTCCGGTGTCCGTCGGTCCGGGAATCCCCCGTGCCCTCTGTGTTTACGGACTACTCACCGCCGCTCTGCCCTCCGTTGTGTTAGCGGACTACACACGCCGTCAAGCTGCCAGCTCTCCAGTGTCGAGCCACGGGACTCACACCGTCGATCTGCCTACTCTCTGGTATCGAGCCACGGGACATCACGCCGTCAAGCTGCCAGCCCTCCGGTGTCGAGCCACGGGACTCACACCGTCGATCTGCCTACTCTCTGGTGTCGGACCACGGGCTCCACACCTTCACACACCTTCACAATAAAACCTGTTTATATCAACTCCTGTCTCCTGTGGTCTTGCTATTGGGTCCTATCCGTGAAATCCCGTGACACCACGTTGCATGAGACCAAGCGTCTGCAGCCAATAGCAGCTCTGTGAGGGTGTGCTTTGGACATAGCGGTGCTTTGCGCTCAATTCATATGTCAACTAATGGCGATCCAGTTGATAGTTCTTGAGATATTTCAGTCTGGAGCAAAGTGGTGGAGCTACTGACAGCATGCATGGAAGACCGCACTGATATGGCAAAAAGTGATATAGCTGGTGAAACACCAAATGAGATGCAATAAGGCTCCCAAAAGGCAGCGATGGCACATTTATTGTAAAAATAATTAACTTTTGATGATATATCTGATCAAAGAAATTTCCACTGCAGATCTTTTTTTTTTTTTTTTTGCAATTACACAGTAAGACAGAGATAACATGAGTGAGACAGAGACTGAAGAGAAGACATTGGTCTGGATCAGTGTGAGCTGTGTCGTAACAGAGTGGCAGGGACTGCTTAGTGATGTTCTAGTACAACACTCTAAGCTGAGGAGAGGGGGAGAGGGGAGGAGAGGGAAGGAGAGGGAAGGAGAGAAGAGGCCTTGGGAATAGAGCAGAGCTACCCTGGCCTTTCTTGGTTGTAGCTATATGTTTATTCCTGTGAACACACCACTTCTACAGGATGAGAGGTGACTGGATCTCAGCTCTGGATGTTTCTCAGGTTCCATATTAGCCAGGATTGGACTTCACTCCCAGTTCTTCAAAGGCTTCAACATGCACCCCCCCATTTTCCTGTTGGATCCAGGGGCAGACATTTCCCTTTCATCGGGAGGTGCTTTTCTCTGACAGCACAGATTACTGAAAGGCAAATGCACTTCTAAATGCCAGCCTCATTTTCCTTACTAACACACCGAGCCCTTATCATGCTTTGCATTAATAAATAGTTCCTCCAAGGTCTTCTATCTGTTGTCCTACACATTACATTTAGCATATGACATCTCTATGTAAACTCAAGGAATACTAAATTCAAGCGATACCAACAGCTCTGTGCAGAAGAAAAGCAACTTCAAATCCGTTTGATCTCTATTTATTAAGTAAATATAATTCAATGTAAAGATAGAGACTATAGGAGAGGAGGATGGAGAGACAGATGGGGAAGGTACTGTGGGTTAAGCTCAGGTTGGTGTTGACAGCAGGGGTGCTTGTGACAAAAACACTTTTGGTTCTCTCTGCTGGAGTGTGGCGCCTCAGTCTCAGCCCTGGAGTTCCTGTAAATCCTGCCTTCTGCTGTTTACACTAGGACTGAAGCTAATGTTACAGGGACCCGCTCCTTCCATCTGGAGGAAGCAGGCCCCTGGTTTTGGTGTTGATCAAGACACTCCTTGAATTCTAGATCTCCTCAGAAAGAAATGTGTCTGTGATTTGATTGAACATAATGTAGCAAATTAAATCACTATGCTTAATCACTTTCCCTAAAGCCACTCTATGTAGAATGTGAATTTCATGGTGCCCCCATGTTGTAAAATGAACCAAACGAGAGTGTTCAAATCCTAATAAGCTGATGTAAATCAGTTATAATGTTTACACTATGTTCAACATTTTAGTTTAGCATGTTAGCATGCAAAGATAGTACAGCTGAGATGGCAAAGTCATTGGTGTTTCTTGGTATTTGGTCATGAATCAAAGTTTTTACCTGTTAACTGAAAAGTCAGGGGATCACGAAGTGATACAATTTATCTTTAGAGAGATTTGAGTTTGTGTATCAATCTATTTTACAGTTGTTGAGACATTTCACTCAAACCACAAATGTCATCCTCTTGGTGGCGCTTGAGGAAAAGTCAGAAGATCCAGCCCAAATATTGAGATTATTATCTCAGAATTCTGAGAAAAGTTTTCATGGAAAAATAATTCTGCTCTGTTTTTCTGAATTAACAAATTCCGCGAGAAGCTCTCATCTATGGAATGCCATGTAAGACAATTTTAAATAAAATTACATAAATAAATAAAAATGCCTATATAAATCCTGAAAATATAAAATATATAGATAAATATAAATATGAAAATGTAAATGAGTCCCCATAGTTCAATAAATGAACAACTACTTTTATTTATTTTAGGGGACTATTAATTATTAACACCACATTCATTTCCCAGCACTTTTTATTTCCATCGGTTATATTGAAATGAATGGGGCGTGTTTATCTCACACTGGATTTTACGAATTTACTATTTATCAGACACCAAATGAGACAAGAAAAAGTAATTTAACGGTCTCTCCCACTCACTGAAGGTCTTTCTCCGGAGCTGCTGTTCACTCTCCTCCAAGAAAAGTATCTCCTACAGTAGCTGGGAGTGAGGCAGAGGGCCGTGGGTTTTGCTAACTAGCTATATGTCTCGTCTCATTTGGTAAATTAATATAATTCAGAGATGGCCTTTTGGACGTTAGCAGCTGTAGCAACTGCACACCAAAAACATTATGAGGACACAATAAATAACTGTCACATACGCCTCATCAATTCTTTATTACCGTCATAATCCTAAAAAGTCATTTTTAGTTAAAAGATAAATTCACATCACAATTCTTAAAAAGCATATTACTTGTTGCATAAAGACAAAAAAAGTCTGTTTTGTTGTTAAAACTGGAGTAAAAAGAGTTGAACCCGCTGTGTGATTATCATTTCTACAGCCTTCTGGTCCTTTCCAGAGAGAGCAATCCCCGTGTGAGAGGTTGTGTAGAGACTGTGAGCGCATATAGTCTCAGGACATCAGTGATGTAACATCAGGGTAAGAGAGGATGACGTCTAACAAACACAAATACATTTAATTATATGACTATTGTTAGAGTGATACAGCTGAAAATGTTTATAACAAGAATGTATTAGATGTTGTGGTTAGTATATATCATAAAACAGTAATATTTAAAATCAGATGTTGACCAGTAGAGCATAAAAATGGTAAACATAAGCTGTCTACGTTGCTAGTCAAACAATGCTAATAATACACATAACAGAAGTGCCTTGACATCAATAGATTTTATTCTAACACAAACTTGTCTCCTCTGTGATGTATTTGTATTCTGCCTTCCCCGACAGGCACATTTCCTTTGAAGCTGGATGCTGGTGAACGCAGAGATCCAGGGTGCACGTGGGAATATGGGCCAGGAATCCAGGATCATGGATATGGGAATAGGCAGTGTCCTTGGGAAAGTGAGCTGTGTTGATAAGCCGCTGAGGGATTCCTGGAATGGAACATGTTTTGTTTTTTTACCTTCCAGGCAGCCATTGCTTTCCATATATTTCTCCATTGTTGGACTTCCTTTGTCATCCATTAAACAACAACTATGCATTTGTTATTTGTCAAAGTTATGAAGCAGCGCAGTGCACAATTTTTTATAAATGAAATAAAACACCAGTCAAGACAATTTCAAGAATATTTTAATTGTTTTTCATACCATAAAAGAATAAATGGAAATCAATGGTTGTAAGTAAGTAAGACATTACATACATAATGACATACATTGACATTCACACATTTTTTTGATATAAAAATTGTAAGCAGTTAATTTTATACTACACCTAGTTTGAAGAAGAGCTCAAATTAAAAAGCTAAAAAGTATGTTTTTTTGATATACAGTAAATATTAAATTAATATTACATTAATGACTACTTGTTATCACATGACCAAAGTTCCACAGGTTATGATGATAGAGCAAACTCAATTCACTGATGGAGAATGTGAGATGCGGTTGAAGTTGCCCTCGAGTTAATTTTTTATCAAACTATGACTCCTAAGGTCAAGAGTGAACTTTTGAATTCAAATGATAATGATATCAACACAGTGGGACACACTCAGAGCAGCAGAATGCATAGACACAATATACATGAACACAAACACAAGCATGTATGCACACACAAATGAACACAAACATACCTTTGCAGGTTAATACGCTATTGTTCTTGAGTGGGATGATCCATTAACCGTAAATCACACATCTCTTGACGATCCGTAACATCCAGAGGACAGTAAGCCAGGGCTGAGGGTGTTGTCTTCTCTGACCAATCAAGAGAGGCTGAGCCAGTCTCGTTCTCCTCTCTGACGTCAGGCAGACGAAAGAGAGGGAGACTAGGAGAAAGAGGAAGACAGGGTGATGGTGAGCGAGAGGAGGAGTCACATCGGAACAGTCGAATAGGGTCAGCTGAATGGGAGAAGAAAGAAGAAAAAGATGGAGAGAAATGGTGGCAGTAAGAGAGAGAAACAGAATGCTGTCAGACCATTAAAAAGGAGAAGTGAATACAGAAGAGGAGAGAAAGAGAATACAGCGCATCAATCTTGAACCCAGAAGTAAAGAGAGATAGTGACAGATTCATTAATAGGTTCACGTTGGTAGTGGATTTATTGTCACCTGTCTCTTTTCTTTCACCCCGTTCTCCTCTCCTCCTCTGACTGTCGTCAGGTCCAGTTTAGTCCTGTCCACCTCTTTCGTCATCCCCGTTTCCCTGCATCAGGAATGCCAAAGGCACAGAGTAAAGAAATGTTTTATTGATCCCTGAGAGTAAATTCAACTTCTTTACTCTGTTATTTGTTACACACTATATGCACAAACAGGACCTGTACACATGGAAGGATGTCAGAGAGAGGGGGCTGCCCATGGGCAGGCACCCTGAGCAGTTGAGGGTTCGGCACCACGAGCAAGTGCACCTTGGAAGTGCCCAAGAGGCTATCAGTCCACTCTCACTTGTTCCCCTCCTGTTCTCAAGTCCCAATGGACCAGGCTACTGCCGTCAGCACGCCTTAAAAAGCTTCAAACAGAGTAGTGAAAATGCAATGACCCCCCCACTCGGTTATTTTTGATTTGTTTATTAAACGTTTTTAAATAGATATTCATAAATAGATTGGCTGAGCTTTGACAAGCCAGGCAGATCAATCATGTAAAAATAGATATAACAGGCGTTTTGATGTTGAATATGCAAATGCATATTGATATTTCATCTGTTTTGATTCCCTGTTTTGATTACCTCTATTTAAAAGAAATAGAGGTAAGTGCGCAAATGACCTTTGATTAGGAAAGAGCTATTGTATCATCACAATGAAGAAATACAACCAATTCTACACACGTATACACTTCAGGGAGGACACACACACTTTCCCCGATGGCGAGTCATGTCTGCGAGCCCTCACTGTTACCGTGATAGCTCCAGATTTAAGGGAAAGGCTATCTGCACTCATGTCACAGACAAACACTTTCTCTCCCGTGTCTCTGGCTCGGTCTCTCTACTCCGTCTCATTCATGCCCTCACGCTACTTTAGGCTCCCCCCCCCCCCCCCCCCCCCACACACACACACACACACACACACACACACACACACACACACAAACACACACACATATACAGTTGTGAAAGTGTTTCGAGTGGTGTGAAAGTGACAACTCTCTGCTGTGCCAGACACACACTCCGTATGTTGTTGGTTGGCCACCTCTCAGGAGCTGACATAAGTCAGGCGTTCAGCTCGAACCAATCAAATTGCAGATCTGGAAATGGTATTATGAAACTCCTGGCATGGTCCCTATATCCATATGTCTACCAACAGGGCAGGGGGAGGCAGGCACACATGTACAAACACACACACACACACACACACACACACACACACACACACACACACACACACACACACACACACACACACACACACACACACACACACACACACAGGGTTAGGGTCAAAGACAGGAAATTGAGCAACTACAGTTAAAGGCAGACGAGACAATCCCAGCCAAAGTAGGACATCTATCCCCGCGAGGCATGATCACAGTATCCTGCAGTAACATAATATGTGAGAGCAATGAGTGATGAGCATCCAAGCATCCTCAGCAATGACACAACAGATGTTTGTTATGACACCATTCACTGTTTCAAATGCAGTTGATGTTCCTATACCAAAATTCCCGCCCTGCATGGTGAATTTCCCTTCTCCAATACGATCGGCCGTGAATCAGAGAAGAAGGGGTTTAAAAACATCGAGGAAATTGAATCCCTTTGTTTGAGCACCCGTCGACATTTGGTGATAAGTCAGCAAATTACGTTATTGACATGACTTGTTCCCCCCCCCCCCCCCCCCCCCCCCCACACAGAATATCACAGAAATAGTACAGGGTTTGTGATTTTTAAGGTTAACTCTGAAGTACACTCAACATGAGGTGCAATGCCACCAACAAGAGGAGAACAAACATCTATTTCTGTTGTGCTGTGACAGGAAACTGAGTAAACTGCAGCTTTACACACAGCAGCAAGTGCTGAGCTATCCATGGTGATGAAATTCAGTGCTGTTCTCCCATAGCAATTACACACAATATAAAACATATTCATTTAAGTCCCTGCACTATTTAATATGTTGTTGCATATTTTTGGGGGGCAGAGAGACACTGGCTGTTCTAAAGCTAATTGGATTGGCGTTAGATGACCACTTTTCACCTTAAACAACAAACTGTATAGAATACGTCGCCTCCCGCCCTGCCTTAAACTCAAATGAATCAGGCAATCATCTCTTGTCATATCCCCAATTTACAGCCCATTAACATTAAGTAACACTTTATATTTGGTACTGCAGGCCATGCTGACAATGATTAGTATAGCTCTAAGGACCAGGATAAATACTGTAATTTACTTTCTGCACCTTAAGTGCAACTACCTCCTATCTCCCCCTCCCACCTCGTTCTCTCTCTGTCACACACACACGCGTGTACACACGGACACACACACCAGGGACATTACATACAGGGCCATAGTGTAATTCATGTGTTTGTTTTAAATCCACTGACCAAACACAACATAACTGATAAGATAGGACCCCTGCAGGGAACAGGTACATGATATTGTTAAACCTACAAGCTCAAACCTTGCTTGTTCAGCTGCTTTCCACTTGCCTTTAGAGGCTCAAGCATGACTCGTTTTCAGTAGTGTTGTCAAAGCCCTGATTTTCTTGATGTCTATTTCAGCTGCGTTCCCTCTGAGCAACAAAAGGAGCAATGCAATGTGAGGATTTGCGATATATGCAGCCTATACGTTGCGTGTATGAAATGGGCCAGATCGATACATCTTAATGACTATATCGAAACAGTCAGAGTGATGTCTTACCTGCATTGTTGTTCTCGTGAAAGGACTCGCGTCTATCCTGCACCAAAAGCAAGATGTCGCCAAAAGTGTGTGTTTGTGCCCTGCCAAGACAATATTTGGGGACTGTTACTCATGAAGAGCAGAGAGGATATACCTAAACACCCCACCTTTCTGTTTGTCTGTTCTCTCTCTTCCTTCCCCCCCCCCTCCCTCCCTGTGTGTGTGTGTGTGTGTGTGTGCGTGTGTTTGTGTGTGTGCATATAGGTAATAAGCTGCTCCGCCACTGCGCAACGATGGAGCTATCGCAACGATGAAGATGACGCAAACCGACCCAGCTCTCCGAAAAAGTGTTTCAAGACGAACATGGCGGCAACTTAATCGCGGTTCAAGATGACAATGGCCAACGGGAGAAAGGATTCTAGGCTTTCCACCCAGGTACCGGACAGTGTGCGTGCATCGAAAGGGCTCGTTGCTCTCCTTTAAGTGAATCCTCCAACCGAACGGGCGGCAGCATAGACGCGCAGCATCAGTACCGAGAGGCTCCCAACAGCTGGTCTCCCTGCGCCCCCGACGACAGAACAAACCCCGGGGAGGGACGGTCGGGAGAGGGGGGCATGCGGTCAAAGAGGACGCCGTTTCCCCCCGAAGAGCCATGGGGAACCAGGATGCGGCAGCGCGAAGCTTAATCTGTGCGGGCGCGCTAATTGGATCGGAATAGCACCGATCGCTGCTGGCGCGATAGAGGAGCGCCCTGGACCGGCGGAGGCACGGCACCCCACCGTTACAGAGGAGAATAAACCGGAGTCCGTCTCCCCCCAAGTCCATGAGTATTGTGGCAAAGCAGCCCCCGCGGTGGAGTCGGCCAGGGCAGCACTTTCCTAAAATATGACCAGGGGTGCTTGGATGCGTCGGCAGCATGATGAGGGCTTAAAATACTGGTTTGCACCCCGAGAGAACGAGAAGCCATTTACCGAGTCGGAGCGGGCCCAGAGATGGCGACTGTCGCTGGCCTCTCTGCTGTTCATCACCGTCCTGCTCTCTGATCACTTGTGGTTCTGCGCCGAGGCGAAACTGACGCGAACCCGAGACAAGCGGTCGGACAAGGGGCTTGCTTTTACGGACACGGGCGAGTACCCAAACTCCCTCCACCGACAGCATATCCCACCATCACCCGACCCCAACCGTCTCGCCAGAAAGCAAGATGTTATTTTTCTAGGGAATTCTACCAAACCTCTGTGGCGAATGGACACCTGTCATCCAGACAGCCTGTCCAAAGACTGCTTTACTTTCACGGACGCGAGGACCGTGTGCCTGGGCCTCTCCGGTGGAGGGGAGAGAGGGACACCGCTGGCGTACGTGAATCTGAGCGATTTGTACCTTTCTTTTTGTAATTCCTACTCACTTTTGGATTTGTTTTACGGGTTTACGAGTCCGGACGATTTGAATTGCACCCTGGATATGGCCATGGGGGTGGATCTGCTGGGATGCAGCAAGTGTATTCGGGCTTATCAGCTTCTCGACCAGCGGGCGGAGGACAACTACCGGGAGTTTGAACTGCTGGTTCAGAAATACGAGACGGATGCGTACTCGGTTAGGACGTGCATGGAGGAATGCAAGGTAGGACTAACGAGGCTGGGTCGCGCGCGCGCACACACGCGCACCTACAAGTGCATTTAAGGGGGTGGGTTCACAGTCGTCATGGCAACCGTTGGGCATATTTGCCAGTGTACTGGTATTTATTTGTTGTAGCTCTCAGGCTACCAGTAGCCTTCATTTGGCCTGCCAGGGTTTGCACAAACACACAGTTGCACCACATGGCATGGGGGACAAGAGGACAGGTCAGCAGACTCCCACAGTCCCTCATCATTTTCCCTCCCTCTCTTTCTTCCTCGTTTCTCTCTCCAAACCTAATCTTTTAACATGGACTACTTTGTGACCTGTGGCTGTGGAAGTGACGTTTGACATTTGGAGCGAGGGCCAGGCTTGCACCACTACCGCAGCTCTATGAGATGAGGGGAGAGAAGGGCTGCTGAGTGGTGCTCATTTCAATATCGTTAATAGCACGCCAGTGATTTCTGCACCTAATCCAGGCTTTGTGTTGTTCCCAGTTTGCTTGTTGTTTCCATAACACGGTAGCCTTAGACAGCACATACCTCAGGCTGTGGAGCACATGCTGCGCATGTGAACAACATGGCATACCTAAGTCTACATGGTCCACACACGCAGACAAACACACTTTGTCTTGTGTTACTTTAGGCATCAAAGCCCACCCGCCTGTGGAAGCAAAATAAACGTACCTGTAAATAGTAACATGGTGGGGATACACTGGTTGAATTACACTTCAATCTGGTTCATTTGTTGTGCACTGGACTGTTGCGGAGGCGTTTTCTCCCCCAGACAGCTGTGCATCCTCCTGTGCTCACTGTCCATCGTGCTGTAAGAAGGCCCTGCGAAAGGCCTTTCCGGAAGACATGTTTGTTTCTTCAGCTGTGTACTTACATTGTGAATTATTTTAATTTATCCGGCACAAAGACCATGACCGACCTCATTTCTTGAACAAAGCGAACAGCTACACTGCATCTTACCCACCTCCACCCATACCTGATTAGCTAAATCAGGTGTGTTCAAGGATGTGGGAGAATGGTCTGACAAGGACAACAAAGATGTATGATGTTTGTCTGGCTAGTACTGCCTCTGGTACAGAACAGCACATGCATTCTGTTGTGTTCACAGAGCTTTATTTATACTTGGCAGATGAACTTTTCTCCCGTGCTGTAACATGTTCTTGTGTTCGATGCACCGTGGCATAACCAATTTCCTTGTCCTGAATATTGAGATTGTGAGGAATTATAGTGACAGTTGTTATAAATATGTGTCCAAAGTCAGGTGAGCTGCAGCATCACCAGGTCAGGGAATGGACCTTGGAAAGCAGGAAATCTTCCCTTAAAACTTCCCTAATAATGATCCAGCAAGTCAAACCCATTTTATACAAGATGGATGTTGTACAAGGGCAGATGGTCAGGAGGCTGGGCTGTGAGTGCTGATAATCCATGTGTGTGTGACTGAGGAAGGCCAGTTAGTGGGAGGATATACTGAGGTTTTATTGTGAGCCATAGTTTATACGGCAGAGCATGTAATGTATGTGTATTTATGTTCATGAACCTGTTTCATAAAACATCTCATAGCTGCTTCCTTCTCATGCCATCTAATCGCTATGGTGCATTTGCACTCCTACTCTTTGCTAATGTAATCAGACTCAGGCAGGGCTACAGCAGCCTTTTAGCCCCTTTAGCCCAATCTGAATTGCTAATCTGCTCCAGTGTTCGTGTGACCTTTGTGAAAGCACAGCACCCCGGGCCTGCATCACAAACCACCGCTCCTTGAAGAAGCACTCTACTGGACAATAAAAAGACAGTAGACAGCTCGAAACAATACTTATTGCTGTTCACTCTTATCTCTCGTGTTTCTCTCATCTCAGACCTCTTTTTTACTTCCTCGTCCACATTTTAAAACAAACTGCTCAAGGCTCCATTTCAAATGGTTTGAATGAATTGAGAGAACAGATAAGCAGTGAGACGAGAATAAAGGTGAAAGAATAGGGGAACACGTGAGGTAAGGTTCAGAGGTGAATGTGACAGTAAGAACAACTTTGGATTGAAGATTTGCAACTCTCACAAAGAGGTGATAATATCAACGCGTATAAACAGTAGACATGCACACATAATAGGACATAGTCTAAGTAATCTTCATGGACAGATCATTCAAACATAGCTAGCTTTCATCAAGCTGGTGTCTGTCACTGGGCCTGCCTTGTTTACAGATAATGATGTGTTGCTACAGTGTACTAGCAAGTGTTAGCTGGGCAGCTAAAGCCTCACAGAGCTTGTTCATCTGTGTCATAGATCTCCATTGTTGCCCCAAAAACTATTAAAAACAAACCAGTGAGCCACGCTGTTGCATTTGGTGACATGGTTCTTCATTTCCATGAAAATAGGCACCGCAGTTTATTTAGAGTCGATCCACATACCCTGTCCTGCTGTCAGGGTATGAATGTGTATTCACCCGTGTCTGAAAAATTGTCCCCAACAAATGCACTATTTACTTCTGTTCGAGTTACTCTACAAAAAGAAATAAACTATAGATGTGTGACCCGTTTTTAAAAAAATATACAACTTCAGAAGGAACAAATGGGCTTGCGGCTGATTGCCAGACGCTGCCTTTGACTGAGGTTGGTCTTTATTTGTTCTGACTTGTGGCTGTCAGACTCCACTTCCTGAAAGTGTGTGCACAGATCGGGCCACCCTTGCTAAATCATCAGTCCCTCATCATAGCCGCTTCAGTTTTTAACTTACACTAAACCTAAACAAGATAGGATTGGTAGGCCTTTATCTCCAAAGATATTTTGACATAGGAAAAGCTTAGGTGTATAAGATTCCATTTAGATGCTCCGGTTTCAGTGTCCTGTTATGGAGAATGCTGGCTCAATGTCACACTATCATGTCTCACTGGGAATAAAACCATCATCATTTATGTTACTAACACTTGTGCTTCTCCTACTATGACAAGTCACAATGTCCTCTGTGAAGCCCTCTGTAGATTGTTATGTTATATACCGTCTTTTTTCTTTTCTGTTCTTTTCAATTCAATACAATTATATTTGTATAGTCCAATATCACAAATCACAAATTTGCCTCAGAGGGCTTTACAATCTATACAATAATATACGACATTCTCTGTTCTTGGACCGTCACATCGCATAATGAAAAACTCCCCCAAAAATACCCTTTAACTGGGAAAAAAAAAGAAAGAAACCCTCTCCCAGGATGGGCAGAAGTGCAATAGATGTAATGTCTAATTTCTTTATTATTTCTTCTTGTGTTATTTACACCTTTTGATCTCTCTATGTACCTGTCTATATCACACACATACATGTGTTCCTACACACACACTCACACAAAGAGCCCCATGTGCAGTGTTTCCTGCAGATCCAGACCTGACTGTCCCTTCCGGTGTAATTTAATTTGCACTCTGCTTCTCTGGCGGCTGTGTCTCCAGGGCTCTGCCTCAACATGTTGATCTCCTTCCTCTATCTGTTATTGTCTCTCTCTTACTTTCACATCCTTTCCCTCTTTGTCTTCCTCCCATCTGTGTCAGAGCTCTGAGGAACCAACATCACATGTACAGATGTGTCCAATATCCGAATCTACATTGCCTCCACCTCTCTCTCCCTCCTCCTCATAGACTTACTTCCCATCAGGGACCTCGGTTTCTCTCTCCCTCTCCCTTCCTACAAATATGTGGGTGTTGAGCTCTCTTCTCCTGCTGGAGTGATAGATACTGATCTAGGTTAAGGTCCTTTCCGTCCCTTGAATTACAGGCCTGTCCACACAAATCCCAATGTGTGCTCCGTCACACAGCCTCTGCTTATTCAATCACCGTGTCTCCTCTATCACTCTCTATTTCTACAAGACTATTCAGTTAAGCCCCTATTTAATTCAGCTGTTTATGTTTTAACTCTACAGCGAGGATAGGATGATTGGGTTTCCCATTAAATAAAACAGAATTACAAAAAGTCCCTGCTGGAGAAAAGAAAAGAGCATTTTATTGACACCCAGGAAGGAGATTTTGCATCGTAGCACCACAAGAAGCAGGCCAGAGATACAGTAAAACCAGTCTACAGTACTGCTAATGGCTCTGGGAGGCTGTGCTAAGGGACAGAGGGGCTTTGAACTAAATTCAAATGTCAGCGACAACAAACTCACATGTTGATATTTAGGTATTAGGTCTTAGTTTAGTGTGTTAGCACGCTAAAATTAGCGAATTAGCTCTAAACACAAAGTGCAGCTAAGGCTGAATTGAATGTCATTGGTTTGGTAGTTATACACCAAAGAATTGATTGATTGAACTTTGACCTGATGATGGTCAATGGGATCATCAAAGTGATTATAGTCATCCTGAGAGGAACATGAATATGTTTCAAATTGCATAGAAATTGATCAAATAGTTAAGAGTAGTGAGATTCAATCAGTAGTTCTTCCTCAGTCAGTCAATACTTGCTGACTAACCAATCAGCAGACTGACATCGCCATAGAGCCCCACTGCTAGCATGGCAGCTGTATGTAGCACAGTACCCAGGACCCTGATATCTCAGCTCAAAGTGACAAAGTATATGTAATATGTACGGCATTCAGCCCACTAACATTATATACAACTTTTGTGACAAACAGACAAACGTAAGAAAACATACTGACTCATCATATGTTTCTGCTAACACATTTAGCTTTCATACAAATTCATGTTGTGCTACATATTTGTTTAACAGGACGATCTTTTTTATGTAAATTAAATGAAAGCCTGCTTTGACACAGCACATAATGTCCAGATAGTCCTGCTATCATCACAGACAGCATGTCCTTACTGCAAGTCCTGCACTTTTCTCTCTCTCTCGCCCTCAAATTCAATTAGGGCTCTGTTGCTTCTCTACGCAGCTCAAATAGATCCAGGGAAACTCCCCTTCATATGAGCTGCCAGTGTTTGTTTCTCCCCAGGCAGGAGATAAGGGAATGCGTATGTTTCGAGAAGAACACAGCAGCACTCCCATGGAAACGCCTCCTCGTCCTCCTCTATTCCCCGTCGACGCAGCACAATGATACCGTACATCTCCCTCCTTCGCTGCCTTTGGCCTCAGCTCCGATCGACACATCCCATTTCCTTCTCTCCATATATTTTCCTCCCTCTTTCCTGCAGTCCAGTACTCTGAAAAAAGTCCTGTCCCTCATTCAGTCGATGTGTGGAGGAGTGCTGTCCTGTTAGCTT
Source organism: Anarhichas minor (assembly GCF_050575085.1). Classification (NCBI taxonomy): domain Eukaryota; kingdom Metazoa; phylum Chordata; class Actinopteri; order Perciformes; family Anarhichadidae; genus Anarhichas; species Anarhichas minor. Next base: position 4,610,290 of record NW_027466450.1, read on the forward strand.
GGTGCATGGGTAAAAAAACAGAACAGTATGTGCTCCATGCGTGCGAGACTGTGTGCAACAGCCAGCTGCATGTATCCAGCCAGTCACTGTAGGCCATACATCAGCTCTACTCAATGACATAAACGCTGCAATGAGTCCTCTGAAGGCATCAAATTCAATCAGATCTGTGGCATAAACAAATTATGACTTTTTACAAATGCACACTTGCTATCTGTCTCTTCTCTCCTCTGCCTCACTGGTATGCTTAGTTGAATGATTTGATGAGTGGGTGATGTGTTATTTTTGATTTTCTGTGACAAAGTGAAGAGAGAGAAGGGGCTAGAGAGAGCGGAAATGGCTGCTATTGATAACTGACTCCATACAAAATGCATTAAACTCTCAGATAAAATCGATAAACAGGCATTTATTTGTTTAGGCTTTTGATGATATTAGGTGTTTACAGCCCACATCGATATAAAATAGTCAGCATCTTCACGACTAAAGGAGAAAAAAACAATATGCATCTTCACAACAGATTTTGCTCTAGAGCCCGGGATGCGGCTGAAATCTCCCACTTCAGTTTCATCCAGTGTTAGTTGGTGGCGAACAAAATAAGATGTCAATTGGATTAACATAATCTGACAATAATTAGAGGAGCCTAGTGCTACCATGACAGCCATTCATATTTCTGGTCTCATTTGTGTTGAGATGCAAATGTTAATTGTGTTCTTGTGCGTAAGCATGACATCGATCTGTGGACTGAAAAGTTTATTTGAAAGGAAGAGAAAGTGCCTTTCAGTGGAATTAGTCATTGCATTGCATTTTTAAAGCAGAGAGTGCAATTATGTGCCATTTACACAATATTATTACAGTAATGCCAGTGTGCTGTTTGATGGGGTCATTCATATTGGATGAGAAACTGAATGGAAGAGCACATCACATTTCATTTCTCTCCGAGAGGGAAAGGCATCTGAATTCTGAACAAATTTGAGGCAAACGGGGTCTTTACATGGAACTTCTCTATAAAATAATTGAATGAATTAGGTGTGTGTTTACTGGTCTTGGGAAATACTACTGCATATGTGAAAAATGTATAAAGCCTTTTGTGGCTCCAGAGGGAGCTGCCAAATCTCATAAATGGGTTTGAGAAATAAAAAGAATCTGGGGATGTGTACTTAGAAAGAAATGACCTTACCAGACACCTCAGTTGTCCGCTCCTCACCTCTGCTTGAAGCTAGTGGCTTGACATCAGCGGCTACTAGCATAACACCTAAATCTCCAACCGAACTGTCAGCAGTTAGAGCTGCAATGTCCAACAATGTGATAGGAGTGCAATGCTGAATTGGTACTTGTTCAATACCTTGTGGTATCAACACAGACTAACGGCATTTTGTGAAATAGTCACAACGTTTTAATCTAGTGATTCTTGTATGTGGACATCCATTTATTTTGTGTTTCTCTCCGGGACTTTCAAACTAATGTTTTCAATTGGAAGTATCTTTTGTCCCTTCACCATGACATTGTGCAACAAAACTAACCATAAGTTTATGCAACAAACTTAGACCCTTAGAAACAAACCCGTCACTTCACTATCCAACACAACACATTGAGTCTCAAACACCGATCTCGTGGTTGAAAGTCCTGTGTTTGTTTGACCCACCCACCACAGATAGTCTTTCTCAATATCTAATACTACGTCACTAGCTCTGACCGTTGCTAAGTCACGTGGATGTGTTTACTTTGTGTGTCCACCACAAAAAATGATCATTCCATTGCCACTATTTTCATACGGAGCACATAAACAAAATGTGTGTCCATGTACACGAATCATTAGATTTCCATTTCATGACTATTTCACAAACTGCCAAGAGACTCGGCTGGTGGTGTTAGGCTGACAAATGTTTTTCTTTTTCAATCAGGATCTGATAAATGTGTATGTGACTTCCTGAACTGTTGATGCTGCTGGAAACTGCCCAAGTTGATTGTAGCTTTTCGTCACCTCCCTCCGGCTGCAGGCCACCAAGCGAAAAGGGATTAATCTTAAACAAGCCTATTTGATCAAATCCCAAACCACTTCCTGCTTTCAATTAGAAGGGTATTTTTTTCTGGCGGGCTTGACATCTGAGGCAGCACTTCCTGTTAGTCTGTTTACATATCCTATGTCCTCTGCATTTACCCTAAATCGTCTCAACCCTGACCTTAACCATCTTGAAGCTAAACCTGTAAGCATTTGATGGATGGAAGTAGTTGAAGATGGGTCGTTTTTTTTTTTTTTTTATGCATTTTTACAGAAAATACTGGTCACAGTTTATAACAAACAGCTTGACTGGGAGCACGTAGGGGAATTATAAAAATAGTAAAAGCTGAGCTGAACACAGTCACCATTGACACATAACCTCTTCATGCATCTCTGATGAATCAGATACCAGAAAATTAAAAGTGCAACCAAAACCATTAAAAACATCATTCTGATATTGAAACAGTATTAATGTATCAATATTTCCGAGACATAATCACAATCTTTTGTCCTCCAAGTGTAACTACGTCAGTGAGCTGCCTGTGAACGTAGCTCCTCACAGGGCCCTTTCCCTTGCGATATTGGCGGCTGAAGTGACACTGAAATTACATGGAAATCAGCCACAATTGTTCCTGTCGAGTTAAAAGCATCAGAAAGAAAGCAGGACAGCGTTTCCAACACTTAAGCTCATGCAGAAGTCATAATGTGCTTTTGTGGCATTTATCTGATCCCTGATCAGTGTAACCACTGAATGATCTGTGATTGTGAAAGAGCATTGATCTGTTATCTGCGAGGAAGTGTGAGTGAGAGCCCGTAATGACGAGATTAAAACGTTTGTGTTTATGGATAGTTGTTAGCTACCTAGCTAAGCTGCTAATGTTGTGAATACATTACTAGTGAAGTACACACGTTATTGTTCTTCTTGTGTTTTTTAGAAGTTTCAGGTGTGTTGACACCCGCCACCCAATGGAGCAAAGTATAGTGCTATAGATTGCAATCTGGCGGAGACTCACATGTCTACATGTCAACAAAACCTATTGAAATGGGAAAAAAACACCAAGTTTATAAAGAAACTGATAGCAATAGTGAAGGGTGCTGAGAAAGCTACATTCTGAGCATCACTGGCAGAGAGACAGAAACCAGTCACAGTTCCCAGACTCTGGTGGTGACATTCTCACATTACTGAGTCATCATCATCGTCAGCCGCTCACAGCACGTCCTGATTCAGGGAGAGCACAGCAGAGGAGTGAGAGAAGATAGACACATGAATATGCAGTTTTTATGGTATGAACTCACACATACTGTACATACAGTTCAAGGCATGAGCAGACACATACTTTATAGCATAACCAACAACACCACACACATGGGAGAGAGGCAGGAGACAGAAGCAAACAGAAGAGGGGTGGAGAGGGACTGACAAGCGAATGGTTAAATAGGGAATACCCAGTGATGTGTGCAGCATGATGGGCTCGTGTCAGATCCCCTGACATACTGTATTTTCTCTGGGTGTTGTACAAACAATTCATCTGAGCACCTGGTCCTACCTAATCCTTTCAATTTTAATCAGGCTAGTGTTTCTGTCAATGGATGAGCGTGAGTGAATTTGTTGAGTGAGGGCGGCGCATGTTTGCATGCTTGAGTGCATGGCGTAGGGGGATGTTGTATTTGCTTCCATCAGCTTTTGTCATTAATTTAGTATGAAGATTGAAAGCATGTCTCAAAGGAAGAGTTTTGAGAAGATTCACTCATTCGCTTTCTTGCTGAGAATTACAGTAATACGGTAACACGTTACGATTAGGATTTTGGTAATATTATTACATTTATGATGTCAAGTAATGCGTTACCACCCAGAATTTAGTGTTTATTGTTTCCCCACCGTTGGTTAAATATGCTACAGCTAGGAGACGGTCAGCTTAGCCTAGCAAACAGACTGAACGCTCGGGGAAACAGTTTTTACACTTCGATTTTTGTACCGGTTAAACAAGCAAGACATACGATGTTAATAAGTGAGCTTTAGACGTGCTGGTAGATTCATTTTGGTACCTCTGGACAGATTCAGGCTAGCTGTTTTAACCAACTATGCTTGGCTAACTAGCTGCTAACATTAGCTTCATATTCACCATACAGACACAGTGTTTTTGATCTTCTCATCCAACTCTCTGCAAGAAAGCAAATAAGGATATTTCCCAAAATGCTGAACTATTCCTTTTTATGTTATGTAACTTTACACTGGAAATATTTTCATTTTTATAGGTTGCAACTAACAATCATTTTGATTCTAATAATCTGCTGGTTATTTTTTAATTAACCAATTCATTTTTATTTCCATAAAATGTCATAAAATAATGAAAACTGTCCATTATAATTACCCTGAGCCTGGGGTGACATATCTAAATTGCTTGTTTTATTCAACTATAAATCCAAGCATAAAGATATTCAATTTACCATCATAAATGATAAAGAACAGCAGCACTCGGAGAGCTGGAACCAGAGAATGTTTAGCATTTTTCGACAAATAAATGAATCAATTATTGTTTCAGCTCTAGCTGCAATATCCCGATATTCAGTCGACCAGTGGTGACATTCAGAAGTGAAACACAGTTGATGCAGTTGTTCTTGTTTCTGGGTTAACAAGTGTGAAAACAATGTGACTTTGCTTTGACGCTCTAAATGTTTTCAGTCATGATGGATATTTTTATCCGTTTGGTCATAATAGAAGTCAAGACAACAATATTGCATTGTTTCATGGCTGTTTCCAGGGCAGCATGATGGAAGATTGCACTCAGGGTAACAACCAAGCGTGATACAGACTTTTTAAAACATCTTTATTCTTCAGTCATTGCCCTTTGTGTCCCCTAAAAAGCTTTTACAGGTGGGGTGAAAAAAATGCTAAAATAGCCTTTAGGCAATATTACATTTAATGCCTCCATTCAAATGGATGCAAATGAGTTTGTGTTGCCCTCTGCACAGCCCTCATTATAAAGCCAAAGAGGCTGATTATTATTCACATCATTATCCCAGTGGTACCTAGCAACCACCTCACCTGAGGATCCTTTTCTTGTGCGGGATGCAGGCTTAAAGTATGTGAGACCTACAGTGTTTGGTGGTCCGATTTTGTGAGTGGGCTGAAGCTATAAGCATGTAGTCTCCTCACCCCCACACCTCCTCCAGTCTGACACAGTAATTTGATTGTGGACGGAGCGCGGAGGTGCAGAGAAAGAGAGAGAGGTTATTGATGGGAACAGGTAGAACATGGGGAAGGAACAAAGCAAGACAGAAGAGGAATTGAGGAGAACTTGACCTGATGATGAGGGTCTTATCTGCACCTCTTCGCAATATTTTTTTGCCTGCCGTGTATGTGTATGTGTGTGTGAAGTGGATGGATGGCGGAGGGGTTAGTGCTTCTCCACCTGCTGAAGTTTCCCTCTTTGTCTGAGACCATTTTGTCTATTTGCCCCTCCATCTGCCATTCATCAACTGCAGCTTTGTCACTCATTTGTCATCCTTTTACTCCATTTTTCCCCATCATTCTTCTTTTTTATTATTTGTATCCCATCTTTCCCCCGCTTGGGAACGACCTGTATAACATGTATGGTGCTTTAGTCTTGTCCTGCTTTGTCTCTTTTGTTGCAGATTTGCTTTACAGTGGCGTTGACAGCCCCTGACTGATTCCCTGTAAATTATTCATCCGTCATTGACTTTTCACAAGCACCGAGGAGGAACTAGAACACTTCTATCCCTTGCTCCCACACCCTTGTGACACTGCTGTACCTTGCTTTTTTTTTTAAAGCAAATACACTGTCAACCTCTTCATTTCCTCTTTCCAGCATATTTCAACAAACATCACAGGCACACAACAGTAAATAAAAAAGTACTCACCACACAAACATTCCTTCTCAAGGCTGACGCTTTGTACTCTACTCAATCTTTGCAGATATTGGAATGTCATGGAAACATATACACTCCTGGGCTACGACACAATTTAAGTTGCTGACCTTTCCGCCAGGTACAGAGACCATTTGATCAGAAGTGGCCATTATGTGTCATTATGTGTGCTTGATGTATCATACACATACAGTATGTCAAAATTCATGTTACACACACAAAATTCTCTTCTGTGTTTCAGTACCACATACCCATGTGCCCAGACTCCCACAACTGAGACAGCAGCCATTGAGTATTGAGACAGTAGGGATGAGCTTTACATAAAATTAGGCTTTTTTTTGGTGTCCAGACTGCCACTGTACGTGTGTGTTTGCACTGCTCTTACCTGGAGGGCATGAATGTGTTTTGGTGTAGATATCATATCCCCACTGTAATCCTCGTTCCATTCCTCTTTCCGTTTTTATCAAGGTGGTTACACGTCACACAATCGTTGCCCCTGTTCGTCACCTCCTCCTCCTCTCCCTATCTTGCTCCCTTGGCCCTAATCCTCCTGTGCAGGCTCTTAGCTGGATAAAGCTGTCTCCATCCTTTCTCTTTATGGCAGGATTTACAGCAGTACCCCTTCATATCCCCCTTTTAGCACTCTTACGGTAGCTTCCACTGTTACAGGGCAGTGCCCTTTGGAGAGCATACGGTTCGGTTAGGCAAGGAAATCCCTGTGAAGACCTAAAAGGTGTCCAAACAAAACACCAACTAAACACAACATGAAATGGTTAAATTCAATTGAAAATATTGTAGATCATTCATGCATTACTTAAAAAAAAGTCTTATGGAGACAACGTTGACCCTTCACTGGCTTTAGGACACACTGTTGCACATTCATGTTTTAACTATAGGTGTCAAGTTACGACCTCTCTATTTCATACTGTGATGGTCTACAAAACATTTTGCGGCACTTCATCTTTGGGCTTCCCCAGCCCTATTTGGGACTGTCTCTCCCTTGGTGTGGGAGACGAGACGAACATTTGCTAAACCGACCAGTTATTCTTCAGTAAGTCTTGTAAAAATACAGTTTGAAAACATCTGAGATGAAGTAGAAATCTCTCCTTTGTGTCACTTGTTGAAGGTTGTTTTCCAATATGGTGAAGAAGACGCTATAATCGTAGCGGTGAGACCACACAAAAGAGTTTTCAAACAATATTCTTTACTTTTAAGAGAAAAATAACTTTAAGGATGAGGACTTAGTAGATCGGTCAACGATTGTAAATCTGGCTAACCGGCCCACTTCTGTTAAATTGCAGCGCACAGCTTCCCTGAACTTTTCCATGGGAACCGAGGGCTAGGGGCTTCCCATTCATTTTCATTGGCCACATTTTAAAATGTGATTGTCCTCACTTTAATTTCTCCTCAGTGTCCTCTTGCCTGTGGTGTCAGTTTGTTGTGGTATACATTGCAGTACTTAAACATAATGTGCCGTCATTCCTTCAGTCTTCCCGCAGTGCAGTGTCTTTGAATAGGACAGGATGGAAAGGAAATGTGACTTTTGTCAGAGATTTTCCGAATTTCTAACATTCAGGATTTAACGATTTGTAGCATTGTTGGTGGGATGTGAGGAAAGGCGTGTAAGTGACTGTGCTTGTGCGTCTGTGTGTGACTGTGTGAGTGAGAAGGTGAAAAGGGTGAGTAAGAGAGAGTAAGGGCGACTTTCACTAACTGACTCATTGATTTCCCATTTAAAAGCAGGGGTGATGTTTCGGATGGGATTGATTGAGAGGTGGAGTCGTCAGGAGAAAGGAAGACATGAGGTGGAAAGAAAAGGCATAAAGAGAGAGGGTGGGTCTCGAGATTAACAACAAAATAATACTGATGATGCTCGGAGAGGGAGTGAGCTGGACACACATGTAGAATTAGAGTGGACACACAGGGGAAGGGCTGGTGATGGGGAGTATGTAGCTTGATCTTACAACCCCCCGTCCCCATCCAAGATTAATATATTTCAGTCAAGGAACACAGATGCTGGTAGCACAACTCTGGCATAGGAAATGATGGTGATTGATTGATAGGGGAGGATGAGGGTCATATCCCGAACAGAGGACAGCAGGACTGTTACTGACAGAATTACTTGGGCTCTCTCTTTCATCTCTTCCTCTGTCTCCATCAGTCCTTTATTCACCTCCCCCAACTGAGGCTAACGCTACATGTGCTGGGTGCAAAGTCTGCATCCCCAGCAGCTGATGCCCTTAGAAGACATGGAAATAAATCAGCAGCTTTGTTTATGTTCTGCAGGGTGGATACATACGCTTGTATGTTATAGAACAGTGTTATTGTTTCAGTAAAATTGTAAATAGAATGCTGTTGGTTCGTAACCCTTGGATGGTTTGAATGCTTACTATCGAAAAACATCCGCGGACATGCAACACAGTACAGCAGTAAGATTTATGCTTTTGTGCTCCTATGTTCAAACAGTGTGCTTTATTTTTGTAAGAGAAAATAATTTTATATTGAGTAACACTATCAATCACAAGTTTGGCTGTGAGTTTATGAAGCGTAAAAATCCCCAAACCAGACCAGGACAGAACTGCTAGCGCTTCTCTAAACTCTGATACACTAGCACCTTGACTCCCACACAGCGGATGTTCCTGTCCCAAACAGGTGTTTCTGTCATGTAAACTGTAACACATGATAATAGTCTGTTTGCTTTGGTAATAACACTTGGTTACTACTGGAGGTAGTAAGCCAGTTAATGTTCTGTTCCTTTGCAGTAGCAGATAAAAACACACACACACTCTTTAATCCATTCCTCACACCTTCGTGTTTTGGGTTTTGAAAAGGTCACTTCCAAAATTACCTTCAAGTTCTTGTCTAACACACACAGAGTTTGTGCTGTAGAGTAGCTGCCGTGAACAGATACAGACCTGGCAATCAGCGCTGAGCTGCTGTGAGCAGTGGGGATCAGAGCTGGTGCTGCGCTCAATGTATTCTGTGTCCACACAGAAAAGGCTTCCCTCAGACTAATTACATAATTACAGCTTCTACATCTCTTCACCAAACCACTTTGGTGAGCGTGGCTCTGTTTTTTTCCTTCTTTTTTACCAGGCCAAAACTGGAATGTTAAAAAATGTAGCTCCTCCAGTAATGCTTTTCCGTTTCTTAAAGTCTTTTGTTAAAGGAGCTGTTTTTAACATTCAGAGCAATAATATAGCAGCAAACAACTATTTGATATGTAAAGATATAGTGGAGTAATATCTACCTGAGCAGAGAATTAAGTTGCTCTGTGTGTGTTGTAATCCAAGCTTCTTTTGCACACACGAACGTGCTTTTCGTGGATGTTAGTGCATGTGAGCGTGCCCCGCTGGTTAGCTCATGGCCGCTGCCCATGCTCCCATACGGCAGTTACAGCTGATAATATGGTCCCGACCGACAGTTTTGTTGTGGAAGCGTAGCACCCACCCACCGGTTCCCCCTCAGGTAGAAACTGTAAGCTCTGTCAGCACTTTCTTCATGGCTTGCAATGTTTGCACTGTTAGCACCGTTAGCTTTAAGCTGCCGGCTCCCCATCGACATGTTGAGAGACGTTGAGAGGCAATTGAAATGCTCCGAATCTCAGATCTCGCACCTTAATAAGATGTAAACATCAGCCCTTGTTTTCAGAGTTGTTTTCCTTCATCAAGTCAAGTATTAAGTCCACATACATATTCTCAACCCATAATTCCAGGTGTTGCCTTTTATTGTTACAAAAATGTATTCATTCCATCTTCCATCAAAATATGAAATAGCAACAATTAGTATTATATGATATGATTTAATTGGGAACTAATATATTGTGACATGATTCTGGTTTTATTACTCGTAACTATATTGTCGACATATGTATTTTGGCATGTTTATACATGAGTTTATGTATGATCTATGTTTTACGTGTGCATGTGGATTGTGACGCTGGCAGGTGTATTGTGTGATGCAGCGGCTTGAAGCCCAAGACAAATTTTCCTGCAGGACAATAAAGTATATCTTATTTTATCTTATCATGCACATTTTCAAAATGAATATCTAAATAATACACCATCAGAAAAAACTATATGGACTAAATCTTTGGTAATGTTGGGATTTGGCAGGACCGGGTTTGGTTATTAGCAAGTATGAGAATTAAATGATTGATATTAATACAATTATCAATATCAAATAGGATTATTAACATATATTAATAATAACGGGACCTATAACCAAACTGTGGATTAAGTCTCAAAAATTGTCAAAATATCAATAGTCAGGTACTATTCCACATTCAGAGTGAAGGGTTGAATCTGACCACTGACTATAACGACTTCAAAACTATAACAGAGTTTATTTATCTCTAACAATACTGATCAAATATCTACATTATTATAAATCATTAAACATTTATTATACAATTACATGCATACTACCTAAAAGCAACAAGCAATCACGTGGTTAAGGGAGTGTGTGTGTGTGTGAGTGTAGGTGTGTACGTGTGCGTCTCTGAGTGTGTGTGTGTAGAAGAGTTGGGGGAGAGAGAAAAAGACAGAGCGAGAGCAAGATGGCGGTTTACCAACTTTACAGGATGATCTAAACACAACAAAGCTCAGCAGCGTGGAACAACACTATTAGAGCAGCAACATGCACAACAGTTATGTTACACAGTACTGAACGGGACTCGGCGGTCCGTAAAACACACAATAACAAGATAAATACTACAGCTAAACTTTAAACAAAACAAACAAAGGTTACAAACACACTATGACCTATCACTGCCTAGACAAAAGCCTTTGACTTGAGATCGCTTGTAGTGGTCGGTGTGTTTCTTCGGACTTGTTCGGCGGAATTTCTCCTGCCTAGGACCGTGGACCCGCTCTGTTGGCGGGTCAAGCGGCAAACTAATCCGGGAATTCCTTGATCTTCCCTCTGCAGGGGAAAGTGGGGAAGCACAGGGGCAAGTAATCCGTTTCTGTCTGTCGCAGGGACTTCACGGGGCTCGTCCAATGAGGCACCAGGATTGTGGTTTAAACCAAATCTCACACTCAAGTGAGGGCTTGGCGCCGTTCAAACCAAGTCAGGCTTTTGTTTTCCCATGTAGGCCTCTGTCTGTGTTCCACCCACATCGTGAAGTCCCAACAGTAATGTAAGCTAACTGCTAAAGTCATTGTCAACGCTTCTGGTTTCATAGAAAAGTCCGACCTAAAATGCATTTAGAGTAGCACATTTAGGAAGTGGAAGCCTTGTGTACGTTAGCCTACCAATCTTAACGAATCATGCGGAACAGAGAACTGTTCTTTATGTGGATCGGTGATGTTTGGCCAATACCCGATCTGCTTAATGAGATCAGTAGTATCATTGCCGAAAACAGTCGGAACCTTCAAATTGTCGTATGCCAACTCTTTTCCACCTGCCTGGGTTTATCCGTCTCTCTCTCTCTCTGGATGTGTCTCTCACTCTTGAAGCTGCACTAACTGCACAGTGCAACAGTATGAAGGAGGAGACCGCAGGTGGAGCACTGGATGCCTTTACAAGTCTTTGCTTGTGAAACTTCAACCCCATTTACTGTATGTTAGTTTGTGGACATGTGTGAGTGTAATCTGGGCATTGCGTGGTGTGTAATGTGTGTCTCTCTCTGTGTGTATGTGTGTGTGTTCTTTGGGCTCAGTGTAATCACAGCTCTAATCTGTCTGCCAGGAGTCTGTGTGTGGGTGACATTAAAGTTCTCATTAGCACTGTAACTCAGCACCAATGTCACTGTGAAGACACCAACGACACATCCACTGCAGCAAAATCTACCCACCACGTCTGCGTGTGTGTACATCTATATATATGTGTGTGTGTGTGTATGTGTGTGCATGTGAGAGAGAAAGTAAAAGCTTCTTAAGCTTCTTAAGTTAATATTTCGTAGGATTTCTTGCACCCACTCACCTCATTCTCTTGTCTTAGTTGCTGTTAATGTGCTCTTGATTTCATAAAATTGATTTACACAAGTGCTTCCTTTATTAGCATGCACTATTAAAAAGTTGGAGAATAATACTGGAAGTGATGTCATGTGATTTAGTGGAGGAGATGAATCATTTCTTTCTGCACCATCTTCTTATTAAATAACTTAACAGTTCTCCTTATAGACAGAATTTGATGTAGCTTATGCTGAAGTAAGACAAGATGAATGAGAAAGAAGAGGTGGAAAGAAGGAATAGTTGGGGAGAAGGAAGAGATAGGCTGCCATGGTAACAGGAAACGGGCTGGATTTGAGTGAAAGATGTGGTGTAGACCGGTTCACTGAGCGGATACCACAACAATACGAGGTCTACCTCTGCTATCGTAACCTCAGACGCCAGCTGTGCAGCTTTGTGCATTTATTTTCTCTCGTCATCACCCAGATACCTGTTTCCACACTCATTCCTTGACCCGACTCTGAATGCTGTTTGAGTAAGCATGGCTGTGAGCGCTCTGCACCAAGTTAGTCTGAGTTGTTTGCAGCAAGCATATTAAGTAAAAGAACCAGAGCGAGAGAGAGAGAGAGAGAGAGAGAGAGAGAGAGAGAGAGAGAGAGCGAGAGAGAGAGAGAGAGAGAAGTGGGTCAGGGGAGGATATGGGCGTCTGCACTCAGGCCGGTTCTGTCCGATTTTACACATCCCAGCTAATCAGCCTCTAACACTAAGCATCCTCGCTTTCTCAACAATGCTAATGCACAAGCAAGCCGGAGAGGCTAATGCTAGCATGCTAACAGGTAATCATTTTTGTTATGCACAGAAGTTTTACCTATTTTTGGTGTTTTAGGGCAATCCAGCATGGTCTCGTTGCTGTGTACGCATGTTGCACTGGGGAACTGATTCACAGCTGGTCTGTGTTTGGATGTAGTGTTAGCATTGTAACATGCAGCCAGGTTTCTCTATTGATAGCTGCAGCTTTGAAACAGATCTTGGTTTTGGATGTTTTTTCTCTGAATTCATGTTTTTTTTTTCTCATGCAAAAGGCTGGTATAGTAAAAAAAAGGCTGCAAAAAGTCAACGCAAAAAGGAGTGTGTGATAGCAGATCCATCAGACTTGTCTCTGGTGTCCTTGGTGACGCAGATCTGCAGTTTTTCTGCAGTAGGAACAACAGAGAGGAGTAGAGAGAGAGAGAGAGAGAGAGAGAGAGAGAGAGAGAGAGAGAGAGAGAGAGAGAACATTTCGAGGGTCAGGGGCAAACACTGAAGCTCAGGGAGTGAACATTTGGCACCTGCAGTGGGACTTGGCTGCTACAGCAGTTCATTTTTGTTCTGGAGGAAATGGGGTCTTTGATTTGCATTATGCAGCATCCTAGCTGCATAATGCCAACTCTGCTGCAAAATACAAAGTTGACAAATATCAGCTTTATTGTCAGTAGCATGCTTGACTTGGTGTTGAAACGAATAGATTTGTTATTTGGCCTTTGGGCTGAAGCCATGTCATATTTGTTGTTGATGTGTATATGCGTATGCGTGTGAGTAAGGGAGGGGGGTAAAAACCCGGGGCTGCAGTTTTGGAGTTGAGTTTGAGAGTTTTGGCAGCGATTAAAGAATGGATGCAGAAAGTTGTGGTGAGTTGATAGTGTCGGAAATGTGAGGTCAAGTGCTGTGCTGCACTTCAAGTTTTCTTAACAGATAAATATGTCTCCTAATATTTTGGGCTGCAGACTCAACTGCCCCTCTATGAAACATAAACAGCCTTATCCAGTCATCAAACGGAAAGGGTTCTTATTTACAGCCAGCTTAATAATGATATGAAATGATTGTATTCTCCTGCTTTAGAGGTAAATATCAGGTTCACTTAGTCATGCGGAGTTAGCTTGATGACAGCCTAAGTGTTTTTTTTACTATGCTCACCTGCTGAGTGGTGCTCTTGTTACAGCAGCATATTGCCACTACAGCTATACAGTTTTACTTAAGCATGCAGGAGCTCATTTTTACTGCTAACACTGTTTGTTCCCATACTTCTCATTTAATTTAATTCACTTTTACAACACAAAGCAAAACAGTAGCTAAAATAAACAGGATCTCTTCATTATAATGTGTTAGGGGTGGACGACACAACAACATTTGATTTTGATCCGATACCAGGGCCATGATCACCGATTATGATACTTTTATTGTAAAAAGTTGCTAATGTGCTATCATGTAAGAGAGAGAAATATGTCATCATTTAATAGGTTTATGCATTATTGATAGGCTCCTTCTCAATATACTTTAATTACTTTAGTCTTATGACTATTATTATACTATTATTCTTATTAATCACCTCGTCACATGCACATTTAAAGACATATTTCACTGGAAAATAACAAGTTCTCATTGTGTGAATTCTCTGAGTTAAAGCAGTGATCACTGTGCTTCTGCACACAACAGCAGCAGAGATGCACATATTGCATTCCAATGGCGCTAGCATAGATAATGCAAACATTGTATCTAACTAAATTGTATCACTTACTTAATATTGCTTGTTTAGTAAAACTGTAATTTTATTTAACTCATGTGGTATTCTTCTTGTGAACGTTTTCTTCATGGTTTTGAAATGGTAGGCATCTATTTATATCATATACCTGTCTATATTTTGCCACCCTTTAAATATTTTACGTTCTACATGACATCTTCTTACAATGCACAGCTGATTGAGGTGCTTTTAAGAACAAGGACAGCAAACATCATGGGGGACAGTGAATAGAAACAGGGTTTGGAGTCGTGAGACTTGAGACAGATGGGAGAGAAAGAGGCTTGACACATCAATAGACATAGAAAAATGTAATTACAGCAAGGCTTGAAGTTATAATACTTCAAGTGAAAGTATAAACATGAAGCAAGATGTGTTGTCACCATACAAAGTAAGATGTTGGACCGAGTTCATTAAACGTATGCTTTCTCACTGCCTGTTTAAAATTTTAACCAGCCATCTTTAAGCTAATCCATTCAGAGTGGTTCTATAAATGGACCACTGCAAACTTTTGCTTAATTAATAAAGGTTAATGCATTCAAGATGGAACACTTAATCCTGCAATACAAGGGCATTTGGTTGAACATTCGCTTTCAGTGTGTTTAATATCGGTTTCGACAAAATTTTATGTAGAAAAACGGTCTTTCCAGTCTTTTCCCAAACATATACTTGATTTGACTGTGAGGTCTATGCAATAAAAAGTCAAATAGCCACAATACAATACTTTTGTAAACAATGTTTCAATGAGTGTATTAGGAATTCATACCACTAGAAAACCATACCCGGCAAATGCTTGAAGCCATCCATTGCCCCCTACGACATTTTGTGTGCAAAATAATTCATCACATTCAACAACTTCCGGCTGAGACTTTTTTTTGAGTGATTGTCACTGCTTCCATGACTCCCTTATGCACCTTACCTATATGCACCTAATTAACACACGCACTGAATGTAGCTTTTAGTGTAAGTTCAGGAAGGAAAATAATTATCATTCTAATTTCCTCATCGCACCGGGTATCAGCTCCTCATTAATTAAAAACTCACTGAGCATATGTTCAAGGGCTTTCCTACATATCAACCAATGACCATCCAGGCTGAAGGGTATTCAAACTACAGTACAAGTCATGTCTTTTTACCATTGCTGC
Source organism: Anarhichas minor (assembly GCF_050575085.1). Classification (NCBI taxonomy): domain Eukaryota; kingdom Metazoa; phylum Chordata; class Actinopteri; order Perciformes; family Anarhichadidae; genus Anarhichas; species Anarhichas minor. Next base: position 4,625,767 of record NW_027466450.1, read on the forward strand.
GTTTTGTTTTTTAATGTTCATATTTTACATAACTGAATTTTTTCCAAGTCTTCCTGCACTCCTCCATTATGTACTACATGCTTGTGTTTGTAAATTCAGTTTAACAGATAGCACTCATTTTACATTATTAGAGGGATTAGACACCAGGTGGCTGATAGAAACTTGAAGAGCAATTGTCTGTCAACCAGACAATTTGAGTGTGTGTCTGACTGTGTGTGTCTGACTGACAAAATAGATGTTCTTTTATGTACGGGCCTTTTCTCTTCATATATGTGATGTGACATAGATATACTGTATGCACCCGACACACGAGTCAAGAACCCAAACTATTCCACATTGTGACTTTTATCTATGAGATAAAAGCTCTGTTACATTACAGATTTTTCGAAATGGTAGAACAGATAGAGTTTTTGTCACTGCATCAAGTGGCAGGTAGTGCGAACGAAACTCATTAAACTAGCATCATATTGTTAGTGACAGCATTTCTGTAAACATTCAAACACCATGATTGACACTCGAGACTTGCTGTCTGAGCATTAATTCCAACAATTCCTTTTTCAGCACAAATTTGACCCTTTTTTTCAAGTCAGATATTTTTCTTCGACAGTAATAGTAAAGGTTAGTTTATAGAAGACAGTTAACCAGCTAATAAGAAACATTTTGGGAGTGCACTGTGTCTTTGTATGTGTGTGATACAGCTCTGGCTAAGACATACAGTATTTTAAAATGCTCCAGTGACAATTCTTTCTATTGTATTCCTCCAAATCTTCTCCTTTATAGTCTCGTCTCTGTATTTCACAATGTGAAATGTGTATTTCACAATGTGAAATACAGCTCGAAACGCACATTTTCAACTTGCGTGAATGTGTCTTCACCTCAAATTGCATTACCTTGAGTGAACCCTCGACAGCCTCATTTTGTATGCAGTGAACGCCAAACATTACTTTGGTTCCCTTTGTGACTAACTAAGAACTAGGAATTATGAGACAAAAACAAAGAATGGAATTCAAATCTAACTCCACTCATTTGGGTGCTTTTAAAGTGAAGAGGGAAGGAAAACATATTAAAGTTATCTTTACATGGCGCATCTAGATATGCGAGATACAAAATTAATGTTACAGATACAAGTAAGACAATTATATGAACTTCAGTTCTGAAAGTCATGACATGATTTAAAGTTAAACCATATAATGAACACATACTGCAGGTAAAAGTTAAAGAAAAGGGTTGCGATTAAAGGAAGCAATTATTTCCAATGCTGGGACAAACCAAACTACTAAATACAATCAACGTTAAACTGAACGTATTCCATTCACTATACTGATACCATGCTTGCTATTTTGTTCAACTGCCAAACTGTTCTCTTGTTTATAATAGAGCAAGTGGCAGTTTTAACACAATGGTGCTAACGTCTCTAAGAGTCGCCAAACGTCTCCACCATTTGACACACTGTGCATATTGATATTTCAAGGTGATCTGCCAAGAATGCATGGTCCAAATACAATTCTACTATTTTGTGTCTCTTTAACAATAACCTGTCTGCCTGGACTTATTGGGGCCTAGACTAACAAAGCTTTTTGTGCATCTTAAATTTGGTTTTAATGTACGTAAACCTGACTGAGAATATTTCAGAGCAGCCACAAATACTGTAATGTTATTGTTAGACTAAAGGTTATACTGTTATACAGTGTATGCCGAGATTTCTGTGAAAGCTGATATGAGAGCAGCCATATGGTTACAAATCCCACCTGCAGCTGCTGTAAGGTTTCCCCCTCAGCAGTCAGAGGTTTGCCCATGTGCCTGAGTGTGTGTGTTTGTGTGTGCTTTTGTTTGTTGCCTTGCACACTCACAGACAGAGAGAGAGAGAGAGAGTCAATATCAGCTGTGCACCTGTGTATGTTTAGTCCCGTGTCAGCGTGGCCTCTCTGAAGCCTGATGTTATCAACCTCTGGTGATGAAAGGTAAATTGTGTCCTTCCCAGGTGTCCCTGGTAGAGGAAGAGAGGAGGAGAGAGAGTCCTCCATGGGCTTTGCTGAACATTCACCATTGACTTAGTATTAAGCTATTTCATGCTAATCTGAGTTGAGTTTCAAGTGTAGGCATGGCTCTGAATCAAATCTTAAATCCCTTTGGATTTATTATCATCTTTTTAATCTCTCTCAGGACCAAGTGACTTGAACAGTCATAATGAAGCACCTTGTGGCTGAAGACTGAGTAATGCAGTCTTAACTGGCTGAATTGCATTTCTTTCAACCTTTTGAAATACAATGACTGGCTAATTAGACACGTTATGGTGGGACGTGTGGAACATGCACTCGATCGACAATTTATTAGGTACACAAAGCTAAACAATTGGTGTTTTTGGTTTTTAGAGGTTTTCAGGTTATTAAATTATAGTCCTTTTGTTCATTCTTTGCTGTAGTTTTTGATGGATGAAAGGTGATTTAAGATTTACCCCAGAAGGCCAGGTTTGGGCCACATGCGATTTTAGGTGTACCAAAAACTATTAAGCAAAACCATTACATCCCTCAGGAGGTAAAGTGGTCGTCCACTAATCGGAGGACCAGTGGTTAAATCCTTGGCCCTTGCATGTCAAAGAGTCCTTGGGCAAGACACTAAAGAGTATACTTTGAGAGTGCGTGTGGATGTTTATCGCTCCTGATGAACACCTTGTACGGTAACCTCTGCGTTCCAGTGTATGAATGTGTATGTGAATGGGTGAATGCTGGTTTGTGTTGTAAAGCGCTTCGAGTGGTCGTTAAGACTAGAAGCTCTTTATAAATGCAGGCCATTTACACCCCCATTGTTCTCCTTAAGACTAATGATACACATATAACAATGCTAACATATATTTTTATCACTGCTGTGAAAGAAAATAAGCCCTCTCGAGATAAATGTCAGGGGGAAATATTAGAAGAACAACAACCGTCCCTGGAGATGAGGCGAGGACATGGCGGGCACTGACAAAGTTCTTGACGCAGGGTCTCCATCAGGGTCTCCATCCAAGGAGATGAGCAGTCAGTAGGCAAACCGCCGTGCACTAAGGGAGAAAGGACAGCGAACAGCGGCGTGTGCTGTCTTATATACTGTGGGTCCGCACATATTTGTGTAGGTGTGTCGTAATTGGCCGGCGAGGCTTAACGCAACTTTTCAGTGTGCGAATGCATGCATGTGATTGGAGGAAAGCATTACCCATAGAATCCAGTAGAGGACGGAGCCTGCGTGAGTTAAAACCACAGTTCAACTTTTTCAAACTGTGGGCACAAGTTAACAACATCAGTCTGGTGCAGGTACAGAAATGGATTTGCGTGGCAATTGAGAGGTGAAAACCATGTAAATGCTCCTGATTGATTTGTCGACACTCGTGCTCACCGAAGTGCGGTTTAACTACAGCAAGCACTCCATGAGCAGCTAAACCGTCAGAAATACAATTGGTGTATCTGTTTTCTGTTAAAGAACTTAGTCAATAATACCTGCAACCGCGATCTGATTTCCTGGTGCGCCCAGCCCGAATAGTTTTCCACACAACAGCAGGACACAGTAAAGTCGGTGACCTTGCTGGGTGGTTGCAGTAGTGCAGCCTGTCTCCTGCTACTCTTCATCTAACGGCTAAAAAACCCCCGCTGACAAAAAAATCATCTTGTTTTGTAAAGAAACTTTCAACGGCGGACTCAGTAAGTTCAAAGAGGGCGGCACCAAACGTACTCTCCTTAACCTCAAATGATTCATCCTCTTTAACATCTTCCTTTCCCTTTTTATCCCGAGAAGACCTGCGTGTTTTTGTGTTCCTTCCACATCTTGCTGCGTCTGCGTTGAGTAAGCGTGACGTATGTGGCCCCAGTGGGAGCAACATAATACACAGGCACTCTGCTACCTCTCAGGACACTGAGTATATTAGGTGACGAAGCCTCTGCTGAATATTTCAGTGATACTGCCTTGTTACTGGGGAGGATATGATGAGCAAGCTGTAAGGCAGAAAAGGACCATATGGCACTGTGTAGTACTGGAAACCTGCTGTTTGTCAATAAAAATTGGTCCCTTTTTCAGGTAAAAAGATGTGTCACTGTTTGCCTTCTCCTTTTCATTTTTTATTGAGTAAGCTAGTGGGTTGAAATATTTATTTGCACTTCACTACTGTATGAAACCTTCTGAAGCTTGGCCTGAATTTTGGTTAAGGGATACTCTATTGAGATCCATAAAAAATGGATTACAGGTCTTAAAAATCACCAACCAAAAATAAAGATAGTAGAGCGAGTAAAGACAGTTTGAGCCTGATAGTAAAGATAATAAAATAAGTGAAATGTAATTCAAATAGTGTTTTTATTTTGAGTCCCTGTCCAAACTGCTCCATAATGGGACTCAAGATGCAGGTATACGCCATTCATATTTTTAGGCTGCTAGTGCCATGCAAGCTAGCAGAGCTAAGAAAGCTGATGGAGTGTTAGGGTTATACAGTTTTTTCTTTATATATGCACTGTATCTAACATTAATTACATCAGTAGAACAACATCTTGCCATACTCACCAATCTGCTGGAGTGGGTTTCTCTGTTTAACAATCTCTTTGCCATTCTTTCATTTAATGTTAAGCTACTGTCAGTGAAACCCAACACGTCCTGCAGATGCTTCACATGAAAAGCCTGTAAGAGCGTGTTTGCCCACTATGGAGCCACTGAAAGGCTTTAACTGTGAAACATCCGCACTGGAAGTGTTCAACAACAAATGAGGAAGAAGAGCCAACTCTGATGTATAAAAAAAACAAAAAATGAACAAACAGAGAACATGAAGACCCTTCTCTTCTATAAACCTGTTTCAAATATATAACTTGTTCTTTCATGTTAGGAGAGAGAAACTGAAGTTTCGTCACCTAGTTTAAACTCACTGTCCGGCAGAGAGCCTGTGTACTGTGTTGTTCCCTGTGTCCTGTGTTGTTCTCTGTGTATTGTGTTGTTCTCTGTGTCCTGTGTTGTTCTCTGTGTACTGTGTTGTTCCCTGTGTATTGTGTTGTTCTCTGTGTCCTGTGTTGTTCCCTGTGTATTGTGTTGTTCCCTGTGTACTGTGTTGTTTCCTGTGTACTGTGTTGTTCCCTGTGTACTGTGTTGTTCCCTGTGTCCTGTGTTGTTCTCTGTGTACTGTGTTGTTCCCTGTGTATTGTGTTGTTCTCTGTGTCCTGTGTTGTTCCCTGTGTATTGTGTTGTTCCCTGTGTACTGTGTTGTTTCCTGTGTATTGTGTTGTTCCCTGTGTCCTGTGTTGTTCTCTGTGTACTGTGTTGTTCCCTGTGTATTGTGTTGTTCTCTGTGTACTGTGTTGTTCCCTGTGTATTGTGTTGTTCCCTGTGTACTGTGTTGTTCCCTGTGTCCTGTGTTGTTCCCTGTGTCCTGTGTTGTTCCCTGTGTACTGTGTTGTTCCCTGTGTATTGTGTTCTCTGTGTTGTTCCCTGTGTCCTGTGTTGTTCCCCGTGTACTGTGTTGTTCCCTGTGTATTGTGTTCTCTGTGTTGTTCCCTGTGTATTGTGTTGTTCCCTGTGTACTGTGTTGTTCCCTGTGTATTGTGTTGTTCCCTGTATATTGTGTTGTTCCCTGTGTCCTGTGTTGTTCTCTGTGTACTGTGTTGTTCCCTGTGTATTGTGTTGTTCCCTGTGTATTGTGTTGTTCCCTGTGTACTGTGTTGTTCCCTGTGTACTGTGTTGTTCCCTGTGTACTGTGTTGTTCCCTGTGTATTGTGTTGTTCTCTGTGTCCTGTGTTGTTCCCTGTGTATTGTGTTGTTCCCTGTGTCCTGTGTTGTTCTCTGTGTATTGTGTTGTTCCCTGTGTATTGTGTTGTTCTCTGTGTACTGTGTTGTTCCCTGTGTATTGTGTTGTTCCCTGTGTACTGTGTTCCCTGTGTACTGTGTTGTTCCCTGTGTATTGTGTTGTTCTCTGTGTACTGTGTTGTTCCCTGTGTATTGTGTTGTTCCCTGTGTCCTGTGTTGTTCTCTGTGTACTGTGTTGTTCCCTGTGTATTGTGTTGTGCTCTGTGTACTGTGTTGTTCCCTGTGTACTGTGTTGTTCCCTGTGTATTGTGTTGTTCTCTGTGTCCTGTGTTGTTCCCTGTGTACTGTGTTGTTCCCTGTGTATTGTGTTGTTCCCTGTGTACTGTGTTGTCCCCTGTGTATTGTGTTGTTCCCTGTGTACTGTGTTGTTCCCTGTGTATTGTGTTCCCTGTGTATCGTGTTGTTCCGTGTATTGTGTTGTTCCCTGTGTATTGTGTGGTTCCCTGTATACTGTGTTGTTCCCTGTGTACTGTTGTTCCCTGTGTATTGTGTTGTTCCCTGTGTACTGTGTTGTTCCCTGTGTATTGTGTTGTTCCCTGTGTATCGTGTTGTTCTCTGTGTATTGTGTTGTTCCCTGTGGTAGTGTTCAATGTCACAATGTAGATGCACTATAATGTGGAAAGAACACACAAATAGGCAGGTTGTCTCAGGAAGAAAGGGCAGAGAGATGAACTGAAATAGTTAAATAACCAAAATAAACTATAATAATTTTTATACAACAGAAAAACTGTTTATCAGAATCAGAATCACAAGATTACTGTTTAGCTAATACACATCAGTACATGCAGAAACAAATTTGAATAACAATCTTGTAATTTTTGCACTCCTCTGCCAAACCACTGTCACAAGAAGTAACATTTCTGGACTGTTTGTGTTAAGCTGCTTGCTCTTTTGTATCTGTGTGACTAATAAGTGCTTTTCTTTGAGAGAGTCGTGGCAGGAGGTAGCCAACTACTGTTCAGGCTGCTTCACCCCCCCCTCGCTGTGCACCCCCTGCCGGCTCAGCTGGTCTGGAAACCCACCTTAATATAGATCAGGCACCTGGGAGAACAGTGTGAGGTCCTGGCCCTCTGGCCTGTTCCAGAGCTTTATTGATAGGCACCGAGCCGAGCTGCCAATATCACAGCAGCACTTGGACCTAGTGGCTGTTGTTTAGTGTTTGTGTGTTTGTGTGTCTCTATATTGTGTCACTTTTACTTTCTTATTATTATGTTTTTGTTTTCCATCTTTGTTGGAAAGTCCTTTCATGGCATTTAAGTAAAATGCTTTTTTTAACATTCAGACAGCCATGCAGCATTCACATACTTTCCTACAGACCAACCCACCCACACACACACACACACACACACACACACACGCACACTTACTTCTACAATGAGCCTAACATGTGATCGGTCGGTATTGGAAAGTAGTTGTTAAGTATATTGTATAGAAAGAGTGTGTAAGTCATTAGTTTCTTCTTCATACTGCTGCCTCTCATTATTAAATGTCATGATTTATTCCATCTAAATAATGAAGTTGTGATATCATGGAAAATTGGAACCCGGCAGACACATGAACATCTTATAACTCTACCCCATTTTACAGAGGTTTGACCTCATCTAATCAGTATATAAGAACATGAAACATCTGTGAAAAATTGGGGAAGGAGGATGGGTAATGAGAAGCATGGAACGAAAAGTGTGGAAGGGAGCAGACAGAATAGAAGGAGAATGAAGAGGTGCTTAATATTTCATTAGTTAATTAGAGACTGTGCTACGTTGTGAGGGAGTGTGCTGTAGCTCTAGGCTCCTGGGTGTCATTGTGGCCGGCACAGTCATCACTTACTGTACCAGCCTATTTCAGATGGCCTCCACTTCAAAACAAATACAGTAGCGTGAGTAGAGTAGTTATTTTGCCATCGACCGTGGGGATGAGGATTCAAAAAGTTAAAGCTAAATGTTTTTGGACTCAAGGTGCAGTTTAACACGCAGCATACAATTAGGCAAACATTGTGTAAGAGTGGTGATTTGGTATCTTTGCAGCTAGCGGTGTCCCGTGCATCCAGGTAAACATGGACGCATCGGAATATGATGTAATCCTTCAACAATCCTTAAACATTTGTCAGGAGACGTGCAAGAGGGCGGTTACAGTCGGGTATCAGTCACACCATCTCCTTAAAAGCAGTGTCTCACCATGAGGGTGTATTCAATGAGCTCTGGGGATATATCCCACAGTACATGTCTGATAAGTAACTCGAAGTAAACTGGAAGGCTATTAAGGTATATATAAATAGTTTCATGTGCACAAGAGTATACATGTGTGCACATTACTTTGCAGTAATCTGGTGCAGTAAACGTAAGATGTAATCAGCCATTTTGCATTTACTCTACTGTACACCGCTGGCCTTATTACCATACAGTAATTGGATTTACTTTTCATTTCCGCTTTACATCTGATGTGTTTACTGATTTATAGTCAGAGTGAAACAAAAATGCATAACATACATACATATCGGTGTTCCTCCACCTTAATGTGTCATCTCCTAGCATTAGTGTGGTGCACAATTCAAATAGCAGTCAAAGCTTAAACCAGTTATGCACGATAAAGAAAAAGTTAAGCTGTACGTTTTCTGCATCTGCCCAAAATATGGCGCGGAGACCCAAGGAGGGGGAAAGTGAGGACATGAGATAAGGATTTAGGAAATTTAGGAAAGGACACTGGTTTCCTCAGAGAGAAACCATAGCAATGCCTCAGAGTTACCTCAGGCTTCTGGGGAGCAGCACTGAGAGAGAGAGAGAAGAGCGTTCAAGTGTGTGTAAGAGAGAGACAGACAGAGGGGAACATTTGGAGAGATAGATTTAGCTTTTGACACATGGGTTGCTAAAAAAGACTTTTCTGTTGAACAATTGCCAATTCCTAATTAAGTTTTGTTGCTATTTCAGGCATAGATGTTAAAACGGAGGTGAGAATCTGTCTTCTCTTTTTGACAAGCATGTTGTGATGATGAGTATATCACTGTGGCTCCACAAAAGATACAGATGTCTCATTGATGAGTCATAGTTATCACAATGGAGAGTGTGTGTGTGTGTGTTGTTGGAATAAGGAGCTCTTGGTGTGTGTGAGCAGGTAGACAGCAAATCCTGACTAGGTCTCCCTACAGGTGGTGAGGGCTTTTATTGGCCTATTTGGCTGCAAAACGTTATGGAAACTAATAATTACACACACACACACAAGTGCACATACACACAAATACAGTAACACGGATGAAAAGCTTTGTCTTGTCTTGCGAGTACCCCTGTGCTATGACGTCTTGCCGGTCCATGAAAAACGTTTTTTCACAGAGAGCAGAGCAGAGAGAGACTGATACACATGAGCTGTGATTGACGGTTTATTGAGCTTATCAACCCAGAGGGCAACAGAAAACCTGATTCTCCAACTCTTCTCTTTCATAGCAAGACCAGAAGAAAAGAAAAACAAAGAGAGTAGGGACCAAGGTCTTCATGTTAATTACAAGATATATATTTAAACCCAAGTGCATCGTGGGTATGTGTCTGTACTCAATAATTACCACGAAAACTAGAGTATTAGAGGTTTGAAGCACAATAAAGTCAATGGCCTCCTCAGAAAAAGGACTCACATGTTGCAGCTTTAAAAGAATCACAGATTATACATCATCATTTTATAGTTACAACCAGGGGGGTTCTGTCTATATAAGCTTACTGTGGTTTGAGACTTTTTCCATGAATAAAAAAGTTTCATAAACAACCCCCTCTGATTTTTTTTATTTCTTTGCAAACATTTTTGAAGTAGTTTGCTTGTTTGATACTAATAACAGTGTCATAATAAAGAAAGCACATTATGGGATGCTTATAAAATGGAAATATAATTCTATCATATATCTCATCTTAATTGTGCTGTACATTTATGTATTTTACAGACCTGTATATTCCAAATACTGTTAATGTGTCACAGTTACATTTTTCATACTAGAAGAAATAGAATATTCAACTTCAGAATATTTTTGCAAGTTTGAAATTTAACAACACTGTGGATGGTTCGTAAAATACATTTTGAAAGACGTCCTAGTTTATTTGTTGTCCGAGCTGTGACTGTGTGAACGCATTGCATTGTGGGACAATAGTTTCTATTGACATCATGCTCTAAAGTAGGGACATTTTGCATGCTGGTATCTTAAAATGCATCCAACAGAGTCCAACAGTGTACATGGTTTGATTGTGTGAATGACTTTATATAACCTTACATGGCTTATGTGTATGAGTATGACTGGCCTCCAGGCATTTTCTCATTTTGTGAATTCCCATGATTGGTTGTGAGCCTGAAGCGTAGCTGCAGTCAAAGAAAATGCATGGCATCTGTGAGAAGTTTGAGGGCATTATGCAACCAGGCCACCGTACTGTTACAGTATCATCACACCTTCAACATTTCAAACGGCTTCAACAGCATGAGCTTGAGCCCCCTTCAAATAAATACCCACTCAGATCTAGGCTCGCAAGTTTGCAGTCTCAATACCTGCAATGTTTCACTGAGCAGAAACAATTTCACGTTGGTACATTAGCATTCTACAGTAGCTTTCACCCTCAGATCAGGGTGTTGTTGCTGCTGTTTTTAGCAGCTTTCACTCCTACACTCCTGGTTCTAGCCAGTTATGACTCAGGACTACTAATTGTCTTCATGGCATAAAGGAAGCCTCAGGGGTATCAGAAAATAACCCTGAGTGATAACTCACGTTGATACTTTTTTTTTTTTAGATCAGTCCATTGCTTCCAGGTACAACATATGATCTACTGTAGGTGTGTGTGTGTGTGTGTGTGCATGTGTGCAAATATTCTTGCATACATGTTGTACATGTTGTGCATACCTTCCTACCTGTGTGTGTGTGTGTATGTGTGTGTGTGTGTGGATCGGTGGTAACTGGGATTATTTCTGCTCTTGGAGTAGATAATGATGACCTGGCAGTAGTGTTATTTGGCTTAGAAAGACTCTGGCTCTCTCCAACCCTCTGTTGTACTGATTACTGACTCCTGGCACACACACACCCCCCAGCTATAGGCCAGGGCAGCTCCACCCCATAATCACTATTGATTACTGATAATCCAGTTAGGAGGAGGACAACTGCCTATGTTTTGGCAATGGTGAGAAGATGGCATGAGTTGCTATGTTGTTACAGGCAGGAGCTACTGCTGAGGCAGGAAGGATAGAAAGCCCTTTCTTCCTTCATTGGTTGAATATACCACACAATAGTGTGAATGAGTCGAGATAAATTTGTCGAGGGGATTCTTCTTCAGTCCATACAATTGTGTTTTTTTAAATTGTCCTCTTTGTGGTGCAGATTGAAAGAGAAACCAAACCTTCAGAAAACACCAATTATTATCAGACAATCAGTCTAACTTTAAAAGTTAGACTGACAGTTGCCTGAGTCTAGCAGAATGCTACGTACATCATATGAGCAAATATGAATTAAAAGCCAAAGCTTAAATTTGTTGTTGTTTTTATAATTCTGCTTGAGAAAATGATTAAGAATCACTGGGTTGATTAGACTAGTGAGCAGAGGTGATGCTTGTCAATCGCAGTTGTCATTAATTAAAGGGGCCCTGCTGAGTTTTCTTAAAAAAAACAAAAATGTTTGCTTTCAGTGTAACTCACCAAAATGCATTGTGTGTATCCCTGAGGCATAACTAGTGCGTTGAATGCATTTCCTTCTTCTTAAAACATTTGCATAGTCATATCTAAAAATATTTAAATCCTTCATTGTTTACACCTTATTTTGCTAGCTTGCAGTATTCTTCTTCACTGCTGTTGATGGAGGATTAAAAGGTTCTTGGCGCATCACTGCCACCAACTGTTGATCAGTGGAATAGCGTGGAACCAAAGTCAGAATTTGAAATGGCCAACTAACATCTTCAAGAATTTGTGTCCTTGTGTGTGCCAGGGACAGTTGCTGGCAAAAACCTGCTATGCGGTTCTTGGCAACAATAATAGGGGGGGGGGGGGGGGGGGGGGCACACAATCATTGTATTTGTTTTGGGTTGTGTTAAAAAGTTCACGAAGAATTTTCTCGTCGCTGTCTAGTTCGTGACTTCGAAACATACATTGTTTTAGGAGGAGTCAGCAGCCATCTTAGTCACGTTTGAGAGACTTTTACCGGTGGGAGTTTGGGCTGTTTGTGGCCACCTGGTGGCTGTATTGTGGCACTGACACGAACACGCGTCATATTATTCTATTCAGGTAGCTTAGACAGATCTGTGGATACCTCATGAAAACCCTTGTATACTGCATTAATCTACCTGTATAGCATGGAGCTCTTCAGACATATGGGAACATTCGTAAACATTTATTTTTTGTAGTAATATTTCAATGTTTTGGGGAGATTCATGTAATTTGTAACATTTCTATATGAATATTAATAGTGTTTGTAAGCAAAACTCCCAGTAAACATGGCCAAACTATGGAGACCGCTTGAGATCGTCTCTTTTTCAATTCTATCATAAATGTTGTAGTTTAGTGTATTTTCATCCAACAGTCACAGTTGCAATAAGGTAGATCAGGACATTCAGTTGCATACTTGTCTTGCTTGTAAAGGTGATATTGACTTTGAAATTTAAATTATATACTCGGCGAGGATACAAATCTTATTTTTTCTTTATTACATCTTCATTTACTCTGGAATAGTAAATTAAATGGGTTTACTTACAATAGATTCATATTCCTTAGCTTCTTATCTTTTAAAGGAGACCCGAGTCATGAATATAAGCTTTATGGTGGAGGAGCTTTTTTTCCCCCTCGGGCTAAGGCTTAATATAGCCACAGTTAATTTTAACCTGACAAGCTGGCTTGAAATAATAATGCATGATAGCATTTATATGCTGAATGTTTTTTTTTATAGGGAAGTACATTTTTATTGTGATTTGTATCTGAAATTTTGAGGGAGCAGAGAAGGAGAACAGAAACAGGAAGGAGGCTAAGGACAGAGGATTCATAGGTTAAGAAAAACAGCCTCAGTTAATCTGCAGAGTGGGAGATGAAGAGAAACGTAGAGATGCACTGTAGGTGTGAGGATACACTGAGTAAGCATTAACAGACAGATGTTTTTGGCCCAAATAGTTAAGCATCATATACTGCAGGTTAGTTTGAAAATGAAATATTTACTTCTTGTACTGTACTGTCTATATTGTTATACTACTCATACTGTTATTTTCATTATTTATCTGTCATCTATACTGTTATTTATCTAGCACGCTGCACTGCACCTTACTGCTTCTTTTTGCACTTCTGGTCAGACGCTAAAACTGCATGTCGTTGTACTAGTACTTGTACTCTGTGCAATGACAATAAAGTTGAATCTGAATCTGAATTAAGCAGAGCAATATAAAAAAACAGACTACTTTAGGATTATATATATCAAACATTACATTCAAAAGAAATCATCTTCAGAAAAAAAAACTTAAAGTAAAATAAAATAGGGTAAAAGGAATCCTTCGTACTCTATTCTGTGTTTTAGCATTCAGGTTATGAAAAATGCAAATGAAATCACATTATACAGAGGATAAATAAATGGCCATAAACGATCTCAAACATAAAATGAATAAATATTATTCAAAGAATGTACATTTAGCTTGATACTGTATAGATTCTTTGAGATGCATTCTAATGATTAAATGTGAGGATGCAGGCATGTACTCCTACGCTCTCTGCATCTCCACAGCATGGAGCATCTACTGTCTGTCAACACTCTAATGGGAGGCAAACCAAACAGCACAGAGGGAAGGGAACACGAATGTACACAAACTACACAGCGGTAAATAGATATTGGACCAATGTTTAACAGATTGGAGAAATGTGAGTTACGCTGATAATGGATCCCGTTTCAGACGATCTGCGTTGGACAGCTGGAGTGGACTTTTCCTTGTGTCACATTTTCAGCATTATTGCTCCAGTGTAAAGAGGCTGAACTGTATCAATCGTAATGTGATTGTAAATGCTGCAGCTTGGTCACAGGAGGAGGGCGTGATTTAGAGGGTCATTACAGCAGAAACTGTTGAAAACAGTGAATGAACCTCATGAACAAAACCAAATAGCATGATGACTTGTAAACTGCATGGTGACATATTGATTAAAAAAATGGAGCTTCATCACCTGTTTTCCTACCCTTGTCACAGTCCAGTAGATTTAATAGTGCCTGCATACAACTGAGGGGTGATTAAGGGACTGCATATAAGGCAATTGTATTTACTGCAATGCACACATGGGGTCAATAATAGGATTGAATAATGTTGCATAGTGCAGTTAGCGGTGTACAGTGCTGCAGGGCCGGCTCATGTCCTTCGTGTTCTCTGAATACGGGGTCCCATTGGAGTCTGAAGGCAGACATGGCAACTAAGTGGGCTGTGGATTGATGTTCTCCAAAGCAAAGCACTGCAGAGGCCTTACTCTCACCCCCCTCTACCCCCCTGCGAAACCTCTTCTTCACTCACCTGCATTGCACCAGTTATTTCTCACCTCCAACTTAACATCTCCTCCTGTCCTACAGATTCAGTGCTCTGAAGTCCTCCCGCCTCCCTCCCTCTACACCCCCCCCCCCCCCCCCCTCTCTCTGTGTAAACACTGCAGGGCTTCATTCACGTGTGCTCAGGTGTGGGCTGACTTCTTCAGGGCCAATGAAGGCTGAAATTCCTCCTGTTAGCAACGACTCTACAGACACCTACCGTGCGGGACATAATAATAAATAATTGTTTCACTGCAGGCACTTAACCACCCGAAACATGGAGCTTCCCAAACACTTTTATGAGCCTGTAAGGTTGTGGCTCTTGGCTCTTGTGTTTCCACGTGTGAAATGTTTGAGAGAAGCAACATTGAAAGGGTGACACCTCTCTGGACAGGCTGTAAAGGTTAGTGCGTTGGGGCAGGTTGGCTGCTCTGTGCTTTTAAACCTTTCCGCTGCTTTAGTCTCTCCTGAATCAGAAGACATGGGAAGAGTGGATTAAGAATCCGGTGGAGAACAGATGCAGCACGTTTTGTCACAATGCCTCACTAGAAAACAAAATAGCTCGCTAATGGAGACGTTATATGATTTTAAAAATAACTATGACAATGGCTGCTGCCGTAGTGTAAAAGACCCATCAAATAAAGTAAGTGCACCACCATCCTTTGTTAAACAGGACAAATTGCCAACATGGCCTAGACCCTTGCAGCACGACTAAGGCCCTGAAATATACAATTGTGTTCAGCCTCCTATGTAAAACAAGATCTTGGCCTTCTCCTGGAGCCTGAGTAGTTGCTGGGTGTGCTCTCCTGAGCTACTTAACCGTGACGGACGACCGAGCGCTGTTCAGGAGCTCTGCGCCGGTGAACAGCGCCCAGCTTCACACCATCATCCCCAACATTAAATGGCTAAAGGGGCGGAATAGCAGAAAGACCAGGATTTGTGTCTTTGTGCATGTGTGTGACAATAGTGTGCGTGTGACTGATCATGATAGCAGGATGTGTTTACAGCAGTTGGTGTGGCCGCTGTAAATGAGGCTCCTTCTCTTCCCCGTCGCTATGGCGATGACTTCCTGATCTACTCGGGGCTGATTTAATAGTCCTGGGGGACCTCTAAACCAAGCCATGGATGCTCTCTGGGCTCCACTCACCAGGCTTAGGCTGCTGTAAATTCAATTAGTTACCGGTTAGAGCACATGTGTGCACTCGGATGAGTGTGTGTTTGTCTGTGCAGCTTATCTGAGTTTGTGTGTTTTTGCTCCAAACAAAGTCAAAAAGGGACAAAGCAGCGCTAAGTTATTGATAACTTACAGAAACATGAATTGCTGTAGTCCATAACAGAGTCCGCTTGTCTCTGTAATTGTCTCAGACCTCAGTCCTGACAATTGTGCAACTATAATGCACAAAGTTGGCAGTTTGCGGTCGGGTTTGGGTTTGGGTGGTTGCTGAACGCACGCACGCTTCACTACTGTTGTGATAGTTTGGACTTTGGGTACATGTTTGCTAGAATATTAGCCAGAAGACGTTAATTCTGCAATAGCTACTTAATTACTTATTCTTAATTACTTTGGAGTCGTGGCCAACTGGTGAGTGAATGTAAGTCCAATATTCACTCTCCTTTTAAGTTCTGGAGTGGCCTTCACCAACCCCTGAGAAAATAATCTGGCTCTTTAGCAGCCGAATACTCCATTATATTCACCACCTAGTCCAGAACGGTGTCTGTCTGTCGTTTGGTGTTGTGCACAGCAGGTTTTTTTTAGAGCTTTTAAACTGAAAACAGCTGCCATGTTGTGGCCAAAAAACGAAACTAGTGAGAATGAGCCAAAAGCTGAGAGGTGTGATGAGTCTCTTTAGCGATGAAATGGATCTGCAGAGCTGGGTGATAATTCTCTCTGCATGGGTTCATCACTACCAGCGACCCCTTTCACAGTACACATCATCTGATCCAATGGCATTATAAACATCTTGATTACAGTTGCTTTAATGACTTGATGTGGTGCTTTGACTATTGTCTCTGAGTAGGTGTTTCTTTAAATCAAATATGACCACCATTTAAATCAATGAATATCATAATTATAGGTTTAGGTATAGGTCGTCTGTACAGACTTTTAGAAAACCATTGAAATCACTGTGGTCTAACCAGTGCTTATCTAGGTTTATGTGACAAGAAAGCTTTTATTTATCCTGCTAAAGACCGTTCCTGTGGGCTTTAAGTATTTATATGCAGCAACCTGGTGGATGGGTGGTTGCCTATCACATACTGTACATGTTCTAAGTTAAATTTTGGCCAGGGACCTTGTCTGTACTCCCATCTAGCTCTTTCTCTCTCTTTCTGTTCTTGTTTTGTCTCTCTGTATATGGTCTATGGTCAAAGACAGTAAAAATGCTGTTATTGCTTAAAAGGTGCAATGTGTAATGCCAAGCCACATGCTCCAAAGCAATAGGGGGAAGTATTTCACCTCTACTACTGAGTCCCTATAATATACATTTACAGTCTTCAGTTAATAAAACAAAACCAACTTCTAACAAGAGTGCACGAATACGCAAAATTCAACCATACTGCTGAAACTCTGCCGGGTTATAAAAACACTGCTATCTTATAATCTTCATGTGGCGTTAGCCTATAATTTACATTAGCAATCTGTGCGTTTGTGCCACTAACTGGGAACTGTGCGGTCTTTTTACGGTTTGTTTGACTAGTGGTATTACAGGACGGGCCGGGACGGGCCGGGGCTAGGTGCTTAGCATGCTCATTAGTAAACATCTCCGCAACACGATACACTACTTTGACATGACGTCACCACTGTAATCTCCTCATGTTTTAATGGTAATGTTAGTTCATTTTTTGAATGTTTTAAACAAAATTTCTGGCCGGGTCTCACACATTGCACTTTTATTCTGAAACAAAGTAATTACCTAATAAACCTTTACATGAATTTTACAACATGGTCACTGTATACATTTTGAATAACGGCAAGTAAACTATGGCAAATATGGCATTTAATATTGGGGCCCAAACCCTGGCCCAGAAAAAGAGATAAATCCACAAGACTCTTAATATCTGCAGCAATAGAAATATGGTGTGAAAATATATTTGTTATGTCGGCACACAAGCATGGTTCTCTTTTTCGCTCTCACTATCTCCCTCTCAGTCTCCCTCTCTCTTCCCCCTGAAGACACACACACACAAACACACACACAAACACACACACACACACACACACACACACACACACACACACACACACACACAAACACACACACAAACACACACACACGCATTAGCGAGGGGGAATGAGATAATGCTATGGTGCATTTGTTTGGGCTCAGTTTGTTAACTGGTATTAAACGAGACTGCAGCAGCGGAATCAAGACTGATCTCAGAGGAGATTGCTGGAAAGCCAATGCCCAGCATTGTGTATCTGTGTCTGTGTGTACTTGTGTTTCAGAGGAAGCATGTTATCAGATAAGCATAATACGCTGATTGATTACATGTTCATAAATAGCCCTCTGCTTATTTGTCAGTGAGAGTTACTGTACAGGCACACGTGATCCTGTGTACGGTGTAAGTGTTGAATCATTCAATATGATGTAATTCCATTTATTTTAACTTGAGCACTGCACTCTATCAACTGCTCATCCTGAAGCCAGATTGCAGCTTTTAAAAACATATTTTACAGTGTTTATTGTTGGTAGTTAAGATCCTAACATTGTATTAAACAAATATATTTTCCTAGGAATCTCAACATAATTGAAGAAACTCATATGAGCTGCAGTTAAAGCATGACTTTACTTTTGCATTTTAGTGCCTGTTAAAAAAAAAACCACAACAACAAAACAGTTTAAATGCGTAAAACAGAGAAGAGCAAACTGCTGGTGCTTGAATGGCTTTTTTCATTTTTAATATTTAATGGCAAATGGGCCTCATTTACTTTTCCTGTATTGGTATTTAACAATATCACCGGTGCATGGTATTGGTCTGTTCTTCCTGGATGCAGAGTCTGTTTTATTGCTAATCAGATCTTGACGTGCACCTTTTTCTGTTTGTGCTGCTGTGTTGTTTTGGGGATTTTAAGAATTGTTCCATTAAAGGTACCCTGTGGAGGTTTCTGCAGATATTTGTGTGTATCGTTTAGGCCTAACAACCATTTCCAGACCTGCATTGTTTAGCTTTACTGCCACCATCACTTGATCAGTGAAACAGGGTGTGCAGATTGTTGGTAAAATCACTTGCTGAGGTGGAATGGGAAACTGTAGACGTGGCACATGGCTGGCTGTGTCTCAACAGCACAAGTTAGAATCAGTTCTGTATTCTGTGAATCTGTTCGAAAATCTTCAGTTGTAATTTAATTGTTTGATTTTAGGATTGGGCAAAGTTAAACTCGTCTTTACTTAATCCTCTCCAAACTTCGCTCAGATTGCAGGAAGATCCATTTGTGTGGCTGCCATTGAGGGTTTGCACACACATTTACTTTCTGGATAATCAAATGTTCTGTATTTAATTGTGTTTACAATATGCAGGATAAGCCCATATTTCAAATTGTAACTGCAGAGTCTGGTGATGATTCTCGGTACAATGAGAGACTCCTTCACATTGTTGTTTTGGTAGGTAATATAAAAAACATTGATTATAGCTGCTTTACCAAATTATGTAATCCATGCTTTACAACACACGTATTAATAGTGCAATATGACCCTATCAAAGCTGTGTAACCTTGTTATAACACACTCAAGACCTTCATGGCCTTAACATTTAATATTGAACTACTTTTGAAAACAACACACCATCCTCTAAATGAGAATCATCGCCTAAAGCTTCAGCTCGTTGCATTTTGTACCGTTGATTACAAAGTTCAAAGAGCATTACAATGGAACTGAACATATCTATGTGCTATATTACTGTCTATATTTAGTCTCCATAGATACTATTATACACTCTGATAGATTTTAAAGTCAGTCCTTCACAGTGAAGTGTAAAGTCATACTTTTCATACTCTAACAGGTGCTGATGGTGGAACTAGGTCTGCTGGTTGTCATGGAAACCTCTCTATTCATGCCGGGTGATGTACAACTGCTTCCTGTTTGCTCTCCCCGTTGGACATTTCAGCGTAATCGCGTGGAAACAGGCCAAATGTAAAAAGTATGAAGCAAGTTCGCCAGCATGCACTAACTTTAATACAGCAACACGTTTAATGTACGTACGTAAATACTTTCTCTTGGCTTCAGCTGAGTCCTTTTCCTCTAAGGAGACGAATGTCTTCAGTGCTCACAGTAGCTGACCAGCAGCTGTCAGCTCTTAGCTCTGATGTTGAGAATCTGTCTGTCCCTCTAGACATATTTGACACATATACTCACACACATTCACAAGCAGACACACTCTCCTCATGTTGCTGGTGCATCAATCCTACTCTTCAAGGGATATGTAAGACAGATCTAAGCAATAGCCTCCGGGCATTACAAGGTGGCTAGAAAGACCTTTCAGCCTTAAGCTCCTCCATAGCCAACATGCCAGTCTGGCTCCATCAGCTAACATAAAAAGAACAAGACACTAAAAGAATACTTTAGCCATAACATTGTAATACTGTTTAACAAACAGCCAATGGTCAAGTTCTTACCTTCTGCTCTGTTTCCTGGATTCTCACACATAACTGGCAAAATTTAGATGATCATAAAAGAGGAAGTCATACTAATCTCTCCGCTGACAGCTGCCTCAGAGAACTCAGGTTAATCTAAATAATGAATACCTCGTAAACATATAAAACCATTGTACATTTACTGTACAAAAAATGTACAACCAGACAATAGCAAGTGTGTGACATCAAGCTAATGGCACCGAGTCACATGCAGCAAAGTGGGACAAGTTTGCCCATTCTCTTTAGAGGTTACTGAAAGTCACTGTGGGAAATGGAAGAAATGAAAGTACAGCATGGGAACAACTTGAGGCAGGGAAAAAAATAAATTAGACCACTTAATTTGAAAATAACTTCTGGCCTGAACATGAACATGACTAATTGATGCTATTTGTAATCGTCCACTGTGACGTGTCGCTAGTGGTCACCCTCTCTTGCTCTGACATCTTGACCTTTTCCCATGAGGCTGCACTCCAATCACAGAAAAACAGGAAGAACATTGCCTCTGACAGCAGGCGTTACGAGTGGTCTCATGGGAAATGTAGTCCTGGCAATCTAAAGTGGGGTATGAGTCACCATCTGTCTCCCTCACTCAGTCATTGCACAAGTACTGCACATGTGTGTTTTGGTGTGTGTGTGTGTGTGTGTGTGTGTGTGTGTGTGTCAGTGTATTGATTGTATTTACTGGTTATTTGTCCTACTGCTGTCTTGCAGTTTGAATCTATTACCTTTTTGATGACAAGGAAATTGTGAGTTGACCTTGCAAGGTATTGGGAGAGTGTTAGCTGTCACTCCGTCTTGAGTGTCTGGAAAGCGCCGTCAGCGCTGGTAGCTGTTGACACTCACACAGAGCCAATACGCTGCTGCAATACACACACACACACACACACACACACACACACACACACACACACACCTCAAGGCTGAGACTGTCCTACTGTGTCTCTACTTGCCACCACGTTTAGGTATTCCAGGCAACGCTCTTAGGGTATATTGACATTCTTGTCTCATAGCTTGCTTGTTCTGCGAGAGCTAACCCGCCATCTCTCTCTCTCTCTCTCTCTCTCTCTCTTTCGCTCTCTCTCTCTCTCTCTCGCTGTGTCTCTCTCTCACTCTACAAAGCATCAGACATATTACCCTCACTCATACTCAGCTTTGGAACACAGCAAGTAAACGCATACATCAAAACAGGCACACATCTAAACAGACACGAGCACAAACAGCGATTATTGTACGCAGATATTATTTGAATGATGCATTGATGTGCTGTACTGACCCTATTTATGTGACCAGTTTACTGATTTCTTAGTTTAGCACGTAAGCACGCTAATATTTGATAATTGGCACTACAAGCACAGCTGAAGCTGATGGCAATGTCATTCGTTTTGCTGGTATTTGGCGGTAAACCAAAGTTTAGGACGTTTTGACCTGGTGGTGGTGCTTCATGAAACATCAGGTGTAAGGTGTAAAGTAACAAAAGGGCCAAGCTACCACAGACATTGTCGGCAAGTTGCCTTTGAGGCGTTTGTTGACGTAGTTTTGTCGTTTAGTAGCATTGGGATCTGACCAACGGCATTTGTTTTAGAGGAACGGAACAGGATGAAACAAAAATGTTTGGACATATTCTCAAAATGGTTTTGCTTCGGCAAAGTTCTTGTATGTGTGTCATTAAACCACTTGAGAGGTTTGGCTTACACTTTCCTTACACACGGAACGTACAGTAAAATACAGAAAAGACTCAGTTGCTGGTTGTGATTTCCTCACGCAAAGGTCCGGAACATCACAATAATGTCTATCTTGCGCTGTGATTTAGTGCCATATATATTGAAGTAGCAGTTGTATTAACGTCTGTATGTAGTCAACGACTGACTGTCAAATCAAATAAAGAAAGTTCAATTGAATAATATCTCAACAATATTTATTATTACAGATTTCAAATTGAACTGGAAGAATTATAAATAATACATACTCTAATAATAAATACATGTTATTCTCTCAATTAAAGTAAAATAAGGGCTGGATAAAAACAAAAAACACATAACAGAAAGCTTTTGAAGTACTTATTTGTAGAAAAAAACAATTTACCTGAATTGTCCCGCAGCTTTAAATTCAGTTTATTCAGTGTGAAGTGATGTCAATCAAACGAGCCACGGAATTATACTCTTATCTTCTAAAAAGAGAAATCTGTATGCAGGGACTTTATCTGTGGTTATTAAAACCACTTGTTTCAGCTCTTTTCCTCTCTGTTAACATCGTTGTCGGGCAGTGAATTCATGTGTTAGGATTCTGATCATGTTGGGCTCTTAGGTTTATTTTTTCTGTGCCTAATTTCGACTTTGAGTGGGTATGTTTGCTCAAAAGATTTGTTCTTTGTCTCGTAGTGGCGCTTCACATTGCCTCTTTTAACAATCGTCACGGTCTCTGAACATACTGGTTTTGAACTCGTGGGAATAATGAACATTTAATAGTCCGTCCATTCTTGGTTAAATGCTCTGGTTAAGCCATGTACATTTCTCTTTTTCGAGCACACCACGTGAAATAACTTATCTGGCTCACATACTTCTTCAACTGTTGGGTCTCCCTCCCCATCTCTCCTGTGTGTGTGAATATCGCACTTGAGTCGAGGGCAACGCTTATCAGAATACCCATATTTGATTGGCTGAGCAGCATCACGTGAGATGGTTTACAACGCATATAATTGGTCGGTGTGCTTCCTGGGCCGCTGAACGAGTGCCGTAAAAGGCTAGAAAAGCGGCACCAGTGAAAATAGAAGCGCTCCATGAAAATGTGATAATTCTCAATTATCTATTAAATCCAGAGTCCAGATACAACGACGTCTGGGTCCGGACTCGGACTATTAGTGACCCGTGATGTATAGTATTACTATGATATCCTATATACTGCTTACGGTTACCACAGTACCCTGATCCACCTTTTCATACCCAAGCCAAGCAGCATCAGTGCTGCACAATCCTGATTTAGAGGGCTTGAAACTTGGTCATATAGTTGCTTCATACCCTCTAACATCAAACACTATCTTTTCTAGCTTCATTTAAATGGGATAAAAAAATACATTTTTAAGAGGCAACTGGCATTTGTTTTGGAAGATTCTTGCCATAATCAAGAAAAACAAAGATATCCTTTAGATCTGCAGATCTCAGACCTCAGGAGCTGATGTAGTAAACAAATACTTTACCAACCAAGCCAAATTCACAGTGACACTGGCACACTCGTAGTCGTTTTGTAGCTGTGCCCTACAATGAAACAAGGGCAGTGGGACACAAAGCACAAATCAACAGACAAACACACTTGATAACATAACGGCCGAGGATCTATGATCTCTATGTGTTGTCTTCACCTCAGCTGCTGCTTGTTTATCTCAGTGCTACAGGTGTCGTACGAGAAGACACGCAGGTAAACATATAAATGAATTATTCTTACAACACAGGCGATATCATTTTAAATGTTTCCTTTTTTGTGTATTTTGTCCCCAGGAAACAATATGTGAAATAATGAAGAGGGTAATAAGGAGAAACAAAACTGAAAAATATAAATATATAAATGAATTGAAAAGATGAATTGGAATGGACTGAAATAGAAAGTAGGACTCATAAGCATCACACACACACTATCATATAAACAGACCTAGTTTGAGCACATAAACACACACACACACATACAAAAATACACCAATTTGCACACCTTCAGGAGCTGGGAGCAATGCAGCTTACGCTGGCCTGTGATGTTGGTTTGTTTGTGTGTGCCAAGGGAGTGATAACCTGCTACTGTAAGCTAACATTTCCAAACAGCTCCAGCAGCAGATCACACTTAGAAAATGAATGGGCAGATTGCATCTGTGTTGGGATGTTTGGCGGAGAGATGTCTTATAGGCAGCTGGTCTCTTTGTCAGCAAAAAACACCCATGGGTTTATTGATTTTGAGCATGCTGCATTCTTATCCTCTTATTTTGACAGTAGTCAAAAGTTGGTATCTCAGCTGTTGTTGAGGAGACATGGATGCTTGATTTGAGTTACTTTCATTTATTGTTATAGCACCTCAGGACACCCCTCCTTTGCTACTTACTTACTATACTTGTTTGAATGGTGAGAACCAAAGTGACAATTGAGCAGCTACAGTTACTATTTCAAGTGTGATCCTGATCGCAAAACAAGGACATTTTACCATCACATTTTGTCAAATTTCCAAACTGAATAATATAGACCCCAGGTGTGACTTTTTTATTTTTAAAGCCAAAAGAGAGGGCCAGGAGAAAAATAATAATAATGATGGGAGCCATCAAGACATTTGGAAGGGAAGACACAAGATTTCACCTCACTTCTGACCACATCCAAAAAATAGTTCAAATTAAATATACTGAGTCTGAGACAGTAGAATCAGTGTATAAAAATACTACTAAAAATATTAGTACACCCAGGCTGCTACAACCCCCAAAACCTACCCAAAACATGACCTCAGGGCACAAGATTCGTCAAGCCCTTATCTGTAAAGTAAACAAATCTGAAAAAGGCTTTTTAGTTTACACATGTTAGCATGCACACGAACACACACACACACACACACACACACACACACACACACACACACACACACACTAAGCGATTCAGCATTGATCAGCACTCCAGAGAGTGGACCTCTTAACTATTTTATTAATAATTGATACAGGCCACAAGAGCACTGGGGTGCTCATCTTTACTTAGCATATTAAGGCTGGACCCTTTTCCCTTCAAGGCTTAGAGGCAGAAGCCACTTACTGGAGGTTTGTGGCTACCACATTCGCATGCTGATGACATTTAGCTGAGCGGTGTCTCAAAGGACCTTATTTAGCTGATCTTTAAGACATGGCTGTAAACTGGCAGACCAAAGTCATAATATCAAACCCAATAATGTGGATTGGAGTGAATCCACAAGAGACATCCTTGTTTTCTCTATTATCATACATATTTGTCATCGCAGCATCTTTTTACGGAAGAAGTCCCAGGAAAAGGCTCGAGTGAAGAGGAAAATAACTCTGTACTGTATCTGCTGTGTATTATTTTTTTTTAATATAAAAATCCTGCTCGTTATTGAAAACATGACTTCTCTGTGTTGTTCTGTCACAAAGGTAAAGCTGAACATAGAGTGAGAGAGTTGGCAGATACCTTTAATGATTTGCTCTGTTTCGATACGTCTATATCGGAGGCAGTCACGTACAGATGACACAATCCAGTGTGATGCCTCTAAGCTGACACTGGCAAAGATCAGCAATGACGGCAGGCAATACACATCCTGGCATTTCCGTGTGATGTAACTGCTTGTATACTGTGGAACATTTAAGGCCCCGGTGCACCTGAGGCTTTCAAACAAAAAAAAAACTAAATGTTTTTGGTGTCCCGATGAGCAGTGAAGGTTTGAGTCATGTGTCATGTGGAAGCGTGGCGTGGTTGCTCTTAGCCTGATTCAGCACCATATAATATGTATCACAGCCCTGCATGATTGTCCCCCAGATATCAGACATTTCAGCAGATCCACACATTTTTAGATTGAAATTTAAAAAATCCAAACGGACCAAAGCAGCCCTTGACTTAAAGTCACCAATATGTTCGAGAGATTTTAAATTTAGTGTGATCACTAATTGAGTAGGTATTATGCACTTGCTGAAATACAATATCATGCTCAAATGTAGCAAAGCCTGCGAGCTAACTCAGGCAGCCAAACTAGATTTGGCCGCTGCACACATATATCCGAAGCACACTTTTGATAATGGCAGTGTCCTCAACACAGAGCTCTGCTCAGTCTTTAGCTGCAAGCCTGCTGCCATATGTGGTGGGGAAAAAAAAATCTTTTTAACTTCCCTGTGAGAAATAACCGAGATGAGAAAACTCTTCAAATATAAAAAAACATATTTATTGAACAGACACTAATAATAATTCAGCTGAATGGATAGAGCTCTTTCCCCACAGATGGTTTGGAGGTCTAACAACAAGGAATAGTATAACAAAGTATTATATGCACTTTATCTCCCCCCCCCCTTCGCAGATGTCCTCCTCCTCCTCTGCCTGCCGATGCATCCACCAAGGCCAGGTTCCCGGCCTTGGTATTGTTTTCGCGGGAAGAGGGGTTAGACATGAAACATTCGATATGATAACATTTATTATTTGGGTTTAAATGAGTCCGGATGGTCTGCATATATGCAGGTTTAAGAGATGCAAGTTATAACTAGAAGAACAATATGATAAATTTCCACAGCACCATACAGCCACTGAATCCTTAGAATCCTTAGGATCTTAGAATCCTTTTTTTTTATGTAACCCTCAGAGGGCTTTACAATCAGTAAACAGGTGTCAGGCAAAAAGAAGAGCAAACTGCTTATAAAACAGTTTAGATGAGGATACAGATATGTTTCACCACATGTTTAAAAGCAGTAGCTGTGATTGAATCTAATCAAAATCATCTCAGTGTGGTAGAAAGGGACTCCCTACATTTTGTTAATTGTGTCTTCCTCAACATTATTTCTCTGGTAGATGGAACGCAGCCGACAAAGTGTGTCCTCAGAGCACAGCCAATGCCCACATAACAGACTCATCACCAAGGAAGCAAAGAGCTCACAGCAGTGCAGGAGTCATTGTGCACACCCTTATGACAACACAAATCCTCTTCCATCCTCCTCTGATGCCGACATGGCTTGCGTGTTTGTGAGCGTGTTTAGTCTTTTTATTCATGTATGTACATGAGGGCACTTGTATGTACACCCTTTTGTGCATAGTATGTGGGGGAGGAAGAGGAGGTGTCAAGCACACAGTGCTATCCAGGAAAAGATTGTTCTGTTCTTGTAGATATGTGTGGGAGGACACTGTGGAGTGGGGTCACCTGGGACCTTGGATTCTCAGGGAATTAAGGAATTACTTACCCTGACTTCAATTTAAATGCAAATGTTGGGAATGTGAGCTCCTAGAATAGTCCAAAGACACCAGGAGTGGACAGGAAAGTGGGCTGTGTATGCTTGTAGAGGGATGTTTAGAGTATATTACCCATGATTGGTTGTTGTCAGTAAAGATTTCCAAGGGCAAGACCTCATTGCAGCTGCCAGAGAACAACCTGGAGAAGGTCAGCACACTCTTTGTGCCAACAACAGCAAGTGCAGCTTTGTTGTTTTCAAAAGCTGTTGATTACTCTGTTTGCTATAAATCTGGCCTTTGCAGCCAGTTTAGTAGCCTCGTTGGAGATGGTGACTCTTCAGAAACATGCTCCAAATTTCTAATTTCATAAAACACATTGTCATGGCTCAGCAAACTGTCTCCGTGCTCAGTATCAGAATCAGAATCAGAATCAGAATCAGAACCGTTTATTGCCAAGGAAGTTTGCACCTACAAGGAATTTGTCATGGCGGGTGGTGCATAACATTAAACAATAACATTAAACAATAACATTAAACAATCAACAACAATCATCACAGTGCAAGAAATAGCAACATATTAAAATTTACAATAGAATATAAAAGAATATAAAATAAAGTGCACAACAAACAGATAACAGGACTGTAAACAAGTGAAATGTAAGTGAAATGTTAAAAGTGTCGAGTGTGTTTAAATAAAGAAACATAGGGATGTGCAGGGGAGTGACCGGTAGGAAATTGTCCTGGGGATGACAGAGTCAGTGGGGGTCCTGGGCTTTGTTGATGAGCCCGACTGACGATGGGAAGAAACTGTTCATGTGGCGTGAGGTCTTGGTCCTGATGGACCTCAGCCTCCTGCCAGATGGAAAGGGCACGAACAGTTTGTGTCCAGGGTGAGAGCGGTCGGCTACAATCTTTCTTGCTCGCTTCAGGGTCCTTGAAGCGAACAAGTCCTGGAGGGACGGCAGATTGCAGCCAATCACCCTCTCGGCAGAGCGAATGATGCACTGCAGCCTGCCCTTGTCCTTGGCAGTGGCTGCAGCGTACCAGACGGTGATGGAAGAGCAGAGGATGGACTCAATGATGGCTGTGTAGAAGTGCTCCATCATTGTCTTTGGCAGGTTGAATTTCTTCAGCTGCTTCAGGAAGTACATCCTCTGCTGAGCCTTCTTGGTGATGGAGCCGATATGCAGCTCCTTGAGGTCCTGGGTTATGATGGAGCCCAGGACTCCACAGCGTCGAGATACTACTCTGCAGCACATCATTTATTATTTGTATCCCCCCCCCCCCCCTCGTTATTTGTAGGATTGTACTGAGTAGCAAATTAGAGGGAGTGAATGAGTAAAACCACTTGTGCGAACATGAAAGAGATGGCAAATGGTGAAAACAAATTGAAAACTGAAACTGTCAAAAGAGGGCTGAATAATAGCCGAGGTCAGAGAAAAAGAAAAAGAAAAGCAGTGGGTGGGTGCAACACTAGAAGATCGCTGGAATAAGAGAGATTTATAATTGATGTCAAATGTACAGTCCATTACCAACAGATGGTTCATCTTACTGAGGTTATTTGGAACCGTGCAGTGAAGTGTCATAGCCTTATAGGTAGCACATGATTGTGGCAAAACTTTGTAGCGAATTTCGACAAAGAACATTAACCATCTTCAGAATTTGTTTATAGTATAAGCCTTTACATGAGTCATTGATCAAATCTCAGTCATTTCTTAAAGGCTACACTTATTCATTGGAAACATATTAACTAGACTAGATCAAGGTGACACATATACAGATACAATTATATGCAGGTGTCTTACTCACATGGATTTTTCTGGATGGCTTTGGAATAATTTTCCACACATTTGGTCCAAATCTAGCCTGATGTGTTTCTTTAGAAATTTAGGGTTCTTGACTAAAGTTTGTTTATTTGAACAAATCTTGTCCAATCAAATGCTTGCTGGGATCGACCCATCAGCGGGGTATTTTGCCCTGATTTGCTGAGAACTACAGTCCCTTTTTTATTTTTATTTTTTTAAATGAAAGTGTATACCGTATTCAGACCCATGTTTAACACACCCATGTGTTCGATAGAGATGAATGCGCTTGAGTAAGAGCCACAGACACAGTGAGTCAGAAAGCATTGAGAGACGGATAAGGCATTTATGGTTTTGGTCTCAAATGGGATTCGTAACAATAATAGAAATAGAGAATATTACAGCTAATTCTGAAATGAATACAGTCACATAAATTGACTTGTGATCCTTCTTCAGCTCGGCACAAACCCCTATTCTTGGAAGATTTATGTGAGAGGGCCCTGAGCTCTAATGTCCAGCTGAGCAGACCTTGAACTGCGGGGGGATATGGCCTATCAATTATTGAAGCGAGAAATGGGTTATCTATTATTGCTGTGCACAGAAAAGAGTGTTGCACTTTTATCACCGCAGACAGTTGGAGAATATTCCTCATTAAGCAAGCCCTCTGTGAGTGGGTGACAGTGATTAGTGGTGGAGAGGACACATAATACTTGATGAGGCTGAAGTGCAGTATTAGCCTTTGTTTCATGGAGCTTGTGTTTGGAAGTGGAGCAGAGTGCACCAAGAGTTCCTATGTTCTCTCCTCCTCACAATAGAGGCAGCAGAGTGGAAAATCTCTGGATTATGAAGAGCCTGACTGAGGCAACTGCACACACACACACACACACACACACACACAAACCGTTACACACATGCTCTACTCACCCCATTTATGTAGAACTCTGTGCACCTGCACTGTACACACAACACAGTGATCATGGGTATTGCAGGTATTGCAGTGTTACTATTATGGGAAACTGCTGCTGCCCCTAAGCTCCTCTCCTCCCGTCTGCTCCCTTCTCATCCTCTCATCCTCTCATACATCAACTCCCCTAAGCAGCGGTGAGCTGGGCCCCCAGGCTCGCTTTTTCTCCCAGCCAATGACGCTATTAGATAGTTCATTTTGTTATCACAGCCCAATGGGATTACGGCCATGCTCTTGTCTCAGATAAATATTGGATGTGACGAAGAAGGCCTTGAAACACCACAGTGCACATTTCTCTTCCACCCTCGCCCATTATCTCTGTTTTCCACTGAATGTGAGTGTAAAAGATGTATTCTGTTACAAGCCATGGTGTAGATAGACGATATGAGATGACAGGAGAGGTGGTTTGAGTGGGCCCTTGAATTGTAATGAGCCGGCAGGTATTGGGACACAGCCATGTTGCTACACAGCCTCTTGTAATGGGATATATAAACTTAGATTGATGGACCTGTCATTGCTTGGTCTGAACATATGGTCCGCATTCACCTGAGACATTCTGTGCAATCTCTGTGCATATACAGTTCAAATCTATTTCTAAGCAGATCAAAAAAAAACTGCATCAGTCAGATGTTTTAGTTTTTTGTTTCATAACTTCCTGCTGATCTGCAGAGACAGTTAATCAACACTTAATATGTTGATTTTATCCTGACTGCTGTTTTGGGAAAATACCATCTTGTCCTGCTTCTCTTCCCCTGTTTTTATTTCAATTTGTTACCATGAAATAAGACATGTGCCATAGAGCCCCGCCCCCTTAAGTTACTGTTGGCAAGACTGCAGTTTACAACGATACCGGTTGTAAATTTAGCAGTCAAAATTTTAAATATTTGCAATAATATTTCCTTGATCAAAGAACAAAAGAAGGGTTTTACGTTTTAGATGCCGACTGTTGATTTTTCCAGTTGTGATGACACCTGCAGTCATGCTAGCATCGCTCTGAAACACTAACTAGCTTGACAAATAACACTCAAGTAAGTTGAAAACTCTCTCTCTAGGTGAATTGTACATTTTTCTAGCTGAACATGAGAAGCATGAAAAAGGGTCTCAACCTGCATTTGCCATGTTAACTCTGCTGTGTAATGATGCAAAAAAGACAAAAAACAAAAGCTTAACTGTCTCATGTCAAAATTCTCTTCGGGTGATAAATCATGTGTAAAACACAGAGGTAAAGGAGCAGCTTGTTAGCCCGGCTAGCTGCAATATAAAGTACACATATGTTGTTCAGAAATACCTAATTACTTGTTCAAGCAACACAAAGGTAAGATTTATGCTTGAAACTATATGTTTCATTTGCATGAGAAAAGGCTTTGACGTGAATCCGTCATTTTCACCCAGGGTGAACCTCCCCACATCTAATACAGTGCAGGACGGCAGCTGTGGCTCAGTGGGTTTTAACAAGAGGGTTCGCGGATCGATCCCTGGCTCCGACTGACTGCATGTCAAAGCGTCCTTGAGTGAGACACTGAACACAGTTGCTCCCCGGCCGCTTTACAGCAGCCCACTGCTCCTAAAATGCGTATGGGTTAAATGTGTGTACCTGTATGTATATGACGATTGTAATCATGTTTAAGTCTTTAAGGACAGAGCTGATAACTTTATCCTTAAGTCTTTAAAAACCCAAAGCTTGGCAGCTCTACCGTGCCTAGTTACTGTTGCTCAGCTATAATTGGACAAGGGTTGTTTGGTGGGAGGGCTTTAGCAAACGGTCTGTTACTTTGTGTGATTGTAAAATGTTGGCTTTTCATTCATAGCTGTTTGTGCTTTCAGTGTTTTCTTGTCAGAGCAGTGCTGTTCTCTACCTGGTGTGTGGTGGTCATGGATACACGCTGCGTCTGCATTTAGGTGCATAAGGCCTTAACTGCTTAACTCGATCATGATAATATTCTCCAAGCCATCATTATCATTCATTGTAAATGTGATGCTGTCTCCTGCAGTAGGCCTTCCAGCAGTGTGGGGGCTGCTCTGTTCTGCTGTTCTGTGCTTCTCCCCATCATACAGAGCTGCAGCTCATTCTGGCAGCAGCAATCGGATTAATAAATAAACAAGATAGCAATTGTCCACAATGAAATATTCAAATGATACGGCTGTTTACTAAAAGGACACTCATCCTGGAATTGCAAGCAGTAATCACCCATGATGACGTGACATGTCACAAACAACAACAACCTCTCTGTCTTCCACCTTCTCTCTTACCTCAATCCACCCTCTGCAGACGATTGCCGTCCGTGTATCTTGTACTTTGCCTTCAGTCGCGTTGTGTTTAAGAATAATGTACAGCAGAATTCCAACTGATATATGACTCAGTACTGATTTACCAAGTGTGCTTTGCAAAATATAGTGTCATCTCTGGTTCCACTGAAACATACATTTACATATGTGCCACTGCATGCATTAGCTCTCTGTTATAATCCTTTCATCTTGCACTGTGTGTGTGTGTGTGTGTGTGCGTGTGCGTATGAGCGGCCATGTATACTTGTGTGCCTCTGTGATCTTGCTTTCTGTCTAAGCACAGCATTGCAGAGCACAAGCTGCATACTAACCCAATCATTAAGACATAAATGAGAACATCAGAATCTATCTGCAGTCTTGCACACAGCAGTCCCGAGATAGAGAGGCAGAGGGAGGGAGAGGGGTGGGGGAAGGGCTGACCAATTTATCTTCAGTCTCTCCTTCCTCCTCTTCTAATGTTTGCATCTCCCCATTTCTCTCTTGCTTTCCCACTTCCTTACTTTCTCTGACAGAAGCACAGGGGCGGGATGTGGCCTGGTTGAATATATCAGACTCAGACTTCTTGCCTGTAGTTTTTAGTCTAATTGGGGCCAGCAAAGCAGCTAAGTCTCAGACTTGGCCCAGACAATGTGACCCCATCGGGTTCTACCGTTCCTTTCTAATTCTGTCCCGCATTTCAAAAAATTGGCCAATCCTGTCCCACTTTCCCGTCCGCATGTGAGATAAAAATAAAACGTCAGAGAGAACATGAAAAGATGGAAAGCTTTGACAGGGAGTAAAAAAACGAGGTAAAAATGGCAGAGAAGAGAGGCGATACCTGTGTGCTGTAGTGTTGTTGCTAGAAAGAGTCAAAAATGTAGTCTCAGTGTAAAAAAAATGTGCTTCGCATGAGGAGGAATGTGTGAAGAGAAGAGATCAGTGATCTTTTAGCAGATGCCACGCTCTAGCCAGAGATGGGAATGAGAGGGAAGGTAGGCAGAGTGACAAGAGAAGGCATGCTGAGGGATTTGGGGGCTGCGACTCAGGTTATTGAATCCTTGAGGTCAAAACAGGCACTACTGACCTTTCTGGCTCTCTTGGGAATGATTCCCATAGGGACCGTTACATCTTCCTCTGTGGCAATGGAAAGCTTACTTTGATCAGTGCAATGCTTTGTAAGCTTCAGGTTATATGACGATTCAAGCTGCAGTACAGAGACCTCGAGTTCCACATATTGTGCATGCCTGTGTGTGCCCCTACTGTACATAGATGAGCATGTGCTTACATAAACACACGCATACACATAACATGGAGCATTGTCCTTGAGTTTGCTCCTTCTTTGTGGGATACTGCTATTAGAAATTGATCTTCTCAGAAGCATTGCTGACGAAGCACTTTTTGTCTGACCTGGTCTGTTCCAAAAATACCCCAAATAAACACATCATTTTCCTGTCACTTATGATGTGTTTGAGGGCTGTAATTCCTGGTCCTGTTTTGCATTCTACAACATCAGCATGTAGTGAAATCTTGGTTAGAAGAGCAGCTTCCCAGGCATGAGCTGGCAGCTTAACCTTTTTATCAGGAAATGACTGTCCTGGCTTGATGTAGAATTCGTTGACAAAAAACGCTCTATATTGTTATACACAGCCAACAGGCATAACCACTGTATACACCGTGCACCATGGGGGCCTAATCTGACGTAAAGTGTGAAATCGAAAGCTAATGACATTGTGCATTCGTGGTTAATTCTATTTTTTATTATGACTACCACCCTGCTTTTAGGTGATGCTGAAATCAACTTGTTTGAAATTCTTGTTGATAAATAAATGTCAGGCTGATCAAATATAATCATAAAATGATTTGTCGACAATTTCATTTAATCACCGTGAAATCATGCAATTTTGGTAATTGGCTGTAACACTTGAGTATTTAATTTAATTGCGTTCAACCTTGAATATGAAAAAATGATATTCAATTCTCTGAGAGTTTTGGAGTTATTAAGGTTCGGAATCAAATCTATTGTCAGTAGAGCTGGCCTCTACACAGGGTATGTGGTGTGTGTGTGTGTGTGTGTGTGTGTGTGTGTGTGTGTGTGTGTGTGTGTGTGTGTGTGTGTGATGTACTCTAGCAGCTAGTATTGGGTTCACAGACAGCTTGCTGTTGGACCTGCCCAGACAAGACCTCCATTATCAATACCTCCTCACCTCTGGTAGCTGCACATCTGATAATTAAACAGTTAGTGCCCATTTTCTGCTGTGTTACAAGAGATTGTGCACGTACGTGTGTGTGTGTGTGTGTGTGTGTGTGTGTGTGTGTGTGTGTGTGTGTGTGTGTGTGTGTGTGTGTGCATGTTTGGTTGTAGTTCTATGTGCAGTAACTAAGGATGTTTATAGAATACGGTATTTGTTTTTGAATCTCACATCATCTAGGCCTCATGCTGACAGAGCTTTATACACTATGAATTTATATAAAACTGAATTTAATCCAGATAGCGTACTCACACTCAGGGCATAATACAATTCATATCATTATAAAACGAGTGATTTGGGACACTAGGTGAGAGGGTGACAGTGGGTGACTTTTAAAAGGTGGGAATAAAGACAATAAGGATAAAAACGGTTTCCTGGATGAAATAAAACCATGTTTAAACTTTGTTGGCCACACTTAACGCAGTTATTACAATATCTTTAAATGGCAAAATGTAGAATTGCTATTTTTTTTTAACTTGTTATAAGTAATACTATGATGTAATCTTAAAAATGCAGAGCTTGAGCACAGTGGCAGCAGCGTGGAGGATTTGCTGACTGGCACACAACGAGGACACTGACCTTGGAATCATTAGGTTCTCTACAGAAAGCAACGAGTTGACTGTTAAGTCTTAAACTGTTCACAACATCAAAGTATCAATTACTGAAGCAGAGATAAACTTTATCAACGCACTTTGAGGATTCCTCCCTCTTTTCTTTCTGACTTTATCTTTCATACCAGATAAATATGGATGGAATAGTTTTCTTTTTACGAAGAAGTGATTAGCAATT
Source organism: Anarhichas minor (assembly GCF_050575085.1). Taxonomy (NCBI): domain Eukaryota; kingdom Metazoa; phylum Chordata; class Actinopteri; order Perciformes; family Anarhichadidae; genus Anarhichas; species Anarhichas minor. Next base: position 4,660,653 of record NW_027466450.1, read on the forward strand.
TGAGGGGAGTCACTAAAACAAATGTTTGTGGATGGACACAAACACATATGGTGGTGCTGTGCCCATTTGATTTAGGTACCTTTTTGACAAAAAGGTAATTAACTGACCAAATTGGCACACTCAATTTTGAGTGATCCGATCCCCAGGGCCTGACATGGCTGGCCTTGCTGAGTCAGTGGCACCTGTGGGAGGAAAGCCCTCTGATAACAAGCTAACAACTATAGCATATCAATACTGTAAAGACCTTTGAAGACACCACCGTCATCTCTCTCTAACTCTTTCCTAACTGCCTGCGTGTGCTTGCTTTACCTGTAAAAGAGATAGAAACACAGCAAGCAGACGTAGCACAGCAAAGCCAGAAGGAGAGCACACAGCACAGTGTGTTTCTGAAGGTGAGCGTGCATATCTGTTATGTTTTCTGCTGGCAACCTTGTGTAGGCCCCCCTTCCAGGCCATTTTTCATCCAACTGCTGCAGTACACACTGCAGAGGGAGACAAGGGGGAGTGGGGTGGGATGGGGTGGGATGGGGTGGTGGGAGTCATTTATAGCAGCAGGAGAGATAACAGTTCCACGAAGAGAAAGGGATTTTCCTGTGAAACTGTGCAGTTACGGTGAACAGTTGTCTGTTGCTTTGATGTCTTACAGTATTAAACGGGTCCGCATGGCTGTGATGCAGGAACGGGACCCCACGGAGGCAGAAAGAGTTGATAACTGAGCTGCAGGTGCACGCACATGCATACAAGCGTGGCCCAGTAAAGCTAACAGCAGGCTGTATGACTGCAGTGGGTGTTGATTCATCACTCTCACTCACAGTAGGTCCATCTTGCTGATAATTATCTTTGTCAAATGAATTATCAGTGTGACAGAGCCGATGAATTACAACCTCGATTAATCAACATTAAGGGCAAATGTTTTGTTCATACGGATGTGCTCCCTGTAGAAAATGTCTTCTTTCTTCTTCATCCATCACCATCCTCACATCCATCATTTTTCATTGTAGTACCTACTATCCGACACTTTCGCCGTATTTTTTTATAGAGAAGCTGTAGGGTTTAAAGTACCGGGACCACAAAGTGTGAACGTTTGAGTGGTTGGTTAGTGTTTCATGCTGCTGGAGGATGTGGTTAACGGCATGTTTTGCTTCACTTTTTGTGTACTGTGACGCTGGCTTTCTGGATGTGTCTCGAGATATTCTGAAATGAGATTTAGGAGTGAAGTCGTTAACACGTTGTATGTTTACTTTACTCTTGATCTGCATGGAATCAGCTGCTTAACAATGTTGGGGTTGTATTAATAACTTTGTTTTAAAATTACTTAACGTTACCTTTGAGCCACGTTAGCAGAGCTAACATTAAAACAATGTTTCCTAGTTATTACTTGATGGGAGCTAGCAATCAGCAATAACTTTGATTGTAAAGTTACCAAATTCGCTAACTTTTTGTAGTTTCAGTTGACCTATATGTAAAATATCTCGCATCTACTCTATACTGACTTGGGCAAAGTGATGCCAGCCTCCCTGATCTCTTTGGTCCTTTTGCTGTCAACCAGTTGCAGCTGGTGCTTGTAAATAATACCCAGGTAAAATGGCGGACGGTTATCCCATGAAATATGAGGTAATGTTGTATCCACTCTTTTATATCTATGGTTTTCTTAACGTTCACACCGAGCTCGTTGTTTTCAGAACGTTTTGCGGGGGACGTCTATTTCTTAACTTTCACGAGATGTTCTTTCAGAACGTCATTCTCCTAACAGAACATTTCACAGGATGTTGTTTTCCTAATGTTCACAGAGCGTTCACAAAGTAGAGTAAGAGCAACGTTATACATATCAGTCCTCCATGAAGTCCATGTACCATTTGATCGTGTGGTTAGTTGACTAATGTATGTAAACTTGCTACCGAACTGTGGTTACATAAGCTTCAAAATGAGCCACAACTTGACCGTGTGCATGCGTCGTGCGTGTGCTTTGGTACTTAAATGAATAGCACTCCACCCCCAGTAGTCAGCTGTTTGACCGGTAGCCAGTGCTTATGAAAAGCCAATCACAAAAGTGACACTGCGTCTTCATGTTGTATAGGTCCAAATCAACCAATCAGATATTAGTAAAACATGTTTCATTCGTGGTGAAGAGAGGATACTTGATGTTGGTGGGGCAGGAAGAGCATTTGGGGGTGCATTGTGAATAAGGCCCAAATAACTCAGGTGTAAACCACTTCCTCTTGTCCTGTACTTTTTTGGCTCCTGAGTCGGAATTCCACACGGAGCACACACGGAGCAGACGGAGAGGGAGGGACGTCACAGTAACCACTGAGACTTGTTTTCTTTCATACAGTACAATCATCCCCTTCATGAAGGCAGGTACTTCACTGTTCAAACCTAGCACATTTTCCTTTCTCACACGGTTCTATAAATGTGTGTGTGATTGGAGCTAGGTGATAACTTTATCAACTGGTCCAGACAGAATGACATCCTGACAGTAGGACCTGAAAAGGATCGTCTCAAAGACTCACACCTGCACCACCTGACACTCTTGTAGGCAGTGAACACCTCTTTCATTATTAATTCACATACTGCCATGACCGAATCTTTCATTCATTCCTTTGTGCCCCTGTACAGCTGCTATTTTGCAATTCAGCACTCATAAAGCTTGTGGTATTTTTCCCTTTTCTCTGAGAATGTCACTACATTGAAACACGGCCTGTCAAATGTCTCAGCTTAACAGTCTGGTGAACACGGTGCTGTCTGAAGTCTGAGGTTATTCTATTTTTTGCACACGTCCCCACCTGTCCCTCTATTTGTTTGGCTATATTCTCCTTTTAATAACTTAACTCAATTTAAGAATGTAAGTCCTTGGTGTATGGCAATTACATTAGCATGACTTTTATTTGCCAAATGAGCAGCCCATATTAAAAGATATGAAGTGGTGTTTAGCCGTTTGTGGTCTCATGTGTGTGTGTGTGTGTGTGTGTGTGTGTGTGTGTGTGTGTGTGTGTTTGCTATATGCGTGAATGTTTCTGTTGTGCATCTGCTACAAACAGCAGGTGGGTCATAATTTGAAACCAGGCCTCATGTGTCCACACAGTCATTCAAATATAACCTGAATGTAATTGAATAGCTGCCTCTCAGGGAGTTGCATGAGTGCTTTCTGCACCACTTCTCTTCCAATCAATGTATTGTTTTGGGCCTTCGATCTGCCGGCAGCCTTGCCTGTGCTTTTGTTTTACTATTACTTTCTCATTGGCTCCTCTAACCACCTTGGCTAAACCTGCCTGTTTGTTTGTCGGTCTCGTTGCTTAGATCATTAGCTACGTTACATTTTCTCTTTATAACTGCAGTTGACACTGTTTTTATGCTCGCCAGGTGCTGCCGCCCCAAGCTAATCAACACACACACACGGAATTGCACATACGAATATCACAGCCAATGAAATGGTAGCTCCTAAGTCAGCAAGGTAGTTCTGCAATGATATTGAATTTATTATACATGCACTTTCCTTGCAACGACCCATGGTTTGTTCTTTTTCCTTCTGTTTGAGTTCACGCTTGATTACATTCATCGACTTACCGGCGTGTTTAGTTATGCACACTCGGTTGTTTACATCTGTGAATGTGGATGCTGGTTTTTTTCGATTACATTTGGTGTGTAACCTTTGCAATTTGACCCTTCAGCCCCCCATCTTGTAGTGGAACTCCCATGGGGCATTGCAGCTACTGCTGCCGTAGGAATTAAAGTGATAGTTTACATGCTGGCTCCTACTAAAGCAGGACCCCTATTTGACCCCTCACATCTTGGACTGCCTTTCTGTCACTGCTTGAAAGGACTGCTCATTTCATCCAACACTGTGGAGAGCTTGCAGACTGTGCTTCTGGGGAAATTGCATTTTCTTCAGTAGACAGTATACAGTGCATAGGGTGCATTGATTTATTTCAATACCACAAAATTACATTTTGAAATGCCTCTTCTGAGAATATTTAAACATTTGTTAAAATCACAATTCCAAAAATATTCTCTCTATTTCTAGTTCTTTAACATAGTCAGAGTAAATACAATATATTTGCATTTTCTGTCTCCAAAGATATTCTTTGCTGTGCTTGTTGACTGTAAATTACTTTTTGCAGCAGGACATCTAACACCATTACGTGCTCTGAGACAAAATTCCTGTGAAAATAGTTAAAAAGCGGAGACAATGAGGCTTAACCTGAATTCACACATTTTTCATCATTTCCCTCTGTTGTTTTACCTCCATGCCCCAGTCTGACACAACTTAAAAGTATGCTAATACCAGGCTATTGTGCTGTACACTTGTCTTGGTTCATAATTCAAGCCGAGGATCATTTAAATAAGAAGAGCAGAAAAGAGGATAAAAAAATAGCGGATAGCCTCAACGCAGCGAAGCAGTGAATGGCTGTGTTCGTTGTAATTGACAAGGCGGCTCATGAGACTCCGCATGTGTTTGTGTGTCTGTGCCTCTCTGTAGCGCTACTGTACTGTACTGCATGTTGAAGAGGAAAGAGTTGCAGTAATCTGGTGTGTTGCTACCAGCTCCCTCAGCTTCTGTCAGCAGTTCAGCCACAACCACAACATTAAAGATGAGGCTCTGACAAGGCAGGGCCATCCGGGGCCACTTAAAACCAATACCACAGAGCAGGATAGGGCCTTCCATCAATTACAACCTTATTAGCCTAATCGTTATGAAATAATCCAATCCAGAGGACAGCTGAGACTCAACTCTGCAGATAAACAACAGGCAAGCAAACCAGTGGAGAGCAGGGAGGGGAGGGGGATGTTATCAAATATTGAGGCATTATTTTCTGTGATAGAAAATGATATCCATTGTAGAGCTGCAGATTGGATTGTAGTGCAACCTAAATATTTTCAATTGTCTCGTTTTAAAATTTCAAAAGCAAACTTTCTGCTTGCTTTGACGGCAGGAGTGTTTTTAGTCTTTCAGCCACAAGCAATGAACAAGTTTCCGGACTGACGTTTGCTGTTACAACAAGCACCGACTCTGTTGTGCTGAGCAGACAGACTTATCTCCTGATATCTCTCTTTACACAACTCAGACCACCACAGACATTCACTGAAGTTGTTGTTGTCATTTTCAACTTTAGACTTCTGTTCTAAACATCTGCATCTGTTGATCTCCACTGTCTTCTTTCCATTGACTTTGATTGCATTCATGCTGCCTCTAGATATCTCTGCATTGTGCAAAGAGATTGCAACTGAACTGAAGCATTTGCCGTGGAAATTGGGGTTTCTCAACAACTATGGCACTACGAATGCTCAACCTACAGCCCAAGCAAGTTAATACATTAGTTCTTTATCTCCATGAGGATGTTCTTTTACTTTATATCTATCAATTTACATGCATTACTACTAGAAGTGATGTAAATAACGAGTGATTGACAACACTAGTTCTGTTAAAGAGAGAAACTCTGAGAAACAGAGCAGGGAGTATAACGCAACTATGTTGATGTGCTGATGTGCTGTGTCCTAAATTGAAAGAATGGTGAACATGACTGTTGTTGTGATGATGGAGGCAGCCCGCCTAGGGAGTGCAGATGACGAGATCTTTCCGTAGAGTCGGCACGTCATTTTAACATAGTACGTGCCACCGCAACACAATGTGCTGTTAAGAGGTTGTGATCATATCATGTAATTCATGTGAGATCAGGTTGATCCTTTGCCATACATATTTACATTGCACTGATGTGGGCTACCCTTGATGAATAAATACTGAAGTAATGAATTATAGTACATTGCAGTTTGCCGTCTTTATTTGAAAATACATCTTGTAGGTTTTTCATGTATAAAATCACGACAGCTAATCAATCCATGAGGCCTGTATTGTGAGACTGTGTCAACTTCGCACCCTTATTGGGAAAGATGACGCAATGACAGGAGTTCAGCCAGCAAAAGCGAATGGGAGGTGTAAAAGGAGGCGAAAGTTGACAGAAAAAGGAGAATTAAAATTGGAGAGCCAGCTGGCTGACCTCTTACTTACTGAGTCGGTGATTGAGGAGAAAGCAGTATTTTACTCTCATTATATAAATGAGAGAAAGAGTCCATCCTACGACTATCTCTATCTTGACACTCCTCTCCCTATCTCTCTCACTTGCTGTCTCTCTCTCTCTCCCACTCTGAGATGTGACAGCAGGATGACAAATTACTCGTCACGGCTCTACAGTAGACTGGTGGTTGTGAGATCTCGTATGCAGCAGCAGCAGTGGGCTTCACTAACTGGGACTGAGTGCAAAATGACATGACTGTGTGGCAAATGGCCAAAAAGAGACACGGCACCTACACCACACTTCGCACAGAAGTTCTGCTGACTGGCAGGCTCACAGGACACGCCTGCCCTTTTTTGTTCTTGTCACATGGTCTAGGTGTCACCTTGATTTAACCCACTGTAGTTCTTTGTCCTTGTAAATAAGCATTAAGCAACACTGACTTGAATTCTGATGTAAGGAAATGTGACACCTTATCTGCTACGGAGGCAAAGCTAACGGGGCGCTTTGGGCGCTGTGTAAACACAATCTCTTCAGTTGTGATGTTGTTGATTATTCAGCTTTCGATTTTTTATTAATTTTGTCTGAGCCTCAGTGCAAATGATTGACTTTAACATTGTTTTCTGAGATTCTGCTGAGTAAGGGGAAATGTGTGATAAATGCCAAAAACAGAACACTACTTGACACTCATTGCCAGTGTCGTTAGTGTAATGTGATACGTTGCTGAATTTCACCCGGTTTGTCTTCGTGTCCCCTTGGCTGACAGTTACACGATGAGAAGTTGTCCAAACACCGGGACCAGGAGGACATGAGGTGCAAAATGTGTTGCTCAAGCAAAATGCAAAAGACAACCGTGTACTCTCACACATACATCGACTCACAAGTAATTTAGAAATATTTATCTAATGCTGTATGTACAAGATGTGACATTAGGTAATGCGGACACATTTTCATTTGTGACATTTAGGCAGCATTAGATTAGAGAGAAGGGCAGTGTGTGTGTGTGTGTGTGTGTGTGTGTGTGTGTGTGTGTGTGTGTGTGTGTGTGTGTGCGGTGTCCGCAGGAACCAACCTTATCTTCGACAGGAAATCCAATTATTAGCAATACAGCAATTTACTGTACGGTATGTGTGCAGAATGTCAGTATGTGCATGTGTTTAGTAATGCACGTATGTGCCTCTCAGTCTACAAAGAGCATGACAGATGATTCAGCCCAGCAGATATGTTCAAGCAATATTTACATAATGATTTAATTGTGTGATTTGTCTACTTACATGTTTGATTAGTATGTTTTTGCCAAAATAATTACACGTTGTTATGTTCAGGGATTTTTTGTTGTTGTAAATATGTGTGTCATCCAGATGAGCCCTACATTGCTATTATACAAATATCAACATACACATTGGATCTTGCTCTCTTCTTTTCTTTCTGGCTCACAACCACAACATGCACATTGAGTATCTACGGGGGAATGATATGATATATGGTCCAGTGCACTGTTTTAAGGCGTGATGATTAGCTCATAGCAGGTGCTAGCTTGCCTCACAGTCTCTGGAGTTTTTCACAGGAAATACCATCAAATTACTGCAGGTGATTATACCGCATGAGGCGACTAGCTTATTAAATGAGAGGAGACAAATTAAGTGCTTAGTAAATGATTTGTCCCCACTTGTGCACTTGTAGAGTTGAGAAAATGGGTGAGAAAATTCAAACAAATTACCACAAACAAACTCCAACATTACACGATGAAGGCCCTGTTTTAACCGCGAGCTGTACATTTGAGCTGATCTGACATACATAATAAGCCAATTGTTGTAACACGACACCAGTGTTTGTGTTATTCAATGTTAGTGAACTGATGATAATTCAAAATAAAAGCTATAGTTAATATCCTGCTGTGTTTGCATCAGATACCGGTAATAACTTAGATTGTTGTCTACTTTTGCTATAGCATTAAAAGAGCTGTCTATTTGCTAGCGATAGGTCATCCAATTCCCTGTTTTGATTCTTGAAGGCCCACCGACGAGCTTCTTTCGAATCTTTCAACCACAACTAATCTCATTGTCTCTTTCAGTGAAGTTCGCTCAGTTTTCATGTGGACAACTTTTGTTTGATTTTCATTTTACATAAACAAATCCTAAATAGTTTCAGAAAAACAGTTTAGCAACAGTGAACTATTATTGTCTAATGATAGTCCCTGCATTGATCTGAGAGTGATAACAGTAGTGAGGGTACTAATATGTTTACTTTAGAATTACAGTATACATTGTGATTTGACTTGCTGGTCCTCTGGTGCATTACATTTCAACCAGGAATTATTTCATGAAACATCTGTGTATTTGAGGTCATCCTTCTGAAAACTGAGCAATGCATCCGCAGTAGGCTACACACTGACGCTCAATTGTTCTTAAGAGGAGGTTGGGTCATACTGTATGTTGACTGACAAAGTGATGACTGCCCAGCAACAGCCACATTCATTAAACAGCGGATATCAGGATCACCAGGATATCTGCTCAGTGTGAATCAATAGCTGTAGAGGTCGTCGATGATGCACGTTCATGTGCGAGTCTGCATGTGTGTATATGCGTTTCATCCAGTGCAACCCTCCCTAACTCATTGATTTCCTCTCTCTGCACCCCCTCCACCCGTCTTCTCTCCCTCCCTTGCCCTCACCTCTCTGTCTCTCTGTCCTAGATGGTTTATAAGCCCTGGCTGTGTTCTCAGTACTTCCAGACCACCCAAATGCACTGCAGTAAGCGAATCCCCTGTGGTCAGTACTGCCTGGAGGTGCAGCAGCGGTGCCCCTTCGTCCTGCCCGACAATGATGATCTCATTCATGGAGGCAGCCCCAGTTTTATATGTACAGGTACAAAAAAAAAAAATCATCCTACAGTTTGTGCCTTTTTCTGTTTGTTTTTAGCCCCTGTGCTTGTTTTCTTTTAACCTTATTTTAAAGATTGGCATCAGTAATGTGCATACAGCTGCCCAGGGTACCAAACAACGCAACTGTGCAGCTGGAGAAAAGTGCTTTGTTGACTATTTGAGGGATGAAAGAGCAGTAGTTCCCCAAATCTGGGATTGGCAGCTATGAGTAACAAGTTGCTTGTACCTGGTGCACAGCACATCATGCTTTTGGCTTGAGTGTCTCATTGTACAAGAGTAAATAGTGAGGACATAGCGAGCGTAGTGTCCTGTTCAATGCAACTCTGATGATCACACAGTAAACACTTGACTTTACAGTTACAGGATGTTCTTTTTAATCACCAGATGAACAGGGTGATACACCATCACAACATATTCTGCCAATTACTCACAGCACCAAGAGGCATCTGTACAATGGTGGACTGTGACAATAAGTCTGCATGCTCTATCTGTACTGAACAGCTAATGGCACTCTGTGGGTCAGTGTTAGTGAATGTGCTTATCTCCAGCCATAAAAACACACACACACACACACACACACACACACACACACACACAAACACACACACACACACACTTACACGCACACACACACGCACTTACACACACACATCTGAATTCTAATTAATGCTTGACCTTGTCAAGACCAGGTTTTTGTCTCCACATACATGGAAGATGAGTGAGTGGGGGCGCAGTGTTACTCTGTGAGCAGATTTCTGTCCCCTCAACATGATGAATACAAAGGCACACGCTGACATCACATGTTGGTGCTGCCCTCTGGTGTTCATGTTGAACATCAGGTTACATTCATGTACAGTATGGCGGATGAAATAAAAGTAGTGCATGTGTTTCTTATTTGTGTACCCTTTTCTTTTGATCGTTTGAACTGATTCATTTGTTTATGAAGAGTACTAAACAAGACTGAATTTGTGGCTCTTTGAAATTGAAGGATAAGGCTATAAAAAAAATTCTATATTTTTGTTATTATTAACTACAAGAAACCAGAATCAACATTGTGTTGGTCCATCTCTAAAGAGTTTCTGATGTAGCCAGCCTGTCTGTGGCTCTCAGCTCCAAGCCCATTCCTGTCATCAGACGAAATCTTAAAAAGTGGGTCATACTGTAAATACTTACGTTCAAGATGAAAAGAAGAAAAGGCTAATTTTACTCAAACTGGAGGGATTATGAGCATTTGTCTGGGACTATTTGCAGCTGTAGATAAATACAAATCTTCTGTGTAGTGAAATGTACAGCAAGAAGTAGTGTGTGTGGGATTGAGTCAAAATAAACTACAGTGCTGACGTTCATCGTACTGAAGAAACCTTTCTACCAGTACAACGGTGTGACTTTAAAAAAAATAGTTGTAGGACAATCATGGGATCCATAGCTCATAAGAATAAGCTAAATCAGTCTTTAACTGACTTCAGATAATATTTAGTTTTTCATGGGCTTTGCTGACAAAACGGAAAATGTAGAATATCACCAAACCTTTAAAGCAGTAGTAAGCTCTTACCATGTGACATCTACATGTTCATTATGCTGCGGTGCACTGGGCAAGACTAATCGAGTATTTGGGTAAAAAAAGAAATAAGTGAGATGAAAAGAGCACGTGCAGGTTGCGTCTTTCACCTCTGCATCTGTGTATGTGCGTATTTAGTCGAAAACCCTGCAAACACAGTCGCTCTAAATGCAGATGATTGTCACAATCTTGCTGTAATTACATGGTTCCTCTTGTCACGGTTAAGCTGTTGACAGTCAAACTGTGCTGAGTGGGCACACACTTATTCAAAGTTCACTCTTCACAGTAGCATGCACACAGGCTGTGACAAACACCCTTTGCTTATAACGTCAGTAAAGCAGAAAATACGGTATCTTTTTTGACAATCTTTATGCAGAATTCAAATGTCAAAAATACTTCTATGGTGTACCTGTAGGCCTAGTTGCAAAGGTAAGACTACAGTAATGACAATAATGTTTCTGAGCAGAATATAAAAGAGACTTTAGGGGTGCAGCAGCATGTAGAATAGAGAAATCACACATTCAATACAACCTGGTTGTGAGATGGATCACTGCACTGCAGCTTGAGACCACACATGAAATGAACGAAACGCAAACAAGAAAACATTTAATCACCATTTCAAAAAAATCTCATACCTCACATTGAAAAACTTTAGAGCATTGCAAAAGGCCTGTATCTAACAATTATTGTCAATAAAGACTAATCAATGAATCATTTTGTCTTTAACATGTCAGAATATTTGAATCATTTCCAAAGCCCAAGATGACATATTCACATAGCTTGTTTTAGCTGTCACTATAAAGTGATTATTGATTAACAATCTATTCTATTCTATTCATTTTCTGTCAGTTAATTACTCGAATAATTGTTTCAGCTTGCAACTGCAAATATCTAAAACACAAGCAAATTAAGAAGCACTGACAATCAAACTTGTGTTTCCGAGTTCATAGAAATGTATTCTTACTGAGGTCCATTGTTGTTATTGTCTTTAATGTCTTTTGGTTCTCAAAGCAGTGCTTGTGGGGAACGTTGGAGAAGCAGCAATGCTCTTTTTGTGACAGAAAGCAAGTACAGGATTTATGAAACATGCTACATGGCAGCATCTTTAAGAGAACGTGTCAGCTGACTGTTTTTATCTCTACCACCACCCTTCCCCCGAAACAACCCCCAGGGCTGCTGGAGGACTATCCATCAGGTGTTGACCCAGATGCAGAGTGCTGTGACGTGCGGTGGGACTTGAAAGTGGACAACCGTTCCCGGGGGACCCTGAAAAGAACTCACCCGCCGTGCCAGCACCGTACCTCCCTCAGCTCCTCGGCAGCCTGCAGACTGTGTAACAGCCGGCTCAAACTCTGCCTGCTGGTCCTCGTCCTCCTACACACTGTTGCCAGCCTCACTGCATCCCACAATGCAACAGGACTGGGCCTCCCCGCCATCACGCCTCTGGAGGAGAGCCCTGCCAGCGAGGAGTGATCGAGCTGCCAGGAGGAGGTGAGGTTGTTGGGGTGGGGGATTCCCTCACCATGGCAACCGATGTGGAATAATACAGCCGCAGTTTTTGCGAACGGCGGGAGGAGCCGTGTGCCTGTGGACATTCTGCTACGCATACATGGAAAATGTGGGACGCTTTGAGACGAAAGACACAGAAATCAATCAAAACAAATAAATAAGTGAACAGACATACTAAGGGACTCAACCTGTCCCTTAGATAGAAAGGGGACAATGCCACGGCCTTTGTTGAGTGGGAAGGTCGGCTTCCCCATGGCTGATTTTCTCTCACTACGCTTTTTTACACTGTGTTCCAATTAATGGTTTCTGTTGCACTGGCTGACTATGGAATAACACAATCATATTCTCTTTCTAATGTTCATCATTTGTGTTTGTTTCTGGTTCTCTCATACAGGAAGAAAATGTGTTCTCTGAATAAGACGGATAATGTGTAAAACAAATTAGCTGCAAGTCTGTGTGCGTGTGTGCGTGCGTGCGTGTGTGTGTGTGCGATGGTTTGTGTTTCTAGATCTACTGTATGTGTGCGAGAATACGTGGGCGTGTGCGTGTATGCGTGTCTTTACACATGTGTGTATGTGTGTGTGAGAGGATGAGTGTCTGTCGCTGACACGTACCCGAACAGTCTAGCTAACCGGCAGGTGCAGCAATGATGTTTTTATGGACCCCCCCTCCCCCCAGATGTCACTTAGCTCTGCCATGTTGTCCACACTCCTGTTAAAACTTCACTGGGTTTTAAATGTGGTTCTGATATCCGTAACAAGCACTGTGTTTAACACAGGATTATGGTTTTTCCAACACTTTGTTTTGTGAGATAATCTATTAACACTGTTTTAAAAGGATCAAAACTTTTCTGTAATCATCAGTAAAAAGCTTACAGCTAAACTGTGAAACACAATAGGAACAAACAGGAAGCATTCCTCCGATATCACCAACACTGGTATCGCAATTTTATTTCAACTTAGGACCTCTTTTCATAGTCTTGACCGTGATTCCTATCAAGGCACTGCACTCACCAGTTTAAACTCATATAGCAGATACAATAACGGCTGATAGTTTTCCTGTGCAATGAAGGATTAGTATAAACATTTTAGGTGTACTCACTTTCAGTTTTAACACCAAACACAATGATTTAGATAAGCTGGATGGCTAAAATGAAAGTTAGTTTATAATACATATTTAATAAGATCTAACCGCTTGATTTTTTTGCCATTGGATTTCATCGTAGCGAAGTTGACGTGTTGCCTGATCTCAGCAGTTACTCTGTTGAGTAAAATGTTATCATAATCAATAAAACTGATGGCCAAAACTATAAAAGTAAGACCTAAGCTTTATTAAACCAGAATGACAATTTTTGTTTAAGACAAACCCTACCTTAGGGCTGAGCCAAATGAACAACTTCTTATCAAAAATAATTATACATAATATATTATAATAACAATAATTCAAAAGTTCTTAAAGAGACAGCCACATATTAGCAACTTTGTTGATCACTGCACAGGAAGTTACAGAAAGCACAGATAGGATCATTTTATCTCATAGAACAAAACATGAAACTGTGTTAAGCTTGTCTTAACCAAAGATGATATTTCAGGCGTTTTACCGAAACCCTATTCCGAGTGTGGTCACATTTTAGCAACAATGCTCAGCAAAGTTAACTGACATCAGGATTATTGCACTGGATCAATATATGTTATTTTTGTTCCAGATGAATAAGATTTTGTTATTTTAGATTTTAAAGGTACTATCCAGTCAAAATAATGTCTGCAAGGTTCCTTTGTCTCCTCTGCCTTAAGGACCTTAGTTATTTTCCCTCTCCCTGTTGTTCAAGTATGAATCATTTTATAAAAATAAATAATTACAGTTAGCGCCTCAACCAATACTGACGTCTTTATCAGTAGAGTCATTTAAACCTCAGGCCTTTTTATTCACAGGAAACATGATGACTGGATGTTACCTTTAAGGACTTTTAAGGACTTTAAGTATCACTAGGCAAGTTAGCGTGCTACTTGCAGTAGCGTGAAGGAAAATCCCCTGTCCACCAATAGGCATATTACACCGTTACCCTGCTCCCTGGCCGTACAGTACGCATAGAATGACACTCTACATATCACCAACACAGAGACAATTTGTTCAATTTTGTTTCTATTGAATCAAAATGTGTAATCAATTTTCATGAACTGCATGTGGAGGCCTTCTGCAAGGTTATGACCGCCTCTTTTGTTAATTGTCCTCAGCCCCACTCCGCACTCCACTTCTGATCCCAAATCAGCTCCTGTAGCATGCCCCCCTGTCTTGTACTTTTCTCCTCAAAACATCAAACTAATGTCTCATTAAGTAAAGGGCTTATTAAGATATACAGTACAAACATTATCATCAACACAGTCAGACACACTTAACAACATGCACATCCAAATTGTTAGCCGACAATTAAGGGTAAAAACATGGCTCATTTCCTGTTTCTTTTCTAAACTCATACACCTGCAGTACGGAGGCATTCCACCGGCAGTTGCTGGAGAGCAGTAACAGAAACACATCCAGAGAGAGGAGCATGTCACTGTTTGTGTAAGCACTAATGGCATAACCTGATAATCGTCCAAGTCAGCTGACACTTATGTTTATTCTATACATGTTGACCAGCGTGTGAACAGAAAGGAATGGTGTGACCTTAAGGGCTGACTTCTTCTTTGGTCTCTTCGTTGTCTTTTGTCTATTCGATGAACATGGCTGTGAGATCAGGTATTCGAAGACGAACAGATGTTGTTGAATGCATTTTTTTCCCCACTCTCAAGTATGTTGATTACTTAAATGAGATGTCCAATAAGATATCTGATGTCAAGAATTTTATTATACAGCTTATATGAGGATTTAAAATGCATCTTTATTCACACCATGTCTATATAACCAGTATATTGGCTTATTTTTACACATATTCTGTTTGGTACCTGCCCCACTCTAGACATGACCATCCCTGCTTGCATGAAATACATAACTACTCATTGTCATTCAGCACAGTATACCCATGCCCATCTTGGATGACCGCAGTCAGTGATAGAAAAATGCTGCTATTCTATTGGCCGCCAGTAGATGGAGATATTTATATTCTTTTATATTGCGACTGCTGCTGAAGACCTATCACACAAGGACTGTCATATACAGATGAGTCAGGAAGGCTGAACTCTGGAGGAGAAAGTGATGGGCCTGTGAGTAAAAGTGTGCTGATGAGTATGTGTGTGTGTGTGTGTGTGTGTGTGTGTGTGTGTCTGTTGCTAACTGCTGTGTTCTCTGGAGAGCTCATTAGCGTTGATACGACCTTGGGGCCTGCAGGACAGGTGTGGCAAACCACTGTTTTTAGACCCACAGGGACCTGCTACATTAGTTTTCTCATTATTCACTGCAGCCCTAAAGCTGCATGGACTGTAGTATGAAACCATTGTACTGTACAATGTGTAATAACTGTGTCATTGCCCCAAGACCCAAAACAGACTCGGGTAGGTGTAGAGCTATTTTTTTCTGGCACATGCCTGATAGAATATTCCCTCAAGCCTTGTCTAAGAATGAGATGGTGCACAGAAGGTCAGGGGGAATGAAGTGGATAACGACCCGAAACCAGTGCCAAAGCATACCTTGTATTGAGTAAAATAAACCCAATAAAAATCTGATATGACACGCTGCTTCTCATGAGATTTCAGACGTAATGGGCAACAGGAGGAAAACAGGGTCTGTCAGTGTCGGAGGAATGTGCAAAGTCAGCAACATACAGGTTCCATCCCATAAGCCTCACACAGCCCTCACCGTGAACACATGTTGGCCTCGGGTATCTCTTCAAGTCATACGTGTGATTTCATTTTGCCTACCATGTCAGCAATTCATGCTGTGATGTAACAGCCATCACAAACCAACTGTTCGACATGCACAAAGAAACAAAACCATGTCTGCTCCACATGCAGACATGCATCCTCACTGTGGTTGCATGGGTGCGAATGCTGTGCATATGTGCCGTCCTTCATGCCGCTGCAGACATGTTCACACCAAGAATGCACCTTGTGTGCAAGGTTTCTCTTCCAGAATATAATAGAATTAGATTGGACCGATGTCAATCTCTGATTTGACTTCTGTTGGTAATGCAGGCATGCACACAACAGGTTACTCTGCTGTGATAATTCCATTTTTTAAGTGTTTTGGTTTGTCACTTTACACTGCATCATACTGAGAATAAATTGTGTAGGGTCCTATAGATTCAGGCTAGACCCCCTACAGTGGTCTGTCACATTCAATAACACACCAACCTACAACAACTAATTTAATGTTTTTTTCCCCTGCACTTATAGACTATGTATGCCTCTTGCCCCTCACCCCCAGTGCACCCACCACCAAATGGTATGCACACAGATAGTTCCCTCTTTCACTCCCTCTCAGCCTCTCTCTGTTTTCACAATAGTTCCGTTCTCTATCCTGTGGATCTATGCAGAAGCCCATTCCTTTTTTGGTTGTAAATACGTTAGTATGCTGAACAATGTATGTCTTTGCGTCCAGGTTTCCTTGTGTATTTTAAGTTGATGTCACGCTGTTACTTTCTTCTTCTTCTTCTAATTATTTTTCTTTTATTTTCGAGCGTCTGAAATCATTGATGTTAAAAGAGAATGTGGTGAGGTTTAACCAATAGACTCGTCCTCAGCTTCGCAACTTTATTGTGAAAGGTTGAGGTTCTGTGTGTGTGAAAGAGAAAGATTTATGATTATAGAAATGAAAAAGGTTCAAAGTCATATAGAAGTATCATTGCGATTATGATTATTATGATTACTATTATACTACCAGTATATTGTAATATTATAGATGCTTTAGTTCAAGTAACTTCTTTAATTTTTTTACAAACAACTTTGATGAAATGATTTATAAAACAGTCTCACAAGTCATGATCTTTTTGAAAAGTATGAAAACTAATGCTACAATGATTAAAATTGTGTTCTGATGAAAATAAATACAGACATATAATCTGTTCCTCTGTTGTGTTTTTGTATAATGTGAAATGTTTTTGTATTTTTATGTAACAGGCTTTCATAAACTAATAATGGAAGGGTGGACTTTTTTACCTTGAAGACGTGTGTGTGTGTGTGTGTGTGTGTGTGTGTGTGTGTGTGTGCGTGTGTGTGTGTGTGTATGAGAGGATGAGTGTCTGTTGCTGACACCTACCCTAGCTAACTGGCAGGTGCCAGCAATTACGTTATCGTGCACCCATTGGATGCCATTGGATTTCATTGTAGCGATGTTGACGTGTTGCCTGATCTCAGCAGCTACTTTGTTGAGTAAAATGTTATCATAATCAATAAAACTGATGGCCAAAACTATAAAAGTAAGTAAAAGTAAGCTTTATTAAACCAGAATGACATATTATAATACCATCAATTCAAAATTTAAAAAGGTTAAAATAAGAATAATTTGACCTACTGACTGACAAGTCTGCATATCATGTGTTGAACTGTTGTGATTTATAGATGCTAAACTCAAGCATCAGGTTTTGAAAGGGTCAGGAACTCTTTTGTAGGTGTTGTTAATTTTTGGTTAATTGCCTTTTAATAACTATTACACCTGGAATCAGCTATAAGAAGCCAGGCAGTAGCATGAACATTTTGCAATAGATCTTCTGTTGCTCAGTTCTTAAAGAGTTAGTCAGATATTAGCAACTTTGTTGATCACTGCACAGGAAGTTACAGAAAGCACAGATAGGATCATTTTATCTCATAGAACAAAACATGAAACAGTGTTAAGCTTGTCTTAACCAAAGATGATATTTCAGGCGTTTTACCAAAACCCTATTCCGAGTGTGGTCACATTTTAGCAACAATGCTCAGCAAAGTTAAGTAAATATATGTTTATATAGCGCTTTTCAAAGACACAAGTCACAAAGTGCTTAACAGGATTATTTCAGACAAGGAAGAAAACACATTTAACCCAAGGTGACCATACAGGACCAATCATTTACAAGATCAACACTAAACATATTAACAAAGGCACAATATACAGTCAAATACACAGTAGAAACATAGATAGAATGCAGACCTGGAGCAATAATTTTCCACAAGCCTCACAACGTTGGTTAACATATAAAAGAGTGTCTGAATCAGCAATTTCCACAACCTCTCAACAACCTGTGATGATGACACAAAGAGCAATCTCATGACATTTTCTAGAGAGGTGCTGGTGCTGACAACAGCTAATGATCCCGAACAATGCTCTCTGCTGGTGCACAACAGTGATGTCATGTTCAACAAGGTGATTGTCAGCTGTCCGGGGACAAAAAGTTAAGAAAAAAATAAAATATTTTATAAAAACCACCCACCTGACATTAGGAAACAAATTATGTTTCACTGTTGAATAATTAAACCATTTAAATTCAAGTCAAATTAAAGGTATGATATGAATAACATTTAATTTAATTTTTCACAATTTGCTTTTAGTCTTGGTGGCAAAATTGGTGTTTCAGAGGCTGTAATATCTTGACTTTAATAATAGTTCAAATACTACTACTAATAATACAACTAATAATAATAATTATAATAATAATGACAGCACTTTTTAAAACTTAAGTGACAAAGTGATTCACACAAAGCAGCTTTTAAAACCAATAAATTATTTAATCTAAATTGTAAAAATTCAAATTCAAATGAAAAAAATGAAATAAACACTCGTCTTTTTCAAGCTTCAAAAACCCTGGCTGGATGCTATATAATGCACCTCTATAACATTTGCTCTTTGGACACAATGTCTGGTAAGTGTCCATGTCAGTGCCGGTCAGACTCCATGAACTCTGTTTCTAATGCAGGCTTTCTGTCATAAATGTGAAGTCTCAAAGCACAAGCTGAGGTAACAGTGATGACATAACTATGATATTTTCACAGACTTTAGAAACATCCCTCCACAGCAGACATTGAAGGAAATCCCACTTAGAAGGCCAAACAAAACTTCCAATCACTCAATGATAGTAATCATCTTTTAAGCTTCTGTTCATTATGATGTTCCATAAGCTCCTTAACAAATCCCCCACATTTTACATTTCTTGTAAGAGAAAGGCTGTAGCGCAAACACAGCATGCAGTTCCAATTGAAACCACGACATGGCGGTATCAGCATATTAGAAGGCATGTGTGCTGGCATAAATCCAAGAGTACAAAAATAGACCATGAAAAAAATGTAGACATGCGTAACCACAGGGATCATGAATGAATGCTATATGGGCATTTATTGACTCAATTTTGTGCTGAACTCGGTGCATCTTCACATCAGCAGAGGGATTCGTTTATACAATATCCAGCGGGCAACTATTAAATATTCACCACACTCTTTATTTATTTATGCATCTTCCGATCGTACATTGTGAAAGTGCTGACCAAGACCTGCTGAGGCCAGTCGGGTCAGTTGCATACAAACTCACTTTTTAAAATGTAATGTAGCTGCACAGACATTCATTCAGCTGTTTATCGAGCATCGCTGGTATTACGGAGTGAGTCACTGAGTTTGCATGATAATGTTTCAAGCCATACTTTTCTGTTGTTGACCCATTAACTGTGTCACCCTGTAATTAAACTATTGTGGGTCAGTGAGATGCTGCCTGAGCTTTATTTTTCACTGGTAGGCCATTTTGAGGACAGGCTCAAAACTCAGTGCTGTTGCAATGGTGGATTATAAAACAGGGGAACAATACCAAATTGCATATATTCCACTCTGTGCCAGTAGCCCTTCCACTTCGGATTAAAGCCCTCATTTCTATTTCAGCTTGTTTTGGGGGATGAGCTCATCTGACTAATCCTCAACTAGCCCGCCAATAGTCAGCATCCAATATTCCGCCTGACAATCAGACCAAATACTGTGACTGTGCTAATGAAAGGCTGTTTTACAAGCATATTGGCATGCAGTACTGATAGACTAGTAACAGTAGAATAAGGGGTTATAGGTCGAATGCTGATTTTGAAATCAACAGCGATCCTATTCGATATTTATACTTTAAAAATGGGCTTAAAATGATTTCATGTCAGAAGATCTTGAATGCAGTTGGTCAACTCTGTGCTGGCATATACCCACCAACAGAGGTCAGCATGCAAGTATATGTAACATCCCTCAGAGATTTAGATTGGTCGCAGTTATTAAAGTGGTAAATGTCTTTTACTGTCAACCTGGCCCTATAAAACCAAGAAAAGGTTATGCGGAATGAAAGCCTATATATATATATATATATATATATATATATATATATATATATACATATATATATATATATATATGTGGGTGTGTGTTTTTAGGATTTGAATCCCAAACAATCCTTAAATCAAAGCTGAGCTGAGCTTGGCTGAACTGTTATGTTTATTCCCCCTTTCTCCACTAACCTTTGTGCTGCCGATTGGTTGTCAGCTAATCCTTCGGAACAGCTATTTGTCAGTTCTGCTGGGCGCTTTGTAAATGTGAGGGAAAAACAGGAATTCATAAATATTTTACACAAGCTTCAAATCACTCTTTCACTATCACTCGTTTTACTTCGTCTCTCATGGAGGTGTTGCTACTTATATGTTTGTTGTGTAGGCTTGTGAGAAGAGTTGAGAAGAGCCTGGTTTAATAATACACAAAGTTAAAGCTTCTGAAGTCCTTATGTAACGGTCCCTCGTAACAGTTTTTAAGCCAAGTCTCTGGCGCATCCTCCTGTTTTTTTTCCCACTTGTATTTGCAGCAGAGTGTGTATAATGTGTGTGTTCAGGTTTTATAACAAGAGGGAGGGGAGGAAAGCAACATTAGGACTACGGGGATTTAAGAAGATGATCTGCCTCAGTGGAAATTCAAGCACATCTGACACAGCAGTGTCACTCACATCATTGCTGACATGGGGAAAGAAAATGAGGCTATTGATTGTGCTACACTGTTTCTGACCCACCACCATCCGCTGCGGTCACTGTTAAGAACTTAATGGATGAGGCATAAATAAACAGATGCTTAGTTGATTAGATGAGCAGAGTTGCGCACCGGGTCGTAAATGCTGCTTACGGCAGTATGAGTGGCATTGTGGCAAGTGTCAGTCACAGCCAGACAAGCCCAATTACACACGGTTACTGATGAGGTGCATCATCTGTAGGTCTCCCTGGATTTGACTAAAGCAGGAGAGGGAAACCAACACTCGCAGCTAAATGTATTAACCTCAATAAACGGGTTAGTCTAAGAAGCTATACTTTGAGAATCATTGCCATTCAATTCTCCAGTCCATTGTTTCTATGATATGTATTACATAATAAAGTAAGATGACAGATATGCATTTAGATGATTCTCAGTCCCACACATAGAGTTTAAACTTGTTCTTTGATCTTATCTGTCTGCTTCTAGACCCTACAGTCACATCGAAACGTTTACGGTGCCTCCAAATTCATGGTACAAAAAGGGCAAAACTAGTGGCAAAGAAATAAGGAGAGACCAAGTCCACACGGCATTTCTGAATTACATAATGGTAACTGCTTGTTTGGGAGGAACATAGTATAACCAAATGCGGATGTTATTCAAGTGAACAACACCAGCTTCATTAATATACACCGCTCAATAGAACCATCTACCTGGATGGAGTAAGCATCCAAATATAGCCATCTACCTGTTTACCATATAGTGCACTTTTCAACAGGACTGCATTTTGTCACAAGCTTTAGATATCAAAGAGGATGCATGGATGGTGCTGATGTGTGTTTTTCATATCTGAAAAATGCAGGGTCTTTGCTGCAACTCAAAGTGATGTCACCAGGCAGTATCATGCCTTTGCCGAACACATGCTGGCTTATATTGCTGGATTCCACGATTCACATCAGTAAAAGTAAAAGACTGCTGCTGTGATACATATACCAGAGCTGTGAAATCCTGTCTCACACTATTATAAACTGCAATGTTTAGTCTTCTGGTAGGCCCACAAATTCTTGGACGCTGTACTCCATCTTCACTTCCTGGATCGTATTCTTTGTCTCACCAGTGTCTGTCTGGAGCAAACGACACAGAGCATTGTGTTTTTTTAATGCCTGGGACTCCTCACCAGCCAGAAACGATGAAGCCTCTTGGATTAATAGTGAAACATATTTAACCCGAGTCCAGTGGATAAATCCAACCTGACCTTATCAAACTGATGGGCCTTCAAAGAGGAAATAAGCCTCTGTAGACACAGTAAATGGCCAAATAAGATGTATAGGCAAGAAAGTTATTGGTTTGTCAAGTTTCTTTCTGTGTTTTGCATTTTTGGCTCAGTCAGAAATAAATCATGCGGTAAACAGCAAGGACAGGAAAGCCATTTATAGAACAAATCCACTCATAGTTCTTTTTTAGCATAATTACTGTTGCTGTGACAAATATTATGACGCACAACATTATATTGGTAAATATGCTTATTTACCCATCTTACTGATCAATTGTACGTCCGTGCATTACAGAGATCCAGGATGTGCAAACAAAGCTTGGCAAAAAATTGGAAAGCAAAAGGTGCCTTGCATTGTATCTGTTGCATTTGTGCATATGTGCAAATTCTCCTTCTTCTCACATCTGCCACAACTGGAAAACCCCATCATAAAGAGCTTACAGTCCTGTCCTATTTATCATCAGGCAACAACTGGTCTAAGGGCTGGAAATCTGTTTCATAACTGAGTCAGTTCAGTTAATATGATGGGATTAGTCAGTGGCATTATTAATAAGGCAACATGTCATTTGAGGAATCTACTGATGAATAGATAGGACATTCATCATACATGTGGGTCTAGTGTAATTCAGGGGTACGGACGCAGTATGTATGTGCCTACTCTCCACACACATTTTCCTGTAAATCTCAAAATGAGGATTGTGCACCAACTTGCACAAAGGAAATGTCTCCCTGTAACCCACATATTTACGAAATGACATGCAAATCATCATAATGTTTATCTAACCCTGTTTCTATGCGCTGCAACTCTGAAGTAAGATTAGGTCTCAGAAATGGATGGGCGATGGGATGGATGGACAGATATTTAGTACATCTGAGAATGAACAGTTTCAGTTTCAACCAATAGTACAGACATTGCACTCTGTGTGCCTCCTGAGATTTAGGATCCTCAAAGCTCTGTCCAATTACTGAGATGTTATAGCTCCACCTGTTTAAATCTCTCATTGTCTTACTTTGTTCCACCTTGGGGTCACAAATGCATCAACATGTGACGAATCACAGAGCAAGACCACTGAATCAAATTCTGTGGTGCTCTTTGAAGTGTCTCTTTACTTTTCCTTGCTACAGTGCTCATCACTGAACAAGACGTTTTAACATTGACATACAGCTGCAGTTAATTTTGTGATTAAGTGTTCGAGCTAAGCCAGTGTGCACGCCTTGCACAGTCACTGACGAGGTCACAGGCCACACAGATGGGACGGACAAAAGATGTATAAGTTAGTGGGTAATGGGGTAAAACATTGTCGCCTGTCTAGCTCTCTGCTGCTGGATGGCTAGTTTTATAGTCTAATCCCATACACACACACACACACACACACATACATGCATGTGAGCAGACACACATCGCCATGCCAAAGTAATAAGCAGTTTTTAGTTGTCTTAATTGGAGTCGAGGGATTAAATTCACTGACACACATACTCAACTGTTTCTATCTCTCCTACACGCACACATGTATGCGCGCATTACCGCATGCACACGCATACGCAGGTCACATAGAGCATCAGTTATTAGACCCAAATGGAGCTGAACCCTGACTGATAGCATCTGTTTCTAATGCCATCTGCCACAGACATCAGCTGACTGTCTGATGATGGGCTGACTAGGTCTACAATAAATAGGCTAGAAGCTATTACGGTGAGACTTGCGTAATGTTGTGTCCGCCGTGCAGAATAATATGAATGCACATTTGTTATTTTTTTGTGTTTAAATCAAGATACAAAACTGCTAACGGTTGTGATCTTGACAACTTGTAAGCTGGTTTCTAAAGACCCAACCCCCAATATATGGATGGATATCCAAGCGACATTGTCTTTGGAAAACGTTTGACATGTCGGCAGGAAACGTGCAGCTGTTAATAATAAAATGAATGTTGGCTGAATTCCATTAAACTGCTTCAGTTTAATTGAAAAATTGTTTCGAAAACAGGGCCATATGATTAGCTATTCACAACCAGCAATCATATAAGAGCTCTGAAAAACGTCTGGAAGGGAAATTATTCCGAGGCTCTGGTAATTGAAGTTTGAATACCTTGACGTCAAGAGCAAAATGTCGCAACCATTTCAGTTATTGAAATGGAGGGGGAAAAAAGGATGATTGTTGCTGTGATAATGCTCCAGAGCGGTAAATCATATATCATCAACCACTGTGCAGTGTATTTTTGCATCCAACGCTTCCAGCCACGCTTAACTTCCTAGTTTGTATTTCATTCTCTAACTACTACCTAATAATAATAATAAGTAAGAAACTTGATGTTAAGCATCTTTTATGATACGCAGTAGATGTGATTCTGAATAGCAGAGAGCTCTAAATATATGCAGGTGTTCATTAGGCATACTGTGCAGGCTATACAGTGTGTCTGCCCAGCGACGCACCAATGGGACGGCTGGCTCAGAAGTAATCAGCTCAGTGGAAATGGTTCAAACAATGAATCGCATACTGTAAATAACACACCAAGAGCGTTGGTAGCCATCAAATGAAACAATCGTCCTGAAAGTAATGGCTGCTCAGTCATATATGTTTGTCATTCATTTGTCTATGACTTCCTTTCAGCATAACCGTCCACCCCAAAAACCTTCACACATACAGTAAACATAAACACTTTATTAGACACGCGGTTGATAACAGGATATCAACCTAATCATATGGGGTGACACGTCTGATCCTGATAAAGTCATTAGCAAAGGTTGAACCTTCACCTTAAATTGAGTCATGAAGGAAAGGTATGGAGGAAAGTGTGAGCGTGACTTAGAATAATAGACACATTATGTAGAGCAAAGAAAACCTAAGAATTCCCTTCTATGTATCCTCCGGTAGGGTGTCAACCATGAATATTTCACATGATAATGAAGCTTGAAAAATATTGCACATTGATAAATAGGTACTGTTCCTAAGAGGATAGAAATGTGCTGCTTTTGTCAACATTATCTTGGTCTTCCATCCATTGCCCATTTGTTTTTCCATTACTAACTGCTGCTCAGTCAATCAATAGGACATCAATGGACATGAGGAAGCATCATTTGTAATCATCACCAACATTTCTCCTGCATGCCAATACAATTACCAAGGAGAATAAAGGACTGCTGGTGTGATGAATGCCAACCAGAGATATATTTTAAAATATATATTTCCATTTCTTTATTTGATTAGAGCCTTGTTACTTTTCTTATTTTTCGTCATGCTTCCTTCCCCCTCACTGTATGTAGGTGCACATCTCAAGCAAAACTCACTTCCAATGAAGAGGTATTGGTCTTCAAAGTTTTTGCTGAAAACAAATATGAAACTGTGAAAACAGTATTGAATAATACACAACAATTTTAATGATATTCTAAATTATAAAAATGACGAATTCAGAAACCGTTCAAACCAACTGTCTAAGTTACATTGTATCTTATGCTCCAGTATCTACGCAGATGCTATTCGCGCCCAGGTAGAAGCCAACATAACTATTTGATCCTGGGCGGAATAGGCAATGTGGCTATTTCCACATGGGTGTATATAGCATGGCAGAGACAAGCACCCAGCAATCCGTATAGCTAACAATGCTGTTTGCACACATTAGATAATGAATGTGTCAATGTAGCCAACAGCAGGCTATTTTCATGATAGCATTTCTCAAAATACAACCGTTACAAATTAGTCACAAACTATTTAGTACACACAAATATAAATTACAGCTTCACTACGTCACTCCTCCGCATTCCAAATATACGTAGTAACTTCCGTTTATTGGTTGCGAAAAATACAACATGGAGACGGCCATAATTCAAGATGGCGACAGTAAAATTGCCGAACTCAAGGCTTTAAAATGGCAGTCCACAAACCGATGGGTTACGTCACGATGACTACGTCCACTTCTTCTATACGGTCTATGGTAACAACAGAATGTTCAGCTGAAAAAACAAAAACGAAATGAAATCAAACACAGAGATGGATACCGTAAACCTGGTTATTCTGCTTCACTAAAGTCAAGTGGAATGGCAGTGACGCATTAGTGTTTTCTTAATGCAAAGGGAATCTAATACAGAGAAAGCAGAGGATACTCTGAATTCAGGAGCATAAACAAAGCCCTCACATTTGGTTCAATCAGCTTGATAGGGTTTTTTGTTTACTCCCTGACGTCACCTTGGCAGGCAGCATCGGTTGGGTTTTTTCCCCTGTCATAATACTGGCATTGCCTTATGGCAATTACATAAAATAAAATACATTTGGGCTCGTCTTTTGGATGCTTCATTGTGTCAATTTTAACAGGTGCTGTAAAAAAAATGCTTAAACATAAGAGAAAGTATTTTACAACATATATATCTGTTTTTAAAACAGACCTTTTCAAACCTCAAGACACAAACATTCTAAATGGGCCCCTTTGTGTTTCCTGTTGCAATGTTTGTTAATGCAGCTGACAGGAAGTAAGCTTGGGCCAAAGATGTTTCCAACAAAATGGCATTGATGAGGTCTACAGTTTTGTAAACAGAGAGGATGGGAATGTTCAAATTATCAACACCTGTGGGGGTGCGCCATGGAAAACAACCTGATCAGAGCTCTTCTCAGGACTGCGTGGGTATGCACACAGAGTCCTTGATCATCTCTTATTAGTGTTGTTGTCACTTGTCACGTTTGTTATTTGTAGTTTATTGATGCACTTACATACTTTCAGCATAGCCCCGCCCAGCCTGAGTAGAGGTCCAGTCCGCCGGAGTAACTGAAAACACCTCCGTGTTAATTACTGAGAGCTCCTGATTAAATTAAGGTTAACTTGTTTTAGTTTAGCTTCTCTCTTTTGGTATTTTAAACATAACAGCTCTGTGATTGCAATCGCGAGAGAACATCTGCAGGTGATAGGTAGACGGAAAATGTATTTGTTCAGACTCCACCTTGGCCCATTAAAAAAATCAAATATTTTTCCTTCTCCCATTGTCTCCAAATGTAGCACCTGAATTGGATCAGCATATGATGGATTTGATGAATGATTCTTGCACTTTTGGTTGAATGCAGTTAGTAAATAGTTTTGGATGAAAGTGTTAGCTAAATAAATGTATGTTGAACTTGTATATATGCGTAGTGTAGTATCTCTACCTTCTCCAATATGTCCACATGGTCAAACTAAAAAACTCTTTTCAGATTTTCTTAGTGTGTAATCTTGATACATCGCTATGTTTGTGTAACTAATTACATAATGGCTGTATTCCATCTCTATATTTTGTTCAGGGCATTTTCTTCTATCTTTAGAGCTAAGAATTTAATTGAAAAGGAGTATAACTGAATAAAACAGATGTTTGCTTAGAGTTAAAAAAAAATATGAACTGATGCTATGAAATACGAGTAAGCTGCTTGGTGAGTAAAAATAGCAACGTGTGTGTGTTTGCTTGACCCCACTGTGCTCAAAGTGCAATGCTTCCCGTCCCAGACCTTCTAAATATCAGTCCCGACAACAC
This sequence comes from Anarhichas minor, assembly GCF_050575085.1. Classification (NCBI taxonomy): domain Eukaryota; kingdom Metazoa; phylum Chordata; class Actinopteri; order Perciformes; family Anarhichadidae; genus Anarhichas; species Anarhichas minor. The sequence goes on from NW_027466450.1 coordinate 4,688,241, forward strand.
AGTCTGGCTCTCTCCTCACTGTCGTCATTTGATGAAAAAAGGATTTTCACATAGCATCAAACATTCAGTTCGTTACTCTAAAGCTGGATTTTAGGTTTTTATTTGATACATATACCACCTGCTTTATAATGTGCCTGCAAAGGAACAATTAAAAAATGTACATTTAAAACCAATTCTATTTAAACAGCATGTTTTAGCCAGATAGATGTTTTCATGTTTCGGTGGCAATTTACATTAAAATTATACAGTAATAGTGAGCTAAAGGTTTTGTAATAAAAAGGTAATAATTAAATAACATCATGTTATTACTAAAGTAATAACCAGGTAATAGTGCATAATAGCTGCATAATGCTTACCTATGCCTGTTTCTATTATTTAGTCATTACTCTCAACTAAACATATTTGATACTGTTAATGCCTTTCACATATTTTACATATTAAACTTTAAAGGAATGGCTTCTATGAACATGTAGGTATATTGGGATATGCAACATTGTTGCCTTTTGCAGCACTCATACATGGTTATTACACAGAAACTAGTGTTGCAGTTAACATTTCACAGATCATTTGTACGGTATTACCTTCAAACAAAAGGGAACATAAGGGAGGATGAATTTCAGCATTACAATATGGTAAATATCAATTTTGACTTTCAAAAATGTCCATGTGATTTTGAAGGTAATACGCTGATAGTAGCCTATATTGTGAAAATATCAACCTATATTACCTCATTATTATTAGGTTATTAGGTTAGCCATATCATGTCTAAAATATTACTTTTCTATTATGCTATGAATGGACTTGTAGTTGTTCATTCACACCCATTCATAGACCGCAGGCATAGCCTGCAGGAGCTCGAGGAGATCGAACAGCCAATCCTCTGATTGAAGGACCACCTGCTCTAAACACAGCCACCCCAAACTGTTACTAAACAGTTACTAAACAGCCACCCCAAACTGTTACTAAACAGTTACTAAACAGCCACCCCAAACTGTTACTAAACAGTTTTGCCTTGTTGCTATATTTGAATGTGTCTTTCCATTATTACCCTTTGTTTTTGTTCCAATATTACCCAGATATAAACATTAATAATAAGCTATTTATTACTTGTTATTATTATCACCATGTTATTTCTGAGTGTTACTGTCTTTTCTGAAAAGAGAGCACGGGAAGAATCTGAATGATTTCTATTACTGCACATTAACCGTACCAATTGCTTTATTTGCCAGTCAGTTGAAGGTGAAGGTGTTGAGGTCAAGACGACCTGTCGTCATCCCTAGCTGATGAATTTCTCTTCAGCTTCTGAGAATCTCAATTATCTTTTATTATAATAAGATAAATAACGGTCTCTCTTGCTCTCTTGTACTCACTCTTTTGTGTGATATTATGAGATGTCAGTCTCTTTCTGTTCATTTGTGGACTTCCACTTTTTGTGCATATGAGCACAGAAAGTGTGATGTGTGTGATGGTGAATGTTATCCAAAGGACACAGTGGGTAAAACCTCCTGGACGTGTTCCTACTTCTTCTGCTCGCTGTATTGAGCCACCAGTTAAGCCCTCCCAGATCAGTGCGTCAACAGGGGATTCAAGTCAGATAAGCTGCTGTGGGTGGACGCTTACCCCTCAAGGCTGAGCGTTGTCTATGTCACACACTTTTCCACTGAAAATGATGAAACTTTAGCACTTATCCAGTTCCTATCATACACAGTCTGTCACTCACTGTTACCATCAGTGTTTTCCATCAGAGAGGCAGATGAGAGGTCCCAAGGCCAGGCTATTGTTATGTGATGGGTGGTCAACAGAAGGCAGAGACTGTGTTACAGTAAGTCTCCATGGCAGGTGTTGAGATCACCTGGGAAACCCCAAATATTTATGTCCTTGTAAACTCAATATACCATTTTTTTTAAAGTAAACCAAAATCTTAAAAGCCAACAGATTCAACAAGGACACCACTGGCAGTCAGTAGCAAATAGAGACAAGGATTTCCCCCAAGAATACAACATTAGCAGGAACACAGAAAACATGGGAAACGTTTACTCAATCGATTAATACTTTCATCACGTGGCTAAAATAACTACCGTTTGTGAAACCACTATCACATACACTATACAGTACAGTAAAGATGTGAAATAGAACTAATATTATTTGATATTGATTCACAAGGCGTCCTTTAGTGTCTGTATGAGACATTCCGGGATTTCAGGTATTTCTAACTTAAACCCATCTGCAGCAATATTAGATGCTGATTTGAGATTTTACAACAAGAGACACAGTCCACGTATAGTTAAGAAGGGGTGTATGAATGGGTCAAACACACACATGACTTTCTTAACCATAATTTAGACAAAGCAACTTAAAACAAAGCAAATTCAAGCACAGCATTGAGCACACATTTCACCACAGTAGCTTAGCATCAGCTGGAGTCTGATGTGAGGACCTACTAGTGTCTTCCTCTCTAAATGTGTGAATAATCTTAGATTTGAAACATGGCCTGCTTTCTTTGATTAAGTCAAAGTAACAAGGCTAGATGTATAAATAAGAGACTTGAGCGACCGCTACATTATGCAAAGCGAAGGTCATATGACAGACGGTCATACGACAAACTTTATTTTGAGCACCAAACATCATTGATGTAAACAGAGTCCGCCTCCTCTCGTCCCAGCGGAGTCCTGTGCTCTGTCCTGTGCTCTGTCCTGCGGTTTGCCCGTCAAGTTCAGCTTGATCCGGGACGTCACGATGGAGATCTTGATTATCTAAACCAAATTTCATTGCAATGCATGAAAACAGTTCAAGATATTTCAAACAAATTTTCAACCTCATGGTAGTGCTATAAGAGAAGTCTGGAGATCAACAGAGTATGTAGTGTGTAGGTGTGGTATGATCAGATTTGATTGACAGTGCCCAGGAAACATCGGCAAAACACCCCCACATTTTCCATCATATTTTAATTCAAATATTGCCAAAACCTGATTGGTTACCAGAAAGGCATTATGTGATATTTTCCTAACTGAGTCCTTCATACTCAACCAGTGAGAAAAACACAAACAACACAAAAAATACAGAAAAACTTGAATCTGAAATTCAGGACCTTTGGTAGAAATGTGTCTGTACACGTTGACCGCTATCATTAATAAGAGACTGATTGAGAAGATGTGTTTTCATTGCCTTTAAAGTGTCCTTCATTTAGATTTCAATAATGTCTGTATTGATAGTAGAGTGGAGCTTCAGCCTAAAAATGTGTTAGAATAGCCTGATAATAAAATCAAGTGAATAGGCAGACAGGCTAAAGAATAGAAGCAGGAAGTGAGGTCAAATGGGTCAGAATGGAAATTGCTCTAAAAGAAACAAAGGGGAGACAGAAAGATGACAATCAAAGACACTTTCTTCATCTTAACATGGGGGCATCGTTCTTGCTGCTTTTTCATGAGCGCTCTGTTTTAGTCTAGCACTGATTCTACTTCCAGTGAGAGGCACTGAGGGGAAGCCAGCAATTAGCGCGGATAGATTTGATTACCTGAGTTGTCATCCTGACTGTAAAAAGCAGCCTCTAGTCGTCCACACCTCTCAGACCACGAGGAAAGAGGTCGAGGAGATGAGGAGCGGTAAGGCTAATTGAAGGTCGATGAGATCATTCACGAGGCAGAAAGCACATATTAATGTTTTAATAAAACAGGATACCGTGACTCTGCCCTCATGCCTGTGACATTCATGGCTGGTATTTGCTTTTACAGACTGAGTTCATTTATCAGGCGAGTTCATAAAGCATTATGAGCCACTTATTTTTGCATTTAAACAACCTTTACTCATTTTCTGAATCATATATTTGGAACTGCAAAGTTTTTATGGTGAAACAGAGTTTGGATCATTTTTCTGACACCAGGTACTGTAATAGAAAAATCTAAGAGTGTTTGCAGTTGTTCTCTGTTTGTATAAATGCGTTCCAGAGCGCTTGCTTGTGTATTACCTGAGTTTATAGTATAGCATGTTTTGCTCAGTGCTGAATTAACTACTGATTTCCCTATGGTAGAAACGGTCACACTCTTTGATTAACATGTTAGAATTCAGCTCTGTCGTTGCCATTTACCAGCATCCCTGGCTGACGGAGAAGATCCTGAACACAAGCTGCTGTAATATTGCACTTGCTCATTTCTCCCTCTTCCTTTCCTTCCTTGCTTCAGACTACACCAGTCATCATTAGGGAATGAAGTACAAGTGACATCAGTAATTACCTTGAACTATTTTGATGAGATGAATTTCCTACTAAAATTAGGATTTCTGTGTGTGTGTGTGTGTCTGCAATTTGCAATTCAGCCATTTTGGTGTGTGCGCCTTTCTGGACAGTAATTAATTATCTGTCAGGTTAACTGGCTGGTATTCGCTATATCAAATTATCGAGAAGAAGAGTCAAAGTTCAATTTATCATCTTTTAACCTTAAAGTTTGGCTTATTTAATAAGGAGCTTGACCCCGTCTTAAGTGATCTAACACAGAAACCGGAAATTAAATAACAAATGAATCTGCTCAGCCCAATATTGTTTGAGCTATGAAGATCCAAAGCAAAGTTGATATGCCTTATTCCACATAGTAGGGAATGTTTTCCTTTGACAGTATCCCCTCAACATGATCCATTTCATCTGAAGTTTAGAAAAAAATGACAAAGCCGCTGCTTGGAGTGTGAAGGCACAACCCACCTAATTACAGACACAATTCACAAAGGTCCAGGTGAATGATCTGAATGTATTTTGATAGGCGTGTGAGGATATAAGAGACTTCAATGCAATGAAAGCATGAGTGAATGGACAAAAACATCTTCACCAGCAGCAAATACAAGAAGAAACACGTTTAAATAGAGAAATCAAATAAAAAACAGAACAGTTCCAACACAAAAGAAGCTGCTTCTTATATCTGGGTATTTGGTACAGCTGAAAGAAAATCAACTATGAAACCATCTGTAAATGAAACGGAAACCGTACACCTGAAACTGATAAATATCATTGTTTCCCAAGTAAGAATAGATCATGTGTTGTAATTCAACATAAGGCTACACACGTTATAATTGACATATACAGTAAACCGTACACAAAAAGGTTGGACAGGACAAACTGACTCAATCATTTTCCAGTTATAATTTGCTGTAGTAAATGAGGGAATTCATTTCTCTCTCATGGCTACTGAACATCACTCCTGTTGGTCCCAATAAATGCAGCATGACCATTTAAATTATTAATTCAAATCAATTAAAATTGAAGATATGGATTTTATGAATTGAAATGCAAATTAGACAGACTACAAAATGATTTGTTTGATTGGTAATTTATTATTTACTCACAGTAACACCGTTGAGAGTTGCAGTGTCACCATCCATTAGCCTGGTGACCTCAAAGTGGCCCAAAACCTATTGAATTTCCCAATAATCAGCCTTTCCATCACATCACGTCTCTAATGCTCTTTACGCTTTCCCCTGTGGAGATATCCTGTTAGCATGTTGAAACAACCTAAAGGTCATCCGTCTGTCTCACTGGCAGGTCTACGTAAAGCCCTCCCTTCCCTGAACCTCCTTACAATCCGCTGCCTTAATAATAAGCCTCAGATGCCACTCCTAAAATCAGGCGACGTTAGCACATATTTCAGAGTAACTTTGCATTTGTTCCAGAATTCATTTTAGAAGAGAAGTTGTCCAATTCCTCAAACAGCCTGAATTTGTAAATGAACATAATTGGAGTATATCCATGTTCTACACAGGAAATGGCAATGGCTCCGTAATGGATTTTAAAGTAGTAAGTTTGGAAAGTAAGAGAGCTTGGTCTTCTCCTAGGTAGGCTTTTAGCCATGTGGAAGTAATATCCACACTGAGCTCCATCAAGTCTATGGAATTGCTGTACGCTGCATTAAAACTCACTCTTGTCTGCATTTACACGGCTCTCTGAAGCGCTCTTTCCATTTTTCCATCCTGTCTTTCAATGTGACAATTAGGTAAGAGGAGATGGAGGAGTCACTAAACAATACCCCCTTTATGCCCCTTTTTTCATTTACACCTCATGCAGTCCTTTTTTGTTGGTTTTACATGGTCAGCTTCTCCTCTCTGACTTCTTTTCTGTTCTTCTCACCTGAAGTTAATAAGTATGGCGGACATGTTAGTTCATTTGTCACACGCCTGAGTATAGATAAAAACGAAAGGATCAGAAAAATGGAGACAATAACATGCACGCATCAAAGTCACTTCCAACTTAAGTCATATCGTTTTGCAATGTAAATTGTACCTTCAGTCTTACCATTTCTTAACCTCCTTGGACAAGTTATTTTCTGCCCCATGTCTGCAGTGGCTAGTCGGAGCAAACATAGTAGTGGATGGAGCTCAAATAGATTATTATTATAATAGCAGGGGCTGAAAAGGTATTTGAAAGGAATAGCAGATATTAATAAACATGTGCTATTATTTGTGCAAAATCATTTTTCTATATCTGGTAAGAAACTTGCTTCCCAGTGAAAAATATCTCTTTTCTCTCTTTTGATCACAGAGTTAGTTGCTAAGTTACTGAAATTGACTGATGAAATGTTCCATTCAAAAGCAAGTCGACTGAAAGAGAGACTCCCCAAAATGCTTTGTGTTTCTCTTTTTATTATTTATTCTCTTGTAATCCTTTGTCGGTAAACTGCTGGCTGCTGTGTTGCAGTGATGCGAGTCATTGTGTTGCTCTGCATGTCTGTCTTTCTGCATGCCGGCCTGACCGCATGCTACATCAGCATGACTATAATGCCTGCATTATATATCTGTCAGACTCTATGACTGTTTGCCTGCTTGTATATCACATATACTTTAACCAACCTGGCGTTCAAACTCTCGTGGTCAATTTCAACACTATAGTTGTTTAAACTAAAACTGGCTTCTTGGTTAGACAAACACAAAAGTGAATGCGCAAACACAAAAAGTGCTTATGCCTGGATCTGATGGCACCGCTTTTTCAAGGAATTAATATGAAGGTCAGATTTTGTGTCACTATTAACCTTTAATACACCATCATATTATATTACATTATATTATATATAATGTATCATTCCCTTGCATTCGTTCCTGATCTAAAATGTCACTTCACAGCAACAACATGCAAAACGCTCTCTGTCTGATCAGGCCTTCAATGTGCACTCGCATTCTCATGTCGAAACAGAAAAGGGCCCTCGACTGTTGCAACAAAGTTTGAAGCACACTATTGTATAAATTTGTACGCTGTAATATTTACATTCCCCATGACCGGAACTAGGATGCAGGGGTGTCCACATAGTTCTTTAGCCATATAAACACCGATGTAGAATTATGACATTGTGTTTGTGAAAACATACATTGTGTGATGTGAAGATTTTATGTGCCATGCATCAACAGTATTGATCTGCTCATACTGTATTCAGTTGCATTCAGGTCTTAGAAATGAACCCTCACCTACAGAAAATCAGAACATCACAGACCTGTACAGTCTGAGGCCCTCAGACAGAAACCTGTTGAATGTTCCCAGGTCAAGGTGTACTGTATGAACCAAACTCAGACTCAGACTACGGTCCTGAGTCCGGACCCAGATGCCTTTGCACCTGGACCCTGGACCTAAAACCAATTTTTGAAACCGAAATTTTGACGGTAGCGCTTCTATTTTAACCGGCGCAGCTTTTTCAGCCTTTATGGCACTCGTTCAACGCTCCAGGAAACACAACGACCAATTACATGCGTTACAAATCGCATCACGTGATGCTGCTCAGCCAATCAAATATGTGTATTCCGATAAGCTTCCCGACTCGAGTGAGATTTACAAACACAGGGGAGACGGGGCGAGAGACCGAATAGTCGGAGAATAATACGTGAGTCAGAAGTTATTTCACATGACGTTCAAAATCAGAAATGTGGTCAGCGAGACCAAAGCCTTTAACCAAGAATGGACAGACTCTTAAATGTTAATTCTTCCCACGGGCAGTTTAAAACATGTCTGTCTCATATGTTCAGAGACCGTGACGATTATATAAAACGGTAATGTAAAGCACCACAAAGAGACAAAGCACACATCTATTTGATCAATTAGAATCCTAACACATGAATTCTCTGCCCAACAATGATAAACAGAGAGGAGAATGAGGCTGAAACAAGTGGTTTCAATAACCACAGATTTAGTCCCCGCACACACATTTCTCTCTTTAGAAGATGACAAGAATATGGCTTTTTTTGTGTGACATCACTTCACACCTGAATGAACTGAAAGTAAGTATTTATTTTGTAATTTATTCTTAAATCCATTATTTTACTTGAAACGAGAGAATAACATTTATTAATATTAGATCATGTATTATTTATAATTCATCCAGTTCAATTTGAAAACTAAAAATAAATATTGTTGAGATATTATTCAATTGAACTTTCTTTATTTGAGTTGACAGTCAGTTGTTGACTACAGACGTTAATACAACTGTAGGGCTCTTCAATATATATGGAACTAAATCATAGCGCATGGACCTCGTTGCATTTTAATTGAATACCCCTGATGTAGGTTGTTATATGTATGTATATGTACTGATGTAACATGTATATTTGTATGACCTGATCTACATTTTGTGTGACCAATCAAATGTGTATGATTTACTGATCTCCCTTCGTACATGCATTTGTTTCTGTTTTCCTTGCACTTTGTAACACCTCATACAAGTGCTATATAATTATACTTTGCTATTACATCAATATAATGTATGTCCCTGTGCATCCACAGAGACAAACACCTCCAACTCCCAAAAGGCGAGAGTTCAGGCACCTCCCATTCTTGGGCTGAGGTGATGACTGGAGGATGTGAAGCAGGAGATTGCCATCATTGGTAATTGCTCCCGGAAATTTACTGGCTTTAGGTAATTGATGACATCGGTAGTTAATGGTCCAAGGAGAGGTAGATACATTTTTTTTCATGTCTCTTTTAGTTGAGGAAAGTAGCTGCTGCGTAGGAAGCCAGCTATAACAAAATACAACACTTTACCTTTTTCAGTCTAAGTGTTTTATTTTTGTACATGTCAAACTGTGTCTCAGTGAGAGCAGCAGGCAAGATACATGTAGTTCTATTCTCTAGGGGCTGAAAGGATTTGTGTCAGTATTGACAGGTGATGAAATCCTTTTAAGTCCACATTGATTTCTGGGCCAGATGCTCGTCCATTCATGAATTAGCAGGCAGTGCTTCTCCTTGTCAGAGTCGCTGTATTGATGGCGAGTACATCCTTCATCAATACTCCTCCATTAAACACAACCTCATTTATTTATTTTTGTTTCCAGTGAGTACCTTTTCCCGCACACACTGTTATCCATTACAATTAAACAGCTGCCAGCTCGATAGCAATTGTGTTATGAAGGTCAAGCTAATCAGCACATCTCTGCTGAGCTCTCATGCATGAAGTCTTTCATTACTGCGTGTGATGGAATGCTCTTGTTACAGGTTTTTGTATGTTTTACTGTACATTAAGGCCAAGTGGTTATTTCAGTAGTGAAGGATAAAGATTTATTTAGAATTTAAGTGCTGTTGGTTTGAGAGACAATACAGGAGCTATGTAAAGAGTAACTAAGCCAACATTAAATTTATTTTTGATTCCATTAAGACCACTCCAAGCAACACTACCAACTAAGCATGAGTTTGTGGCATCGCCTGTGCACTTTGCCTTCTAGAGTTTCAGCATGGCCTTAAAGGCTTTAAGTGCTCACAGCAGCTGAAACGGAGAGATGATGCCTGATAAATGTGTTGCTCTTCTGTTTCCACTTAAATGGTCAGTGAAGAAGATTAAAACTCATGAAAAGCACCCAAAGCACAGGAAGAAAAGTGACTTATATTTGCAGTAGAGTGTCAACGAATACACAAGGAGAGGTATAATTTGACTTTATTTGAATTACGTAACATTACACACAAAAGCAAAGTACAGCCAGCTCTTTTGTCACCCAACATACACATTTATAACCGTGTGTGTGAGAGAGAGACAGAGAAAGAAAGCAAAACACACAAAATGTGTATATGTTAGACATGAGTAAAACCAACTTAGTAAGCCTTAAATCTTAAAGATCGCACCAGACAAATGGTGCACAATCTGCCTCCACTTCATAAATATGGCTTCTTCTCTGACACACACACACACACACACACACACACACTTTCCATACTTAAAATATACAAATGTTATCCAGATGATCCTCATGCTGACAGATAGCACATCCCTCCGGTCTGCTAAGTCAGGAACAACGAATAGTGGCTGTAATGACAATCATAATAGCAATGACTCTGCCCTGTCATAAGGGAGGTAGACCTGCTGAAGCTCCTCCGTGAGCATAAAACAGAACGGAAAACTACACATTCCAAACCGCAAGTCAACACCTAAGGCCTTATAGCGTCATAGCAGCACAAACATACTTGTTAAGATAACAGTGTGGACAGCAGCCAAGAAAACCACATCAACTATTTTTCACATTGTTTTCTCAAAGTTGTCACAGAAAGAACAATATAGTCACAGAAAGCTCTGTCCATGTCTTCACCATGGATGGGGAAACAAGGCTGCCAAATGCTTTCATCTCCAGCTCTTGTTTTGCCTCAAACAAAAAGTGGATCATGTAGTAAATGCATGAGGGACACACACATGCAAACACACACACACCTACATACAGAAACTGTACACTCAAAACACACTTAAGGCAATGGTGGCCTGGCAACTGTGACCGTTCGAGTAGATCTAAATGTGCCCCTGTATGCTTCCCTAAGCCTTCAACCCTGTTCATCGCATATATGAGCCTGCGGCCTGTACAAGCTGCTTGGAAACATGGAGTACTACTACAGATCACTGAAACACAAGATCAGCTCTTTCCTTCACGGAACATCACGATATACAAGAGAATACTTCACATTAATATTTCATGTTGTTAACACCTGATTTCAGTACAATTCTGAATACAATGTGTATATTAATAATGATACAGATGAGCAGGTATGAGCGCAGATATGGAGCGGATACAATTTATATTTGCATGTTGTTAAAGAAGGCTTGTGTGTCCACATACTGTATCGTCGCTGACGTTCACAGGAAGATGGCTGCACTAATCCAAAATCCGCCCCAGAGACAGTAAACATGAACAATAATGAAACAATACCCAGACGACACGGTCTTTAACCCTCGTCATCACGTTCCACATTATTATTTCTACACTCACTCTGCATGGATCATATTGACATGATGGCTGAAATAACTACTACATCTTCATTATAATACAACACTGAAGAATATATTAAAACATAACATAGCAAGTTACCGCGTGCAGGAGATCGGTCATCACATAAACTCGACAACAAAGATTTTTGTTGTCAAAAAAAGGCTGCATTGTGGAGTTTTTTTTCTGGTGCTCCCAAGGGACAATTACACCTTTGTTGTGTCAGAAATGAGCTTCTCATTTTATAAGTAAATGTGTACAGGCTGGATTACCAGTCAGACAAAACTGGAAACTATCCTGAGACTCCAGAAATCTAGGGGCCCCCAAAAGCCCTAAATACACCGTGTAGCTTGATTCATTGCAAATGTGTGAGTGAATTTGCACCACAAAAATACAATATCAATGAAGGTAGGACTTGCATTATTAGCTAATATTGTGGCCATCTTGTAGAAAGGCCCTGTGTCAAAATCTAACTTAAGTGCTGTCTTATTTTAGTTTAAAATGTGCTGACATGATCCATCTCATTAAATTGTATTAAATCAAACATAGGACTATAATTAATACCTCAAGATAATAATACATCTCTTACTTTAAAAGTAATTAATTATCAACTACCTTCTCCGAAATGGCAAGCTGAAATTCATACGAACCGCAACACCAACCGCTACAGTTCGATTACATTGCTAGGGCATTGTGGAAAGGAGTTGTGTTTGCAAATCAGATAACCAAGACTCTTTTTATATCGGATTTGTCATGAATCCAACTGGCTTTGTAGCCCAGTCAGGCAATTTTGCTCCTCAAACAATTACGACCCTGCCAACACCTGAGCCCCAGAGACTCCCCCTGCTGCACATGTGGACAGTGTCCTTATCATTCACTAGCAGCACTCACTCTGAGCACAGCCGCACCGTTTATCAGGGACACTTGTGTCAAAGAATCTAAGAACATTTTACTGTAACAAATGGTTATACTTTTATTTGGGGGAACATGCTCTGGTCTTTGCTTTGCAATCCCAGCAGCGGTGAGAGATTTAGCTGAGAATACAATAAAGCCCCCAAGAGCCCAACAGACACATCACTGAGATATGGGCACACAAATGCTAAAGGTGCGAGATGCCATCATCAAACATGGTAATAGGAAGCTAAACATGGTGGAGACCAATGGTGGTGGAATGGAAAAATCAATCAACGCTGCCGGTAACAGCTTTGTGTAGTCTTTGTGGAGAGGAGAGAGCAGCAGAGGCATAATAATCACAAGAATGAGTGAGGACTTGTCAGTCTGTAAAGGCCACTTCGTTGTCTTGACTGAACATGATTGATTAAGGATAGTAATCAGTGAACACTTTCATCCCTCTAACAATGTGTTTTATATTTACACACTAAAGTAGGAATTATAATAGCAGACATTTATAATATCGTGTTCTCTTACTTGAACTTAAAAGGTCTCATTTGACTATGAAAAAAACACTCATTTTCTTAATAACACCTCTTTCTTTCTGCAGATAGATTCATTTGTCCAGCGTTTGAGATAGCTCAGATGCTGTATTTCAACACTAACACTAAAGCTGCAGTAGATGATTTGTTTATACCTCTTGGGTTCAGTGAAACAAGCTTGACATATTATCCTGTGTTGTTATTGCTAACATGTTAGCAAACAGATGCTTATTTATACAGCCGGGAAAATACATTAATTCAGAGTTATTTTTGTGGTCACCCAATAAATTGAAGTCGAGTTTTGGCCTCCACCAACCCCTGAAAAATATCTTGATCTTAAGCAGCTAGATATTCCTCTATGTTCAGCAAATAGTCAATAACGTAGTCCGTGTGCAGTTTGGTGCTGAGCACATACTGTATAGTGTACAGCTGGATTATTTGCTGAAAACAGCTGCCTGCTGCAGCTGGAGGATGAGAGCTGGAAAACCAAAAATATGATCCAAAATAAATAAAAACACTGTAGCTGAGGGTAGCTGCAGTGATGGATGACCCATTTGCCATTACACATATATGATAAATATATGATAACCTACGTGATTTTTAAACAAAGGACTGAAGGCGGTGTTTACAGTAACCTTTAGTACTTCTGTTCACAAAGAAGTGTATTTATACATAAGTGGAAGATGTCATTTAAGGATCCAACCACTACCCACTGCATACTTGTCATCACAGATATTTTTATACTGAGAATTCATTTTCAATTTTGTAAAGGAGGAAAGGAACTAATCATTAGCATCTGTCTGTAATTGTTTGTGCGCAAGTGTGTAAATAAATATATAGAACCATTTGAAGCTGAGAACTCTGTGTATGTGTGTTTGTGGCGACTGGATGAGCTGGTGTGGATTGGGCATCAAATCAGAACGTCAAATGGCAATCAGCCTCTCACCGAGAAAAGAAACACACATTCCAAGTGTCCAAGTCTCATAAACAACAACACAGACATAAATACCTCCTGTCTGCTGTTTACATGCAAAATAACATATTCACTTTAAGAGATGTGGTAATCGGCACAGGGCCACCAAGGCCAGAGACAAACTCAGTAACTAGATGAATGTGCGCCTCTTGTGTTTCACAGAAGACGGGGCCTGTCTGTACAGTGAGACAAGGGGACGGTCAGTGTGATGTTCTGGCTGTCACGTTGTCTTGCTCTCTGCACTAGACATGAACTGGACACGCAAAGATAAGGTTGCAGGAGATACAAATTGATTAGCATGTAATTGTACAATTTTGTTGACCTAGTTTAGGTGTGTCGACAAGATTCTAATTTGCTTTCATATTTCCGTAACGTAGTTTGAGCTTTCGGCTGATCAAATGCTGTCTTACTGTAGTTTAATCTCATAGTAATGCTTCACTATGATTCATATTTTGAATACAAAGGGAACGATGCACACAATAAACCGCAAAAGCTGCAGGCCAATCTAGAATCTTCCAAAAAATGCTTACAAAGTTTGGGCATCCATCTATTAGTTGAGAGGCTGACAGCATTGTGCTTTGGTGCACTCAGTGAAATATGCTCATCTGTTCAGCCTGGCAGGGTTGAGGTTGTAACATAATTAGTATGAAGTGAGCAGGGGAGCCAGAGTCAGGCACGCTAGACAGGGCCTGACCAACAGAGACCTCTGAAACCTGGCTGTCATTTTTGTAAACCTGAAAGTGAATTTAACAGAGACTGCAAGTCACTGAACTAAGGGAACTTGTCTCCTTGAAAGCATAAGGCTGCAGTAAACTTAACATAAAAATCACCCGTCCATGTTGCCATATGGTACGTATATAACATATTTGTGTCAGCTATAAGCTTACTACTAGTGACTTCATCAACGTCTAATACATGTTTTGTCCTCATAGCAATAGCAAAACACAGAACCTTCTGCTGTACTCACTGGTGCTTTTCTAATACGGTCAGGAATATAATAATATAGGACCCGTTAAATGGTCACATCACTACCCATGAGAAAGAAACACAATTCAAGTGCCAAGTCATCCTTCTCATATACTGTGTTCACCTGCAAGGACACAATACAAACATTACAGCATATACAGAAAAAGCTGTCTCCAAAAACACGAAGGTGGCTAGCACTACAGTATCAAACCACAACACAAGGCATCAGCACTGCCCGTCTAAGCTTTTTATACCACTGAAGTGTTTTCTGCAAACCACGGAGCCATGGAGAACTGACAACCTGCTCTTTTGTCGGGTCCCATCAGGACGAAATTCAGTTTGAGTTTGTTTAGAAGATCTTTTTAGTCTTTAAACTCCACTTCCAGGAACCTTCGGGCTACACTTTGCCTGTGATAATGGTGCCCCTGATGAGTGTGACAAATCAGCAATAGACAAATATGACATAGTATTTAGAACCAGGCACTTAGTCCACAAGGCAATTACATTACTGTCATTAACACAGATACACAACCGACCGCACAGTATAAAAAACAATTTTAAAGTTACATAGCAAACAGTCTTCCTATTTTTTAAAGCTACATAATGACTACAAAGTTATTAAAATGCCTTACAGCCCACCACTGAAGTCACACACACATATGAGTAAACATCTCAACAGCCAATTTGTCTCCGTCAACTGTGACAACAGATAAATGGGGTTTTTTCTGTGCTTTTTTCATTTATAGCTATGGAGGTATGTACACTGTAAGACTGGGTTTCATTAAATGATCCCGACATAACTTTACTCACAGTCATGGTTGAAGCTTCTATCCTACGACACTATTTGGCCTGTTTTTTCCAGTCCACATTACTTTCCCTATGAGTACAGAATAGGCCTAAAGACAAAGGATGTGGGGTGCTGTGTTCCCGCAGTAACTGTCTCTTCTGGATTATGCCTGCATCCATC
Source organism: Anarhichas minor (assembly GCF_050575085.1). NCBI lineage: Eukaryota > Metazoa > Chordata > Actinopteri > Perciformes > Anarhichadidae > Anarhichas > Anarhichas minor. The sequence continues at coordinate 4,703,776 of NW_027466450.1, forward strand.
TGCCTCAGCAGGTTCCCATGGTGCTGACTGTGGTGTAACTGAACTTAGACATGGACGCTCCCATTGCCATAGCATCCTCCTCGTTGTCCCGTAGCCCACTACGACGGCGGCGGTGGTGGCGGCACGGTGCAGCGCAGCACGCGAACGTGGTCAGCAGAGCTTTGCGGAAACGTGTGTTCATGAAGCAGTAAATAATTGGGTTGACGCAGGCAGAGGTGTAGCACAACAAATGGATGAAAGCGATGGGTGTCCCTGAGAGGGCGCTTTTGGCGGAGACGTCATCAAAAGCCCGCCAGGTGTTGACACAGTACAGAGGCATCCAGCAGAGAAAGAACAGGACAACAATGACCACCAGCATGCGGATAACCCGCTTCTTGGCCTCCAGCTTGGCCTCGGACGTGTTGCTGCGTGGTCTTTCTGCCTTGATTGCCCTGCTGGATGCAGCCATGGTGGACATCTCCATCGAGTGTGGCCGCTGGACAACATTAACGTAGCAACCATCTCCATCGTCACTGCCAGTAGACACAGCGGAGGTGAGTCCATTCTTCACATCTGTGGTGGGAGTGCAGAGTAAAAAAAAAAAGTAGTACTGTGACACAAATGTATTGTATTTAAAACTAAAATTACCTCTGCCTGCCACTGGATTAAAAATAAATTGAACAGGGAAGTCATGAGACGTCCTACAGCCAGTTCATTTTGGAAAATCTTAAATTAACAAATAAGCACAGCTCTGTGATTACACATTCACCCATTTCTTAGTTTATTTTTGAGTGAATCATAGCTCTTCAAAGAGCAGCAGTTCACCTTGGTGGAAAAAAAAGACTGAATAGCAATTCCTTCTGAGCCACAGCAATGATCCAGCAGGGAATGTTGTAATTTAATAATCAAATTGAATTGACATTAAAGTACAATGAGAGCTTCTAGTCAAGCAAATGCAACCAGAAACTGGTACGGTAGTAAACCACGCCTGGATTTTTAAATCAAAATTGTTATTTTAGAAGTTCTATGTCCTTTATTCCAGTTTTTTTTAACCCATGCTCTTTTTTATATTTTATATTTTTTTTGGACAACCTCTTTCTCTCTGAGACCAAACAGATGGGGATGTCCGGGCCCGCAGCTGCCAGCCAATTCCATCCTCTAACGGAAGAGTTAGAATACACTCAATGCTGCTATCCTCCTAGACGCACTCGCACATGCCCACAAAAGGTTACGCTCCACTTAACCTGCACACATTACAATGATTGTAGCGCTAATGATATCGTTGTGATTAAAATGAAATTCCTCATCATTCACATGTAAATGATAACATTAGAGTGTAGTTGGTAGGGGCTGGATATTGTGATGACATTCAAGAGACACAGTTTGACACAATGTGATCTCATGGGAAGGAGTAGCATGTATTTTAAGCTTTTTACATGTAATTTAACTGTCATTCCCAACTCATACGGGTGCATAATTAGTGGCTCGGCACGGCACGGCGCATGGGCCACCGAACACCCCTCTGGAGATTAATAAAGATATTGAATAATGTAATTTATTTGGTTTTCATATGTACAGTACCTGCATGAGCCACCCTCACATATTAAGTCTTATTTTCCTAAAATTTTTAAATTATTCCTGCTCTGGTCCATCTACATCTGTTGAAAATGTTGGTTTGGTAATCTCAGTTTGAGAAACAAAAACATTCTCAGATATTGTGAATCCATACATGTAGATTAACTAATGTAACTTCAAATAAAGTGTCTCCCTCCCGTCCATCTGTCTGTCTCCGTGCAGAAAGTTCCTAGAATCAGCATTTTTTACTCCTTGCTTTACTTTTTTTTTTTTTTTGCCTCTGGGACATTAACCCTACTATTGTCTGTATGTTTTCCACATGCAGTCAGTGTACATGATCTCACCGGTAGAGTCTTTTTTGTGGCCCATCTCAAACTGGATGCCTCTGTAAAGTTCCCTGGAGATCAATCCATAGGCCACAATCATCACCAACCCCGGGATTGCAAACAGCACAAGCAGCAGCAAAATGTACCTATGAGAGACATAAAGAGGGTAAAGATCCCAATGTCCATGAATTCAGACATTCATGTAGCCCCAGTTTGTACATCTCACGTATAAATGTATTACCATTACCTTTATGTTTGAGTCACAGAGCTAAGCATTGTTTTTGTTTTGTTTTTCAGAAAAAAAACTGTCTTCCTAATTCAAAATGACATGTGTCCTTGCTCAGCTTGTGTGATGTCTACCAAAATAAGAAACATATATTTGTAATTTAGATTTTCAGACAAAAGAATATGTTTATTGCGTTGTACAAAATGTTTCCAGTGTCCTGAATAGAAATACGTTTTAGACAAAGGTTTTCCTCCACTATTGCATTCTAATAAAGGCATAAAATACACCCAAAGTCATTTCAAAATATATATTTAATTTTTTTTTTTTTATCAAAGCATTCTTTCATCCAGATGGTAAGTCTTTGGGGAATCTGGAAATAGCTTCATAACAGCTGTAAATGTTGAAAAATTACCTTTTGTGTATTTAAATTCTTTTCAGATAAAAATAACACTTTTCTCTGTTAAAATCAAATCACAGGGTAATACACTAGAGACACAGACTTGGTGCTCATGCACATATTTATACACCCACAAGCAAGCCTGCAGTCAGACAAAGAGAGATTCAAACACAAAAGCAGTGAAATACACACACAGGCAGAAAGTGAGAGCTGCTAAAGACAGGCTTCCTAACATGGAAGTAAATGAGATGTTTGAAAGTACAAACACACACTCGCACACACACATTCAGATGCAGGTCATCTGAAATTGATTTGATACAAAACCACACATTGTCCAGATGGATAGCAAGATGGATGATCTGAGTGCAGGTTTTATGTTAAGTTGCATTTATCTGCTGTGTGCTCGGTTACTCTGGAAATGTAACTGATGGTGAAGGAAAAGCAGCTCGTGTATATCTCCAGTTATATTTACAGCACTTCTTAACTAAAACCATTCCTCCACTTTTTCTAATTCATAAAAAAAAATCATTGTATATCTTTTTCTTTACAAACTTCATGTAATGTGACTATTTTAACATTAAAAAGACCTTAAATGTGGTTGTTGAGCCAACAAAAGCAATCCTTGAGTTTATGGTGGCTAATGCTAGTTAACGTTTCTAGCTAACGATTCTTTTCCACATGGTTGCATGTCAAAACAGTCATTCTGGACATATTCAAGAAACCGTTTTAAAGAACTGGGATTGCTTAAAGGACCCACCATCTACAGTAAACACTCACCAGGCCTGCTCTGCTTTTGGGAGGGGCCACATGTGGCGACACTGGTGAGCAGTGGTGTTGTCAGGACGATGAAAAGACTCCAAGTCGCTGATGATTGGGTAAGGGATCATGACGACGAGGGCTAGCACCCACGTAGCAGCGATCACCCGATAGGCGTGGGAACGGGTCTGCCACACCCGCGACTTCAGGGGGTTGCAGATGGCACTGTAGCGCTCGATCGCGATGGCAACCAGGCTAAATGTGGATATGCTCACTGATATTCCTGTGGAATAACAAAACAGATTATTTCAAATTGTAAGAAGACGCCCATGCTATCTTTTCTTTTGATGAATGTAAAGTTATTACCGCTCAGAATAGAGCGTAGGCCAGTAATAAAAAAAGTAATAAAAACATGTTTGTCGATGCGCACATAATATCTGCAATCATAACCGAGAACAAAACGTGGCGCCCTGTGGAAATGGGCTAACAAATGAGTATAGTGTGAGATAGGAGGTAGGGATGGTTATCTTAGTCTTGCTAGAAGAAATCATGTTGGCCTAGGCCACTGATGTTATCGTCCATCTCCCCCTGACAAGGCAAGACGGGAAATTACTCTTTACTTCTCTTATCCACGTCCTCAACGAGAAAATACACAATACAGACTATGTGTGTGTGTGTGTGTGTGTGTGTGTGTGTGTGTGTGTGTGTGTGTGTGCGAGGCAGGACCCAGGGGTGCACTGTGTTGTGTCCGTACCAATGAGGGCAGCTTTAGAGCAGATCCCACAGAAGCAAAGAACAATCAGCCTACAGTTTCTCCCCTGGGTTTGTCCACGTTTTCCTCAGTGCATCAAGATGATGGCTGTCCTTCATAAATACAGCTGCAACCAACAATGTTTTCACTATAAATTGATCTGTTGGTTTTTTTTATCAGCTGATTGAGTAAGCTAATATTTAAGTCTACGAAATGCTAGAAGAAGTGAATAATTGAACAAGGACGGGATTTGTTATCCATACATACGCAGGTATGTTATTATAGTGAATGTAGAGAATGATGGCAAATCTACAGATAGAAAGTCTGTATATTTGCCTCAATGCCCCCCCTCCTCTCACCCATGAGGTAGGACACTATCTTGCACATGGCGGCTCCAAAGATGAAGTCCTTGAGGATGCTGGGGATGAGGTTGAAGGGCATGCAGAACACGACCATCATCAGGTCACTGACGGCGAGCGACAGCAGGAAAGTGTTGGTCACGGTGCGCATGCGCTTATTGACCGTCAGCACCACGATGATCAGCAGGTTGCCGAACACACTCAGAAAGAAGATGAGTGAGTAGAGCAGGATCCGCAGCGTGTGGTCATCATCTGTTACAGAGAGACAGGAGGGGAGCATATCTCAGAGAGTGAAAATGGTTGCCCTACTGCCCTTTCTTACATGATGGCCAATACGATCAAGCTGTCTTTGTGGCTAAGTGGAGAGCAGGGCCGCCCTTCAATCAGAGAATGGGCGGCTCTGCTAGTCGCATGTCGATGTGTCCTTGAGCAAGACACTTAAGCACACAATTGCTCCCGTAGCTGTGCCTACGGTGTGATATAATCTGAATTGTAAGTCTCTTTGGATAAAAGCGTCTGCTAAATCACTGTAATGTATTGATCCAGACAGCCTCGAGCCAATTGCGCTAATTCTTCTTCTTTAACAGCACTAAATAGCCATAAGCTATTAAAGTTTTTTAGTTTTTTTTTATAAAACACTAGCTTAACTTAACTAGGAGGATCCCCACACTGAAAAGCACCAGAGGGACACCTTTTTCACATCCGAGCAGCACTCCATGCTGACTTTGTGCTAGTTCTATATTCAGGGTAATCAAATACTGGTACAAACTCACTGCTCTGGTCATGTCTTTGTAATATCACAGTTGTTTATACCTCAATGCTAAATACAGTAAAATATAAAAATAAAGTTATTGTGTTTCCAGCTGTTCTCATACGGCGTTCGTAGCTATACCTACAAAAATGAAAACACTGTAATTTGTTGATATTGTACAAAATCAATTTGTATGTAATCCAAGTAATTATAAAAAGGAAGTTTTAAGGACTACAAAAACATACACAGAACGGGCCTGAGGGGCGGTGGATGGGTCAAACAAAAACCAGTCTTTCAGCCAGGAGACTGTGGTTTGTGCCCCGTGTGAAACGAGAAGTCAACAATGATTTATTTGTCGTGTAACTGCCGTACTTAAGTAACGCCACTTCCATAGTTATTTTAACCTAAACCACAATCTTTTCCAAAACCTAACCGAGTGGTTTCCTGTGAAGACGGAACTATATTTTGAAAAGACTGAATGCACGTAACAAGCGGAAATTGACATAGTGTTGCTGGACTGTCGTAGGAAAAGGCACGAAAAATGAAATGTTTTCGTAATATATCATATTCAAACTGTTGTATGAGGTTAAGTTGGTTGAGTCCAGCTGTGCTTGAGTTATGTCGAACTTGCACCACCTGGCTGAAAACAATCATAAACAGATTTACATAATTGACAAGCTTCTACCTGCTGCTCCTTTTTGTCTCACTAGATTTCTACCAACCAGCCTTGGACAAAGTGAGCCTGGTTAGCTTGTTTTGTTTTTGATAGCTGTTGTTGCATACATATTTCTACTGGCATGGCAAGTCACCAGTTAGCTGCAACCAGTGTTGCCAGGTTTGGCTCACAAAAAATATCAAAGACAGTACCTGTCCAATCGTCATAAAAGATAAATCATCCGGCTAAATTATCATTTTGTATGCACGTGTAGTTTTTCATACTGAGCAGCCAAGCACTATGTGTGCATCGAATTTGGTTACCAACATTAATATTTTCCACCTTAAAAAATATTGTTAAATACAAAATACTGTGGCCTGCAGCGCAAAGCCTGTCTGCTCCCTCAGCCATTGCCAGCTTCACTGGATCACTTACAGAAATCCATGTTGTCGGCTTTCTGAGTTATCTTCACCTCACACCCTGCTTAGACACAACACGTTTTAATTGGTTACCTACTGTATCCCGTGGATTAGAAGCACCCATGTGTACTTCAGCCGCAGGACAGAAATCACATCACATGCATAAACCATGACTTCATTGACACGGTTGTAGAGGCGACCGAACACACTCGAGCCCTAATCCTCTGAAGAAACACCTCCAACAGTTCCTCAAAGACACATAGTAAATTGGTAAATTGTAGTAAATGGTAAATTGCATCATAAAATCTGCAACACATCTAAAAAGAGTCTGTTCCCTGCAAAACACCAATTAAATGTAGCGCCATCTCTATCTTTTCTTTTCACTTACTGCACTCCCATTTGTCTGAGTATACGTTCAAAGCACATTTTCATCTTTCAGGCGTCTCTCCTTGATCTTTACCCTTTTTCCATCTCAGGAGTTTTCTGCAGTTTGCTTTCTTTCCTTTAGTTCTTGGTCCATTCCCGCTCCTTCTGCTCTCAATTATAAGTAGGCTTTCAAAGAAATACAGCAACAAAGCAAAGTCATATACACAGCTACGTCAATCATATCTGATACATTTTTTTGGTAAGTTAGAAAAGACCAGCTTTTCAGCTTGCGCAGCAGCCATTGATTCATGTTTTCTATCTGATAAGGTTATTCTTTAAGGACCAGAGCCCTTACAGCTCACTGACTCACCATCACAAATGGTGTTAAAAACATACCCGTATTTCCCTTGGCCTGTCACATGTAATTACAGTTGTCAAAAATCCACCTGAAATGTAAATGTATGAATTGTGCACAGCTTGGCTAGGGCACATACTGTAAGCAGCATTACATTCAGGTAGAGATGTGAAAATCTGAACTCTGCAGCACAAGAGCTGGCATGAGGTTAAAGTGGACAATCGAAAACAGGATTTGGCTTCAAATCCAAACGGTCAGATGTGTGGTTCATACTGTATATGAAAGTAGGATAATGACATGTAATTGATGTAATGCTCTTTCCTCCAACCAGCCGCTCTGAAATGTGTTTGTTTAACTTGCAGGCTTAGCGATGGATTCCGGCTCCGCTTGGTCAGCGAAAGTCAGTCTGTCTTCCTCTCTCTCCCTCTCATCTCTCTCTCAGAAACACACACTTACAGTCTTCCCATCTAATGACATGAGGCTGCACCATCTGTCTCACGCACTTCTATGCAAAATAAAAAAAAGCAGGAACCTCTAATACGGTGGGTAGTGGGTACTGTTCTGCTGACACAACATCAGGGCTCTGAACCACAACAGCCTCGGAAATGGCAGCAACTAAACGTTTTTAATTCTTTGCTTTTTTGTGCACCTATACATTTACATGAGCAAAATAAAAATGTGCAGACAGATGATTGGTAAGAAAGTTCCTGTACTACGCTCTCTCGCTCTCTTTCCTAATGAAATATGTTACACTGGCCTCTGTCTAATTGAAGCCAATTAGCGGTCCTGTGTGCTCGCTGGCTGTGCGGAAAACACTGATAACTCCCTCAGCACATTTAACATTTCCTTCAGGCCAGGAAAAGCTGCTCATAGAGCGGAAGCATTTATGCTAATCACCTCCCCTCACCAACCTGCGTTCGGATTAATATTTTGCTATATGAAGTCGAGCACTCCTATTTGTTTCTACAGCCTCACTTGACAGCTTCATACTGCAGCATTAAACTACAAGCTGTTTAAAAGCCTTTTCACACCAGGCACAAATTTCCATCGGAAGAATTGTCACAGAAATGTATAACAACGTACTTTGTCGGTCCTTATGAATGCTTTCACTCGTCTGCAACATTCAAGTTGGGGAAAAAATATTAGAACGGACGTCAATTTCAGCAATTTCCACCTGTGGAAATTGAAATCCTTTGCCCTCATTCTGCATGATAATTAGCCATGTGCTTCTGTTTGTTGCACGGAGATTGTGTATTTTTGGATAAAAGGCCTTAATACAAATTTAAAACCATAACCATAACCCTTAATCATCTAAACAAGTTGCCGGTCCAACATGAGCTACAAGTGGAACAACTGAGCTGAGGCCACTGGTGGACTGAGAAGGGCCCAGGGGTGCTACTCTTTATTCACCTCAGGTGCAACACACCAATCCTCAAAACAGAAAATGGCGCCGTCTACATTTGTGTCCCGGTGCTTGGTGGGTGCCCTCCCAACAATGGCACTCTGCTTCACTGGAGGAAAGGGATATTTTACAAAAAGACTCCAAACTAACAAACAGCCCAGTTGGTCTGACTCAAAACAATAAGGAGCAAAACAGCAGCAAGTGAACCTACAAAGGGGAAACAGGGATTGACAAGGATCACCATGCTGCATACTGAAATATACTTTTTGATGTTGTGAGATAACTCACCACCTCTAGTATCGGGCATGAGACATTGTTGCCTCGGAGCTGTCTTTATCAAGCGATTTCAAATACATATGATGTGAGGCACATCTGCATCAGCTGTCCATTGTATTGTTACACCCCTGTATTATATACTGTAGCTTCTTTCAGCTCATTGTTTTGGTTTTATGGCCCACAACATTGCTGTGTTGTCTCACCACTCACATTTGCATCTTTACTATACGCACCAAGCAGCAGTTTACAGATAGAAAGCTCTCAAGGCACACTATCTAAACAGCAGCCAGGCAAATGTAGTGACTAGCTGGTTAACATAGTGGAGCGGCTAAAGAGCGAGATAGTTCCCTCAGGTTAAGTGTTTTCACTCTCGCTGTGAATCTCGCTCTTTGAGCTGATCCGCACAGCTGTGCTGCATGTGGTGCTCCTGATGTGGGTGTATTATGAATATTCCACCAGTTTTTAGTGCTTCACCACCTGTGACAGACAACTGGCGGACAAATCCCTGTTATATCTGGAGAGCCTCTAGAAATGCACCGACTGTCACTGCAGATTTAACAGTGAAGCTGCTATATTACAACTTTACAGGAAAAATCCAGACATTACAGAAACCAAACACTACCCATTTTGCAATGTTTAGTTTGCACTCTGCTCCACTAATTATTTGGAGAACTATTTTCAGTTCAAAGAGCCAAATGACAGAAGGGAAGCCCGCAGCGCTCGAAGTGTGGGGAGCTGGTTTCATGAGTGTGTGTGAGTGCAGTGCCTATCAACCGTGGCTGACCATCGGCTCCGGCACACAGTCTGCTCTCTGTTTACAGACTAGCAGCACTGTGAGCACTGTTACTTTGTTGCAACGTCTAGAGGTTTCCTATTTGCAGAAATCATGATATGTCAGAGAACAGTGCTTCAATTGTTCTGCCATATTCATCTTATTATAGAGTGCTTTACCTCTTTACCTGCAGATCTCAGTAATGTATCTCTATTTTGTCGGATGCACACAGCATGCCGCTATATTGGACACCCGTGTGTACATGCATGTTAGACATTCTACTCTGTTTAGTTCACCTGTGCAAATGCAAACTTCATTAAAGCTTTTCCACCTCTTGTGTAACCTCAATTTGAACGCATCATCGCTGTTAATTTATCATCAATTTATGTAAGTGTTGAATGTGAAAGGCCGGTGAACAGATTTCCTGCTAACATTAACGTTAAAATAAGTCAAGATGAAAGTAGACTGTAGTGGCAGAGTCTATTGTTAGATATGCAGTGAAATAGTGAATGAATGAATAATGGGGTTTGTATTCCATCCATGAATATTTAAGGTCTCATCTGTTTCTCTGATTCAGTTTTCAGATATTATATTCAGTTGGCCTTCTGTACCTATCAGGGAAAAGCCGGCTCTGCTCTTGTAAGACCAAGGTATTGGTAAATATCACAGCTAGTAGCTAATCCAGCATAGTAAATGTCATCTGAGCCTTTTCACTAAGCCAACTGCACCCCCGGAACAGTTGATGGAGGCACCGAACGAAAACCACTTACTGTTGACTGACAGACTACAACACACGAGCCGCAGAGCCCACTGCAGTCGCACTACAAAACAGCATGTTGGTCGCTCTGCACATCTGTGCATGCATGTATTAAACACCTCAGCTCTCAGCAGACAGTGAGATGAGAGGGTGTGAGCGATGGAGATAGTGGAATAAGCACCGGAGAGAAGTGATGAGAGTGAAGAGGGAAATTGAAAGCAGTGGAGAGTTATTTTGTCTAAATTCCTTTTTTGATGGCCTGTTTCGTTTGATTTGGAGTCTTAGCGTGACTCGTCGCCCTGCAGACCAGGGATGTCAAAGCATGTGCCACGGACCACTTAAAGTCTTCCCACATATGCTGCAGGTCTTCAAAGGGCAACCTAGTGGGAATCTGATGGCGCCACCTAATCTGCTCCATAAACACAGAGGGTCAGAGTAATGGACAGGGAGAGGAGATGACCGAACATGGTGGAGAAGTAATCAAACTCGGGGGGTGACAGAGTGAGTAATGATGGCGACAGCAGCTGTACAGGGTCAGACATCCTCGTTTTTTCCTACCCTGAAGATTGGGTGTGTGGTCTTGTTGGAAGATGCTAAATAGAGCGAAATAAGGCAGCAAAAAGCCAAACTGAAGAGAAGTGATTATCTGTGTGGGCGAAATAATATAATAGTGCAAGTGGATTAAGCTCCCAACTTAACATGCTGCTGCACCAGACACGGCGGTCTTGATCTGTACTTGTCACAGGTGTCCCCAGTCTGTAATTTTCACTGTACTGATTTAGCTCACTATCATGGGTCACACTCAGGGGTGCTAGAAATGACTCATCTCTGGCAGGTGAAGATGTGACGTAAACATGGGAATGGAGCGAAATCATTCAGTTAAGAAACGTATATCTCTGACTTGCGGGCTGTCAACACTCATAATAACAGCATCATAACGAAGATGCACAATCAGTCTTCTACACACACGTAGCCCACGCACACACATCATCAACGCAGGTAAACATTGAGAAACAACTGTTGAGCAAGTGAAAATAGCAGGTGTTGTTTGATGAAATAGCAGGAGGTAGGACTGAGAGGAAATTGCAAGACTGATGACGCACTTTCTTTCTTTTTCACACGCTCAAGTCAAGTCAGTTTTACCAATATATATAGTTCGAAATCAAACATTTGCCTCTGAGAGTTTTAAATTCTGTACAACATACGACACATCTTTATACCCTCAGTTTGAATAACATGCTCGGAAATGTTAATGTTATATGCAAAATAGAAACATATATTAGATTTTTTTTTTTAAACAGCAGGAAGCAGCAGCACGACCATGAGGCACAGTCCAGATAGGGCAGCCATGTGACTTTTTTATGAATAAATCCCTGTGTGGCCAGGATTTGATTCCATGTCTCTCTCTCTCTCTCTCTCTCTCTCTCTCTCTCTCTCTCTCTCTCTCTCTCTCTATCTCTCTCTCTCTCTCTCTCTCTCTCTCTCACTCTCACTCTCATTGCTCTCTGATTTATATTTCACTCTGGGGACACGTAAAGGCTCATCTTGTCTTATCTTAACTTGTTTCCATCAATGTTCCCTCAAAGTAAAGCAAAACAGCCAACAATTAAGCTTTACTTTGAAAATAGTGTGGCACATCAGAATATCATATCCCAGTGAATTGAGATTGAATGACGACTAAAATGTTAAATTAACCATTCATTTTTAAAGGTGAAATAATTATGAGCCACACAAATTCTTCTTTTTTTCTGTAGTTATGTGAGTGGAGGGAAATTTGACAAAAAAATTCAATTCATCTGCCCTTTCAGCCTATCATGCCTCAATAAACCTTCATTAACAACCTAACGTTGTGTAAACTGAGGGCTTTAGGAAAGCTTAAATGAATTGTCTTGCTGCACTGTTGCCTCCATGTGCTGGAGGTTGTTAAGTCAGTTCAATATAGCACCTTAAAGACAATTCAAAATGTGGTCACAGATGCACTTTTTGATTAACCTCCGGGTGATAATGTTGAGTGAGCTTTGTGTCCGCTCACCTTTGTGCCTCACACGTTTAGGAATGAGCAGTGTGGAAACGTTGCCGCAGGTGATGTTTGATGTCCCCATGCTCCCGTCACCAGCTCCGTTCTGCAGCGCATCAGTCTGCGCTCCGACGCACTCGGGAGACGTAAATGTCTCATTTCGCACAAAATAATCCATGTTTTTACTCAGTTGTGTCTCAAAGGTTACAAAAAGTTCGATTGGGACCGTTTGCAAATTTTCGTGTGAGCCTTTGGTCAACTAACTAGACTGCGTCTATAGTCCTTCACGCTTGAGACTGAGGCAAAGTGTCGCTTTGCAAACTCCAAAACAAACTAAAAACTGCAATTTACTTCTTTTTTTATTTATTCACCTTTCCTGTAGATATGTCTTCCACTTAAACGCGTTAATCAAAGGTCGGAGCGCTCCAGGAGAGAGGGAGATCGCGGCGCACTGCTGCGCCTTTGCCAAGTGAACCGCATGGAGGGACCGAGTGAGCGCCGAATGGACCGGGAGACTGTCATATAGTGTGAGAGTGCGTGTGTGTGTGCGTGTGTGTGTGTGCGTGTGTATGTGTGTGTGTGAGAGAGAGAGTGGGACAGCAAAAAACGGTCCATTGGTCAGTTTGTGGACACTCGTCATCAAGGACGTTGTATTGTTCTTTTCGCTCAGAAAGTGATAATCTCACTGCCATATGTTATCGTCAGCTATCATCTTGTCATGTAAGGCCTTATACGCTTTTGCATTTATCTCTGCAATTTTAGAAAATTTTAGAAAATTTAAAAAAATGACAAAAAAAACCTTGGATCTACAGTAAAACTGCCGGGCAGTTTAAATGAATGAGATTGGGGAGAATTCACACACAAGATTTGTGTAAAGAAAAAAATAAATGACGCAATGTGACTGTATGCAGACCAGATATTTTGCATGCTTGTTTAATTAGCGACTCTAAGTTGCCCGTATGTAGATGTGAATGTGTGTGAACAGTCGTATGTCTCTATGTGTCAGCTTGGAGACCTCTCCAAGGTGTAGACTGCGGTTGGTTGGCTCCAGCCCCCTCGCCACGCTCAAGGATTTAGAGCGTGTAGCTAATGGAGAGATGACTAACAGCGCCTGTGGTGGTTTTACATGCGCACCGTCGCCCTCATGTGGTGTGTGAGTGCATTTACTGTCTTTTTGGTGAATGAACAACATGCACTGTGTTGATGAGAAATGTTCTGCAAAATATACCCACGTGTTACATTCTTGTCTCCGTCTTTTGCAAGAGCATAAACGTGCAATGGAAATCACTGTTCTCTTAAGTCGCATCTAATAAGGTTATCCTCCTCATTATATCTTGTTTATCATAATACAATCATCATCGTTACCCAATTAACCCATCCTCTAGAAGAAACGAATAGGCTATGATATTTAAATGTCCCATCCTTGCTCTGTTTTTTTTACCATGTGTTGTAAACATTAAAATATCTTTTGGTGTTAAATAAGCTCAATGAGTTGACTATGAACAATAATAATAATTCTCATACTTTGGTTGATGGTAAATGGTAAATAGACTACTTGTACAGCGCTTTTCTAGTCTTCCACTCAAAGCGCTTTAACACATGTCATCATTCACCCATTCATACTCTGATGGCATGCAGGGGCTATATGCATGGTGCCACCTGCCCATCAGGACCACGTGCCCATTCAGCTAACCACTCATACACATTCATACAGTAGGAACAGGCTGCGGGAGCAATTTGGGGTTAATCATGGACCATAGACATGGATGTCGATGTGTCCTTGGGCAAGGCACTTAGCAGAGCTGGGGATCAAACTGTTGATTCTCTGATTGAAGGACGACCCTGCTCTCCCACTGAGCCACAGTCGCCCCTATCAATGACTATCATTGCTTTTAATGGAATTGTGTTACATGAGGCTGGTGTTTCGGATATTTCCGGTACTGTGGCGAACAAGGCATTTAGTTATGATCTGCACTGGCATACAGTTAAGTTTCTCACTGAAATCTGTCCAATTTCATTATAACAATCAAAATAAATGCAAGAAATTTCCTTGAACGCCATGTTCTTTTGTACCATTGAAGGCATGGGCAGCTGAGATATTTGTCACTGTGCTTCATGTTTTGGGAATGAGCAAAAAAACACCAATACGCTCAGGAATGATCTGATTATTGATGGGTGTAAATTATTGTTATGATTCGAGAACTCCTTTTGTAACGCCATCATCATCGATCCTATCATCAGTTTAAAGATACTGTGTTTTAGTCCAGCTGCACCGTTGTGCTGTATTCGGCTGGAGATGAGCGTGGACTGTCTCTTCGTGGCACCTGTACATTTGGGAGGTTGAAAAGTCGCTGCTCTCTGATGCATGTTATTGCTGTTGAGAGCGGGGACCGGCAGCTTGGCCTGTACGTATTCTCAAATGACTCCCAGATGGAAAAAAAACAGGGGTCATTATTTGAAGCGGCCCACCTTTAATCGTTCTCCTGGTCTAATTAGCTGACTCTGGCAGGTCATGTGCAGGGCCACTTACCCCAGATAAACAAGCCATGTGAGGGTGTCAATCAAGATGAAGAGAGAGACTAGTGCTCCCAGTTGAGTGCTGTAATCACAAACTGGCATAGTGTGTTGATTACTGAGGCTCCACTGCTGATGAAGACAGGTTGGAGATAATCACTTCTGTGGTGGAACTTTACAGCTCATGTCTGTATCCTCTGGCGCTATATATATGCATACTTTACTGCCATTACTGTAAACACTACTAACATTAGGTTTCAGATCAAATACACATCTGCAGCACTGGAGGATTCAGTAATCCAGGCAGTAGGTGTCACGGAAAGACATGAAACTCTTTTTTCATCCCCTTCTCTGGCAAACACAAGGTGATGACTGAGGGTAATGGATAGTGAATGCATCAGTACTAAGCCAAGCTGAAGACAATTTCTGTCTCCTTCCACTCACTTCATCTCTTCTCTGGTTGTAGCTCTTGGACCCGAGTGATCGATTGTTCAAACAGCTCCAGGCCGGTAGTGAGTGAGTGGTTACAGGGTTGAAGGCGTAAGTGTGTGTGTGTGTGTGTGTGTGTGTGTGTGTGTCTGTGTTAACAAGGGGGCGCTCGGGTCGGGAGGAGACACTCACTTGTGTGTGAAAGTCTCTGTGTTCAAGCGTGGAGACTGACGCCCTCAATCCTACACAGATCCTGCCATTTCCTGCTGTTGTTCTCAATTGGTGCCAGACAGTCCTGCGCCATCATGTTTTTACACCTGAGTGCTGTTTGAGAAAACAAACACTGAACTAGAGGTGGACAGTAATGCATTTAATCAATTTGCTCTTTTCTTTAAGCAGAAGAGTGATGAAACAAAAAAGAATTATCACCTGTATCTGAAGCTCCCCTCGGCCTTAGCGAGCTTCATTGCGAGTTTCTAAAAACAGGACTCCAAATGAATGATAAAGTCTGTTATTATCTGCTAACGGTTTGCTAACAAGTTCCCTGTATCAACTTAACAGGTGATGATATGTTAATGTTATGTTACACAGCTTGTTTCCGCTGCCCCCAAGTGACCAAGAAAATCAGGAATTGTAGCTTTGAAGGTGGAGTGCTGTCACCAATTCTCAATGCACTGCACAGTATGAGCATGGGGCGACTTGACACAGTCTGCAAACTGTAGAGGATGGTAATGGATGTCTGGCGATCTTTCCACCAACGGTTATGCATATCTGTCGATATGCATTACCGTTGGTGGCGGTAATTCGCTGTGAAAAATAGCAGTGTGGCAAAAAGAGAAGGATGACATAAAAGTGCAGCTAATGCATGTTTCAAAGCGTCGACTAAAAGGCTTTGCAAGTGCTTTATGGGAAAGGAAACGTTTGTTTGGTCTCAGAGATACAAAATGTTACTGAGACCAAAGAAAGTGGATCTTTTACTTGTGTGGAAAAAAATATTGACATACTGAAAAAGTTCTTCATCCACGTGTAATTTATGGCACAATTTAAATGGCATCAAAAAATGATTTGACTCATACTTCCTCTCGGTGGTCCACTGGAAAGAGCGGGACTTTCGCCTCTCTATGTGGGTGCTTGCAAATGAATTGATGTTGGGCTTCCCTCTGTGTTACCAGTGCCTAGCAGGGAGTGAAAGGTACAGAGGTTCAGGATACTCATATTTGGGACTGAGGTAACATTACTGCCTGTACTTGTGTACCTTAAATATATAATCCTCTTTGTAGTGTACCGTGATGTACTGCAGCTACTTTCACTTAACCAAAACAGTTGAACACTTTGCCTACTGCACAGCACTAACTTCCATGACATACTCACTGTACACAGGCTTAATGTGCACAAACGCACAACAACACACACGGTAAACACCCTAAACACACATGAATAACACACACACACATGGAAATACATGCATCATCACACACAAATATGTGTTGCATTAGTGCATGCAAAGTAAATAAATTGCACCTCTCCAACAATAATGTATTTCTCCATTGTTGGAAAATGCCCAGAAATATTCTTTATGATAACAGTAGATGGCAGAAATGCAATGTTAAGCAGCCAGAGCCTCACTCCAACAGATTGTCCTCTTGTGGGATCTCCTCAGTCCACAGCAGCTCCATCCTTATTGTGACAATGTCAACTAAATGTTTCAAAATATATTTCATTTCAGAAAGGGAATGAGAGGAGCTGCTGACGACTGAGTGAACCAAAAAGTGTTGTTATCGATGTTTAAATCAATCACTTTTCCTTAACTGAGACTTACTTAATTTAATTCAAGAGTACAATTTTTAAAGAAGAGCCATGCTACCAACAAGTCTTGCACAGTGATGAATTAACTATTACAGTTTGCAGATTTGTTTTGCTTGGCTTTGGTTGAGCTTGAGCTTTTGTCACCTTTGTCCCATCCCGAGGATAGCAGTATTGTAATAAGACTCTCCCATAGTTACAGACCACAGCAACCATAACACTTGAGAAACTACACCCTGAACTTTGTGAATGTTGAGGGTGTCTTCCTGAAAATAAATGTCCCTTCAGGGTTGATTAAGTAGGCTTTAATTCTTACTGTTGTATCGTATTGACATGCAAAATGTATTTTGTGAGTAGGGCAGTGGGTAAAACGTTTTTGTCTTTTTAGAAAGACTCTCTGAACCCAAATGATATAGTTTTAGCTTATAGCTTTAGAGTAACGCGATACTGCCAAGATATGCAGTGTATGTAAACAGATTTTTGTTCCACAAATAAAAACCTTTATAGAAATGAGATCAATATAAATTGGTACCCATGATGCATTTCCCTTAATGCAGTGCTGACCGTAATGTATACATACCATAATGATTCCTTGCTTATTGCCATCTGCGTGGTGAACCTTTGACCACCAAACAGATGACTGCTTCGTGGTTCCATCTTCATTTCTGAGCACAGATTGCACAGGGCCATCGCCTCCTGAGACATTCCTGACACGAGACGCTGTTAAATAACTCACCCTTTAGGCTCACCTTTGGCACGTCAAAGTCCCTGCAGAGAGACGGAGGGGGGAGGAGGAGTACAGGTTGAAGACACATTAGCTAACAGCCAAGCAGTGACAGGTGAGCTCCTCCTGACGACTGGGACACTGAGCAGAGACGAGCTGGTGAGTTTAATTTGAAAACCTTCTACCATACTGGAATTTATGATCACATTATTGAACACATAGAGCAGAATGTTTTCAAAGGCCAATTCCAGATCTTAATCCAAATCTGAAGAGTTATGACATTAGGAACAAAACAAAAAACATTTATTGTTGTTTGTTTGTTGATTGAAAGAAAGAAAAAAAAAAAAGATTTACTGAAATTTGTACCACTTTAGGCCTCTGAAACTAAGTGAAACTAAGTGAAAGTTCAGTTTTTGGTTGAGTTGGTCACAAACATGATAAGGAGTCGCAGGTAGACATTGCTTCGTTTTAAGATGTCACACAAGCCACAAACATGCAGTACAATATAAATTCTTCGTCTATATAAAAAGAATAGATGAGTGGACTTTTATGAAGGCAATATAGTTAATTTGAGGTATGTTTGTTTTGTTTCAAGTGTAATTCTGATACTAGATCTATTAACTTTATAATCTATACAAAGTGCCCTCTTCTGGGCATGCTTAACCACAAAATGTTACTTTAAATTCTAGCGGAGATTCCAATGTTTTCAAAAACACTCAATATGGCTGAATTTAAGGGAAATCTGTGAACATTTCTTTTTAAGTAAAGGTATTTATCATACAAACTGTCTTGGCTTTGAATATTGCACTCAATATAAGCATCAACTAGTTTCAGTTCAGTGTCGGGAAAGTAGATGTAGAATTTACTACATGTGTTACACTGTTCCTGTATAGTAGGGCCATCTTGTTTGTTTGTGTCAAGTAAATAAATAAATAAATAATGGGAAAATCAGGGATTTCAAGGTTTGATAAAATGGCATGAACTGTAATTGAAGCGTAATTTTGTCATTATGCTGCACATCACATGGAAGTGCAAAGCTGTTGGAAAACAGTATTAACAAAAAAAAAATAACAACTGCACACCGACTCCAAACCACAAATTGTTCGGATCTTATATTTGCTAGGTCTGTTTGACTTGTCAGTACACGGTGGTTACGACACAGGAAAGGCTGTGTGACTCTAACAGAACATACAGTATCCTACAATAACTATGTTAGCCAGTAGGACACACACACATACTTTACAACCTTCCCATATGGAGATGACAGTCTGATTAAAGGGGTACAGAGAAATTCCTCACTGTGCATTCAAAGTCCAGGCTGTCTTTATAACGGAGAGTCGTCACCACAGTCAGCTGTGCCTGCTAATGGTTTCATGTGAAGCACTTTGAATTACCTTGTTGTTGAAATGTGCTATACAAATAAACTTGCCTTGCCTTGCCTTGCTGTTAATAATTAACTGCCATTCGAGTGCTGACATGGAAGATTAACTTTTCATCTGAAGTTATCAGCACTTCTATTGCTTCTTCAGGTCCAGAGTTATCTGCTATTATATGGCAGTTAAAAGAGGGACAGCAGTGACAGGAAAAGGGGGGAGACAGGACAGATTGTTAAGGAAATAAATATATCAAATAACTGCAGATACTCCTTTACTGAAGGGTTAGATCTGTAACTTGAAAATAGCACTTTACTGTATGTTTGTATGTGCCTTGTTTATGTTTGCATATCACAGCCTCAAAATGTCTATAGTCTACATCATATGCTAAGAATATTTCCTTTATCATCACTTTGATTTTGCAATTGATAAGTAATATTTGGAGACAAATGCAGTGACGAGAGACAGCAGCTTGTGTCATAAAGGGCATTACAAGATATAATTTTTGATTGTGTGTGTATGTTATTAACCCTCTCCTCCATGTTAGGACATGGCCGGGTACAAGCCGAAGGTGATTTCTCTAACCAAGAGGCCGGGTCATTCATTTGGCTTCTACTTGAGGGTGGAGTATGCTGTGGACGGTCACCTGATCCGCTGCCTGGAAATGGGCGGTCCAGCTGAACTGGCTGGCTTGAAAGACGGAGACCGCATCCTGCGGGTCAATGGAACATTTGTTGATGGGCTGTCACATTCAGAGGTAAGTAGGATGTGGAATTACCGCAGTGCAATTAAATCAATAAGAACTCTGAGATATATATGGAGCCCCAAAGATGATAAGATGTAGAAGCTTATTCATTTGGAGTGAAATACGAAATGTAATACTTTCATCAGTCATCTGTGAAGCACTTTGTAATGCACTAGCCTGCATTAAAGGGGCTATACAAATAAAGTTTACTTGATTGATGGTCAATACGCCATTTCTAATTCCATGCTGCTAATTTGATAACGACATGGGAATATCCATTATAGCAGCTTACCACCTAAACCTTTTTAGCTTAGTATATTTAACATTATGAGAAGATACAATACATCACACACAGAATGTCCATTGTAGTCCTTGATGAAGATAAGAGACACTTGAAGATGATGTGGTGAAGATAGAAGTATGGTGTCTGTCACCTTCAAAGTGGCGTTAGCATTAGATTGCTGCTGCTAAGATGTTTTAGTTACTGTGAGAGTGGTGTGGAATTTCATTAATGTTGTATGCGGAGAATATAGAATACATAAACAATTAAATGTGTGTCAAGACGCAAAATAAAATAGGAAGTAAGGAGTCGAAAAATAAACAAGCTAGTGACATTTAGATAGAAGAGTCTTAATCAATGTATAATTGGTGATAAAGTAAAGAAATTAAGCGATTGTTGCTTTTTTAACTAACTGATTAGAGGTCAAATAAATAGTAAAAAGCTTTATATTCCTGCTTAAACACAACTGTACTCATTAAACTAACAGTATTATGGGTGTATTGTGTATTCTGTTATATGTTGGAGTACATTTTGTCAGCTTTGAGGCTCCATAGGATGATTGAATTGTACTGTTACAGGCCTCTTTATTAAAACACTTCTGCTGTGTATGTGTTCCCCCGGGACAGGTGGTGGACATGATCAGAAACAGTGGAGCATCAGTCACATTTCACATCCTGGATGAAGCTTCCTACGAGCAAGCCAAAGCAACGGGAGTGAACCTGTCCGACCCTCAGAGCACACCGGTTGCCAACGGTGGGGCCAAACCGGCTCTAAAGCCCAAACTCTGCTACCTGGTTAAGTCCAGCTCAGGCTATGGGTTTTCCATTCGCTCAGTCAAAGGTGAGATGACGAGACGGGCTAAGGAATGTCAATTTTGGGCATATGATGAAAAGAATGAGAATGAAAGAGTGCTTTAATAAGCACTAAATGATGACATACAATTAAACCTGTTTAATTAATCTACCCATGTGGGTTATTTATAGATCAGGAACAAGTCCGTAATTAGAATAACTTTTGGGTTTGCCAGATTGTGAAAGTTAGTTTATATGCTCCTCCAGAATGACTCTTTGTTGTAATGCATTTAGATCTTTAGCGTGTCCATTGAGGAAGCATTTTGATTGATATGTATAACGTCAATAACTTAAATACTTACGAATGAAGCAAGCTTGTGGTGAAAGTCAAAACAGCACGTCATTTGCTGAACCGGCAAAAGCAAGTGACATATTCAAGGAGAATGAAAACAAGCCAAAGTGATTTGCACAACCTGGCCACCAAATAATGTTGCTATTAATGGCTTATAACTGATCTATAAAGTAGGCTACTCCTATTTGTATCAGTCTGTTTCATCTTTGCATAGCTTTCATATCTGCTATAACATCTTCTCTAGGTGAGCAGGGTTTGTTCATGGCAGAGGTGATCAGAGGAGGTGTGGCTGACAGGGCTGGGGTCAGTGTCAACGACCGCCTGCTGGAGTTTAACGGGGAGAACGTAGAAGGCTCCACACACGATCAAGTAGTGGACAAGATCAGACTGGCTGGTGGCAGCAGCATCATGTTCCTGCTGGTTGACGAGGAAACAGACAGGCACTTCCAGAACAAGCATATGAAGCTAGGAGCATGGTTAGCCACTGCCAAGTATCTCCCACACAAGCCACGCATCATCCAATTGACCAAAGGACCTGATGGCTATGGCTTCCTGCTCAAGGAGGAGAGGAAGCACCCAGCAGGCAAGGCCATATGTAAATATCACAAACAACTGGTATTTTAATGCGGAGAGAAGGCTGTGTTTTAACAGTGTGCTCGTTGACTCCATGCAGGCCACTTCATCAAGGACTTAGACAGAGACAGCCCAGCAGAAAAAGCAGGTGTGAAGGAAATGGACAGACTAGTAGCTGTGGACGGTAAGGAGGTGGACAGATGCAGCCATGAGCAGGTGGTGGACAAGATCAGGCAGAGTGGAAACAAATGCTGCCTCCTAGTGGTGGACAAAGACACGGACCAAATGTATACGCAAGTGAGTCAGAGTGCCACTGTCAAACTTCAATATAGACTGCAGACCATCTAAATGTCATCGTTGTGTCCCTCACAGGGCCAAGTGTCTCCTATAGTCTTCTTGGAGGAGATACAGGATTCCAACTCACCGCCCAGTTACAGAGAGGCCCTCAATTTACCTGCTCCTGTCAAACCATCCACACCCGTTCAGAGTAGGAAGGAGGAGCTCAAGCCCAAACTGTGTAAGATGGAAAAGGCCTCAACTGGCTATGGCTTTCACCTAAATGGCATCCAGGGGGTGTCTGGAAATCACATCAAGGAGGTAGGAAGTACAGACATCTCCAGCATTTCATCATTTTCATATCAAACTGGTGACAAACACTTCGTTTCAGGTGGTTAAAGGTGGAGTGGCCGACAGGGCGGATCTGGAGGATGACGACATTGTGGTGGAGGTCAACGGGGTGAATGTGGAGCAGAGCAGCCACGATGAGGTGGTGGAGATGATCCGCAGCAGTGGCAGCTCTCTGGAGCTGCTGGTGGCTAACGAAAGCGTCTATGACCAATTCCAAGCTAAAGGAGTGACCATCACACGCCGGCTGCTCGGAGAAACATCTTATGCTCAGGTCCACACTGCAGACACTCCAGAGGAAGAAGAGAGACATGAGGAGGCCAGACCTGAAACCCCAACTGAACCAGCAAGAGCGAGGGTGAGTGGTGCTTTGTAAAGCCTCACAGGTGATATATTTCACTGTGTGGCTCCAGGGATGGCAATGGCGGGTTTGTCGGTCTGGCCACCTCTGTGGTCCAGACTGAAATATCTCAACGACTATTGGAGGGATGTTTTGCACAGACATTGATGTTCCCCAAACAATGAGTCCTATAGTGACCAATCACCAGCAACACCACGAGGTAATCATTTGTGGTTTTGAGTGAAATGTCTTGTCAACTATTGGATGGATTACCACAAAATTTCATACAGACATTTATGTTACTCTAAATATGAATTGGAACAACTTTGGTGATTGCTAGAGATTTCATTAGCGCCATCTTCAGGTCATACTTTGAATCGGTTCAGTACTTTGGTTTATGAATAATTACCTGCAAAACATACGAGACTCCCCATGAGTGTTAGCAGTGGTTTGTTTTGTGCCGTTTCATGTCATGTCATTTCTTTTCTAACTTTTCAACCACAAGCCTTCACAGAGAAAAAAATGTTTAATGTGTAAAATAATTGTGATTTTGTTTCCCCTCTCTCTCTTCTAGACGCCATCGTCTTCATCTGCAGATAGTGTCGATGAGAGACTCTGAAAAAATCACAGAAAGGAGCTGCTCTCCGATTTGGCCTTTGTCAATCTAATGTTGATCCATCATTTTCTCAACAATCAGCTGTGTGGGCTTCAATCTTCCAATCGACATCACAGGAGACAAGAGATGCAGAAAAAAAAAAAGGACAGTCAAGACTTTTGAAATGTACTGACGATATCTTAACTCTGGCAGGATATTTGCATGATTAAAGGGCTGAGAATACTTTTTCGTGAATACTTTTGTCTTCCTTTGATGAAAATAGTAGCTCTACTTGGAGATGAGCAATGATCTGAGTAACGTAAAACATCTACCAAAGCTTAAGAGCTTCAGCTGTTATTATCACCAGTACGTACTGTGACCTTTCATGTCTGTTTTTCTCTTTGCAAAGACTGCTGCCTTTATTTAATGTTCTAAAAGGAAATTAAATCAATTACAATTTCAACTAACACCAATAAATGAAAACATACTATCTGAAATAAGCTTACTTTACGAGGATTTGATTTTATTCACAATTAACGGACACATTTTGCTTCAGGGTGGAGATCATGAATGACATCTTGATCTTTTCCTCGTATAGTCCTTTTACACTTCAGTAGCAGTGAAGCACAGATTTGCTGTGAACAGTACAGCTCCAAAAGATCGTTCTGGCTGAAATAATAAGAATTTAAGTGGTTGCATTTGCAGGTAAAATTTAATTACTAATAGTAATGTCTGTTCTGCAAATATTTCAATTCAAGAAAGTCCACCTTCAAAGTGTTTTGCTAATGTGCTCCAACAGTTCCCCATCACTTGCATCCAACAATCAGCCATTCCTGATTCAGGAACAGGCATTCGATATAATTATCTCTCACATATTAAAAAACAACAACTGATCTCTGGATATCTCAAGATTCCAGATTCAAAGTCACCCAAGGGTCAGTAGTCAAATCCAGGGGGGGGATGTAGGGCATCAGAAGGACATTTGTTTCTCTGGTGCCTGTTTGTGGGCGAGATAAAGGAAGAGGATGCTGGACAAGGCGCTGACCAGGAAGATGACGTCAAACCAACGGTGGTAGAAGTTGAACTGCAGCTCTCCCAGAACCTCCGTCACGATGGAACGATACTCCAGCGGCATGCTCATACGCATCAGCAACACGGACGATACAAAATACATCCCCTGGTGGAGTGAGACAGATGGAGAAGGTGTTGCTTTATCTGTTGTTTGGAGGCTGTGCTCTGTGTTACAAGATAACTATATAAAGCAACACACTCACCATGATCTGAGCGAGGACGAGCACGATGACATTAGACGACTTGCTGCTTGATATTGCATAGAAGAACTAAAAAAACCAAGGAGCATTATACAGTTGGTTAAACAGCATCATTTGAAAGAAAATATCACAGATTTATTATAGATCTGTAGCCATTTCAACATGTATCATGTGATAGTTTTACCTTCGTGAGGGTGATGAGTAAGCCCCGAATGGATGTAACGATTATTATCCCCACCAAGATGAAAGAGATGTGTTGGGACCAAAACTTGACCTGAGAAGCGGAGAAAGAGAATAAATGAAAAACAAAGCAAAACATGTGTTAATTGGGAGTAGGAAAGGAAGATGACAACTTCATCATGTATCTATTTAAATGTAAACATACTGCCATATTCTGAGAGTGTTAGCTATAACGCAACAATAACGCAATTAAATAATTATGCGATCATGATCAGGTACGCAGCAGAGAAAGCAGCAAGAGAGACGACAATGTGCTGGCAATTATCTTTACAGGAGGTCATGCAGTGTAACGTGACTATTACAGCAGGTAGGTGTGTGTGCGTGTGCGTGTGCGTGTGCGTCTGCGTGTGTGTCTTACCTCAAACTGGATGCCCAAGTAGTTCACTGTAATTTCAATACCCCTCGTCACAGGATCCGTCTTTCCAACTCGATCAAACACAATGTTTATTGTGGCCTATGGGGGATAGAAGAGGCATTTTGAAAAATAAATAAAAGGTACTTTTTTATAACTGCATCTCAAACAATAAGAAAAACACAACAACATGTGATTACCTAATTGGGCCGTAGCACTCACAGAATCTATATGTGAGGTGAGGGAAAGACACAATGCCAGAATATAATTGCGAATGTTCTCACCATGAAGATTTTCCAAACACAATAGATGGAAAAGAAGTAGCCGAGGAAATTGAAGTATTTCCCCTGGAATGTCTTCGAGTACTCAATTCGCTCCTAAAGATAAGGAAAGGTGGTGGTAAAGCATTAAGTAATCATTTATCGCACGTAGGCAAAGGTGTGTGTAGATAGAAGTGTGTGTATGTAATGTCAGCAGGTACCATAGCCTGGCCCCAGTCCAAATGTCAGTTCACATGTGGGCAGCTGCAGAATCATTCTTTATCTGATGTGATTAAACCATGTGATAAGTCAAGAGCAGACCTGGCAGTACGCTATCAAAAGCTTCTTTTTTTGCAAGGTCCTGTGATGTTATCCTGCATGTGAGGATATATAGTGGTAATAAACCTGACTCTTGACATCTTTTATAGAAACTGATTTGTATTTATGTGACATGTTTAATAGAACCAACGTTTAGGTTTAGTGTGGTTGAACCAGCAAAAATCAGCAAAACTAGAATGAAAGAGAATTAAGATTGCAGCTCTACAGAGCTTTTAGCGAATTGTTTTATAGCACGTTTACTGTACGATTGAGTCTTAGCCCCGCTAATTAACTCCAAGTCCAGTAAACACTGGTTCATCAGGTGCACAGAACTACTACTCCAGTGAGACATTACTATAGATGTGTGTGTTATGGATGTGATAATACTTAATTGTAAGCTAACAACTTTATTAGTAGGTGTATATGGTCGGGGTAAGGATATGTAGAAATAACATGGCTAAACTCTGTCAGGAAGAAAGGACTTAAGTGTACGTCAGTAACGTCTTCTTTCCTATGTTTTTAACTAGCTCTGTAATCTTTGACTGGCCCACGCCTCCCTCAGCAGCACTGACCACACCGCCTTAATAATCAACGGAGGAGCTACGAACACAAGAGGTGCATAACAATCGAAGGGGAACACAAACTAGCATCCACGCCTGTACACAGCTTAGAAGCTGATAAAGCTCCAAACTGATAGCAGCAATTAAGAATGTGTTTTGGGAGATGACTCTTTGTTGTCAAAGAAACTCCACCACAGATTATACTTGAACTGAGCCTTTGGTTTACAGAGTCATAAAATCGTCATTAAAGCATGCTTAACCTGTGTTTGATCACGTGAGAGTTGGGACAACACAATGTTGACTTATAATCACCTGTTGCTATGTGTTAGCAAAGAGTTACTTATTTACACACCCAGCAGTTATGGAGCAACATTATCATTCCTTTGGATCCTGTTTGTGTTTTGCTGATGAATGTAAGCCCAATATTAACTCCTTTTAGCTGTTTTTGGTCTCCACCTACTCCTGAAGGAGTCTCTTTAGCTGCTATATACTCTTTTATATAAAAATATATTAAATACATATGCTTTATAATGTCCACTAGTAAGTCCCTAACTGTGCCTGTCTGCCGATCGGTGCTGAGCAGGCAGTGTGCATTGTTTTTGAACCAAAACAGTGAAGTTGCAGGCCGGACAGCTAGAGACAATGAGCTGAAACTCGCTACAGCTCCGTCAGGCATTGGGGTGTTGCAAACCTGCCAATCATTCATTACTTTTGAATCCCAGGCATTCCTTGTTATATGGTTACTTGTTCCAACCTTAACTTGGAGGGAGTAAGTCAGGTTTGTTTGTTTTATTTCCACCTGCATAACGTCATTCAAGATTATAGCCTGCATGTTCTTCTGTATTTTTGTTTTTTATTCACTCTATGTTTCTTCATAGTTAAGTGGAGCACAGTGTGCTTACGTGGCCTTGTGTGTGTGTGTGTGTGTGTGTGTGTGTGTGTGTGTGTGTGCACGTGTGTTACCTTAGTGGCTTGCAGATCCACAGTCTCAAGAAAGAGTTGCCGACTCAGCTCCTCCAGAGCATCAACCTCCTGCTGGATCAGAGATAGGTCTGGAGGGAATAAGTCAAGGCTGACATCCACTACAAATACTGTAAACAATTAGTACACAGTTATCTGGGAACAGACTTTTGGAAACTATAGTCCATATATAAGTATGAAGGATACTTTCGCTGCCTGTTTGTGTCGAGGTAACACTCTTGATCATGCCCCAGAATCCTGTCTGTTTGTTCTGGTCTTCCCCACGCTGGTACATCTGCCTCCGTGTCATGGCAATTCTACTCACACACAGAACAAATTGTAGTAGTAAGATAATTTGTTTTATTCATTCCATCAACAAGATAAGTAATACTTTTTACTCACCGTTTCTTCTTGCTGACAATCATGTCCATAGTCTGGAGCAGCCGCCTCTCCAGAGCGAGGATGTCACTGTCTGTTACATTCCTTTGAAAAGAACCAAGCAGGACGCATCAAAGCAATGGCCGCATGTGTCATGAAAACAACAATATGCCATTCACGATAACAATGTCTGACGCATATAAACAGACTGAGATTAACAAGCTGTGTGATGCGGCTGCTGAAGGTAACCTGAGAGAAAACCCACAGCTAAGCTTACCTGAGGAAATAGGACATGTACGTGTAGGGACAGTTGACCGCACCAAACCCAGACAACAAAGCCATGAGGGTGACTCCGATCACACCAACACGACTGATGAGCTGCTCAATGGACAGGATGCCTGGGGAAAAGACAACAACAGACTGACAACAGTGTTTCACTTGGCTATCAACCACCTTTACAGACGAAGGCCTCTACACAGTATGAGGAACGAGAAACGAGGCGTAAAGGCGCCCAGAGAGGAGACCAATGCACACTGACCATGTTTTGGACTCAGGATGGGGAATGGGTCTCCCAACTTCCAGAAGAAATACATGAAGGTAAACCACACCATACAAGCGAACAGAAGCTTCTGTCTCTGCACTACACACAGACACAAAAAAACAGCTTTCTGTGACATAATGTGTGAAATTACAACCGTCAAAATTGCGTAATACATTTTTAGTTACAGCATTTTATTTCCAATACCCGGGTAAACAGCTATACTTACACAGGCGTATGTTGCTGACAACAAAGTATCCGATGTAGAAAGGCACCACGAAGATTAAGACCAGCAGAATCACATACAGATTCAGCTTCCAGTGAAAATACCTAGAGCTGTGGCAAAGACATGAAACAAATGAAAATTCCTCAACCGCAAGGAAGCAGCAATAAAACAGAGTTATAGTCCACAGAACATGTACTCACTTGCTACTTAAGGCACCCAGGATCTCAAAGATGATGAGCTCAAACATGGTGCAGGAAAAAGCAAAAGTGATGGAGAAAACCACCTGGACGACATACTGTCGCACCTGTCAACAAACACAAAAGCAGTTTACAGTTAGTAGAGAGGACGTCCAGTGCTTGATGAGGCCTACAGCTCTATTGGAGATAACCAGGTGGAAATGCACTTGTGTTTAATAACAGTGTACCTCATAATCTTTAAACAGCCGCCGCATAAAGAATAACCAGCCAAACCCAAAGAACAGCACCTGTGTTGGAATAAATGAGTTATTTGGAGAACGATGTGGTCCATGAAGAAAGACAATAAAAAGTTATTTACAGTTGAATCCACATAAACTGCTGTTATGCTGACGTGGGAAGTGTTTGATCTCAATATTGAGTATTATGAAATGAATTTAGATAGACACACCATGTTGGACTACAGGACGTTGAAGTTCAACGTTACGTAGATACCATTTTAATACAACGTTAGCTGGCGCTGTATGAACTTGTTCAGTGAAAATAACACACGTTGCGATGTGTCGACTTTATTAACTCACTATCAACGTTACCTGTGAGGTGAACATGATGACTGAGTCCACCAGGAACGACATGGTGATGTCTGTAAAACAGCCTTTAGTCCGCAAAACAAACTGACCGTTCAGGTGTAGCAGGGTAGAGGACAGTTATAATTCATGCTAATCTGTAAAAAAAAAAAGTCGGGCTTCAAATGTTTATGTCACTAATGGGCTCATTTTAAGAGCATTTGTTGTTCAGCTGTCAAATTACTACGGCAGCCCATGTTGTTACGTCATCAAAATGAGTCCGACTAAATACACTTCCGTCGCACAACTGTGACGTCTCAGAAAAAGAAAAGCAAATGGCATGATACGATGTACGATGTAATACGATGATTCATGAACCTTGAAACATTTTTAAAAGCATTTTTGATTGATAGTAAATCATAAACTTGGTTAAAGTTAGGGTTAGCCCTTTCATTAACGTTCTGAGGACTTTTGTTACGCTGTAGTAGTTACCATGTGTGCATACAGAGGGCGACAAAACATATACTGCTACTTTTCCCCACCACCAAGAACAAGTTGCCTATACTTTTACTAATAATAGTAAAAATTATAATAACGATGATAACAATCGGGGTTTTTTTTGTCTTTAAAGGTCCATAAAGTTATTGTTCTTTCTCAATCCACCTCTATTTGAGCGTTTGAGTCCCTCATGAACACAACAGTTTCTGCCAAAGTTAGAAAAGATTTGGTTTGTTTACTTCACGTGATTATTGTTTCTGTAAATATTGCTTTATCCGTACTCTTCTAGACAGTGCACTCTTCACAACGAGTACTGTTTGATACTTGAATCTATAAACTGGACTACTGCAAATACGTTTACCGTGATATGTTTACATAAATGCTTCTACAATTAAATTGTATCAATATTGTGGATGCACGTAAATGAAACGTTTTTATACGTTTATTTTTTTTAATTTATGATTTATCTCCGGACAATAGAGATGAGTTGGAAGTGAAAGTTGCAGGGCAAATTAACTCTTTTCTCCTGTGGTAGGCTCTTTCTGTCATCGCATACTGCAACATGGGCCACAAGGAAATCCTAATTAATAGAGCAATTACTCAATTGTAACTTTTTAAAGCGTAAAAGCATTAATAGTGGATCAAATAATTGAAATCTCCACCTGTATCACAAAACAATACAAAAAGTGACACTGGAGGGCGCTGTTTAATCCAAACTGCGCTGTGGCTTTGCCCGCACTCATAAACCCCACTGCATCCAGAGAACTGGAGGTTCGGAGCTGCCACCGGCTGGTGTTCA
Organism: Anarhichas minor; assembly: GCF_050575085.1. Taxonomy (NCBI): domain Eukaryota; kingdom Metazoa; phylum Chordata; class Actinopteri; order Perciformes; family Anarhichadidae; genus Anarhichas; species Anarhichas minor. Next base: position 4,734,218 of record NW_027466450.1, read on the forward strand.
TTGTGCTGAAGGGGCGCAGAATAGAAAACACACGGAGGAGTAAAAATAGTTTCTCGCTTGGTCTGGAGTGATGTTTCGAAAGACTGCTGGGTTATAAGGATGTACAAGATGTTGCAGAGGTAGAACATCTTTACCTTTTGCATTAGGACAAGTAGGTGAGTGTCATAATTCATGTCATAATGTACGTGACATAGAATAGAAAATATAGCCTAAATCAAAAATAGCTGCTGTATGATGTTATATGTATGATGTTATGATGTTATGATGTTATACACTGCTTTTATGTCCATTGCAAGTTTAACTTAGTCAGTGATGTGGCAGAAAACAAATCTGTTCACATTTTAAAGAGCTCTGATAACTATGAGACCCAAGGATAATTTATTTCTGATCTATTTCTCATATGAATAGCTTTGTATTGAATATTGAAATATATTGGTATAGCACATGAGGATTTCTTTTGCATTGCATTGCCTCCCACTGAATAGTTTTCTGGATGTTTTTATGCAATGTAATGTGTTAAACAGTATCTAGTGAACTCATGAGCTGAATTCTCTCTCGGAGTAGGAAAATTCTGACTCTTCAAAGTTCTTCCTGTATCACTGTGACCAGTTATATAATTTAAAGGAGAGTTTGAGTTCATGTTGGGCTGACTGTTATTTGTGAAATTCTCAGTACCGCTCTTTCTCCTCCCTGTTAAATGAGTGATGAAGAAGATGATGATCCAGGCCTCCTGTAGGAAAGGTGTGCAGGTGTGTTTAATCCTCCTGATGGTGGGAAGACTACAGGGTGAGTCTGCCATGATAACAATACATCGAACAACTGACATCGAGAACTCATGTCACACCAAAGTATATATTATGTGTTGTTTTTTTTTATACATATTATAATGTTATTGTTTTTTTATTTTGGTAGGTGTTTCAGGCAGGGTAACAGCATCAGCGCGTTTAGAAGCTCCAGTGGAGAAGCCCTTCACTCTCACTTGCAGTGTCTTGAGGGAACGAGGTGAGTCTCTGAGGCAGGTGCGTTGGCTGGACGTCCAAAACCAGACCCTGCTGAGCTACCAACCCGGCAACAAAGACAGTGTGAGTGGACAGCAGTATGTGGAGCTCGCCTCCTCCCCAAAAGACACCTCAGCCATCACCATCCGCAGGGTGGGTTTCCGTGACGAAGGCTGCTACACCTGCATCTTTGACATGCATCCTTCCGGTTCAAAGCAGGGACAGACATGCCTCACTGTTACCTGTGAGTAAGTCCTGTAATGACCACACATTTTGTGAACAAGGACGCAATTAGTTACAGTTTAGACAAGATGAATGTCTAATCTTGTTGGTGCTTATATTGAGAGCAATTTAAAATGAGTATCAGTATATAGGTTCTTGGTTCTCCAGTGCCAAGGTTTAAAACCATGTACTGTTACGACATGCTGGCCTGTTAGAGAGCTAGAAATGCAGGGATGAAGCAAAAACAACATGCGGGTCTCTGACATTTATTCAACCCTGAGAGGACAGCTTTAGATGAAACATGAGGTATTTTTTGGCCCATGATAAATTCCAGGAAGTGTCTCTGCTATTGTGACATGGTTGTGAAGTTCTTGAACCAGGTGGGAGAAGCATCCACGTGAGGCCAGGATGAGTAATGATCACGGTGACACGCAGAAGGGAGACTGATATCAGCCGTACAGATATATCGAGGAGCTCAATCATCCTCTGTTTGATACAGGCGTCAGTGTCATTCACATCCATTTATTTAAATCAGCTGCATCTATTGTATTAGTGTTAGTAATATAGATTTGCAGCCACTTTGCCAACAGTTTGTTGACGGCTCTATGAAAGTTATCGTCAAATTGGAGGCTGACGCAAACAGTTTTTCCCGCTCTGCTGCTCGTAATTACATTTTAAACAATGTTACGTGAAAGTGGCATAGCTGATATTGGAAGTCTGCCCTTTGCCCCCGCCCTTTAAAATGAAACAAAACAAATACTCCAGAAGACTCCAGAGACAGTTACTCCTCCCTACAACCTCAATATCAATCCGCTCTGGGGATTTACTGAGAAATATGTAACCCCCCCCTAACCTTTCAGAGGCTCAGTCGGCCATATTAATAAAGAGCAGTGCAGCAGTGGAAGAGAAGGGGGGATCATCTTTCTAAGCAGAAACAGCTGTTCCAGATTCCAGTGACTGGTTTCTGTTTGGGCTCCTCGTATTTCTGAATATTGTCCTGTGTTTCACTCTCTGTCCCCCTGTTGTTTTTCTTATGTCTTTTCTCCTCATCCATCATTCTTCCACTGGATGGTGGGCTCTTTTCTTACTCCCAGCTCAAGTCACCGTTGAAAGCAACAAGACAGCAGTGAGCGGCAAGAAGGCCTCCCTCTCGTGCTCCTACGGTTTGCCTGAGAAGGTTCAACAGATCATATGGAAACACACGTCTGCACAAGGTGACTCCACAGAGGTGGCCTCCTTCGCAAAGCGGAGCGACCCCATGATAGAGCCATCGTTCCAGGGAAGAGTCTGGCTGAGTGCCTCTCTGTCAGAGAGTCAGCTCACCATCCAGCCTGTCGCTATCCAGGATGAGGGCTGCTACACCTGCCTGTACAACACACATCTCGACGGGCCGAAGACGTCCACAGTTTGCCTCGTCACCTATGGTAAACTTCTTTTTACACACCTCCCATTATTGATGATTATCATATATTACATTATGTAAAAGTATGGCCCACACAGAAGCCGAATAGGCGAGGAAAACTCCTTGAGGAAAGAGCAGGTTATGTACAATATAGTGTACATACCGTCTATCAGTCAATGCTTGTGTTATAAAAAGTGAGATTTCTCTTTACTGTATTGAGCAGGAATAAGGTCATCAGGCTGGATTAAAGGATACGTTTCTAAAATGACATTTTAAAAGAATAGTTTGATAGTTTGGGAAATTCTTCGCTTTCTTGCAGAGAGTTAAAGAACAAGATTGATATCCCTCTCGTGTTTGTGCGGTAAATATGAGGCTACCGCCAATAGCCGGTTAGGTTAGCTTAGCATAAAGACTAGAAACAAATAATACATTACATTACATTACATTACAGTCATTTAGCAGACGCTTTTATCCAAAGCGACTTACAATAAGTGTATTCAACATAGGTATTCAAGAGAACTACAAGTCACCAGAAGTCATAAGTGCATCTCCTTTTTTAACAGCATCTAAGAGCATAAACCAGAGCATAAGTATAATGTAGAAACAAACCAATACAATAAGTGCAACAAACTAATACGAATACAATAAGTGCTAAGTGCAAGGCTCAGGCTAGTACTTCTTGAAGAGGTGAGTTTTCAGCCTGCGCCGAAAGATGGGCAGCGACTCCGCTGTCCTGACGTCAGTGGGGAGATCATTCCACCATTGTGGGACGAGGACAGAAAACAGCCGTGACCGGGTCGATCGGCCTTTAATTAACCAAAATCCCTCTGCAGTGGTTCAGCAAGGAAACACTGTCTGTGAAAACTCAGACAGACACCCACTTTATCTGATTAACTCAGACTACTGAAGCCTCATATTAGCTTTTCAAAAAAATAACAGAATCCATCCTTTACTCACAAAATACATATCAGGCTGATGGGAGTTCATTTGTTTGTTGTTGAAGCATTCTTTGATTGAAAATAAATTAATTGTCCAGTGATCAACAATGTTATTAGAAGTCTTACTGAATTTCTGTATCAAATTACACACAGAATCTCATGGCAAACCATCTAATTGACATATTTTATTCTGGACTTAAGTGTAGGACCAACAGACTGACCCACATGTCCATCTCTAAAGCCATGCTGCTAAAATCTGACATTCAGGGCAGATAAATTGATTTGTAGTCAATGCTTTTGTTGTCACAGTCATCTCCTATGCTGCTTTGTTTCACAAAAATGTCACTTTTATGTTAACCTCACTTGCAATTTTTTTCTTTTTTAAGATATAGAAGTAAGAGTTGTTCAGATGCATATTTTTGCAGAGGTGTAGTAGTGAGTGACTATGTTAGATGTGGGAGCTAGAAAGACATGATCTTGTGGGGGATGATGGAGTCAGACTAGCTGCTGAATGTTTTCATGATATAGCAAGGCTAAGCTGTCGGCTGATTTGTTAACACACAAACACAGAAGAGTGTGTCCATGTAAAGAATGGAGCATTCGAAAGAATGATGGAGGCAGGGAGTGAGGTCCGGATGCATGACTGTGTCAGTGTTTGCAGCAGACAGAGATCCCCTCTGTGCTTTGTCTCTCTCTTTGCTCATGTTCTCCTGCTCCCTTTCTCTCACAGTTATCTCAACAAACAGTTGCGCTTTTGTTTGAAATTGAACTGTACAGTACAGTAGGTGTTTCCAGTAGTGAAGCACGATTAGCATTATTTTAACGTTTTGTATTTTTTCTTGCTGTGTGCGGCTGCCAACGGTCTTCCACCCTCATCCCACCCTGGATGATGCGACGCCCCCTCCTTTACTCCCTCTCTCACACATGCTGTCCACACACAGCGATAGATAAAACATGCAAAGGCATATGATCTCGCAACATTTACATCTGGAGTAAGTCACTAAAGTAAAATGTGTTTCTTCAAAGTGAAACAGAAATAGTGATGAACTTACAGAAAATGATCACCCACATATGCAGCTACCCTCAGCTTTACGGAGCTTTATAGGGAGAAATATAGTGAGGAAAGTCTGTGGAATTTCATTTTCGCAAACAATCAACTTTCACACCAGCTTTGTGCTCACTCTCAGGTCATTATGGTTTGGATTGTTATAAAGATTTCTTCCTGTTGTGGAAATCTGATACAATCCAGACCGATGGAGGGTGAAGCTCACCAACTAGAACTCCGAGAAGACGCTGAAACTACGAGGGCTGGATATCTGTGGCTGAACGTAGTTCTTGCCAACAAAAATGTTCTTGGTTCCAGTGCCTCACATTCCTTGCTCAGTCTCAGAGCGAGAACAGAGAATTGAAAACAGCCAGAGATTTACTTATGGAACTCAAGAGTAGAGGAATTCACATTCCTACCTGATCAAAGGCTTTAAGGTTTTTCTCAGGTATTATCTTAGCAATTTACCCAAAGACACTTCGAACATGTACAATACAAACTAAACTACAATCGGGATTAGCATAACAATTTTCATATGCCAGTCCTCAGTGTTTGATTGTCATGTGATACTATTTCCAGAGTTTTCTGGCTTGTGTATTTCACACACAGCACAAGATAATAGAGAAGAATACATTATTGGCACAGTGCATTTTATATGTGCCATATACGTCTACCACAGTATGAGCTTGTTTGTGTAAGTGTGTGCCAGTGTGTTGTGATTGCTCTAGTTTTTTCTGTATATTTCTCCCAGTGCTGCCCAAACCTCAGGTGAGCTACAAGACCACCTCTCCCGGTGTGATCGAAGCCAACTGCACCTCAGTGTCACGGCCCCCGGCAGAGATAGTGTGGAACGTGGAGAGGGATAACCGCACCATGGGCCCCCCTGTGACAACACAGCTCCCACAGGGCGATGGGACCACTCTGGTCATCAGTACGCTGACTGTCCGATCTGGGCTGCTGAAAGATGTGTCCATCAAATGCTTGGTGCACCACAAAGGGCTTGAGTCACCGATTGCTGTATCCATGAACACTAAAAGTGAGTTGGTCTCGGTGAACCTTTGCTCCAATGAGATACTTGACCTCAATAAAGCATTGTTTCTTTATTTTTTCTGGCATACTCTAAGTTCTTGATGCCCTCATCACATGAGATATCTTTGGAAAAAGAAACCTACTAAGAATACTAAAGAAAGCAGAGATCATTGGCGACTGTAAAGGACACGTAACGTGCACATCCCAAAAAAACTTAGACAGGTGCTGGATAAAAAAACAACAATCTGAAACCCAAAGTCAGAAAAAAGATCTGCACATTGTACTGATACTCACACTAAATTTAATTTAACAGAGTACCGTACCGATCAGGGAATTGTCAAATAAACACCAGAAAGTGTAATGTGTTACATTGTACTGAATCTTTGTTTTGTTTTTTTACAGTGTTTTGGTTTTCTATTTTGGCCCTTTCCATAGAGACATACTTTGTGATGTTTGTTTGACAGCTGACGAAGATGATCAATTTGTTGCTTTGTTAAATTCAATTCATTAGGAGCTATTAGGACTGCGGTCTGACTTTTGCCTTCACACTATAAGGAAAGGCCAGTTCTACTAATCCTATGTCTCAAATGTGCAATGTCCCATGTACAACAATTATACAATTGAATTAGTTTTACTAAAACAAAAATCTGTATTGTTTTATTGCAGCTAATGATGGGCAGTAGGTAATGGCAGTGCATCAATGGCTTTAGTTTGCTGAACTAAACTCTGAGATCAGATGGTAACACTGTGAATTAAATCTCAGATCTAATCACTGATGGTCCATAAAAGGGAACCATTGTCCAGACTAGCACAGGCCTTACAGTACCAACACGTATCATGACTCTGGCTTCTGCAAGGCTAGGATCTGCACACTGCAGTCTCTAGAAATATGGAAGATAATAAAAAATGCTGATCATTTCACTTTTTTTCTCCCTCCTAGTTGGGACGGCTCTCACCATCCTGATCTCTGTCACTACGGTGGCTGCCCTGTTGGTCATGTCCCTCTGCTTCTGCCTTTGGAAGTGTTTCTTGCGCAAAGAAGGTGAGATCCTATTTGTCACGAACAAGTGATCTTGCCAAGTGTAACATCTTGTATCTACACACCCTTTAGGCCATTTAGATAGAGATGTGCAGAGGACAGTCGGGAGATAATGCTTGTCAATCTCAAAAATATGGGGCCTCCACTCACACCGCACTGCATTCAGAGATTAGGCGGTGGAGAATGAGGGAGAGATTAATAGATTACATCTCAACCAAAAAACACCAGCGATCAATTTGTTACCTACAACCAACTACTTGCTAATGGCCAGTAGCAGTTTTATATGGTGGATGTGGTAGCTAGTCGTCCAGAATCAGATTTGATTGGATACATTTATATAAAAGACCCAGACTTCCAGATGAGTTGACAAGAATATTCTCATCTTTTACAGGACGAGAAAGGAGACATTTTGATATAGGAATACTCAACCTTTGTTGACATGTATTTGGCATACAGCAAGAGATAAGTCAACAATTAAGACAAGGGCACAGGATTGTAACTTTATTTATTTCCCGTTATGTTAACTGACGGTGATCAGAGGTATTGATTAAGCTGGGAATGATTTTGTGGCACTTTTTGTGTAGTACTGTACCTTTCCTGAAGCTGACCTTGCTCTCCTGGCTTATTTGGGAAAATGTCTACAGATTCACAACTATCATTCTCTTAAGAAGATCAATAAAAACACATTTTTAGGACCTTTCAGAACCTGGGCGTGTACAAGGAACAGTGGCCCTGAAGGGATGTGCTGCAACACTGACGGAATAGCCTCTGTTCCTCTTTCTTCTGTGGCTCAGCCCAGTCAGTATTTCTGTCTTTCGGAAAAAAATCAAGCGTGTTCCTGGAGTTTACTTTGGACAAATCCCCATCCAGTTGCAATAAGAAATGAAAAGCTTTGTGATTGAACAAAGTTAAACAATATTTACTCTCTCATGGACCTCTTTTGTTGAGGTGTGACGCTGCGGGCTTGTGGGAAATGACATTTGTTGATTCTCACCAAAGAACAAAGACATTGAATAAACAATATTAGATCGTTTTTGGAAAACTAGCATCCTTATCTAAACATATGAAGCAAGCTACATGACATATACTGTTTAGAGAGGCTCTGTAACCTGTTCCAAGGCTGTATTTTCTGTTATTAGAATAGTGACAAACGTCAATGCGACCCTCACAATACTAATATTTGCTGATGTGTTAAAGGAGACATTTGGAAACTTGCCATAATATTAGCATGAACGAAACTTTATAGCTGCATTAATCAATGTTTTTTATATTAACAGGGGGTCTCCATTTCTCCTTAACTCTACAGAGCCTTTTAGTCTCTTTTAGCTGCAACAAGCGGCTGTTTTCAACAAAACCAAAAGCTGTGATAAACCAAATAACAAACTGGCTTGTGAAAATAGTGCAGCGTTAAAGACACAGCATTTTTCTGAGGTCTTTCAAGTCAACTGGAGCTAACAACATTGCTCCTCATTCACATGATATCGTGTTTATATCATCTAACTCCTGAGAACATGACTGCCTTCTTAACTTCATTTTTGTTTTTTTATACCTGCACTCCATCTGCACTTTATTCGCATGTCCAATCAATGTTTTCTATCTGCAGGAAGGAAAACATCCATGGCATTACTAGTGCGATACAGAATAACACTGTACACAGGCAGCACATCAGCTTAAGCAGAGCTCAGTCTGGTGCCTTAATAGACAGGACAACTGATACAGGATCTGGAGTGATGAGCTCTGGTGCCCACCTAGCCTTGACAGCACATTAGAAAACTGATGTTTAGTGTTGGCATTAAATTGGATTCTACTCAATTACTCCACTATTTTTTTTCCACACATGCAAATGTTAATTACAAACGTCTTTATAACATCTATGTGTGGCTTTCTTGATTTCTATTTTACTGACAGCAGACTTTTACACAGGAGACGTTCCTCATATGTGAGGTGTGCCATCGGACCCTTCTCCCACTGCCGCCTCTTACTCCGATAAAGGCTTCATGTTGAAACGTAATTTGCTAAAATGTTTTAACTACAACTGTGTTATCCAGACTTCATCACTCCAGATCATGTATTGTATTAGCTCAGAAAATGTTACCATCACAATGCAATTGTTGCTTTGTATAATCCTACAGCTGAGACATAATAGTTTGCCGTACCAGTATGTCTCAGTATGTCTCTTGGTGATTTTTTACAGAGCAGTCAAACGGTTTCAGGTTTGCATCTGAATTTGATGGTCCTCATTAATAGCGTTGTCATGCGGTCGTAGCTGCACCAAGTCGCATTTGAAATCTTATTTTTCTTCCTGGAAATTTATGAGAAACTATTCTCAAGAATATGAGAAAACACTGAACTTTCAAAAAAGTAAAATGTATAATGCGTTCTTCCATTTGTCTCATTGTTCTCCATGTATTTCTTTTCAGCTGATTAATCTCTCAGAGGAGACCAGACGCTGTAAAGAAGGGGCAGTGTTTCTCAGAGTCAACCTTTGCAGAATTGTTTCCCTGCATCATCATCATCATTATCATCATCTTGGTACAAAGGGAAGATGTTCTGACACACATCTATAGGATGACAAATACAATCCTATTCATGAACGCCAACTGTACAATGATATGTATCTCTTCTGCCTCTGCCCCCGACTCTTATATAATCTCCAGGCTGTCCTCACATGAAGTCAATAAGGAAACATTTTCTCTCTGGCTCTGTAACTGATTGACTCGATGGCCACACTCTCTACAACATACAGCAGAGTCACTCTGTGGCAAATTGAAGTCCAATATTGTCCTTTAAATACTTCCCTCTGTTTGTCTCCGTCTTTTACCTGGTCCTGAAAGGATAAGTGTGGTGATAATACATTTTTTTCTTATTCAACAAATCCTATGAAAAGACTAAAACCAACAATGAATTGATTCCATTAACAACCATAGTCTGTGTAACAGTCTGATACAGCATGGCCCTGCATTGTTGTTCGAAAACTGTTAACAAAAAGTCATTATGAGCTACGTGACGCACCGATGACTAGAACATGGGCACTGTAATTAATATACTGCTGAAAATAGTCCCCAACAAATGTCCGGTTTAGCCCAGTTTCAGTAATAATTGTTAAAAACTACAGTGCCTTAAAGAAATTATTATTTCATTCAAGGCTCACATCTTAGTTACAGTAGTTCCCCTGACAAACTAACATTGTGGAGGACACTTTTTTCTGTATTTTAATGGGATTTTTCTTTCAGTAGGAAAAATAAAGAATATGGTGAGCTTTATCCTTTAAATAACAAAGCTAATTGAAAGTATAAGCTCACCATTAAGGTTCTACTTCTCAGCCGAAGGCCTACGTCACTTCTGTATATTGTTAAAGCTGGGTGAGGTCTTCACTTGTTCAACTAAGAGGGCTGTATACTTATGTCTTCTTTGTGTAATATCTATTGCAAACTTTTCTACATGTTTCAACGTCTGTGTGTGCCTGTGTGTGCCTGTGTGTGCGTGTGTGTGTGTGTGTGTGTTATTTGTACGTTGCTCTGGATCAAAGTGGCACCTAAATGCTTACAATATAGTGAAGCTTTTAGGTTATATCATGTTTGCATCTGTACAGTATACAATGTAAGCTTTATGCTGAAATATTATTGTATATCAAAGCATATGAATCGGTCAGTTATGAACAGATTGACATGCTGGTTATCAGATTTCAAACCTATTGCTTCAGTTGGGCTCATCACATGCCTCACCATTAACAAGACTTTAGGCAGCATTCCTCTGTCAGTAGAGCTTCACTATGCATTCAACACTGATTATAAGCTCAGAGTTTATACATTAGAATAATTATGGATGTGGAAATGTGGTTTCAGAACATTTGTTGGAAATACATTAAAATGTATCTGGCCCTGTAGCAGAGCAACTACAGTCAAGAAAATATGAAATCATGCATTATGACCGACTACGTAAAGTGTATGTAATGAATGCAACAAATAGAAAAATAAAGATATTTCAAAAGTATACTTTTTTGAAGCTTTATCAAATTAGAATCTTTCATTGCCACTCTTACAGCTTTTTCAGCTCAGCGTTGTACCTTTCAGAAAAACATGAAATTATTTTCTGATGTGCCAAACCTTGCTGCCAGATGCTCATTTTTTGATGCCTTTTTCATCAAAAGCCAGATGGAAGGTGATGGACCTCACAGAGCAAAGAAAGCACACACACACATGTTGAGCACACACATTCACTCACTGAGCCTGCAGCGCATGCCAGCTCTCTTCTGATGTATTAATACAATATACAGTATGTATTAGTTCTGTTAACTCAGCACAGGAAAAACTCAATCAGCTACCAATATCATGGTTGTTAAAAATAAAAGATGATAACAGTTTGGATCACATATTTGGCTCACCTGCTTAGAAGGGTTTCTAAGCTGCAGTACTGTAGACCACACACTCAATCAAATCACATATTTGTATGTGGTGGGATATAATATGTGTGTGTGTGTGGGGGGGGGGTCTGCATGACTTTTAGAGGTTAAATTCCACACTCAGATGGTTTAGAAATCTATTCCTTTTAGATGCAACTCTTACCTCCTTTGTTCTACTGAAAGGTATGTTTCATTGCTTGTCTGCATTTTACAACCAGGCGAGAAAAGAGAATACGTGTATATGTCAGGCTGTGGTGAGGAGTGAGGAGTTGAGATGTGTTGCTTTGGGGTATTGTGAGTGTAATTTACAAGACCCTCTAATAATACATTTACACAAATTTTCCTGTTGCTTTGGGGCAGCAGGTTAAACCTCCAAAAGAGCCACTCTACTCCATTAAAGTGTCCTTGAACGAAACCCTGAAACCCTGCCTGCTCACTTTCTGTTGCTACGGATCAAAGTGGAATCTAAAACAATACGTTAAAGCTAAAAATGTGTTATTTAACTTCACATTACCCACTCACTGTTCATTAAAGATCTTTTTTTTAAATTATAAATCACAACTGATCCACTTATTTATTAACTCTACTAGAAAGGCCCCCTAGAGGGCGCTTCATCACGTTTTCTCTACTGGAGCAGCACCCTACAAGGCAACTTTGTCACTCTTTCTCCCTTTAAGAGCATTCTAGAGCATTATGTTTTATCCACATTGTGGGCATCTAAGAGGACATGTTTCTGGAGGGATTTTGGAGTATAGGATCACAAGTATTCAGCACTCCTCCACACTTCATCAGATGCTTTCTAAGTAGAAATGCTGCAGTGTCCACACACTCTGTAAGTGACGTCAGGCTCGATCTAATCAGGCCCATCTCAAACGCTGACGTCGCACAAGCCTCCACGCTCTCCATCTCTCTGCTGCCTGAACCAGGGCTTTGTCCACCAGAGAAAAGACACAATTACTCATGTGTGTGTGTGTGTGTGTGTGGGTGTGTGTGTGAGTGAGTGTGAATGTGTTTGAGAAAGAGAGAAAACCTAAAGGAGCAGAACTTGTGTGTGGGCTGTAACTACCAAACACCGTTGTTGAGGTGAAAAGAAGTTCACTAAGTCATTTCACAGGATGTTCAGGACCCACGTACAGAATGTACATTCAACTTTTCACCTTGAGTATGCATTCCAGTGAGTATTCTGTACGAAACATAAAAGTCAGGTCACATTATTCAGAAGCATTTCATGACATTTTCCACATGCCATTTCTGAGTCAAAGGACCTTTTGTGAGTACCGTTAAATTGATTACAACACAAGAAACACTGTGGCCTACTGGACATCATCTAAAGGAAACTGAATTATGTTATCAGCATGATGAGTGATTTAAGGTCTTATGAGGTGAGCAATCCCTGATTTTCTGATTCTGTTCTCAATTTTGTCATCTTTCAGATTGCAAATGAGACGCAGAAATAATTTGACTTGGAAAAATATTATGGAATTTCTGATTTATTATAGTAATCTAATCGATTACTCAAAATGTAAATGTGTGACTTTGTTTTCCAGTTATTCCCCCAAATTTCAGCAAGATTTCGCAGCTAACATTGTTAATTCATGAAAGCAAACAACTTAATTTTACTAATTGAAGCTTGATAAGATATAATTTAATGATAACATTTTAAACACTGACCACAGAGCTAAGCCATGCATTCAAACATTCATCAACTGTTTTTTATTGTTGCTGCAAACCATCCCAAGAAATGGCTATATAGGTTTTACTGCTCGAACTACAGAGTCTCAGTGTGGTTGAGCGCAGGTGGGACATCTGTCACTACAAATGATGTCAAGAAATCTTTCAATCTTTGACTTTCTGCACATTTGAAGTTAGACCACACTGGTGTGGTCGAGGGAACCGCTACTGCATTTCCGCTGGTGGTAGTGAAAAACACAGAGGGCTGTGTGGGACAGCAAATGTGTGAGACAAAATACCAGATTCACGAAGTAAGTAAATTTGCTCAAAATGTCATCTCTCAGTCTCTGAGAGTATTAGGATTCTTCCACGTAGAACTATAGGATGAGCTGGCCAAACGATTCTTTCTTTAAAATATTTAAATAGTCATCTCAACTGACAGGAATGCAAAAATAAATATCAAGGACGCCACATTCAGTCAAACAGTCACAGATCAGCCAACACTGGAATTTATTTAACAGATATAGACGCCTCCCAAACTTCAGTCCTCATACCAAAAGACAGAAGAATGCACAACAAGTATTCAGTGAGTCTGCACACAACAAATCTACTTACCCACTGGCATTTTTAAACAACCCACCAAAGCTTTGAACAACAAAGTTAGCCAAGTCAGCAAAGCCCTCTAAGTCATGTAAATTAAATGATTGTAGGAGAAAAAAAAAAACTAAAAAAATAATTAATAATAATAAGAAGCTTTGCCTGGGAAAAACCTGAGCGTGAGAGAATAAGTTCAAAGCTGCTTCTGGTCTAGCCGGGTTAAGTTGATGGACGTAGTGTGCATCTGTGGGACCACAAGCCTCCTCCGTTCACCTCTTCTGCAGTGTGGTTGATCGCTTAACTTCTTGGCCCGTGTTCCATGACACGACCACATACTTGAGTACATTTTTCCATCCATGTATTCGGCAAATGTGACTGATCCAAAATATTCAGCAAACGTTGAAGGCAGCATATCCTGCGTTTTTATTTTTGTGTAGTCTCAGCATGCTGTTCTCTGACAGGTATCTCAGTCTGTCGGTGGTTGACGACAGCATACACGGTCTGACACTTGACTTTCATCTGCTGTGTTTGCCATCGGGGGAGCTTGTGATGGTGGTCTTTTTGCAGTACTTGGAGAGCAGGTGTAATGCAGGATAATGGGGAGGTCGGGTATCATGTGAGTGGACCTTTCCTATGACACCAAAACACCAGAACAAGATGAAATAAAATACTCTTACTTGACACCATTATGACTCTTCAACATCTGGGTTAAATGATTAGTTTTTGAGAAAAGAAGATCCCATCACTGCTTAGTGTGATTTAGAGATGCTAAGCTAAACTAAGCCAGCTGGCTACTGCCTGTAGCTTCATATGAGCGTACAGGAAGAGAGTGGTGGCAATCTTCTCATCTAACTCTCAGCAAGAAAGTCAGTACGTTTAATGCTCTATTGTTAGCGTTGAAATGTAGAAATGTTGCATTAATTGACTGTGAGCACGTATTAATGTTCTTACATTTACAGCCATAACACCTCAGGAGGGTTAACACTGTCAGTGTGACAACCAGAAGAGCTATACTAACACAGATGAGAAAGTAGGGCAGCCAAGGCACATCCTCATCATCATCATCCTCATCATCAGCGCTTGGTAGCTCATCTACAGAAGAAGAAGAACCACATCAGTAGTTCCAGTCTTTATCCGTTAAAATGTATGCATGTAGTTCAACAAATAAAGCTTCTTACCTTCATTATAGTCAGAGATCTTTACCCCCTGGTTTAAATCTGTAAAATAATAGAAAATATATACAATTTATACCTGAATTTTGACGTCTAATAAATCTATATTTTGGCACTGAGGGAGGAAAAACTGCCAACCTGAAACTGAGATGTTGATGTTGTGACTGATTAACTCATCTTTGTATCCTTTTAAAGTGCATCTGTACAGGCCGTCGTCATGAATGGAAATCCGCGTGAAAGTCAAATATGAGATCAGTTCGCCCTCAACACGTTTGTCGTTCTGTCTTATTTCTACGTTTTCTGTGTCATGAATGCGTTCACATTTGTTTGTGTCGAGCAGTTTACACCAGGTGACATTCAGTGGTTCTCCACAGTGTTTGACAGGACACCTGACTGTCAGAGGTTGTTGCGGGACAGCTTTCAGCGTCGTGCCTCTCCAGACCATCAGCTCAACTTCACACGGAAACAAGCCTGAAAAAAAACAAAATCACGTTTCACTAATCATTAACATCAGATCAAACATCTTTGTCTCAAAGCTGTTCATCATCATAACAAAGTGCCTCATACAGTACATTCTCACAAAAACATCGACAGTATGTTGGATTTGTTCTCTTATGCAATAAATGTAGTTACATTTTCAAAATACACCAGAACCAATCTAAAGACTATGCAATTGACATGATTATTTCTTTAATTATTACATTATTATTTTAATTGCAACACTGCGTGCACTTTTTTAAACAATTCTTCCCGCGTCATGAATTGAAGTCCCTCTGAAACACAAAGTCTGTACTCCCTCATTCACCAACCTGCCGTCTTCCTCCCTTGTAGTTGCCCAATAATTGTATTGATAACTATATATTAAATAATTACACTGTAATTTATGGGCTGTAATCAAAAGAGTGACTGTTAAAGACTTAATGACTTAACTAGTCACTTAATGACTCCAATCTATTCAAAATGCACTGTCATGCCCTCTTGAAAGTCATATCACAACACAACAGTATTAAGGCTTACCTTGACCTTTGCCAGAGATGCAGACAAATGTAGAACAGCATAATGTCAGCAGATAGGTGTATCGCAGTCCATCCATGAGACTTGACGTGTTCATGACCTAACACCTTACGGATAATCTAAAAGCGGAGCTACTGCATGGGCTCATTTCACTTGTAACAAGCTCGCCACTTCCTGTCCTCCCACATATTTTCAAAGACCACCCTGCATGTGTGTATTTCAATATGTCATGGCAAGACACAGTTGATGCTGTGCACACAAGTGAAAATTGCTAATGTGTATTATCTTTGCAATTTGATTCTGCAATAACACGGTTACAGAAATACTTATTTAAACAGATGTAGGTCATTCTCAGTGCACAAACTGAGACACATAGTTATCAAGATTATTGAGTGAACTTGACACTTCTTGTCAGGGAACTGGAGATCAACTTTCCAGGGACGCAGTTTCATCATCTCAACCAACAACACTCCTACGCTGTCCTAAAGTGGCTCAGGAGCCTTGGATGAAAAAAGTGAAATATACATGAACCATTATTTGTTTTCGTCAAACGGTGTGGATGATTGGTGGATGTGAATGTATTTGATTGATGGCACTGTACAGTGTTTTTTATTCTTTGCTTTTTAAAAATAATGCAACCAGATGCCATTTTACCTTTCTGTAGTAGACTGAGGCCATGTTCCTGCTCAGTGGTTTGAGAATCACTCGGGCTGCTCCAACAGTGCCCTCCAGTGTACAACGTGATACCATATTTGACAGATGAAATGATCAAAACTTAAAACAGTGAACGTCATCATTCGAAGTTGCTTTTTTTAGACTTTACAAAACTGCTTTTACTGCATTTTGCATGTTAAAGAAATCTCACCGAATGATCATCATTACATCAATAAAGATCTGTTAATCTTAAAATAGATGCAGTTTGTGAAGTAAACAGCACCGAGTTTCCACCTTATACGGGAGAGAAATGTCAGTGACTTCCTCATATTCTTCAGCAAGAAAATTTGCACAATCATGCAAAAGAGCCGACAGCAACAAGAGTTCTACTCCTAGATCGGCTTAGCCCCCTGTGATATAGATATGCAGAGAATTTTGATTTTACTTGCAGATGTTTCGAGACATCTCAAAGTGATGACAACTCCACAGGCATCACCTCCAACAGTTTTTATTGGGACACTTTGTTATGTAAAAATTGCTGGACCGGGCTGTGTTGTGTGTTTGTATGTGTGTGCGTGTGTGTGTGTGTGTGTGTGTGTGTGTGTGTGTGTGTGTGTGTGTGTGTGTGTGTGTGTGTGTGTGTATTGGCACACAAAAGGCTGTTGTATGGTATCTACAGCCACCCCCACCTCTCACTCTCTCTCTCTCCAGCCCATGTGCAGCAGAGCGATATCACTATAGCACTGTCAGGCTGAGGGTTGCAACAGCAACCAAGCACATGAACCTGCCGCCTTTTGACGAATACAGTGTGAACATCCAGACTCTGTGGGCACATCATGGGAAACTGCACTTCAAGGTAAGTGATCATCCTTAGATGCGCAGAGTAGAAGGCACCCTCACATGCCTCAGAGCAATTTTTCAGCAGGTGGTGATTAGGCTCTAAAGCTTTCCAGGAAGTGTATACTGACAACCTAAAACAAGACTGATGACATTAAAAGAAACTGTGGGAAAGACCACTTTTTAAAAAGAATATAAAAGAGCTGGAAGCACGTGTTTAAATTAAACATTGTTGTATTTTGGCCCCATGTTAAGCAGCTTGTGTATTTGCTTCAATGAGGAAATATTGGTGATAAGAACAGACTCAGTGTCCAACTTAAAGAATTGACAGTATATAACAGTGCAGTTTGTATCGTTGTAAAATGTTGACGTTGACCTAGAACCACCCAGAAAGTTCCACGACCTGTGCTGTTAGTGGCTGACATACAGTACACAGTTGGTCATAGATAGATGTGGGTTGAATATCTGAAGTGTTTCCTGTTGCAGCAAACGTCATCTTTTAAACTGTCAAATACTGCTGTGGGGTAAAAAACCTATACGCCTCCAGCCTCCTAACATTCTCAGTCATTTTATTTTCCCCACACTAATGGGTTTTATTGTTCTGTTCAATGCTCCGGATGATTGCATCTTCATTGTGCTCTTCATCTTTTGTTCTACTGTCAGAATAAAGAAGAACAGGAAAGGTAAAAGTACATTTATTATGGACAGACTTTATACAGTTTTGCTGTGTGTGATGTTATATATTTACATTTTCTCTTCCAGGTGATTATGCAGCAGATGGAAAGAGCAGCACACATAATAAGGTAGACCTGCCCACATCAATGTTGAGTCTATTTTTGTTGAGTGTAAATCTCCATGGTTATCAGCTCCAGCTTTTCATGGGACACAGGGGTGTTCCTGTGCTTTTATGATAGCCCGGTCCGAGGTGCTGCCTCCTTCAATTTGCATACTGGGTGAACATTAATGTGAGGCCTCTGTTGTAAAAGAAACTGTGAGGCTGTTTATTTCGGTTACAGGAAGTCATAACCACAACCCACATCAAGATTGTGCTGGTTGCAGTAGTCCTGTGTGAAAAAAAGTATAAATAATGATGTGTAACATAAATCATGTTCAGGATTTACATCTTACTTTTTGTATTATCTCATGACAGCCTCACGAGGATGTAACGTACGCCTCTATTGACCACAGCACTGCCAAAGGATCAAGTAGGACCAGAGCCACCAATGATGATGATTGTGACTATGCAATAGTTCATGTCCCAGCAGCACGTCAACCTGAACGTGTGTCTGAGTGCTCATCTAAAGACGAAGGTGCAGACGATTATGTGCTCATGGGGTGAATAGAAACAAGGGGAAGTTTATTCGGACTATTGCAAGATGCAGGACTCGTAGATAGCACAAACAGGACGAAGTGACTGTCTGTTAATCAAATCTTGATCTTCAGTGAAGAAACTGTGACAAAGTGAAGAAAAAGACATCCACGGTCAACAGCAGGTGGTTGCGGAAACACCAATCCCCCTCATGTTTCGCTCCACTATTGAGAAAACTGTCTTGTTCCTTTCTAAAGAAGACAAACTTGCATCACATTTGTCATGTGTCAAACTTTTATATCATAGCACCTTTTTAAACTTTGGCAGAAAAGATTGTCAACTAAATTGGTTTTGTCGGTGTGTGCACTACTACTATGTAATACATACTGTATGTAGTATGAATTGTGGACATATCTTTGGTGTTTGACCACTTTTTGACACTCGTGCAAGAGGTTATATCTATTTTGAACGTCTTTAAGACGGAAGAGCAAGTAGCTGTTAGTTACAACATGGCCTGAATGATTGAGAATCGTTATCCTAATCTTTACGCCACTTTGTGTTGAATTTTGAAATTATTTTCATTTGCTTTTGTTTGTTGTAACATTTGTCTTCAAAATGTTTTCGCTTGCAAGGGGTATATGTGCGGTAGACAAACAGTTGCAGAAACTTAACCCTACGTCAAGATGCCTGAACCAGACTTCAATAACAGCGCGCATTATGCCCAGACTAACATGTAGCTCAAATGTTTGTATAATAAAATGGTAGAATTGTGTGTGCAGTTGTGGCCTTTGCCACTTTATCCAATCCATGATGGAAGAATGTAATGTTTATAAAAGTGTGTCCACAGCAAACACCTCAAACTGCTTTCCAGAGTTTGTGAATATTTTATAACATTGCTCCTGAGAACTATGCACCAGATATAATACAATTAGATATTTAAGGCTTCAGAATTTATATTTTTCATGTCTTGTACGAGCATTTTGAAAATGCCTCAGGGTTTGTTTGACTGGATGGATATAAAAAAGTAAAGTGGTGTAATTTACTGCAAGTTGCATTTGTTTCTCTGTGGTTTCATTGGTATTTTGCAGTCATTAAAACCCCTTTTACCACATTAGTTCATTATTCAGTTGTATTAATCAACTGAATCACTGAAAACATCTGAGAGAAATCATGGCAATAATCTCTTTTAAGGTCAAACCGTCGGTAAGGTTCTTTGCTACATTTCAGAGAGCTGTGAATGTGTTCACCAGAAATAGACAAGCAAAAAACTAATCGAGTCCAAGGGCGTCATGTTCTGTGGACAGAAATGCATTTGACAGCTTCCCCTTTTCTGTTCAACTAAATAATCAGTGTGAGGTTGAGACACATTATAGTTGCTGCAGCCATTTTAATAGCAGAATTCAAATAGAAAGTCGAGACCCTGGCTGCATGTGTATCAGGGGAATTGTTACATCAAGCATAACCTGTTTCAATGTGGACATGTGGGTACATATTAGTATTATTCAGACTTCTCTTTAAGATGCAAGATACAGGATCGGGAGCATTTTGATTGCCTCTCAACGGCGGCTCAAAGCTAACAGCAGTAACGGCGCAAACATTGGCGAAAGTGCTGACAGAGCTAACAGTGTTTACCTAAGGGAGGGTGGTTGTAACGCTTCCCGCATTATCAGCTGTAACCACCATACAAGAGCAGTGCAGAGTGGCGGCCATGAGCTAAGGGCAATCTCACACGTATTACTAACACGCACCTAAAGCACGTGCAGCAGGCCCGGCTATGCCAACAAAGCAAGGAGAAGCTTGGATATCAATACATACAGAGAGCGACTTCATTCTCTGCTCAGGTAGACATAACTCCACGATATCTTTACATAGATGATGGTTTTTTTGCTGCTATATTATTGTTCAGGATGTTAAATACAGCTCTTTAAACATGGACTGTGATGCATGATGATGATGATGATGATGATGATGCTGATGATGATGATGATGATGATGATGATGGACTATTTTCTGATCTCCACCAGTAGATGGCAGGACAGTCCTTTTTCTATTTTCCATTTCCTCTAAATCAATTTCTTGAGAAATGGGTTTAAACTCATCATTTATTAGGATGGTCTGGTGCGAATATTATTCAAATGGGTGAGAAAGGGTGGATGTTCAAGCAAGTATCAGTTTGCTGCAATGGATAACAAAAGTAATCTTCATATTTAACCTTTTTAAATATTTACCACAGTGGAAAAAAAAGCTAAAATCATTTTTAGTGTTCTTTTTAATTTTGTAGAGTTTAGCAGTGGAAACAGTATATTTGGATGTGTGTTCAATACACACAATTACATAATTTGACATTACATGAATACCTCACATAATATTATCTTGAGGCAATTTTACAGCTGTGTTTTCTAATTGGGATCGTATTGGGTTGACCAAAGCTAGAATCTGTTAAAAGGTGAGCATCTCTTCACATTTATCTACAAATATATGTTAAAAATAATAATGATAATAATGTTCATATAATTGTCACCCATATAGTTCATGATTACATCAAACGTTCTGTAGTCTCGGCGCACTGAGTCCGGCTGAAGGCGGTATTCTTTCCAATTCAGCAATTCCTTGCATTTGTAACTACAGTTATTATTAATGTTCTCCATGACACACACACACACACACACACACACACACACACACACACACACACAGAGAGTAGTGGGCTGCATGTGCAGTGCAGCCAGTGTGTGACATCAGATACATCCCCTGTTCCATCAGTCAAGAGTTAACTTGGGGCAGACTTTAAACTGAGAGACTTCCCTCCCTTCTCGGAAGTCTTTCATCTCACTCTCCTCTGTCTTTACTATTTCACCGTTTCTCAGTTTCACAGCCTTCAGTTTCTCACAAAGAGTCATGTGCATTTAAGTGTGTGAATGTGATGCATGTGTAGGATTTTATGTGAAAAACTCTGCAGATGAATTATAGATAGAGTTCACACGTTGAACATAGCTGGCGTAGGGCTCCACTTCCTCCACATCTTCTGCCTGTAATAACCAGAAAGGTGTCACAGACAAAGCTCAGCAATCTGTAAACAGTGAAGCAGTGAAACACACAGAACTACAAACTGCAGACATAGAGGATTACCTACCGGTGGCGATTTAGATGGTGAGGTGTCGGACGGCTGGCATCGCCTGGCAAAAGGTGGATACACAAACCAGCTCAGTGATTCAACATAAAAAGCTTACAAGTAGTCATTGTAAGTCATTTTTCATTAAATGGAAATTCTTACCTCAATGTTATTATTTTCTTTCGTGCCAAAAATAGAAATCCTGCTAAAATCACAATGATTACGACAACAATAAGGACGTACAGCCAAGGGAAATAACCTGCAGTGAGAGAGTGAAAATTAAAGGTTTGTTAAAAATCTGCAGTATCAATAAAGCACATAACATCTATTTAACCACTATAAAGTCACCTAGTCAATGTTTACTAAAAAGATTAACCTTATTGCTTCTGCACTAAACCCAAAGCTTAAATGTTGTCTCTCATACTGTCCACTCTGCAAGAGCCTGACCTTTTTCGAGTTTCAGTACCAAAATCCTTTTCTCTGTCCAGTTTGGGTGCTGGATAACACAGCTCAGGTTTTCTGTGTCCATTCCCTCGGGGAGCTCCAGGCGACTTTCTACTGTAAAAAATCCATCTGAGTAATTTTCCACAGACGATTCGTTTCCCATATGACTCCAGCTGATGTTGGCAGCAGGTTTTCCTCTTTCGGCCTTGCACACTGCCACCAACTTGTTGTCTTTATGGTATAACCAGGCTGATATACGGGGAGGAACTGGGCCAGGGGAAACAAAACAAGAGAAATGAGACTCACCGAATAGACCTATACTTCAGCTCACTGTAACTAAATCACAAAAAAATCTAGGCAAGTAAAACAGAAATTGATGTTTTATTAATCTTTGTCACAGTGATTTGGGTGAACTGACCCTTTTAGATAACCTTATTGATTATGTGGCTCTTGAAATCATGAATCTTTCCTACCTATGATAGCCACATGGATGGCATGATTGTCGTTTCCTCCTGTGTAGACCGACTCACACTTGTATCGCCCTTCGTCAGTATCTGAGAAGTTTGGGATGTGAAGGTAGGACAAGGCGCTGGATGTGTTTCGGAGTGATTTGCCATCATTGCAGGAATCATCGTTTGTGCCATTGTTAAAAGATATCCTACATTCTTTTTTGGTTTGAAATCGTATCTCCCAGATAACAAACAGCATCTCATTCCATGTCTTATTGCTGCATGTCAGGTTAACTTCACTCCCCTGGTTGAAAGCTAAATGTCTGACAGCTGAAAAGAGAAAAGGATAGTTGCATTATATAATGTCTGTACATAGCGGTCCAATGACTGGGCTGATTAAATGGTTTGGGTTTATTCTATACACAGTGAGCATGTCCTAATATACACAAAAAACGTGCAAAAACATAAAAACATCTTCAATTCTACACGGGAAGTGGAACTGCAAAAACAAACCAACAAAAAAATAACAAAACAAACTATAAATAGCATGTAACACAGATATAACTTAAGCCATGAAGCATTACACAAGATGAAAACAGCTAAAAAATGAATCATATTTGATGTTTTTTATTTTTATTACTTACAATAAAATATCCCAAAATCAATAAACTATGATAAATTGGCTTAAACCTTTGATCATTATTAGACGGAAGAAAATTATATTCGAATGTCATTTGAAATAAATTCAAACACATCAACTTTCCTTCAGAATATTTTTTTATCGTTGCAGAATATAAACATGTATTCTAAGAGCTACTGAATGAGAACAAATTATAATCGGCCTACTTTTGTAATGCAGGCAAACATTTGGTATAGCCCCTTATTAATACTTCATAATTGCCTTCCAAAATAATAGAAATAGAAAAGGGGAAATGTGTTTACCATAAACTGTGAGGTTCGCAGAGTGTGTGCTGTGATTAGTTCCTGAGAGAGATGGAGGTGGATGTGAGGAAAAGGTTAGTAAAATCAGATATATCAGTCAGAAAGCATGCAGTTAGTGATTTGTTCTGAGATGTTCTATCAGCAGAGAAACAATCAACGGGTTCATCTGTTATCTGTCAGGTAGTATTAGTAAGGGTGTGAAGCGATTCAATTAAAACCGGTGTGACTTGAGCAGCTGCAGCAGGGCTAAATCACAGACAGTTGTGGCAGAAAATGCACTACTTTGACCTTTGTAAAGCAAATCTAAACAGAAAAAAAGAACAAAAGTAGTTTCATTTAATCTCTCCATAACCTCCCCCAGTGTGCCTGTCTACACTGTAGAAGAAGCTTGTGACATCATCACTGCTATTTCAAAGAAATTGATTGCTAAATGCAGGACTCAATGAGTGACTTTCATGGTGTTATGGGGGTCTAAGATTTGTTTTCTTCTGACAGGTGTAAGCAAACAGGCATGCATGAAGTGGGATGGCAAAACCACAGATTCAAAACAGAAGTGTCTCTTCCACCTCTCAGAGACCACACAGTGGAGAAAATGTGCATGGTGGGGTTACCCTGATCTGAAATCATGATTTCCACTGAGGAAGCTGGTGGCAGCGTGCTGCTTGTTCATTCAGAGAATATGAGGCAACTTTTTCATATACTGTTTGTGTTGTGGGAGATTTCCCTCCGTTGTCAGCTTGTGCATTACCCCGGCCTCCGAGCATGTTCTTTCCACTGACTGTCTACACTGTGTGAGTCACACCACAGACTACTTCACAGAGAATGCAGAGCGTCTAACCACTTACAGTTTACTACTCATCCAAATATTACTACATGTCACAGAATATACAGTAATGAACGATATTATTATGGCTGTATAATATTTGAGTTACATTGCATGTTAAGGGAAATACACTCACAAAACATACATCTAGTAGCCTATAAAGTAGCACAAATGACAGTATGAAAAATATGAATCCCTAGTTTTTATACCATGAACCATGTTGCTAATTATCAGAGGCAACTCCTAACGAGATCATATTTGTGGAGGTTTTGTGCGCCTCAAAATAACAGCGTCTGTATCTAAAAGCTGTATCTGACCAAGGCTAAATGATCTAAAGTGCTAAAACCACTTGTGAGTAAAATGAATGTATGTTCAAACCTGTATCCATGCTCCGTGCTTCAGACAACACGAAGATAACCACAGCATAAATCCACATCATGTGCCCCATCGCCAGTTGTCTTCAGGTTCCTCTGTAGACTGGCAACCTGCAGCGCTGTGAGAAACACATCAAGTCTTTAACCGAATCCTCAGTCCTGAACTCCGTCTACAGTGACATCAAACTGAGTTGCCAGGTTTTGCCCGGACTATACCATTTACCCTCGTTTATCAATTTCTCTCTCTCTCTCTCTCTCTCTCTCTCTATTTATGCACAATGAGCTCAGGGTTTGAGTCGAGCGAGTTCTCCACCCCATCCAGACAAACTGAACATCCTTAACACTCCTGATGACAAACACATATAAAGGACATGTGACTCACTAATCCCTCCCTTCATTTTTGTCTTCCCCCCTCTCCAAACCGCTTTCCACTGAAACATCTGCCTTTTTGCTCCAGCACAGGATGACATCTGACAAGATACCAGTTTCCTTTCTTGCTAGTTACATCTCACTCTGTCAAAGCAGTATGTGTGAACACTCTAAGCAAGACAACGTTGCAAAGCAGATACATTAGACACAGTCACATTTCGTATATGTACAATACCATAGATAAAATTCAACATGGCTCAGACTGCATTACTATATGAATGCTCATACATCTAATACAGTGTAATACTATTGGGACTACAGATGAAAAATAGCCTTTTGGCTAACTCTGGCACATTTGCAGAAATGTTTTTATTAATGTGCACTGTCCCGTTCAAATAAACCAATAAATAAATACAATAGCATTGCAATAAATCCCACCTTCTTTAATGTTAAAATGTTCAGATGTTATTCAAACTAAGACGGGTGTGTTGATTCTAAATAGGCCTTTTGGAGCTGCTGTTGTTGAACGCATTTGCATTAAACTGAGAGGTGTAGTCTATCCTCATTGATTTAAATAGTGTAGACAACATATCAGAGACGCCCTCTCACCATAACACAATACAAATGTAGCAACAGCACAATCTATATAGTCTCCAAAGTTACCACAGTTAAATCAACACTTCTCTAAAAAGGTTACTTACTGAAAGCAGGATTTATTGGCTGTTGTGTGACTTTTAGCTAGGTTTTAAATAATAATCTATTATAGTTATTATAGAGAAGAAATCGTTTGTGCTGAGTAAGTGTAATTTGTTTTGCGGTCTCTGCTGGTGTATGAACATCTTGCTTTATAACGGTTACTCAATGCAGAGGTGCTGACTCCATCCTCAGTTTGCAGATCAGAGATGAACCGACAACAATGCATTAGGCAGTTATTGCGTGCGTGTGGTTATGATCTGCAAGCTCAATGCGGAGTCTGTGGTTCATGAGTAGATCATGGAATGAGACATCTTCATATTAGCTGCCCCGAATAAAATCAGGTTGGCCGGATGAACAATAAAAACTCAAAGTTTCTGTTTGCTGAGTGTACTCTCACTCTGCCCATAACTGTGACAATGAACGTTCAATGCAGATATACAATCTCTGAAAGAGAGGCCTACATAAAACCTTCTGGTTAAACAGTAAATCAACCCACAGCTCGGCCAGCACTTATTTGCCCGTCCTCATAAAATGCTGAGTTTGGGAATTCAAAAACAGTACTGACACTAATGTGAGGAAGTGATAGTTGCAGTAATCCAGCTTTTACCATGCACAAGCGTGTTCTCCTTTTTCTAAGATCTAATATTAGACAGTGTTTATTCAACAAAAACAAGTTCAGCTGACTGTGAGCTGGCACACTTGGCACTAAAACTGGCTCTTTTTTTACAGCTGTGAAGAAATGTTGCTTTGGTCAGCTGTGTTCCTCTAATCCAAAACTAAAAAAAAACTTTGAGGAAGAGAATACTATCTGTGCCACATGCTGTGTATGTGTGTGTGTGTGTGTGTGCGTGCGTGTGTGTGTGTGTGTGTGTGTGTGTGTGTGTGTGTGTGTGTGGCTGTTTCCTTTGATAACACAGACTTCCTGTTGATGCCAAAATCAACCTTTTTGGCTCACCAAAAATATGCTCTGAGGGGTAAAGAAAAAAGAGAGATGTATGAAGTGAAACAATGAATATGTCTTCTGAAAAAGAGTAATAGCCAAAAGAAGCTCCTGATGTACATTTGTACTTAATGGGGCAAGCCTTCCTCTGTGACTGATGAACTCTTGTCAAAGTAAATAAATAAATGTCATTTTGCCATTCAAACACCTAAGCAGGATAATTCAATACAAGTATAATTTATTTTCACATTAACATAGAAACATACTATTCTACCCCCCTGGTCTAGCTGCAATAACATTAAGCAACATATTTTTAAATTTGTAGGACTAGTTGATCAATTTTGGGCCACTGTATTAAACTGTTGTGACTATATGTTGACTACATGCACACATATAACATGAAACAGATGACATGTACTTTCTTTTCCATCACTGGGGTTATAATTCCATTCTTATAATGTAAAGGTTATGTTTTAAGACGAGACGCAAAGGGGGCGGAACCATCCATGAGAGGAATCGCTTTTCCCGGGAGTATCTATATCACGTCCTCGTTTGAAAGTTTCTCTTTTGCAACATTTAAACACAGGAGTCTCTGTAACGATGTTATATGTTCATGTCAATAATCTCCTCTTTCTTATAGAGGAATCACGTTTCATGTTTTGTCAGGAGAATGGCTTTTCTTCCACACGAATGAGCCTCAAGTCGACCAAAGCACGAATGAGACACAGCCGGGGCGAAGAACGCTGCGCTCCGAAATGATCCCTGGGAGTTGTAGTTCGTTAACTTCTCCTCTTGTTTTGTTCGGTACATTGGCTTGGACGTTTGACTTTTTAATCACATGTAATGCACGACCACGTCATTTGTAGAGTCTCATTTTCGTGAAGCCTGCTCTTTCAACGACACGATGTTTTATGCAGATAATAAAATGACCCCCCCAACGTTAAACCTTTGAGTTTACCTTCACCATGGTTACATCGCTAAACACCACAGAGCTGTCTGAGAGAGACGCGTTAAGGAAACCACGATTTTTAAGCGAGAAAATGAGCGTCACTCGCACGAATCCTAAGACAAATGAAGCCTCTAAAGTTGTGAGGCCACAACGGCTTTATGACCACTTATATGGTAAGTATACTTATAATATAGCGTTAAATGCACGCTGACGCGAGCTATACCATTTACACATGTAGTGAACTGTCTCTCCACAGATCCTGTGTACACGGTGTCATCGGAGGTGAACCATGCCAGGTCCAGAGTCAGTGCGTCTAAGGGCCGAATAGTAAGTTGCGTCCACATGTATCCTACAGCAACATATTGGTTTTGTTGAGCCCTAATGTGTAACTCTTATTGTTTTGCCCAAATACTAAGTTAAAGGCAACACTCATTTTGGCTTAGCAACTCTTAAACACAAGACATATGTTGGGTCAAACTGTATTGTTTACTTATTACCATGTTTTATGTTGGTTAAGTTCTGTTGCTCACAGATTTGTCAAAAAATGACAGTATTGTTCTCAGTTGTTTACACGTATACCGTAAACTCATCTAGAACTTCACCGATTTATTGTCAGAATAGTGTTTGTTTTAAGCTGGCAAATACATTTATTAGATAAGAGCATACAAATGAAGCTTGTACTGTAATATTGTACTGTGTATAACTAAGTTAAATTCATATTTTTTATTTCACACTATTAACACGGAGCTTAGGAAAAAATGTCACAATTGACCCACTTTCTGTTTACCTTTGCTCTTCAACTAGGACCCATGGCCAATATTTTTTCTGTTGCTACACATGAGAATAAAGAAACAGACTGAACATGAAATGCACTCGCTGACTGTATTTCTCTCTGCCTTTATCAGAGGAGAGTGCCTGTGTTTGAGTCGATGTTCAGTGACCTGTCCCACTACCCACGGTATACCGTTCAGCTGGACCCAGCAGACCCAGTACCGACCTTTATGGATCGTCCCTGGCGAGGCCACACGGAACAGCGTATGGAGGCATTGCAGCAGTTGGCTGGGTAACACTAACAGACACCATTTTAATGAGTATTAATTCAAGGTTAAACTACGTTACTCTTGACAAATATACACTGGGTCTCTTGGCATTATCTACTTGACAGGGCTATTCCAAATGCTCAGTCGTGGCTGAAAAGGGAGGAGTGCCATGTGACCGGAGCTGATCGCTGGAAATACTTTAAACGGTTTGATTGGCCTGTCTACACTCACTCATTCACAGCTGTGAATACGGTGGAATACAACCATACTAACATTGTGCAGCGGTTTCTTCAACCTGATATTATGACAGTTTGCAAAGTATAACTGGCATATTGCCACAGTTTCCACTTTAGATATTGACCGTGTCTCTGACGAGGTGTTGCATTCTGTTTCCCTTAGCCCTCTGATTCCCTTTGCAGAGCAGATTCCCCCGCATGCAACTTTTGCGTTGCCTAAGTAAGTACCGCATTGATTCATCACGCTTCTTTATTTTCCAGCCAAATCTGTTTGAGGGTGCATCCTCTCATTTTGTCTCATCAGAGAAGACGTGGTATCTTCTGGTGGAAAGAATGCTGGGCATTCTGAACAGCCCACTCACTTCACTGTCGGGGTCCAGACAGACTACAGGGAAAGTGAAACACAGACAGACCCGTACAGCCCTGAGTATGTGGTGCAACCTGGGACAACTCCCTCAGAACTCCTGCAAATGGCAGCTTTGACTTGGGGTACATGATCAACTGTTCAGATCTTGACTAGAAGAGACTATAATGTATAATTACCTTGTTAAAACCAGACATATTCAGCTGTCCCACTGGTGGTCATCTGAATAGTTTACCGGCACCTACCAGGTTATTAGTCTACTTGTACCTTTAGTGTCTTTTATTAAGCTTACCTACGCATCTCATTAAACCCTCCCTGATGACGATTTCCCTTAGGTCGTGGTCTGCCTGCAGGCCTGGCAGAAGTGGAAATGATAGAGCGGGCACGTGCCAAACAAGCTTGGGCGACCACCCTTCCTCCATTGGATGACCTTAGTCAGCTGGAGAAAAGGAGACGCATGATGGAGGAGATGGAGGTCAAAGAGTGGGCTTTCAGAGAAGGAGAAATCCAGAAGTGAGTGGTGCTGCACCTTAACCGCTGTTATTTAACTTTTTATTTCCAACAAGAAAAGACATAAATAGATAAGTAAACCACTACTCATCCAACATGTTGTTAGTGCAGTTTGGCACAGATTTGAGCCACCTGTTAGCATGTACCAAGTAGCATTATATCTTAAGCCTTATGCCATCACAATTCTACTTGAGATGGCATTGTAAAGGTAGGTTCTCTCATCAAAATGCTACAAACACATAGTACTTGGGGCTACTACATGTCTAACCAAGAATAATATGTTGACTTATTAAGTAATCTCTGTGACCCCCCTCCTTCCCCTTGATGTTCCTGCTGTCTTCACCATGCAAAACCTGCCCTTCTGCCATTGCTCTTTGTTTTTCTGTGGTGGCGACAAGGTTGCAAGATGCTCGTCTTACTGTGCTGAAGGACCTCTTGAGGCAAAGAGATGAGGCCCAGAAAGAAGTCACAAGCGAGAGACTCAACCACATATTTTCTAAGCTCCAAAAAGACAAAAAGACCAAGCTACATAAGATTCACAATGACTACACCAGGTGTAAGACAACCGCTGGCTCTGCTCTAACATCATACCTCGATCGTGAATGTATTATTCAAGGTTTTTCTTTTTTTCCGTGGTTATTTTGTGTGTAGCACTGAGAAAACTGGAAGCCAAGGGGAGAAATGTGGAGGGGAAGCTAGGGCGACTTGGCATTGGCAAAAACTATACGGATATTCAGCCATGTGCCCCTCGGAGCCGCAGGGATACATTCTCCAACAGGAACACCTGCAACAATGAGTTAAAAAGCCACTACTTGAACGCATATGAAGGTCTGAATCATCAAGTAGAAGTGTGGATCATCTCCATACTAGCATCTCGGAGACAACATTATCCGTTTATTTTCAAGGAAACTTTAAACTGTTTGTCAATCATAGGTTTGCTGGAGTTAGAGGCAGGACTCTCTGCCTCAGACCTCAAGCCATGGGTGAAAAGACATCAGCCCAAAGTCATCAACAATGTGATCAGTCCACCTGAGTGCCCAGAAATAGAAATGATGAAAAAATACAAGGTAAAGCAGAAAGAAATATGTTCAAGTATATCACTTACGTTCTACATACACATGTATTACCGATTGTTGGTCCACAGGCCCTGAGAGAGGAGGAAAATAAGCAAAAAGCTTCGCGTTTTCCTGTCAAGAGGGAGAAGCCCGTTCCTCGTCCTGTCACTCCCATAGTGGAGGAGCCACCAGAGGTCAGCAAATGTCTCTGACTCTAATTGACATTAACCTTGCTCATCCTACATGTTTCGTTTTATTGTTAACTCATTCATGTGTCCCTCTATAGGGGGACGAGGAGATAGAGCTCGCAGTCATCCACTTACAGAAATTACTGAGAGGAAGAAGTATTCAATACAAGGTCTGAACATGTCTGCATGCACATGCATGTGTGTGTGTGTGTGTGTGTGTGTGTGTGTGTGCATGTTTACTTGCATGTCCGTTACTTTTTTTTAATGGCTGAAGTGCCTACAGAAATGTTTAAATGTTCTTAAGTTGTAAGGACTCTATTTACTCTCTATTCACTTCTGTCTGTGTTGTTTTACAGATGTTTAAGGGCAAGGAGAACCATCTGGAGCTCTTTCGGGAACTGAGGACTGTCCACGCCCTGCAGGGGGAGGAGCAAGAGCTACAGAAAGCTGACAAAGAGCTCGTGATGACCCTTAAAGAACAGAGAGACAAACATAGACACGAGGTGAAAAACATAGTCACATCCACATACAAAATGTTACCAACTCCAAACAATCTCATTGCGCCTCCTCTCTCCCCTCCCAGACCTCTCAAGAGGAGGCTTCTCAGGCCGGAGTGGTAGGCGCCGAGCTTGAACACCTATTCGACACCTTGTCCAAGGGGCTGATTCATCTCCAGGAAGAGCGTAGGATCCATGCCTTTATACTACTGGCTGAGAGAGACCGTCGCCTGCGAGAGGCTGAGGAGAATGGGAGGAGACAGGTGGAGGACCGCAGGCGCATAGAAGAAGATGAGATCTTCAGACAAGTGTGTACATGTGTCATTTGTTAGCTACGAGTGTGCAAAGGATAATATGTGTTTGCGGTGCACAGGTGTTATTGCTTCGCATGTGTGTGTGTGTGTCCTAAACACTGTGTAACAGGTGGTTCAGGTGCACCAGGAAACTGTGGATTTGTATTTGGAGGACATCATCCTAGCAACCTTGGAGCAGACAGCTGACAAGCAGGCCAGAGAGGAAATCCACAGACGGGCAAAGGAGGTCAACGACATCGCCTATGCCATGGAGGAAAGGTAATGGATACCTCAGCATGCCAGCTAATGTTTTATATTCAGAAATTTCAAAGCAGCAATAATGACCAAAGATAATGTGTGTGTTTAGCCGAAACAATCTTCAGTCGGAGGAGATTGTGTCTGAGTTGATGTACAGTTTCCTCATCCCAGAGGTCGAGAAGATCACTGTCAGGCAAAGAGGTTTGGGAGATTTTCCTATTTTCCCTGTATTCACACATTGTTATCATAGAAAACAATGTCAAAATGATTGAAAATCATGAGTAGATGGTATTTGTACCAACAATTACAAACAGATAAAAAAAGGCACCACGTTTTAAGACCCGTTCCCTTAATAGAAACAAACAATAAATGACAATTGACTGATAAAGTTAAATGATAGATTTACCAGCGGTCTAACTGTGTGATTTCTCTCATCCAGTGCACCAGAGGCAGCATAGACACTTACAAGCAGCTCGGAGCATCATTCAGGGAGCTGCTGAGCATTCTGGGATCCTTCCTAGTACTCTCTTGTCGTCGCAGTTGACCTGTCCCTCTGAAAGAGCCTCCAACCGGGTCCTCGAGGAGATGATCAGCCAAGTGGAGCAGGAGAAGGGGAAGGAAACAGAGTAAAGAGAGGACTATGAATATAACGTGTTGAAATGCAGTCCGATGTCTAAATTTGCTGTTCATCAATACTATTAAAGTTTCATATTCATCATTGTGGGTTTATGGGTTGATTGTAGCCTTTTGATTGTTACTACTTTAACTAGAATGTTCAGTATATTCCTACATTTTCTGACAGGGTCCAAGTACAAGCTCCATTTCTATTTGGGGACTCTAGTTGGGCTGCTGTGATGGTATGGAGTGCTTGATAGGGGCCCTGGACTAAGGCTTGTATTATGCTATAGCTATTTGTTAAGTCTAATGCTGGTGCCAGTTGGTATTGGTGCACCTGCTCTCCACCTTAATCAGTTGATTGCTTTCCTCCACCACACTGAAGCACTTCTCATTTTATTTTGACCGAAATTTGACAGAGTTTTTTTCAGGGACAGGTTTTACAGAGAGACTGATTGATTCATGCAGTAACTTATTTACAGAAAGAAATGTGCTTTAAAGTGAGATAGGAAGTTATAGAAAGACGTTTGATGTGGTAGTGAATTCCTATAATATAAGCCTGTAATGACTGACAGCAATTCAGCTCTCAGTCTAATGCAATTTTTTTTAAAGTTTTAAAAAGACTTTTAAAGTCTTAAAAAGTCATGGGACGGAAACAAAGCTGGATTTTCAATGTCTACACAGAATGCATAATAAATTAGCCCCTTATGGCCTCAGTACTGCCGACATCAAAGTTTGGAGTAACTGAGGTCACAATGGTGCTCAGGTAACCCTAAATCATTTTACTGTAGAGTTTAGGAGAACACTAAGGAGAAAGTACGAGAAAAAATACATTGTAACAAATGTTCTATTTTCTCATATTTTAACTGTAATAAAAAAATAATTAAAAAACTGAATAGACGCCTATCAAAATCCAAAAGGCGTCCGCCTACACACACCTACACACACACACACACACACACACACACACACACACGCACATTCTCTGCCGACAGGCCCGTCCCGCAGGCTGCACCCAGGATATGAAACATCAAACAACACGGCCAGCAGGAAGAGCTAATGCGATACTCGTGACACCTGTTGAGTGTAAAGTAAATCCGAGGCTACCGAAGCGCAGTGGGCTACTGACAGCTGTGTGGACATCTGGAGTCACCAAGTCAGTGAGTGGAATGATCTCGATCACTGTTTGATTAACGCTCGACCTTTAACCAGGCAAAGGAGTTGTCGGAAAACTCTTTATCTATTTCAGATTATATAAGAGTCACTTTACTTGTTGTTGTTTTTTTGTTTCGACTTATATAAAATGTAAATGGGCTGTGTCAGAACGTTATTTTCTGCCCAACAAGTTAACAGAATGACGACAGAGGTGCGTGGCCCAAACAAAAAAATGTATTTCGCGAGGTGCTTATTGAGAATCGCGAGGTGCTTATTGAGAATCGATGTTTCTCAATCACTGCCAGTCACACGGTTGTGTAAGCGAACGTAAAACGTTTACTGGTTCTGGTTGTGTCTGGCTAATTTTACAGGAATGGTAACAGGTTAAAGGCACATCACATTAGGCCAACATAAAATACGCATTATGATTGTGGTTAATAATGTCATATAGTGGATTGATGATGTATTTATAGTAGCACATTTATTGACACTGAGAATACGCATTTGAGGTTGAAAAAATACACTTTCTTCAGGTCTGTCCCTCTCAGTCAGTTCAGTTCACTGACTTGAAGATTTGAAACAAAAATACAATTATACAAAACTATTATAAAAGCATGATCACTGTGACAGATCAAGCAACTTTATATGTGTCATTGGAAGTAATGAGAGTATAAAGTGGTTCTGTTGAAAGCGTGGGCACTATTCACTGTTTTGCACCGCTGCAATTAAGGCACTTCAGAGTACTTGGTGTTACTTGATGCTCTTTGATGGAGTTTGAAATGGTTCCCCACTGTGATCATTTAGCCTCGGGGAATGGATTACAATGAAAGGCTTTTAATAGTCTTAAATATCTCAACTGAGCCTTCATTCAAACGCATGCGTCACTGCACCTTTATTCAACGATGCAATAGAAGAAAATGATTCTGCAACCATTTGTCGAATGAATTCAGCCCCAATATTGTTGTCTTAGAAGGTAAGCGCGTCACAGCTCATTATTGCAGAGCATACGTCGTATGTAAGTTTTTTTTTTTTTTTGGAGGGACTTGTCATTTTTATCCATAAACAATGTTGTACTTAAAGTTAATCAATAGGGAGTAGCTACCGATGCCAGAATGGTCTCATCATCCTCACAGGGGAGAATGAGTCAGAAGGACACTGGAGTGCAGAGCATCCGAGAAGCGCTCACAAGGCACAATAAAGCGGTGGATGAGGACGGAGAGGTGACGGAAGATGAGGAGCCCCAAGCCTGCGGTGTGTGTGGAGATCTGGCCAAGGGTTTCCACTTCAACGCCTTGACGTGTGAAGGCTGCAAGGGCTTCTTCAGGTGAGGTTGTTTCGCTCACTCTTTTTCTCTATATTACACACATGCTGCAGCTTATCCCTCATCCCAGTCTGTGTTTCTGCTTCCCAGTTTTGCCATTATTTATAACAACCAACAGGGACATCTGTGATATAGGAAACAGGTGCCTCACTTGCACTTATCATCGGGGCAGATTTACAGTTTTCTCACTGGCTTAAGCAGCATTTCTGAAACGAGGCACCAAACAAGTATAATCATCAGATGAATTAAAATGGATACTGAGCCAGACAGCATTCCATCTCTCCAGCAAAACTGTCCCTTCTCTTTCTACATCAATTACTCTACCGGTGTTGCCTTGAATTATTGAAGAAAACTTTCAAGAAAATGGGGCTCAGCAGAACTATATCAAAACATACACTCTCACACAACTCCAGTCGTATGCTCTGTTGTTCCCAAACCCGTGCATCTTTGCTAAAACCATACTATTTGAAATACAATTATATATCTCTTAATATTTTACGGCTAGCTTCACATATCTGAAACAGAACCAGTGTGACGTCATCATTCAGCATTGTCGTTACACACATACATCGCACACTGTAAGACTGTAATACAATGTGTGTTTTCATGCATGTGATTTTTTTAACATCAAATTGATGTTTGTAAGCTGTTACTAAGTGGATTTTTAAAAATAAATTCAGACGTGCCATAAAGAGGCCAACGCAGCTCCGCTGTAGGTTCCTGAATGAATGCAATATAAAGAAAAACAACCGACGTTCGTGTCAAGCCTGCCGCTTCCGTAAATGCCAGGCCATAGGCATGCGCCAAGAAAGTAAGTAACATCCAGATACAACGTATGATCCCGTATTAAACCTTTACAGTATTTACATTAAGACAGAAGTATCTGATTTGAGGAGTTCATATTTCAATTGCTAGAGTGCTAGTTTTGTGAAACTGTTTTTGAAATCAGATTTCCATACATGCAGGTATGTTTTGTGTCCTTGTAGTGGTCATGTCTGAGAAGAAGGTGTTGGAGCGGAGGATCCGAATCCAGTCAAAGAAGATGCTTGACGCACCAATACAGCTGTCCTCCCAACAACAGGAAACCATTCAGGAGCTACTCTGTGGCCACCACAACTCATTCGACCCAGCGTTTTACCGCTTCAGTGGCTTCAGGGTGCGTGAATGACTGCCAGCGTGTTTGAGGTGTTGTTTTTGTCGTTGTTTTCACATGTCTGAACAATGCTTTCATCTTTTCAGCCCATGGATAGAAACGTCCTTCCTGCGAGTGAGTTCAACCAGTCTGAAAGCTCACTCTGCTTCCTCTCCCCCTCGCTCTCGCCCTCCTCCTCCTCCAGTCTCTCTGGTTCCTTTGAAAAACAAGAGAACCACGAGGACGAAGAGGTCAGAAAAGCCAGTGTTTTCTCGGCTCTTCCACACGTGACTGACCTCACCACTTACATGATTCAGGACATAATTCGTTTCTCCAAAGGTCTCAGGGACTTCCGGTAAATGTGTGCCTCAATGCATACCAAATATGTTTTATTTTAGAACTGATGTCTACCTGGAACAACTTACTCACTGT
Source organism: Anarhichas minor (assembly GCF_050575085.1). Classification (NCBI taxonomy): domain Eukaryota; kingdom Metazoa; phylum Chordata; class Actinopteri; order Perciformes; family Anarhichadidae; genus Anarhichas; species Anarhichas minor. Next base: position 4,770,741 of record NW_027466450.1, read on the forward strand.
TACGTGTGTGTGTGTGTGTGTGTGTGTGTGTGTGTGTGTGTGTGTGTGTGTGTGTGTGTGTGTGTGTCTTGCAGATCTCTCAACATGGGGGACCAAATTTCTCTGTTGAAGGGAGCCACTTTTGAAATTATGCAGATCCGCTTCAACATGGTGTTCAATGCGAACACAGGCATCTGGGAATGCGGCCATAACACATACTGCATCGATGACGCTGTGCGAGGTGAGCCAATGCATGCTTTGGCATATGTTCAAAGGAGGAGGCTTGGCTGTATCCACTGTGCGGTGTGAACATGTACGTAGACATTACAAATAGCACTGTAATAATAAAACCATTTTTTTTGTTACGTGATGAACGGGTCAATGAGGTGGAAGTTTCACATTTAATTTGTTTCGGTGTCGATTAGCCCTGCATCTTTGTATGTGAAGTTGCAAAGTGGTAGTACTGTTTTATCTGTGAAAGTGTGTGTGCACTTCTCTCACCCGTCATGTTCACAGAGGTGGAACGTGACGCGTGGAGGAAAGTTCACCAGAATGTCGTCGAACTGGTGCGGTCTGCTCCTTTTATGAAGACAAACTGAAGAGCTGTAGGCATTCATTCATTCGTTGTCTTCCAGCTTTGTACTCCCTCGGCTGGCAGACACTCTGTAAGACTGATCCTGTGCGCAATGTCTCTCAAAAATGTTTATGGGATATTTACAATAAGATTAGGAAATAATTCAGGCCACACAGAATATTATTCTATTTGGATGTTTTAATGCAGCTCTAAAAAAAAAAGTCTTTGACGACAGTGTGACAAAATTCAATCTATTTTCACAGGATTTCCTCTTCCTATGCAGCTGTATTCATTGCATTAGATGACAACTAAAACTTCTTAGCTTGTGATCTTTAATACTTTTGTAAATATTGATCCTAAGAAAACAGAAAAATATCTTGTTGAAGTAATCCTGATAACAATTTTGTCTATATTGCCCATAATTTACTTACAGTAAATACTTTTAAAACTGAAATATGAAATGAAAAGCTTATATTCACATAAAAGCTGAGGCTGCAGATTGTTTGAACATACACAGGCTGGTGCTGACAAAAATAATTGAGGTTAGCAGCTCATTCATACTGACTTGAATCTGCAACCAAAGTGGGTGAGTTTCATTTAGGGTCATGTAGGCAACATCTCTGGTTCCCCTGCAAACATTATGATCCATTTTTAATTAGTTAGTTTTCCATGTTTGCACTTGTCTCATGGTCTATCATTGGCTTGACATCTCTGTCATGTCGTTTTGCAGCGGGTTTCCAGCCGCTCCTGCTGGAGCCTCTGCTCAGATTTCACCACACGCTGCGCAAACTGGGCCTGCAGGACGAAGAGTACGTTCTCATGCAGGCCATGTCCCTGTTTTCTCCAGGTAGTGGCGCTTCATCACAGTCCTTGCTGATATTGCTGAATATTTAAACCCTAGAAACAGTGTGTATTAGTACCCAGCCAAACATAAAAATGTATTTCTCACTAGTAGAGATTTGTTTTTATGTGATCTATCAGACCGTCCTGGTGTGCAGCAACACGGTGTGATTGACAAGCTTCATGAAAACACGGCACTGACACTAAAAACCTGGATTGACTTCAAGAGGACAGGACCAGAAAAAGAGTGAGTGAAATACTCTCAGTTCACTCACTGAAACCTCTGACAGATTGAACCACCTCTGTTTCCTCTGTGCCTTCAGCTTGCTGTACCCTAAAGTGATGGCCTGTCTCACGGAGATGAGAACAATGACCGAGGAGTACAGCAAACAGGTTCTGCAGATCCAGGACATCCAGCCAGACATTATCTCGCCTCTCATAATGGAGGTGGTTAGTAAAAACTGCTGTCATGACTTTTAATACTGTCATCTACTGTCCATGGACAGGACCAGCTGACTGTGCTCATTGATTTAAGGCAAAGTATTCTGTTTTTCTTGTTGTGCACGTGTTAAAAAGTGATGGTCTAAAACATAAAGATGATTGTTAGTCCTGCTGTAAACTATCATCGGTCACCCACACGTCAAAGAAGCCATGAGTAAGGCAGGATTAAGTTTTACAAAGTTTGTTTTAAGTGGTTACAGTACCGGTGGATTATGGTGGATTTGACATGTGTGTTTTATTTGTTTTGCTTACAGTAAGTACACATTGTGTCTATCAAAGAGTGTTCACGTTATGTTTTAAAGGTTTAATGGTTTTCAAAAGTCCATGAAGTTCTCATAGAAGGAAAAGAGCTGTAGTTGCAAAGACAATCTTTGCATTTTATACCTCAGGTTGTTGTTTAGTGTTACTGTGAATAAAACTGCTCTCCAGACTGTAGTGCGTGATGGTGCCTCCGCTCCATTAACAGCATAATAAGGCAAACACTGCCCCACTGTGGACAATTGAAAGGCTAACATTGTCAAGTAGATCACAGGGCACAGCCTAAACAATTCCATAAAAAGTATCCTGGCAAGTTTATATTTTTAGAATCATTTTATTTAGTTGTTGGTGTGTTTTGTTATTCCTCGTCCTTCAAACTCAAGAGTTCTTATATCTCACAGCTAAACTAATACAATCATTATTTCCCTTTTTATACCTCGGACATTTATGTTACCCAGAGGATCGTGCTTATTGATTTTGGTGTTTCTCTGCCTTTTCTATATATTTGGTTATGCTGGAGCCAGCATCTTGTGTACTCGTTGGGAAAGTATAGTGAGAGAAAATTCTTATCAACTTAAATCACAATTTTCTAAAGTATGTTAAATGTGTAGCTGCTGGCTCTGCTATTTGGCATCCGAGACCAAGTCAGAACTCTTCGGAACATTCATACGTCTCACTTTTCTGAAAATATTGAGGCATTTAAGACTAAATCACTCTGAACAGGCTTAATACATACCATCTCTGACGTCCATTTTGCCCTCGCACTAAAAGAAGATGGAACAGACAAAGAGCTCGATCATTTCCAGGCTATCCTACTCTTTATTTAATGCAAATTACAGTACCAGGGAACTATTCCTCAGAGCACGCAGAGGGAATATTTACAGAGGTGCACATTTAGCTTACCTTCACAGAACAAAAGAAAGAAAAAAAGAAAAGGAAAGAAAAATTTCAGTCACAAACAGAGGCATTCAAGTAGTAGTACTGTTATACATGATGTTTTTGTAGTATTTTCTATGATTTTTCTTTTCTTTAACCCCAGTTAGCATAGTGTACATGCTAGTATAATATATTATACTAGCATGTACACTTGCTTGTTCTCTGTTTTGGTAACCTTTGTGGTGTTTTTAGTGAACTGGAGTTAGGGGTAAGGGTGAGGTGGTCAAACGTTTGTGTGGTGGTTAGCAACACGTCCATGAATGCGAAATTACAGCAAGCAGGAGACAGGAGAGAGGCTACATGACTCGACCTTAGGTGCTACTGAATCCCTCCCACCGTCCAAGTATGCTGACAGGAAGGAGAACAAGCAAGAGGACAGATCAACAACAAAATATCCAGAGAGAGAAGAAGAGAGACAGAATACATTACTGCCTCTGAGGATGGCTCATCACAACTACATCTTAGTTTGGCTTTGGTAACAGAACCAACACTGTGATTAACACAGAAACTGTACTGTATTGTTTGTGTATATACATATATATATACACATACAGTATATGAGGAACCCCCCTCCCCTCACTTCATGCCCCGGAGCCTGTGCCAGAACTATGGTATACATGTTTGTGCGTGCATGTGTGTCCAAGACAAACAACTATTAAAATAAACACTTGTCAAATTGTTTCTTCATTTAAGGAAAATGTCTGTATATTACAATAAGTGTGCAATGAAAAAGGGGAAGAGGTGCGAGTGGAGGGGACTGAAAATCAAGTGGGACTGTGTGTGTGTTGCGGGATAGCAGGACATTCAACAGCACCAAAGGGAGAGTCACAATCGGGAGGGGGAGGGTGATGGCGGGGGCTGGGTGAGGAGGGGAACAAGGCGAAGGTGTATGAAAGCAAAGGCACTCCAAACTATAGTTACACTATACATGACTAGTTCTTGTTACAATAATACAGCTGTCATCTACTGTACTGTACAGGTAAGATTGAACATATGGCTGGATAAAGCTGATCATCATCATCTACAATATCCACAAACATCAGTTTTGCCCTGATTGTTTTGTTTTTTTAATCTTTTTTCATGTCTTTCCAAACCCTTTGTCATCTTTGTTTTTGCTCATAAACAGTACATGGGTCTGCATATATACATACCTTGAACACAACATGGAAAAAATAATCAACATAACATTTAAAAAAAAAAAAAAAAACATACAAGTCATACATGTCAGAATTTTGGTGAGGAGCATTTATACTGTATATACAAATTCTGCTTTTTTTCTTTTCTTATTTTTATTTTTTTTATGTAGTGAGTATTCTCTGTAAATAAGACGCTTGGACAGACTGTACCGAGTGGCTCTATGTGCGGCGGGTGGAGGAGAAAGAAGGCTAGGCTAACACTTCAGTCAGTGGTCGCAACACGTGAGACAGCAAGAGATGAGCCGAGGGACCGCCGCCGAGACTTCTCAAGGCGTCGAGGAAAGAAAAGTGTTAAGAAACGTCTTGAATTCTTCACAGAGACGGAGAGAGAGAGGAGGAGCGAGACGGGAAAGGTGTTTGTCTAGACACTGCACTGTCACAGAAACACTGTCACAGACAGAGTCGGTACAAAGACGGGGAATAGAGCAATGCCCTAAATCCATCTACAGCCTTAATAGAGACAACACAGGAGAACAAGGAAGAGACTGCTGGAATCTAACCACACTCCAGCAAAGAAAACAAAAACACCACCATATCTAAATCTATTGTCCTTAGGCAGCGGCAAATATTGCCACTGCTCAGCCAGATATGAGCTCACCATAAATGATTTCTGAACCATTGTAGTTAATATACATATATCTATATATACTTTTTATACATAAGGAAAAGTAATATATAAACTGTGTATGTATGCGTGTTTGTTTTTGTATTGTATGTATATATTATACAAGCACACAGGACCAGATACATGTCACATCCATTGCACGTGGCAATCCGAAAACATCTGCCCAGGAGTACAAAACAAAAATTAAAAACAAGGTCGAGTAAAACAGCTTTTCTGACCATTTAAAAACAACCCCAGGCAAAGAAAAAAAAAAATAAAAAAAAAAATGTCCAAACTTTACCCCCGCAAGGGGACTGCTTCTTTCCACATACATCAGGATCATCATGCACCCATGTGTGTGTGTGTGTTTATGAGTGTGTATGTGTGTATACCCGTGCGTGAGCCTCATGCCTCGTCTGTGGAAGTGGAGGTGTGAAGTGAAAGGGCGGATGACCCCCCCCCGGGTGATCCTAACCATACTCAGGCCATGCACTACAGGAGGAACCATAGGTGGGATCGGCCAGGGGACACATGAGGTCAGAGGTCAAAGGGTGCAGAAAAATGGGACAATATGGAGGAGGACAAAGGGGGGGAGGCCAGATAGGGAGAGGGCCAAGGGGAACAGCTTAGGACTTTTTCTACAGATTGTCCTCTTACAAACATTAGCAGGCTAGCATTGTGTATACATGTACAGTGTACTGTTATCAATAGTACAGTCGACAACAGCTCTGGCCCTGCGCTTTCCTTCCCTGTTGAAAGGGCACGGACAGACGTCTTTGACGGAGGATGGAGTAGAGTTCAAACAGCTGGATGAGGGGCAAGTCAGGGATAAAAGAGGCAGGTCAGGGATGCTTTGTTTGTGGTCGTGGCATGGGGCTGTTGAACCCGGACAACGTCGGCATCACTCCGCTGCTGTCAGGGAGGAGAGCAGGTCAGAGCAGAGCTGAGCGAAGCTCACCCCCTGGCCAGGGCAATGGAGAGGCCGTGGGCTGGGGCTGAGACCGGGGCGGGGCGGGTCATCTGTGGGCTCAGGAGGTGGAGTTGGAGGCCGAGGCAGAGGCGGTGGTGGTGCTGGGACCTCGCTCTGTGCTGCTGCCATCTGTGGACAGGAAGAGGAGATGATCATTCAAGCGAAACAATTACTTCAACAAAGTTTGTGAGGAGATTGGCGAGTGAGGGACAGCAAATAGAGTGATGAGTCGCCCTTTACAGGGAAAATATAGACAGGGAAAGTGAAGAAGTAATGCTCATCACCTTCCTCAGTTACTACTAAGAAGGATCTTTTACACCCCACTGGAGCTGCTCAGTGACCAACAGTTACTGGTTGTTTTGGGTAGTCAGGTAAGGTAAGCAGTCAACTCTCTGGTGAAAGCAACTTGCATAGCAGCGTTAAACGCCCACAGTGCTTTTTACACACCACCTTAAACACAAGTAAACACTCTTTTTCAAGTTAGCAGCAATAGAAGTCACAACTAGTAATTCTAACAGATAAATAGAGCCTTCAAGCTGCATTAAAAAAGGGGCCTGTTGGAGGAAGCGTGGGTCAAACCTGTGGTGGCAGAGGTGTTGGTTGGGGTAGAGGCGGCGGCCTGGCTGCGGGCGTGGGCAGGGAGGAGTATGGAGGCCAAAGAGGGATTACTGGATAACTCTGAAAGAGAAACGGCAAACGTGTACATGTTGACTGATTTAGAGCTGAAACAATTAGTCCTTTAAACGGTTAGTTGATCAAAATTCATCAGCAACCATTTTGATAATCTCTTAATTGACTTTTCTTTCAAAATATCCATGCAACAGCTTCCGTTTTAGTTGAAAATGTTAATATTTGCTGGTCTACTTCAGTCCTCTACACTAATAAACAATATATATGCGTGTGCACACCCTGGGTGGTGAAATTGAAGAGGGAGGGCTTCTCTCTCCCGTTGGGCAGTTTGACGTTGGGGTCGCGCAGCTCGTCAAAGAAGGAGTGTGCGCAGGCCTCTAGAGGGGTGAGGCGGGCCGTGGGCGTGTACTCCAGCAGGCGAGAGCACAGGGCGATGGCCTCCGGAGGTGTACGCGGCCGGAACACCTGAACGACAGTTAGACACAAATACGGATGTCAGCAGGGACCACATGAAGTCTGTTCTCAAGTGTTGGCAAATAAAAGAAGATATTCCAATGCTGCTAACACACACGCACACACACACACACACACACAAAATGAACTTGAAAATGAAAAAAGAATATCCCCAGTGTGTTTTATGAGTCAGTCAAATGTAATTATTTGCTTTTAGGGGTAAATAAAAATCAATGAAGGGTTGGCTTTGATAGCTGCAGCAGTGAACAGCTGTACACAGAGGCAGAGAGCGACCACTGCAGGGCCCCTGAGAGGGCAACGGGATGACATACTGCCTGCTTATTGGACGACTCGGTTATCCAATGGAAGACCTGTGGGTGGGACTGCTGAGGGACAGCCAGGAAGAGAGAATGTCTCTTTACCCTTTCCCACCCGTTTTATTTTCCCCATGACTTGTAACGCACCAAGATGAGAGCGTGAAGTGGAGAACGAATGTATCTGATGTCGACGGGCCAACTTGTCTTTAATAAACAGACAGATAAAGCAGAGCAAAGTAAGGACTGACTGAGCAGGATGGACAAATTGTCAAGAACTAAGGAAGAAACACATTTCTTAGCTTGATTTCAAAGAACTGTTTCAGCTGTGAAATCCTAACACTAAAGAGAGTTTCATGACAACTGACTGAGTCTTGTGTGTTTTATCCGTCATTCTTTATGGGGGGCTACACAGCTCAGGGCTGTTTAGGTCTGATGTTGGGTGGATGTGATGGAGTTGGATGCCTGCGGAGCGACATGCGGGTATGTTGGAAACACAAGCATGGAGGCAAGCGATGAAGCAGCGGTGGATCTTAAGAGAAGTAAAAGGGCTCCTGTACCTGTTGACTCACCTTAGTCCAAGGATGTGCCTTAATCTGGGGGAATTTGAACTCGGTGTAGTTGGGGTTCATCTCACGAATTTGTTCTCGTGTTGGGGTCCCGAGAACCTGGAGAGAAGAAAAAAAAAACGGCAGACAAGAACAAGAGCATTATGTCTCTAACTTGAATTCCTCGTCATCACATCAAAAGAAACTTTCAGTATCACATATGAAGACTTCTACGCCCTGTGGGTCACCACCAGTCATTACCTTGATGATTTCAACCAATTGATCCACTCCACTGTCACCGGGGAAGATTGGTTGTCCTAGCAACAGCTCTGCCAGAACACAGCCAGCTGACCACACATCTAAAAAAAAAGAAAGGAAAAGACAGGTCACCGAAAGGAAAGAAAGATGTCCGATACGAGCAACAGAAGGGCAGAGATGACCTCGATCCTCTGGACGAGTCTGCGTGAGCAGCAAATAATACAGAACATCTGATAATCTCAGTCAGTATGCGTTTATCTTTACAATCAAATAACATATATGTGCCGAGGTGAAGCTTATTAAGAGGCTGAAGGATTAAAGTGTTGACGGTGACAGCTGGAGTCAGCCTACCTATGCTGGACGTGTAGTCAGTGGCACCAAAGATGAGCTCGGGGGCTCGATAGTAGCGAGAGCAGATGTAGGACACATTGGGCTCTCCACGGACCAGCTGCTTCGCACTGCACAAAGAATCAAAAGCACATCATCATCATCATCATCATCATTGAACCTGAAGAAAAGCCTTGTGATTAGGATGTACACAGAAAAGTAAGTGACTTTCTGATTAAAGTAAAAAAAATAAAATAAACGCTGCCTACTTGCTTATTATGAACTTCCCTGGGTGGCATTTTCAGTCGATTGCTTGAATTGTGAAGGAGCATCAAACTCTTCAGTGAACACTTAACAGCAATCATTTAGCTCAGCACAAGACCAAATTCTTTCAAATGAGTAGTTTGACATTTTCTCTTTCTTACTGAGAGTTAGATGAGGAGACTGATACCGCTTTCATGTCTGTATGCTAAATATGACGCAACTGCCATCAGATGGTTAGCTTAGCTTAGCATCAAGACTGGAAACAGAGGGAAACAGCTAGCTTGGCTCTATCCATAGGTAAAGAAAATCACCTATCAGAACCTATAAAGATTTGATTTGATTTTGTTTCCTTCAGACAGAGACATTTCCAGTCTTTAAGCTAAGCTAAGCTAACCGGCTGCAGCTTCATATTCTCTACAAGAAAGCAAATAAAGGGCATTTCTCAGAATGTCAAACTATTTCTTTAAACTACAGGAAAAAGAAATCTGACCACTGTTGACTCGTAACAGTTACTGAATTACGGAGTCTCACCTGCCGAAGTCGCAGAGCTTAAGCACAGCGGTCTCTGGATCCAGCAGCAGATTCTGGGGCTTGATGTCCCGATGACAGATCCCAAAAGAATGGATGTAGGCCAGGCTCCTGAACAGCTGGTACATGTACAACTACGCACAGAAACACACACACACATAGCAAGCTCAGTTTTCATAACAGGGCTAAAGTCTCGAAACAATCACTCAAGAAATCAATTTCAGCCCGGTCAAGTGCGTAACATTTTATCATGTTTAAGCGACAGCGTCTCGCATGGCCTCTGTAAACTCCTGACACTTGTTACCAAGGCCGTGTAGAGATAAAACAAAACATGAGTCTGTAACTGCAAAAGGCCTTCTTTTGCCCCTCAGACTCAATCAAAAACTTGTGATTTTGGCAATATCTGCATACAAAACGTATTCTTATGTCCTCTATGTGAAACATGTTAAGCTCTGAAATACCTCTTTTAAACCAACACAACATCTAGAACACAAGCAGGCGACGTCTTTATATGATTCACCTATTCTGAATGTCGAAAACATTACATTATTTTCTTGTGAGGTGATAAATAATGCTTCTTTGCAGTAATACGGTGAACCAATACTGTATGTGCTCAAGCTCTTCTCATCCCACATTTCCTGTACTGATTAATATTCATATTGGTGCGCGTAGTTAAAAAGGTAACTGAGTGCTTCCTCCGCTTCGTGGAACTAATAAACTGGAGGTGTGTTTTTTTTAATTATTTCACTGAAAATGATTCAGACTGAAGAGACGGGCAATGTGCAGTCACTTTTCTGCTTTTGCTAATTATTCGCACATTTGCCTCACATACCTGTCACAATCAGAAATACTCAATAAGTGACAACTAATCTTTTAGAAAACAAACATATTAGGAATGTGTAGTCGCTTTATGGATGCCTACGGTTCAGGTCTTAATAAAGTAAATGGAAGTTTCATCACATATCTTTCACTAACACAATGGAGCAGAGACGACACCCTTTGGTTTATTACATTCTTTGGATATAATATACGGTACTCTGCTGAGACAGTAATGATGCTATAAGATATTGAACACGGAGTTTAATTTAATATGGTCTTTCCCAGGTTTTGTTAATAATACGGAACACACCACTTAATGTCGCAGTGGTTAAGGACTCTCACACACACACACACACACACTTATGTACCTTGACATAAACCATGGGCAGAGTCTGCTTGGCTCGGCTGTAGTGTCTGGCCACTCTGTAGACCGTCTCAGGAACGTAATCCAGAACCAAATTCAGATACACTTCATCTTTCTGTTGGAGAGGAGCAAAAACATGCACACAGAGGAGCTCAGTGTAAAATAGTTTTAACAAAATAATCTATCATAGTTTGCAATGTCAAGCAAAACAGTTCCCTTTACATTGAGTATGACAACAAACAATGCAAAAATAAATAAAAATCCACGTCAGCTGCCACACATTTATTTTGGAGAATAGTTTCTTCCTCTTCCCTCTCTGTCGGCCGTTATGATACGTCTTTCCCTGCTGAAGAAAGCTGTCTGTGAGCTGATGTAGCCGATTACTTTTCACAGTCTAACTGGGGATCCATTGTGTAGGACTCGTCCCCCGAGGGCAGGAAACACACAACCGATGCGTCATAACGGCCTGCGCTCCAACAGTGGCCGCAGACAATGATATCATTTCCTCGTTTCCTGGTTAGAGGAGGGCGGGGTTGTGCACGTTAAACTCTGGAGCACACTGACCCTGAAAGGATGCTGCATCAGAAGCCTCTCCACCCAATTATTCTAACACTTCCCTTCGAGAAGAAGCAACGAGTCATCTGGTGTTTCTCGTGAGTCCATTGTTGGAGACCTAAAAGTCAAGTCACACTCGTAGCTCGTACGGAAATGAATTCATGCATTCACAGCTAGCCTCTCTGTCACTGGTGGTTTGTTAGGGAGGAACAATCAAGCCTTAAAATGGCTGAATCGATGGACAATAGACTCTTTGGGCTGATTTGATCACCAGAATAAGTGCCTTTATACGTTTCCTTCACAGATAAGTCTGACATTATGATCCCATTTAAATACCAAAACACAACAATGGTTCTCTCAATTGTTTCTGACCTCGCTGCCATGCCTGTGACACTTCGCCCAGAGCCTCTTGGTTTCTACTGATTACTCACAAAAACATAGTTACGTTTTTTAAAGCATGCTCAGTAACTTCCGAAAACAGCTGAGCAATTCAGTGTTCGAATGTTAACGGTTCCTTTGTTGGGGACTATTTTCAGAGGTGGATAAAAAAAAAAAAAAACATTTGTTCACACCTTTTTGAATCACCACACTGCAGCCAGGAGCGTTCTTATGTTTTATATCACCAGCGGAGCAGTGACCTGACCCGTTGACCAGTGTTAAACACACTGCCTTGAGGTAATGTGACAAGGCTTCCAACTTGAATTAATGAAATCATCATTTGGTCTGGAGCAGGGTCTACAACCCCATCTTTTAGCAGTGATGGTGGACAGAGCTGGCTGCAAAGCACGATGAACGAGCTTGGTCCCGTGAAGAGCTCCCAGACAGACTGTGTGGTACACTTCTGTCAGCTCAATGCCCTGCTTTGTACCGACTGCTCTGTCCCGCTCCCACTCAGACGCACATATATGGTGACTGAATGAAATACTGGGTCATTAGGACAAGGAGGCTACAGTAGATATCAGTGATGATGAGCAGCGTTTCCCAAACAGCTCTCAGACATGGTTAGCTTTGCTTCCACACTCTTCTGTCACTGGCATCACCCTCCCCCCTAACACTCTCTGCGTGTGTCTCTGTCTCTCGATGCTGTGTGTGTGTGTGTGTGTGTGTGTGCAGTGCACCCACTAGAAAACTCCCATTGATAACATTTGTGACGACTAGAAGGCCCGCTCCGCCTCCTGCTAGCGCCATCAAAGCTATATTTAGCCTAGCAACAGCAATGACTCACTTCCTGCCTCAATACAAAGCCACTTCCTTGGCTTGTTCCCAAATGGTTAACCGGGGGTGGGGGGGGGGGGGGGGGGATTTGATTGGCTCCTTGTTCACTCCCGGCTAAATAATTCAGCTTCTAATTTGCTGAGAAAAGCTGCTTGCACCTGAACAACTGTCTCAGCTATACATCATAACAATCACCATGATGCTGTGTTGTGTAAGAGAAGGGGATAGATGGACCCTGTGTGGTAATATACAGTTTATGTGTCAGTTTCCACAAGTGTAGCTTATACTAGCATGTGGGCTTCCTAATCATGTGCTCAGAATGTGAAATCAACTGACTACACACCAGACCTGGCTGATTACCCAGAAGCAACTAGAGAGCAACATTGAGATGATGAGGGTCACGTTGACCTGCTACGGGGACCCAGGTCAAAAACTAAGCCGTGGGCCCACACAAGCATTTCTCTCCCTCTGAAACTGAAAGAATTTGAAAATAGGTTTCAACACATTTTGAGGCAGGGCCCTAAAATACCACAAAGTAATCTCCACACAGTGAATCTGGTGAACCCTGAGGTTTGGGGGCCTTGGGGCAGTGCCTGGTTCTCTATCCAGCCTAAAGATGAGAGCTCCGTGAATCAAACATGGAAATACAAAGATGTGACAGTTCTGCTCGAAGCTGACAAACGCAGAAAAACACAGACAACAGCTCAGACAGTTCGTCCCACAGCTCGGGGTTGGATTACCAACCACACAAAGTGTACATCTGCCTCCGAGCCCAGCTCTACAGGGGCCTTCTGAGCTTCCAATTGTAGTCTGCTGTGTTCACTGGACTTAATGGGAACTTGACAACAGGTGGGGGTCAACGGGGGCTGAACATTTGTTTTTTTAACCCGAGGCCTAGTTGGTTAATCCTGCCATAACTCCAATGCTTTATGAATTTTTTAATTCACATTAGCAATTTATGTCACTGCAGTAAACGCAACAAAACTAGAGAATGAACTGAATCTTTATTTTTGTGCTGTTAACAACTGACGCCAGTAGCGTCATGACGTGCAGGCAAGAATGCTGATATGTATGTTTGTATGTCAGAGAATCAAGTGAAGTTATTCAAAGCAATTGTGCCTTTGCGTGTGTGTATGTACACAGATGGGATTTTGAGAAGTAACCGCAGCGGAGGGCAACGCTGTCAGCTTAACGTTTTACACGCACTCTCTTTGCGACGGCATATTTTGAAGTCAGTCCGCTATTTGCCTACCTGCCTACGCTGTGTGGACCTGTGGCCTTCTGTTTGAACAGTATTATACGAGTGGTTAAAGGGTTAAAGCCAAAGCACACTGTGTGTCTCAAGCACGCCACATGCCAGCAGTTACATAAGACTACCTGTGCACATGCCGGCCGCTACGGTAGCAGCACTCATAGACTGGCTCACAGCTGCACCCAGCATGAACCCTCCCATCAGAACGAGAGCGCACACACACGCACACACACACACACACACACACACACACACACACACACACACACACACACACACACACACACACACACACACACACACACACACACACACACACACACACACACACACACACACACACACACACACACACACACACAATCTGTAACTCTCCATCCATCCGCTAAGCTCCCCTATCCAGGTGATTTACCTTTCGCCTACTTCTGCCCCCCACCCCCCCCGCCCCCCCGCCGACCCTCTCTTTTCTAAGTCAAGGCTCTGGGTGGTAAATCCCCATACCAACAACACAGTGCCAGTCTCCATAATTAGCCTGGAGTGATGTGGTGAGGGGGAACAGGAGGAGGGAGAAGAAATGGATACATGAAAGGAGGACACACGGGAGGAGGCAGGGGGGGGGGGGGGTAGGGGGGGATAAAGAGATGGATGATAGTTGTGGGTTATCAAAATAACAATTCCTGTTATTGCAAAAGTCATGATGGGAAAGCTGCAGGGTCAAGTCACAGCTGTCAGTATACCAAGAAATCAGCTGAGCTTCCCAGAGGTCAGTGACAACATGGCATGAGGCGAGGGGTGGGGCTTAAGAGCATGGATGGGAGGAGGGGGGGGGGGGGGGGGGGATTCTATAATAAACCGACACCCTCTGGCAAATAGATGTTCCCTTACCATCACTCAGTCGTCTCTCCTCCCACCCACCCACATCATCACCTCCCTTCTATAATCCCCCACAGCTTTCCTTGGCCTCGGTAGGTGTGCAACATGGAAGAATTCCTAACTGCAGAGTCATGGGTATAGTCCCAACAGCTCGTCTGCCAGGTTCGTGTCTATATTTGACACATGGACCTCTGCCTGTTTTTCAGCTGGTTGATATGACATAGCCCAGCCTTGTAGTCTCCAGGAGACCTCCAATGGCCGACAGAGAGAGGCAGACAGAGGGACTTCCCTATCGAGGCCAAGAGGACGACATAAAAGGGTGCAGCTGACAGGAAGAGAGTTCAAAAGCCAACACAGCAAAATTTTAAATAAATTTAAAAAAAGTCTAAAAGAGGCAGAAAATTCCCAGAAAAAAATAAAAAACACTGTCTGAACAGCTATGGCATAAACGCTAGCGTTACTGATTATTGTGATTATCAATCATGACACTAGGTCTTGAACATGGGAGAAAGCTGAATTATTTCATAACTCCGCTGAGTCATTAAAACACTCCAGGCAACCTTATGGCCCTATTGAAAATGAAAGAAATTTGTACTTAAATGAAATATTCTATTTATTGACGCTTACATTGCAGAGCGGTATTAAACATAAAATCAATAATGCAGTCCAGAGACAAACCTCAGACACACTCAGCCGACTGACCTTGTCTCCACTGGAGTAGAAGAAGTAGCGCAAGCGGACTATGTTGCAGTGGTCCAACTTCCTCATGATCTGCAGCTCACGGTTCTGCACAAAATAAAAACAGGAATGACACATTACAGTTTTCATATTGCATGCAAGATTCAGGCTCATGGTTCAAGAAGAGAGTCTGCGGACCTTTAGGAGACCCTGAACACTTTCGAGTGGACCGACAGTCCAGTAGGAAGTTAGACATTTCATGATAGTGACATGTTAGTTACATGTGGTACACATATACCACCAAGCATTTTTGAAACAGTCATCTCGTTGTCAGCCACGTCACTGCCACAAGCTCAAGAAAATTGGATGTGGTAGCAGCAAAAGAAAGCTGATAAATAGAGAAAAGAAATTGACATTCATCCCTTCACGGTCGAATAAATCCCATGGGGCTGAAACGTGATGACACAATTATGTATTGTGTGGCATGTTTCCTGTTCTCATCAAAGGAAGCAACAATTAAAGAGAAAAAAAAAGCCCCTCGAAAGCAGGACACGTCTGAGGAAAAGATGTGAGAAATAAATACGTTAAAGTCACAGCTGCCTTGGGGGCCTGTAGTGTGACGACGAGTTACAGGCCCTCACGGGGCCACTGGAACAAGATGTAAGCACTGGACCCTGGTAGAGCGCTCCATCTGTAGTCATATACAGTGTGTCCATGCAGAACATGGTTGTGCATATGGACGTCAACATTATCAAGGGAGGGCAGGAACTCAAGCATTACATAAAGCTATAACGGCTTCATTATGGTTCAGATTTTGAGCGGCTTGAATAGTAGAATGGGGGGTTTTGTACTATAACTGCCCGAAGCCCCCACACTAACCGCAATGACTTGCATACTAGTATTCTGAATATGAGACTATTACAGCAAGGATGTCAGGATTTACATAAAATAAATCCTCGTTTGTCGCTCTTATTTGCATAAATGTTAAATCTGCATAATATGGAACTATAATTTCCAAGTTTTTCATATTTGGTATTTTTGGATTAACCATTTCTGTAAACATCAAGGTGTGTACATGCCGAATACAAACAATGTATACAACCAAAAAGTAACCAGCTTACAGCCGACATCTATCGAGAAGCTTCCGTTGTAGAATTAAACAGACAGAGTGACTGACCAGTAGTGGAGAAGGGTCAGCGGTGCTCTTACGGGATGAGCGATTAACTAGCTGAGCACAGAGCAGTGACCCGATACGCTGTTTGTGTAAACACAGGCTTCAGGTTTGGTGTAAACAAAAAATAAATAGCACACAGGTCGGACCTGTGCTGGGGAACATGTGTTCTTTGGTGTAAAAGGAGAGCAGCTCATGAGCTGCCTTGACTGACTGAAAGCCCATCAACCTCTAAGCGTGAAACGTTAAAGTGCATTTGTTCAGATACTGGAGGACGTGGAAGTTTAGTCAAAGTTAACTCGGATGTGTTCGCCCTTTAGAGCTGAAATGATTGTCTCTTTTGATAATCACGTCATTGTTCAGGCCTAGCTCCAGCCTCTAGTGAGGGATTATTTCTTCGTATTTGATAGTTAACTGTTGGGCTGTTCTGACATTTGAAGACGCCACCTTGGGCTTTAGTACATTTTGCACCACTATCTGGCATTCTGTAGATGGAACAATTAAAGATAATAAACTTGATCGATAGTTGGGACCTTAAAATAATGACAATACAAAGACGATGTCATCACGAGTTAAAAGGTGATGTCTTGAAATTGCTTTTTCTATCTTACAAACAAAGACAGTAAACCAGCAAATATCCACATTTAAGAAGTACATTTTGCTTTAAAATGAATTGGCTAAATGCTTCCGCTCTACAGCTTTGAGACATACAGCAGGTTGAGAATTTGCCTGATGAGCCGGAACCGTCTGAATAAGGATGACAAAACATAGTGAAGAACTGTGCTAGCTGACTGACTGGGTGACTAATGAGATCCCCCGTTATGTGGATCAGGGCCATGCTGACTGGTGCAGGGTGATAAGCTGCTGTCCTTCCACACTTTTATGCCATTTTATGAGGATTTAATCCCCTCTCATTCATTTTTTAACAGAGCAGAGTGAGTCGTCTGTCCACTAAAGCAAGACCTCACCATCTCAGCAGCATCTTCCAGCTCAATGGCCTGGTATAGACAATCACCCCAGTCTAATTCACTTAGAGGCAGAAACAAATGGTTCCCACAGTCCCCTCTCTATGCTTTTTCACCCTTCACACAACTAGGATCCACCCACACACACACACACACACACACACACGTCTTAAAGTGACATCATAGCGTGTGGGTCACGGACCAGCCGTCGAAGGCAACGCCCTCGTCTTCTTGCAGTGGCTCAGTGGGAGTGTTTGAGGCTGTGCCTGTGTTGTATGTGAGAAAGATGGTACCACATGGAGGAGGAGGAGCAGACAGGCTGATGAGCAGCCCTGCCCAGCTGCTCCACTTATACTGCAGTCATTCCTGCTGACCGGCCGGCAGCACCAGCCAGCAGACAGAAAGAGAGAGAGAACACATCAATTTCAGGTTGCTGGAGGTGCTACACCTTGGAGGTGCTGATGTTTACCGTCACACACACACACACACACACACACACCCTTTGGTAACAGTTTATGGACTCTTTAATAAAGGGATTACAAATAACTTAACTTAGCCAAAGTTAATAAAAACAAATGTAAATTGTGCATTTATTGGGAAAAGCTGCAGATATATATACACATTTGTGTCTCCGGTGAGTAATCACAGTAG
This sequence comes from Anarhichas minor, assembly GCF_050575085.1. Taxonomy (NCBI): domain Eukaryota; kingdom Metazoa; phylum Chordata; class Actinopteri; order Perciformes; family Anarhichadidae; genus Anarhichas; species Anarhichas minor. The sequence goes on from NW_027466450.1 coordinate 4,788,464, forward strand.
CACAGTAGCAGGGTGGTGTATGTGGGATTGTGTCCATCTTCATTGTAATGAAACATGTCGCCCCGTGAAACAATGTGGCTCAATGATGGGTTTAGTTTTTAGAGAACAATATGACGCGGAGGGATAAGCTACAGCAGGCTTCGACTGCCAAAACAATACTTATAAGTCACAAATACAATGAAAACACAGAGAATCACCAGATTCATCCTTTAACAATGTTGTGTACGTACCATTACCATATGTGTGTATGTGTGAGCATCCATTTTCCAACAGAATGATATAGGATCCCTCTGATGGGAGTGGAGGACCTATCCCATAATGCACCAGGAGCATATTGTAAGCCCACCAAGGTTGCCTCACATATTCATCATCTCCATCCTAATACAGAGCCTATTCACATGATTCCCCTGTTTGACTCGTGAAATGTATGTGTATATGTGTGTGTGTGTGTGTGTGTGTGTGTGTGTGTGTGTGTGTGTGTGAGAAGATAAAGCATTCATGTTGGACTGGTATGGTTCCGTTAACACAGGCTCACTTCTCAGAGGAACACCACATCAAACAAAAAAAAGCAGAAGTGTAGAGAGAAAACTTTTGAAGAGGAGAAGGAATAAGGAGAAAATAGAACGCAGGTGTTTGTATATATGTGTGTGTGTGTGTGTGTGTGTGTGTCGGGGGGTTACACACACTTCCTGGCGCATGCTTGGCAGTCATGTGAGGAGTCTTAGCGCTCTTTTGCCTCATTATTTTATAACAAGCTGTTCACAGTGAAGGACCGGCCGGGCGAGTAGAAGCCACGAGACAGAAGAGAAGACAGACCGAGCGAAAGACGGCTGAGGTAGCGGCTCTGCTCTGAGGAGGAGATTTAACACTAAACGAAGAGAACAATGTGGGTGATCTTCAGCTGAGCATTGTGTAAAGATGCCATCTGCTAGCATGTCCTGCTAACCACAGGTTAACAGGAAAAGCGGGATAAGACTTTATCGTGGCCAGCATGCAGAGTCACAAATAGTTTGTGTCCCGGACAAATGTGGATTTTGTGACAGATGGTGGACACCATTAAAAAAAAAAAAAAAAAAGGGACATCATGCATCTTGTCTGGTTTTGGATAGCGAAGAACTGTGCTGATCCTCCAAAAAAGGTTAGACCTGAGGGCACTGAGCTGCTGAAGTATTCAGCTGAACCGGTTGCTGAAGGGCGAACACATCCGAGTCAACTTTGACTGGACTTGAGTGACTCTCACGGGAGCTGGAGGTACAGGGACACCTAAGCTCGTCCTGCCTTCACTGTCCTTGTCCTCTCCCGTAACGCACCCTGAGATACACAATAGATAGAAAAAATAATGAGCACTACCCTCATAGCGGAGGGATGGTGAATCAATAGACTAGCTCCGTCTTACCCATTAAAAATCAAATAATCCATTGATAAACTTTTTATTCAGTGAGTATCTCAATAGGGACAAATATACCACATATAACAGCATTCATAGCCTAAGATAGTCTACTTCTTTCTGATAGTTGGGAGATTTATGGCACTCTCATGTCTGTGCAGTAAATATTAGGCACCCACCATTAGCCGGTTAGCTTAACTCAGCACAAACACGGGGAAATAGTCGTTGCTGGTAGGGGACTTCTGTTACGTATGGAGCGAGGTGGCTTTTCCCTCCGTTTACAGTCTTTGTGCTAAGCTAAGCTAGTGGCTGCAGCTTCATAAATACTGGACACACATGAGAGTGGTATCGATCCCCTCATCGAAGTCTCTGTGAAAAAGTATTTTTCCCCAAACAATCAAAACACATCCTTTAAAAAAGGTGCCTCTTACCAATGTCTAATCTCCTCTATTATAACTACAAGATGTGGAAATGACCCACAATCACAGAGCCAGAGTCACAGTGTGTAGGCTTTTTACCGCTCACATAATGGAAAACATTTTAGTCACACGTTGTATTGCGTCATCTTAACTGTGTACTTTGGCTTTATATGCTGTGCCTTGATCTGTGAAAGCCAGGGAATGTGGGATATAGACACAACAAACTAAAATGTTGCGTGTATAAAAGGGATCAACGTGACCCAGGACGTAACATTCACAAACATCTTTGTCCTGGCTTTTTTCTTTTTTTCAAGGTTATATATATATATATATATATATATATATATAGAGCTGGTATTTGGGGTTTGTGGTGCCGATATATTATAGTGTAATATTGTGAGATGTGTTAATGTGTTAATGTGTAATTTGTCCACCCCATTTATATACATGATTGTTGGCCACTCTCATAATATAACCTTAATGAAGGTGGGATTTATTGCAGCGCTGATGTATTAGATCAGTTTAAGCTAGGTGCACCAAACAAATAGGTTCAAAACACATGATTTCAACACTGGTCCCAGTTTGATAACGTGCTGAGCATGTATGCAGTAATACACAGGAAAAAAAGAATATGACCGATGCAGGCACTGTGCAGCCATTAACCTCAGCTCTGAAGACTCTGAGCTTAATGAGAACCTTAACAGCTGTCCTGCAGGCTTGGCAGTCTCAGGTCTTTTATCTGTGAGCTGGAAGCAGCAGGGACACGGAGGCCCCCGAGGCCCCGACCCCCCCCCCCCCACCGGCCAAGAGTAAAGGGAGCACAGACGTTGTCGCCCCAGCAAAGGAACAACAAGCCATCCGTCAAATCTATTCAAAGCACAGGAAGGAATTCCTGCAGAGCTCTGCGTGGACTTGACGAATGACATGATGAAAAAGATAAAAAATAAAATAAAAAAGACTCTCCCACCACTACCACACACACACACACACACACACACACTTCCTGCAAGAAAACACACGCGTTAAAGCAAGGATGTGCCAAATAGAGAAACGCTAAGAAGTTTCTCCTTTGTTTTCTCTTTGTTCGCGGCTTCGCTGATCTCACTGTTCTTGTGAAGGATCACTCCATTCATGTCTCTTTCACAGTTACTTAGTCGCAGTCATTACACGTTACGCTGTTAAAGGGGAAAAGGACGAGTACAAGTGCATGCTTATTTATCGATGCGGCTTTTATCCGTCCGGAAGCGTCTTGCTTTTTCGTTGACAAGTGAGAGAGTTGCGGAAGCCGAGAGACGCATTGCGTTTGTTTTACCTTAAACCTCTTGTCTTGCAGGACTTTCTTGATGGCCACCATCTCTCCGGAGTCGCAGAGTTTAGCCTGGTAGACGACGCCAAACGAGCCGTTGCCAATGACCTTAGTGTCCGTGTAGCTCACCTCCTGTGGCCGGTCGGGGCCTTGGCCTGGGGTGGCCACGACTGTCGTTACCTTGCTGCCATCTTTATCTCCTAAAGAGAGGGACAGAGAGATGAAATGCGGATGCTCACAATAGTGATATGCACAGATTCTGTTAAAGGGTATGGGAGAGAGAGCAAACTGACATTAGAGACCGACAGCTTTGTGAATGTCAAACAAAAGTGAAAAATGGCCATTACAATTTCAAATGTGCCATTTTTTAATTGCTTGTAGTGTCCAACCAATAGTCCGAGCCCTGAAGAAATTAAACTTCATCATTTGCTCTCACAGGTTGAATTCCTGCGGAGAGATTTCTTGGCCAAGAGAAACAGCCTCCTTCTTCAGCCAGTCCCCCCCCCCCCCCCCATTTGTTCCAGCAGTACTTGCTTGTGGTCAACAGCTGTGCTTGCACTGATCGGCTCCCAGCTGACTGACTGAGTGTGAATCATTGCTGAGCTCTAACAGAGCGCCCAAGCTCAGAAGATTGTCTTTTGAACGTGAGATTTGTTTGCAGTGTGTCGGAGTACTTTGAGGGGACTCAACCACGACCACGGTGTACAGACAGACCGAAGAGATTCCCAGGATAATTATCAGCGAAAAGTCAAAAGCTAACAAGAGCGTATGAGGCTAATGCACTATAGATTGGAATCGTGCTCCTCCTCCCCTTTATGCGTTCCTCTCTTGTCAGTCAGAACCAGCTCTGCTCCCCTGAGATCACGACATGGAGGCTTTTTCCTGGTTAAGTGGTTCTCTCCCTCTGCCTCCCCCCCCCCCCCTACCTTCCCCCACAGAAGTGTCAAGGTGCAAAATTACTCGTCTCATTAGCATACTCCTCTTTCACACCAGCAGCAGCAGTGAAAGGTTGCGTTTGAGCCAAAACACCCACGCACCTAAAGTAATCATTTTGTGAATGAAATTGCGAAAAAAGCGTCTAAATTAAGATTTTTTTTGAGTTGCCAAGACTGTCCTTTGTTAACAGCTCGCAGTGGGTACAGAGCCATGTTGCTGGGTGGATTAGTGCTGCTTAATAACCGTGACTGTTCCAGATCATGGTGTTATTTAATAGAAACACTGTGCAGCGTGCTGTGGTAGCAAAGCAGCTCCACGTGGAGGACACGGGCAGGCCACAGCGTCCTGTCCATATGAGGAGGTAGTGACCATCCAATGCTGACTTCTGGTAACTTAAAGTTCTTAAATCAACAACACGATTTGGCTTAATTAACCCTGCATGGCTTGAGTTGTTCTAACACCAGTGCAGAGATGCACTGGTCCGTTTTGACACAAGTAGTGCCTGCATAGACACACACACACACACTCTCTCTCTCTCACACGAAAGAACTACACCCCCATGCTCCACTGTGTGACCAGTGAGTGGTCCAATTACTGAAGATGTGATTATGATCAAAGAATAGGAAAAGGAGTGGAGGAGGAAGAGAGGGCGAAAGGTCTGAGAAACCAACAGACCGTCACTCTCCAGGATCGAGGCTAGAAAGAGAAACTGAAGACGGATTCTGTAGCGACAGAAATAGAAAAGAGCGAGAGAGAGAGAGAGAGCGAGAGAGAGAGAGGAATATGACTCGGCCCACAGCAGGGCCACTTCTGTGACGCCTCTGCACTTCCTTAAACCGGGAGAAATGTCTGTGCACACTCACACACATACTGTGCGGACACACACTGACACACACACACACACACACACACACAGAGAGACAAATACAGCTCACAGTGAGATCTCACACTGACGCAAACAAGGAATGACCAAGCAATCAGATTGCCATTGATTTTCTTGCATTTGCACGTCAGCGAATGGAAGCCTGTGTGAAGCACAAACTTTCACACACTAATCTGAGATAGCCTTACGCACTTAAAAACTGTCAATTTTCACACGGATTCCTCTCCATCTTATACGGGTAGAAAACAGTCACAATCAAATTTCAACCTAGAAGCACCTTCTCATTAAACTGAATTATGCCCAAACTAACCATCTGTAACCTGAATTGTCAAAAAATACCAATTGGCCCCAAATAGAATGAAGCAAAGATGTAACTCACAGCCTCTATAGAGGAAAGCACAAACGCCTTGCAACATGTGCTTGCAGCCTAATTACTTCGTCAATTAGTCTGCCACGAGAACATAATTAGCGTGACAAATCACAGTTCACGTTCATGTGCTGTATCACTCGGCTACAGAGTGACACAGGAGCCAGAGGCATCAAACGCCAATTCAGGTCACCAGACTATAGCCCCGCCCACAACATGTGTACTCAATGGGGCCCGGGAAAAAAACACCACCGTTGAGCCATTGCAGGACACGTGTGGGCCTGGGTATCATTTAAAGTTACTGGATGAATCTACAGACAGCCGAAAATGAAATTACCAAATCCCTGTGATTCAAGTACAAGTAAAGAAGACCAAACATTCACTGCCAACTTATCAACATGTATTGGTAGTCAAAAGTGGGTGTATTTTCCTGAAGCAAAATGCATTTGAGATAATACCGACTACAAATCTTTTCTACACGTGTGCAAACTTGAATGTTTTTTCGGAGGTTTACCAGGCTGATGTACAGTCGCATGCTTTGCACATCATTTCACGAGCTCAATGTTTTATTGGGCCTTATTTGAGCCCATAAATCTTTTGCTCCTAGAAGTAGAAGACTTGCTGGTATGCATACAGTGTGCCCGACTCTCCAAGATATATGGCAAACAAGTATTACGTGGTGTTCAAAAAACTACCTTGAGATCGACACCCGTCTGATATGATAGGATCTCTTAAAACCATTTGCAGCAACTCAAAGTCAGATACTCTGCAATCAGAACAAGGGAACACATTATACAGAGGACCATTAATTGTAAAGGTGCATGTTTTTCCCTTTGGAGCTTATTACTAGGTGGGTAGCTCTTACACGAGCTACCCACTTTCCAGGTACTATACGGGGAATAATTTGCTATGTTAATCTACGAGATACTATCAGGCTGTAGCGGTAACATTATTCATATATTTATTACTACATGAGGGATAATTTTCACACCATTGATGTCGAGTCACTGTGAATGCCACAGAATGTGCACCTGCCAAACTGTTGATGTGTACATTCCTCTGTGAAACGCATACAATCCTTTATACAGCATGTATCAACCGTTTCTCTGTCGCAGTTAAATGATATCACACATACCACACGCACCGTGACTTCAAACACAGAGGCCGAGTACTATCATATCACTATCAATCACTTCAAAATGCACTTACTCAATCGGGTTAAGACCACGTTAGTGTGCTGAACACATTAAAAGCTTTTAGGCTACAAAATGCACGGAATGTAACTTACTGGACTGCAGGGCGAAGGGACATTTTTTGAGGAATGTATCAAGTGATTTGCTAAATTCCCGGACAACAAAAAAACGGAGGAGCAAAGGACGCGCGGTGTTAATGTGTGCAGGTACACACACACACACACACACACACACTCGTGCAAAGAGCAGAGTGTGCAAGGCTGATGATATACTTCTCTACATTACTGGAACATCCAGTCGCAGGAATGTCATCGCTGACACGGATAGACTGTTGGCTCAGCAAAAGATCAAGACATCGAGGTATCAGTGTTTTTTTTTTTTTTTAAACCAGACACCATGTGGGTGGAGAGATTTTAGATATCACAGTGGTGTGCAGCCTGCAGGCCACCGCGCCGACTACACCCAACAGACCGCCCACAGATTGATCATCTCACTCGTGTCTCCATCCATCAAAACTCCGCTGTATTCTTAAATCCTGTGAGGGGGGTTTCTGCTGCTTCTCGTCTCGTCTGCTTTCCGTTTCAATTTGGAATCGAGGAGTATAATTGGTCCGTTTTGCTCCCATCGGCACTTGTAAAAACGAGAAAGAGGATACAGAGAGGAAAGGGGAGAAAATAGGGAACGAGGGAGAGAGCTGCAGCTTTGAAATGCTAAACAGGCCGCTCATTGTTCTTGGCCAGCTGCCTCACCCCAAAAAACAAAACCAAAGAGAGCTTATGTGGGTGTGCAAACGGATGAATGTATATGTATGCGTGTGCATGTGTGTGTGTGTGTTCTTGTCTGTCTGCGTAGGAGGGGTAAGAGTGTTCTCTCCAGGATTATACACACTGACTACAGCTGCTTGAGATAATCAGCAGTTATTCACACACACACACACACACACACACACACACGACTGGAGGTGATATGTCTCCCAATGGATGGTGGAGGTCAGGGTAATGGTGGAAGAGAAAACAAGTCTAGGTAGATAATAACAAGGTGACATGGCGTTATATCAATTTAGTCCAAAGTGCAATCATGATACAGCTGAAATTGCAAATTGTGGTTCTCTGAATAACTAATCTGATTTTTTAAAGTCTATATAAGGTTTCTGCAGTCACTAGTTTGAAGTAAAACCATTATTGTTACAAAAGCAGCATATGATAATCTCTGGTAATGACGTAAGCTATATCGAAGGGGTTGCCTCACATAGTTCTACATTACAGATTTAGTTTGAAGCAAGCAAATACAATTGCTTTCCTCAAACCTGTGCCAGTCATAAGCACCGTTAATCCAATTCCTACCTTGATAACATGTTACTTAACCACTCCACCGTGGACGTGTTAAGAGAACGGAATAACGTGATGCTGCCATGTTCAATCCAAAGACAGTTTCTCACCAGGGTGCTGTTGTTTGGGCTCGGAGTCTAGTTATCTTATTATTTCCAGTTAAAATACAGTTCGAGAGCTCATTGCTGCTTCGTGTATTGACCGATTGTCTCAGGGGACATCGATGCAATCAAATTCTTTCCTCTACGGGGCTGAACACCACCTGCTAGTAGAAATCAAATGATTAAACACAATTCATTGGGCGACTCCAGCTTCAGCCTTTAATGACTGATAATGATGTATCGGCTTAGCAGATGAGTCTCAAGGAGAAAATACTATATTTTAGCGGCTGAGAAACCCACAGCGAGACACCGGTGTAAAGCTCAAGTAACGTTAAGTCCACAAGGGCCGCCTTACATTTCAGTAGCTTACATCTGAACAACAATTAGGACATTCGGCTGACTTATTGATTGGCCCAACACACCAGCACTTCAACACCCGTATCCGGGGCAAGATGTGTATTAAGATTTGGGATGGGTGTGCATCTTCCTGTGTGTGTGTGTGTGTGGGTGTCATCTGAGTGATTTCCAGTGCCAAGGCCCAGAGAAGAGCCTCAGCCTGAAGCCTTACCCCAATAACACACATCATAATCACACCACAGCCCTGAAGCATCACCAGCATTTTCCCCCTCACACACACCCAAATGTGTGCCTCCATGCAAGATAAGAAAGGGTCGGTACAGTAGATGTCTCCAACCAGGACAGCTGTCAATAACGTGGATATGATCATCAGTAATTCATATCACTAACTTCACTCTCATGAACTGTAATTTTAATTGAAGCTATATTAGGTTAAGATAAACCCCCATATCCAGTCTCATAGCACCATCTTATGTGGTCCAGACATGAGTACTATCTGCAATCTATGACACACATGCAGTGTGATAAAATGCTTTAAGACGCCAGTTTGTAAAGATGACATTTAACAGGCGGTGGAAAAGTGAGTGAGCTCTACATGCCTTGAAATAGTAACAGAGACGATATAAAGCAGATATCAAAATAGATACGTGTATGGACCAACTCCATCTCTGCAGCCAGTCTAAAACCAGCCTCGGGCACGGTGTCACTACGTGGCTCCGTGTACACAGGATGCTGTGGGTGTCACACCGATTTCGACACGGCCCATATGATCAATGAACCTGCCCTTCTCCGGGATCACGTCAGTTTCGCAGGAGTCAACCGTGGGCGCACCTTCCGCTTTGGCAGTTGCGTAATACAACCGAACCTATCGCTTTAACTCAATTGCATGCGATGTAGTAATAGCGCTATGAGATCTGATCCGCACCCGAGTGGACCGGATCCGCAGTGCAAAGAGAGGGCTGGATTTTTGATCTGGGTTGGTGCCAACCGTACCGCCTTCTGGCCCGGCGCGGCCTGCTAACCCTGGTCAGGCTGACCGGCCTCGGGGCCGCGCATCAGAGGCCAACGGTGTGGGCTCACACCGAGGCGTGCAGTGTGTGTGTGTGTGTGTGTGTGTGTGTGCGTGCGTGTCTGCCACTCAGAACCGTCCAATCTCAGTAACACAGATATATGACAGGGCTAGGCTAGGCTACCCGGAGCTAACGTCATGCGCTCGCGTGACACATTTTCAACCCGGTTAGCGTGAAGACATTCGCGAGGACGTTGTAACCCTCGGTGGGCCTGGTGCATGCAGCAGAGGAAGGCTCCTGGAGAAATACTAAGGGTGTACTTACTGCTGACTTTCATGCTGCCGAAAGCAGAGGGCTGCGGCACTGGTTTGCAGCTCTCCGCGAAGGATGTGGTCCTGGGCCGACCCGACATGATCCGATCCCTTTGGTTCTCTCTCTCTCTCGACTCGGGAGACTGTGACTTGCTAAACGGCAGAGCTGATCGATTCGTTAAACCTTCTCATCCAAAAAAAAAAAAAAAAAGGATGACAGTAAAGGAAGCACACTATAATCCCTTTATCGTTAAGTCTAACGTTAGTTATTATCGCCTAATAAACTACCCTTTCCTGCCCACCGACGGTCAATCAGAGCAGCATTATCTTCCTTATATTCCAGGTTTTCTTTCAGCGGACCTTTGAAGACACGTCTCCGACTAAAATAGTCATGAATCTGGCCTCTCCCTGTGGCCCCCCCACCCCGATTAAAACCAATGTCTTTCTGGGTGCAGAATCAATTTCACAAAGAAGAAGCAGGGAGAGATCAGGTGTTAGGAGGGCTGATCCGGTGCGGTTCTAAAGGTTAATGCGGCGTTTCTGGACGATTCTGGACACATGCAGCTCCTCTTCATATCCCGATGTGGAGGCTCAATGATCCGACTGCCATGGCGGCTCCCTCGCTATACCCTAGCTTACAAGACCGTCCAACGGAAAATCTGCCAGTTGTTCCAGTTTTTCCTCCACGAATTCAACGACTCCGCGCTGATTCAAAGACCGCCCTCGTTGCCGTCAAATGTCGGTGTCCTCACCGAAGCTCCGGGGCAGCGACCTCTTCAGAAAACGATGGTCTTTAGGTACAGAGTGCGACGATGCCGAATTTCTTTTTTTATTCCTTCCCCATAGGTTTCGGGCTCGCTGTCTTTGTCGCTACGCACGTTAGCTGCGCCAGTTCCGTAAAAGGTTACAGGGATTGCTCCGCCGTCGTGGCAGGAGGTTCACGCTGTTGACGTAAACATCAACGGAGAATAGGAAAACTGTGAACGCGCAAACGGGGAATCTGGGGTGGCCGATACAGCCAATCAGATAGGGTCTCCTTCAGTAATGGGCGTTAACCGTGTTCCTGTGGTCCAATGAGAACGCAGCTCTTGAGCACCACATGGCATAATTTCTTGGCACCGCCCTCATGGCTTCAAAGGATTTTTCCCATGCCGCGGCAGGGACAATGGGCGGATCTGCTCCCAGGACTGATAACTTTGTCAGCCAATGGCGCTCCAAAGCCAGACTGTCAGTTCAACTGGACCCAGCTGTCACAGAGCACCGGTGGTCATGCAGCACTGTTGCTATGTTAGTCACAGAAGACCGTCCACTATCTCGCTTCTTTCACATTTTTATATACACGCAGCCCTCCGGCACATCCATTTAATTAGTGTCATAATGCTTAGTAATTTTAATAATGTGTGTGAATACGTGCATGGCTGCCTTGTCACACTACAAGTCTTTATTCAGGTTATTGTCAACCCTACATCGTTATCTTTTATGCACTAACCTATACTTTCCAACAGGCTGACCTTTATAAAGGGTTTATAATTCGGAACTAATTGCTTTATTAATGGTATATCATTTATCACACCACTATATCACTCCCTTTGCACTACCCTCATTCCCTTGGACTAGGCCTACCTTAACTCTTAACACCACAGCTTAGGGCATAATGTTAGTGATTTTGTACACGTTGTATACATGCATAACTGTATATTTTCCATCGTAAATAAAGTGGTTTCTTCTTTCAGTGCAACTATCACTGTTTTTGCCTTATTTGTAGCCCACATTTCGTCTGTGTGTAGCATGGAGGGGGCTAAAACAGCATCTCTCCTTCCTGCCTAATGACAACAAAGCTGAGCCTTGACTCTTTACTCACCCAGTAGATCAGCTGTTAATGAGAACACATTTTGTGTTGCCAGGTTGTTGGTTTCTTGTTTCTCTTTGGTGTAATGTTGTTATAAATGTTGGTAAGCCATTAATACTGAAAATATTGTTGGTGATAATAAAGTTGTTAATAAATCAACTTTCGTCCGGATCCAGTGAAAACCATTTTACAAGTGAAGTGGTCGTACAGTCCAATAAGTTAAAGGAATTTTTCACAATCTGGCAACCCATTTTTGTTATTATTACAGCAAGGGCTATAAACTGATGAAAGAGCATTAGTAAATAATTGATTAACTATTAATAAAGCCAATAGTTACAACTTATAAACCCATTATAAAGGGTTCCTGAAGGTCAACTAATCACTCTCTTTTATTCAGTATGTAATACGTGTTCAAGGAGGTAGATAGCTATGGACTATCGTGTTATTTTGAGAAAGAAATGTGATTGACAACTCTTTTATTATATTTTTATCATTATACGTCAGTTATCCCCATCTTGAACAGAATGCGGGTCACTTGGCTGGAAAGTCTTTTCTCCTGCACAGTGATGCTGGTAGTCTGTCTTTTGTGTGGGTTATTTATACTCTGTTATGCTCTATATCAAAAGGAATTTCTCCCAGGCTGCCCTTCAAAGGTTCATATGCAGAATAGAGAGCAGTGGCGTCTCAAAAATAGGCAGCAGAGCAGAAGTAACGCAAGACGCTGTTTTCCCTTCACAGCAACACCACCTCAGGCAAACACACATTGTCCCATTAGCCGAAGAAAAAATGACATAGAGACAGAGAGGAGATAGTGGAAGAGAGTGAGAGAGAGTGAGAGAGAGAGAGGCCAAGACAGGGAAGAGAAATATAAAAAAAACAGGGCGAGTAATGCTCTGTTTTTGTCTGTGTTGAAAGAATATTATGAAAACTCCCAAACTAACAAAACCTGTAGTTGGGTGTTACAGCATATGAATACAGATTGGTTTGTAGGACTCTGGGCAAAATGGGTTGAGGGAATGTGAGTGTGGGGGCCTAATAGGGACTTATTTTTGACATGTGGCCCCCAGCTGGTTAATCAGTTTTCCACTGTATAAAACCGGAGAAGATGCAGAATGAAGTGATGTGAAGTTTCATTTAAAAAGAGAGGGTTTGAAAATCTGTCTAGCATACACACAAGACACACACTCCAGATAACTGTGACCTTTGCACATTAAATACTCTTAATGAGTCAGGACAATAATACTGAGATAATAATGAAGTGTGTTAAAGTATAAGTGACCCGTTTTTATCGAGTTGCTCTGACGGTGTGGGTGTGGTGTCTCGTAAACCAGTTGTAGATTGGAAGCATCTGACAACAAACGTAGAGCATTGTAGGCAATGAAGGAGGAAAAAGCAAAACTTAAACAACAAAATGCAGACCATACAATAAAATGGCATACACTTTAAGGAATGTGTTGATAATGTAAAACAATAAAAAGGGTACAGCGAAGAATTCTGTAAACACCAAAACATCTTATTATAAATATCACAATAAATACAGCATATACACAATAGCTAATATAGAGCACATTTCAGATGTCCTGTGAAAATATATCATTTTGAACGTAAGGGATGTCATCTGACAGCAGAAATATACACATACTGCCATAAGTAATATTAAAAAGTAAACAGCGTTGTCTGCTTGTGAGCTCCAAAAGTTTTTATAAATCTAATAAAAGCACCACTCTGACCCACAATGCAAGATTCAAGAATACTAATGCTCTTGTCATACAGAATTCCAAACACATTCCTACTGAAAGTTACAAACAGATGATCTCCCATTACAGATGCACATTAGCCTAAAGCTAATTGTGCCTGCTTTATCCTAAATGCTAATTTTGCACATCGTTTCTTAGGACATTAATTCAAGTGGTGGAAATGGATGAACATGTAAAGTGCAGTCAATTTGTGCTCATACAAAGGTTGGTTTGATGTCTTCTTTGAATACCACAGGGTGTGGGGAGCGGTACAGGCTGGTGTAGTCATCGTACTCGCTGTCAGAGGAGTCTGAGGAGCTGTCTGATGACAGGAGAGAGCCTCGCTGCAGGCAGGAGTCACAGTAGGGACGGTGGTAGTAATCGTAGTCTGTTGAGCTGCTAGAGTCAGAGTCCCAGTAGCCACAGGAGTCTCTAATGTGTCTATGGTGCCGCTTATTATCACCACCTAATTCCAGATCAGGTGGAGCTGTGTGATCTGCGCACGGCAAGACTGAGCGTCTTTGGGACCTTGAAATATGACTCCGAACTTTCCTTATCGCTTCATTCCCTTCCTCATCCTCCTCCTCCTCCAGCTCGAAGTCAGGGTTGTGAACCTGGAGGAGGGTACCATCCACAGTGACCCTATCAGGGCGCTTGCCTGGAGTTTGGAGTTCACAGTTTTCCCTTATCTTTTCACATCCAGCAGCCTCTGACCCTGCATAGAAACAGGGAGGGGCCAACCCTTTTCTGCAGGAGTGGAAGGGCGGCCGACGTTTCCTCATCGCATAGGGGGAGATGCTGGGGTAGCGGAAGAGAACAGGTCGATGAGGAGTGCGCGGTGTGCGGAGGGAGAGAGGGGAAAGAGCAGAGGCTTCGGTAAATTTTAGCTGAGAGGGCGTTCTGGGTGTTCTGGACGTCTGACCGGGTGATCGAAGTGCAATTTCCATGACTGCATCCACACTAAGCTCCTGGAGGATCTCCTGCAACTGCTCGCTGCTTACAAAACCAGTTGGTATGGCATTTGGTCCCAGCTGGGATGTTAGGCCACTCTGATTGTTGAAAGTTTCAAACTGAGAAGGGTTTAACCCTCTACGGGATTGTAGGGAAGTGACAAAGTGAACCGTGTCTTCTGCTGTCCTGAGTGAGCCAGGGGACTTGAGGGACAAGGGTTGTTTGAGATCCTCCCTTGTTCCCTTCCCAGCTGTGTCTCTACCTGTGAGCCCAGCGGTAGAGACACCTCTCTGGTTTTCACTATCATACATATCATGAGGGAGAAGAGAGGAAGCAGCAATAGGGGCTGAGGAGCTTTGAGCAGATGGAGGCTCAGAGGACGGCGTATCAGCAGCAGCAGTGAGGTGAGAGTAGAGATGTGGCGGCGAGAGTTGGGATTTAGTGTCTCTCTGAGGTAGAGAAGAAGAAGCGGGGCCGTTAGACTGAAGCTCTGTGGTCTGAGTGGAGGTGGAGTTGAGGTTGGTGTTGAAAGAGTCCAGGTTCTGGTCCTCGGGTAGCTGGCTGGCTGACATGAGTCGCAGGAGTTTATCCTTGGCGTTGTTCACCTGCTCCTGCAGACTGTCAATCACAACGCTCTTCTGGAAATTGTAACAAAAAACACAAGCTTGAACACTCCGACACATATAGCATTAAAGAATCTTGTCAAGCAATTTCCAACGTAGGTTATTGCAACAGGTTAAGTGCAGTGGTTTAGTGCAAGTCCCAGCCAACAGACATCCTTAATAAAAAGAGAGAGTGAACGTATAATCTGTCCGGCAACATGTTTTCGAGGGATTGTTGCCAGTTTGAGATCACTACTGGCTTCACTCATCATGTCTAATGAATTTTCAAGCAAGTCTGGGAAAATTAATTGACCGAACTTAAAAAAACTTTGTCCAACAACAACAAACAACACAAGACAAACTAAAAACTATAAAAGTTGTGTTTTTTATTCAATGAAAAATTGTAAGAATTGACAACGAATTAAAACAAATATGTATCGTCACATTATAAGGCAATTCAAGACCTAGGTCCATAAGACCAGCTCATAAATTATTTGATATTCTTAGTAATTAGTAGATTCAAAATTATATAGTACCTCAGTAAGGAGTTTTTTCATGGAGTTGTTCTCCCCCAACAGGTAGTACATCTCATCCTGGCTGTACACCGAGGGCTGGCTCTTACTGGGGCTGCTGAAATACTTGGCCATCTGACTTGGGTTGTTCTGGTCCTCTTCAAACTGCCGCCACTGAGTCAGCTGCATGTTGGTGAAACAGTGTGTCACGCTAACTTTCAGCTATAGATACATTACACACACTAGTAATTAATCCAGGACCATTTCACACAAGACTTTTTGACCAGGTGTGTTTGAGCGGATTACTCACTTTTCAAATATTTCCTTCCTTTCCACTGAAGATGCATTCCTTTGTTGTGACATACATCCACTGCCAGACACTTAGAGAGTCATAAACCTGTTTGCAATATCCTACGTGGTTTTGACTCATTCACACCTTCTGTGTGAGTCACATTTCACTGACAGAAATGGCAAATTGATACGCATATAGAGAATAGAGGTTCGGGCACCACAGACACTCATAGATTTTACTACTTTTGTTAAGACTAAGAGAGAAAGTCATACGTCTGTCATTCATGTGTCTATGTAGAGTTTCTGCCTGTCGGATTGACTGCTGGTTTCCAGACATAGTATCTTATGATTAGATGACAATTCTGCCTAAAAGATTCATGTGTGTATCTTGAGCTATTTTGTCTTACCTGAGGCACAAACAGCATGCAGTTGGTAACCAGTGTGCAGATGAAAATGGCTCCAGCCACAGTGCTATAAACCAGATTGGGCCAGGCGTGCAGGAAGATGGACACAGGGACGGCCACAGCCGAAAAGAGGGTGACCAAAGTGACGGCTGTCATGATGGTGGGAGACTGGTTGACGGGAGGGTGGCTGACATTGCTGGTCAACCCAGCAAGATAAGTCCCATAGAGGAGAAGACAACCCTATGGAGAAAAGTGGGGAAAAGGTAAAGACAAAGGCCACAGAAAATGTAAATCAATAAATCATATCACCATTACAATGAAGGAATCTCTATTTTATTGAAATCTAATGTAAAATTGCATTTCAATGAAATAGAGATTACTTACCTTCTGAACAGCAATAATGACAACCCACAGATCCGAGTATACAGAGGAGCAGGTCTCCAGCCGAGACAAAGAGTAGGAAATGTCTCTCTCCACCAGCTAGAGCAGGAAAAAATGTATAGTATCAGTGGGTTGCAACCTGGATAAATGTGGTTATGTCACCAACACGTCTATAATTAATTACATTAGAGGATTGGGAAGTTTGTGATTTCGCAGTCACAAAGTAAAACTTGCTTGCAATTTCATTAAAAAAATAAAACAATTGTTATTTGACATCAATAAACAATTGGATGAAAAAAGGTCATAATCCTCAAACTGTTCTGTAATCAAACAACACAATCTTTACTTGTTTTACAACTTTCTTTTCCGCCCCACAGAAAACCACCATTGAATTCTACCTTGACAACAGCTCCGACAGATCGTGAACACCTGATCGGGTCTGTGAGGTTCCAGGTGGTGAGAACCAGCATGTCCACCACGATCAACAGAGCCACCATGCCCATCAGCTGGATGTCTCGGATTATCTGAGGCAGAAGGTAAAGTCCCCAATCACTTCAATGTCATACAACAAATGTAACACTCTGGGAGACCCCAGTTACGGAACACTGTCAATAATAACTTTTTTGGAAGTGATATATAAAAGGAAGTTATGGAAAAAAACAAGAGAGCATTTACCAAGGTTTAGCAATCCTCTAAATCTGTAAATCCCCAAAAATCATTCAGTATGTGGATCCAGGTTTGCATCAAGAAAATAAAGACAATACAAAGGCTGGGGGAGCATTCCTACCACTCTCTTGTCAGGCACTCGCTGGGTGAACACTCTGTACAGTCTCCACGTCTTCCCCAAAATTGGGCCAAACACCAGGGTACTTCCGACACAAAGAGTCCACATCCGAGCCTGGAGGAGAGAGCACTGCATAAATATCCAACAATGATCTATCCAACAACATAATGAAGGATTGAGGGAGACTGCAGGCCTTACTTGTAGCACAGCTGTGGATGCTCCACCTTGTGATTGTGATCGTTCCCCAACGGCAAACAAGAAGCCGCTGCTGTAGGTGAGGACACTTCCAAAGAGAGTCAAGACATTCAGGTTGGGACTGGACATCTTCACTATCCTGATAATACAACATGTGCAAACACACACACACAATTGATCAGTTAATTCAGCAAATATATTTTTAATGTTTATAGATGTGTTTCTCTTTGTAGACTACCTGTTGTTTTTGAAGCGCATGGTGAAGAGCAGGAAGCAGAAAGCCAGCAGGATTCCACAGGAGAGCAGCGTCCACACCACAGCACTCAACACTGGGGAGAGAGACAGCCTTGGGAACTCCACGGCCATCTGCACACACATGCAAACGCAAACTCCTCAAAATCCAATCCAAATATTACAGGTGTGTAGCTGATATACATGTGCATTATTTGATTACTGTTTTTATATGTTCTGAACCCTCCATTTTGTAAATGTGATGTAAAAGCAACAAAAAGAAGTACACAGGATTCAGATGAATTAACACACTTTATTAAGGCAAACAGAACAGCAATAAACATGCTGGACCTTATCTTTCATTTGAAAATTGGAGATGATTAAAAAAAAAACAGTTGAAAGCAACATGAAGAGATGAAATGTCAGATTTCAGACGTTGACAGGCAAGATGATCAGAGGAGCAGAGTTGACTCCGCCATGATTACGCCGAGGGTTAAAGTAGGGGAAAAGTCTTTCATTGAATGAGTATCCAGTGAATGAGTAGATATGAGAAGCAGATTCTGCGTCATAAAAAGAAACCTGCCCCCACTCCAGATCCACATACACCCCGACTCTCTGGGGCTTCCCGACCAAAGGCACACGGATAGGAGTGCTGCTGAGGGCCCAGTAGCTCTTGTCTTTCCTCATCCCCAGGGCCCAGTAGCCTGTCTCAGGGTTAAGTATATTCCCTCCTTTTCTGTTGACGGATTGAAGCCCAACTCCAATATCCCACTGTGTCTTGCCTTTCACCTGGACTTCGTAGTACAACCTGCGTGAGGAGAAACCCTCCTTTCCCAAAACACTGACACCAGGGTAAAATCTCTCCGGATTGTCCGGGAGGCTCAGCGCTACATCACAGTGAAACACCTGTTTCTTGTTTTCAGACAGCACCAGTTTGGGATGAGCTGTATCAGGGTCCAGAGTCACATCCACAGCACACTGCTGAGCCCTCTGAAATTCGGTCTCACATAGCCTCTTCACCTCAGCCTTTACTGTCTCCTCCAGCTGACACGCTACTCTCCTGACTGTTCTCCTGACCGTGCCCACATACACAGCACTCTCTACACAGGTAGCAGACCAGTCTTTGATGGCTGGCAGTGTGGAGACAGCTGGAAAGCTGTGGATAAGAAAGAAGTCGTCTTTGGTGTGTGAGAGCTGCTCCAGCTCAGCGTTTCTCCGTCTCAGCTCATTGATCTCCCGCTCCAGCTCCATGATGAGTCCTCTGGCATTGCCTTCAATTTGCCTCTGCTTTGCACCAATCACCTCCACCACTTCAGCTTGACCTTTCTGGATAAAGTGGAGCAGATTGTTGAAGACTTGCATACTCTCTTCAATCTCTCTTTCTGTGTTTCCTCTGCTGAGCTGAACAGTTTGATTGATGTCGCTGATTTTCTCATGTCGGACATTAATCATTTCTTCCACTTCTGCATTTATCCTTCCGATTTGAGCTCTCCTGTCACTGCTCTCATCCTCTATAGGTACAGTGTGATGAGCACTGTGGTCTCTCTTAATACAGATCTGGCACACATAAGTCTGGTCAGTGTTACAGAACAGGTCCAGCAGTTTTGCATGCTTCTTACACACTCTGTCTTGCATGTTCATTATGGGGTTGATCAGGTGATGTTTCTTAAAGGTGTTTAGGACATGATGGGGCTCCAGGTGAGTCTCACAGAAGGAGGCACAGCAGTCCAGGCATGATTTAAGAGCCTTGATTCCTTTTCCAACGCACACATCGCATGAAACTTCTCCTTTATGGCTTGAATACTGGTCCACGGTACGGACTTTTTCTTCGTCTTTCTTTTCCAATGAATTCTTGAACTGGGAAGCCACCTCAGATATGAAGGTGTTAACTTTGAGCTCAGGCCTCCTGTAGAACTTCTGCTTGCACATGGGGCACTGCGACAGATTAGCACTCTGCCAGTATCCTTGTATGCAGTCCCTGCAGAAGTTGTGCCCACAAGGAGTGGAGACTGGTTGGTTGAACAAATCCAGACAGATGGGGCAAAGAAGCTGCTCCTCAGTCAGCACACTGCCAACAGCAGCCATTTCTGGGAACACATCCAGAAAGAAAAGCAGGTGGGATTTTAAAGAAAAGTTTGTCTCTGGTCCTTTCCATTATACTATTAGGTTTAGAAACAGTTGTGCCTGGTGAGCTGTCTACGTCCATGAATAGCAACAAATGCATGGTGTTACATTTCATCACAGGATATTTCCTTCTAGCTGAACAATTTATGTGAACTGAGTTCTACAGAAACTAATAAAAAAGAATTGTTATGACTTTAAAATAAAATAAAACAGTATATTAAAATATAATATAGTCACATAATCACCATAAAGCAAATCACCATAAAGCAAAGCACAGGGTTCCCTTCCCCTTTGAGCGTGTTGAAACTGACAAATGCATAAATTAACATCATAAAGCATGAAAGAAATCAAAGAGATAACTTACCTCGCTTTACGTGGTGTAGCACGGAGAGGAAAGGAGTCTACATGAGAGTGCTTGTGTTCCCTGACACAGTGGCTCTACTACTTTGGTTTCTATTTGCAAAGTCACATTAGACTTTCTTGTGCCCGCCTCATGTTGCTGGTCTCCACTCACCCTTCTCTTAAAGGCACCAGCAACTATGATGATACTAAACATAGCTTCACTAGCCCAATGGCTTTACATGTCTAGATCTCTACTATTGAACTGTCTTCTCAAGTGGTACATAACACATTTCTAGTATGCTTTTATTCAATGTATTTTCATTTGTGTGGGTGGTTTCGGTGATGAAAGATGGAAATTCCCCACATTTTAAGCCATAGGTCCAAGTTTATCAAGAGCAGTGAATGTTTTGCCAAAAACTGCAAGTGATAACTAATCGGAAGTTTAAAATGTAAGTTGCATTGTATGAAATTCAGCCTTGTGTGAATAATGTGATTCATTTCTTACATGCACTGTCAAAATAATCAACAACATATGTATGTACATGTACATATGTCTTTAACCTTAACCTTTAGGAGGGCCAAAAATATTCTGTTGATCAGCCATGCTGGATTTAAGAAAGCTATGTCTGCTATGTCTGTGTGTGGTTGTGTGTGTGTGTGTGTGTGTGTGTGTGTGTGTGTGTGTGTGTGTGTGTGTGTGTGTGTGTGTGTGAGTGATTACCGTGCTGAGACTACATAGTCTCTGCAGAATGTCGAGACCCTCCTGCCTGTTGACTCCTGAGTGGATGAAGCAGAGTGTGGAATCACACTGGGAGCTGCAGTTCAGCTTAGGCTCCATTACTGACCCCAGTCCGTCCACTTTCACACACAAATCCTGAGGAACAAACAGACGATAAGACGGATATGATGACATGAAAATTGTTCTTTGTAAAACTGACTTGCAACCATTCAGAGGGAAAATGCATACATTCTTTGCACCTTTTTCAGTCAAAACATTTTCACTGCACCTTTATATATCTTAAAAATGAGAGCACTCTGAGCTCCAAAACAACAAGCACTGGACCGCAGAGAAACACATTTTTTATGAAGTCCTGCTTCTTTTTTAAGGTCACACAAATTAGTTGTAAGACTTTTAGCCACCACAGTGTGGTGCTATGACGGAAACCTCCGAGAGGAGGATTTTTGCAAGCATGGAAGTGATTTTGCACATCATTGATATTACACCAAGTAAAAAGCTTGAGATTAGAAACACAAATAAACCCAACAGACATTAAGTTTAGGGTGAAATCAAGGTTAGAATGGAAATGCCCAAATAGTGTCAATTATTTACCACCACAGAACTAAACCGAGGAGGCAGTACTCGGCCTGTGTGACAGGAAGCATGTGGGATTCTGCTTATCCTCAATTTCCACCAGCACTACGTCATTACTGAGGTGAACCAGTCAACACAGGAACGCTCTCTGCTGTGATAAACATTTGTGCATCACGCGAAAGGGTGAGCGAAACTAAAGAAAATGTAACACAATCAATATGTCAAAAGCCCTCATTTGCAGTTTTACTGAGGACCATATAATCTGCAATTAACCAGGTTATTTAAGGCCCCTAAAACCGAAATCAAACTTTGGAGAGTATCACCAAACAACTGTTTGTCACTCTTGCCACAGGCATTTTTATGAGGCTACCTGTGCTGCACTGACATGTTGCGGATTTAATTATGCGGCATGGTATCACCCGATACTCTGAGCTATAACACAGGCTGAGAGTCTGATGTATACGCTGCAGTGACTCAGCTGCATGTTGTCGAGACCATGGATGACCACTTGTATCGATACAAGTGTGTGTGTTATTAGACATCACACATCTCGTCATTGTCTGGAGAATGACAAAGATACCCAAAGCACTCTGGGATAGTTGGATTATGGGATTCAATCAAAACACAGCTGTGTGAGAAGTCTTTGACTTGCATTTGACTTTTGGACGTAAACTATATGTTAATCCACCCAACATGAGACGGAGATGTTCTATTTGACAGACTCCTTTGGTGTACGTTATTGAGTGAAGAACGGTGTCCACAGAACAATGAAGCCCGCTGGGCAGCATATCTGGGAAACGTCTGGAGTTCCTGTTCATGTCCTGTCGTCACTTTCCAAGTATAGATCACAGTTCTGCTGCTTTCCGCAGGGAAAGATGACAGAGAGAGGCATTTCCTCTGTTTTTTTCAAAATCCTGCCTCTGTAGCTTTCAGTTTGGGAGAAAACCGCCACCCTGCAGAAGTCAACAAAGGTCAACAGAGCCCTTCCCCAGACTGAGTCAGGTTTTACGGACATGTTATTCACTGTTCAGAATCATCTTGAGGAGTGTCTTTTGAAGTCCTGAAGAATAAACCGCAAGTTGCTCCTCAGCTGTCTCTGTATTCCTTGTTTAAATCTAGGGCGGGCCTAATGAGTGTAGCTCAGCTCCACTTGGTAACTTGCCCTTGGGTCTCTCTTTAAATCTTTTTTTTTTTCTTCTTGTATGTGTCTAACTATGTGCAATATTTCACCCATTTCTGACAAACCTCTGCACTCAGAGAGAATTGAGTTTTCCATGGCTTTCACCAAATTTTGAATATACTGCATGGAGTAAAGCCCATTCATCATCCTGTCAGTCTCACTGTTTCTCTTAAGATTGTAACCATGGGCGCTGCCAGAGGTAAAGCCCGGTTCAGAGGCCAATATTGAAACATTCCTCCTCAGTTAGTAATCCGTTTATACGTTTATTCTTTAAGCCGAGTTAGAATACAATTACTGCACTGAAGGTCCGGCACACGTCATTTCTGGGCACATGGTGCCTTTTACAGCCCCCCCCCCCCAAATTTGTCAAAATTCCATCAGAAGTCATCTTTGATAACTGGGGAGTCTGCGCTTGTGCTGTATGAAACCACGTGACCATTTCAAGCTAAACACCTGAGGAAATGCGTCACAGCAGGGATGAAACTTTTGGTGTGTACACATTAATTACTAGTTAGCATATTAGTTCACGGACGCGTTCTGTGGGAAACTAGAGACTTATACCTACTTGTTGTAATAATAATATTAAGAAGAAGAAGAATATAAATAGTTAAGTTATGAAGCATTTATTTACAGACTTCATGGACGTCATGGAGCATTAAATTGAACTAATGCATAATCTAGGCCTGTGATCTCCATCAACAGCGCATAAATTAATCAACTGTTTATTTAAGCGATCTTACTTGGTGAAAGTATGCGTAAAAACATGTGTTCACCCAGTGCTGCATCGATGCAGCGGCACGGTAAACTATCAAACTTGTCAATCAAATCACTTGAGAGGAAATTAAGACGTAGACCAGTGAAGGAGGAAAGAAAAGAGACCAAGAAAAATCTAAAAAAGCAAACCTCGGTCTCCAGAGCGCACAGAGGATCGCATCGTCTCGTCCCGCTTCAGGCTCCATCGCGCAAGGCTGAGAAAGTTATTAACAATCGGAAATAAATGACAGAATAATATGTTATCTAACATAGCTACAAAGGTCCCATTACTGCAGACGTGTAATGAATCCCACGACACAATATGTCCGTCAAACTGTCAGTCCTACAGCCCGGGAAGATCCCGTCAGTCAGGAAAAGTTCACCACACTGCCGGAGTTTTCATTTAAGCTTTGAGGGAGGGAGGGAGGAGTGTGTGTGTGTGTGTGTGTGTGTGTGTGTGTGTGTGTGTGTGTCACGGACATAGGGTGTGTAATCTCTCTCTCTCTCTCTCTCTCTCTCTCTTTTGTGAGGTTTCCAGCTCCAACTGCCCACCAAATGGGTTTCAGAGTGTGATGTGACCCATGTGGTGCAGGAGGGCTGTGACAGTGTGGGTGCAGGGGGAGCCTCGGGGGACTGGGTGGCATATAGGACAAGGCGGAACACTAAACAAATATACTGAATAACAGCACTTGTTTTAATGGAAAGACAAACACAAGCCATCTCTATTTTGTTTTCCAAAAGCAGGCCTCCGTTAGGGATGGCCGACAGATTGTCAAAATAGCTGGTTGGCTGGTAAAACACATCAAAAAAAAAAGGAGCTTCTGTCTGAGAGAAATATTTCTGCATTCGTTCCACCAGCCATAAGAGGCATAGAGGTGTTATTAAGATGTCATGGAGATTTATAGTGTGAGCACACACACACAGGGTCATTCCTGATGAGGGAGTGTCACCATCACTGACAGCAGCTGTTAGTGGGGAGCAGAAACACAGACAAATTTAAAAAAGAGATCATGCAAATATTCATTCAGCCAGTCATCGACCTCACCATTCATTCACACTCTCTCTTTCAAATGTTTGGTTTTGTAATAATAATGGGATTCAGTGACAAGGTCCAGCAGAATGCAGGAGACATTTTTTCAAAACAAAGTTTTAATTGTAAGAATACTTTTTAGTTAAAAAATCTAAGGAGCTGTAAACATGTAAGCATTGGGAAGATCATGCCATTAGGTTAAGCATGACAATCAATCAAATACATGCAACACTCTTCTATTTAGTGTCATGCTATGTACCTGACAACGGGATCCTCTGTTAACTAATCCTGGTACTGTGGTGGGGTCCTTCGATAATATGCGTCCACAGTCATGTTTTATAGTAAAAAACACACACACAAAAAACAATAACAAATATGCAACTAATCAGTCAGCTGAACTCTAGCAGAAAATGAGACAATAGCCTCTAAACTCAACATTTTCGCTTGTGCCTTCAGATCAAATGACACCACGCGAGCGCTCCCATTGAGGGACTGAAACACAGTTGCCAGCTCTGTTACACCCAAAGCGTGGCAATCACTCTCAGGTTTCCCTCAAGATCAGGTTCAAGATGGACTGCACCAGCGGCAGGTGGACTGCACCGATCCTCAGATTACCAGGATCTTGAATATTTCATGGGGACATGTGGCTGTTGCTCAAAAAGCACAAGTCAAAGAGGAGCAGCATGGCAGGCAGGACGAAAAGGATGAAACAGGACACATGTCGTGCTTCTGAGGTTTACCGGGGATCAATTCTAACACAAAAGACTCGCCACCTTTTTATGGATTGCCACATTGTGCACATGTATCAGCTGGAAGTTCACCAACCAAAATAAATAACAAGCAAAAGCTTTTAAGCCAGTGACACACCATTTCCTGTTGAACAATTCCTGACAGGCAGCACCACCGTTTCCTGACGTGGAAGCATCTGCAGCTGTGAGTCAACATCTGACCACAGTGTCAGCCAGTCCCAGCATTCTGTGTTTGAGACTGTGTGGGCGTAAACGCATTGTTCAGTGTGTGAGTGAGGCAACACTAACCCCCTACGGCCCTACACTGTCCTTGCCAGAGCCTGGACGCTCCCCTGTGACATGCCCAGGTTTGCCCAATAACATACCCAAAGACAAATCCCTCTATGGAAGGTTGCGGCTCCTCCTGCAGTGTTGCTATGGATCTGGATTACCACCGCCGGATCAAGGCTCCCCTGCAGGCTCCAGTCCTTGTGTATGTACGAATAAATAGATAATGATGATAGCTGACCCTGTGAATGAGTTGATGTAGAAATGAGCTCAGAAGCAGTTTAGCAAATTATAACATTTAATAATGATGTACTTAAATCTGCTTTAGTTGTTTTTTAGGGGTTTTAACATACTGAAGATAGAAGTTGAGACCATGATTCTCTAAATCGTTCGCTAATGATCGTAATTGATTTGAAATGGCTTGTAGAAACATCATTAGCAAGGCAGCAGTAGTTGACCTGAATGGATCACAGGACTCCTGTAACCAATCCTCATTAGCCTATTTATTCCTGTATTTATTCATACAATTATTTATGCATTTAATTATTTATTGATATTTAAGTCATTTTTCATCCTCCGTAACTATTTACAGTTTCAACATATAAAAAGCAACATTAGCATTTATTTGGAGTTGTGTGTGTCCACAATTATTCACTCTCATTTTAGCTCTGTTTTGATCCGCCAACATCTGAGGGAAATATCGACTGTTAAGCTGCTAAATGCTTCAATAAACTCATTAGCTAATTAAGAATATCAATCGAAGCAGCTATGAAGTATTTAAATTGAAGTTGTAATAACAATGTCTATTAATAATAATGTGGGAGAAGGTGCATTTGAAAGGACTCGATAAAAAGTTCTTTGACAAAAAACAAATCTCAAATCAAGGTCCACTTACAGTTTTTCCACAGCTTTCAACCACATGTCTTATCTCTCCTCAGTTATTTGTGTAATCTCCATGATGAGCAAAGAGATGCAATCAAAGTTCCAGGAAATGCTGAGGAAGATGGGGATTGAAGGCTCAAGGAAAATTGAAAAGAATACCCCAATTCCCGCGACCCCATTCATATCTGCCTTTATCACTGTGTCCAAAAAGTATTGCTCAGCTGGAGGAAGATTTTCTTACATTGTGATGTTATTACATTGTCATTTACTACAAAGACTCTGTCGAGCTGAATGAATGAGGGAATGATGTTGGGTCAAGAGTGACCGTGGCAAGAGACATTTTTCAAGTTTCAAGAGATTCACCGGGACAATCAAACATTGTTAACACAGCAGTAGATGATTATCCGCCCACCACTTCATTACTTTCCCCCTGTAACCACCTCCTCCTCCTCCCTCTAACCAGACTTTCTCCTTGAAGGAGGATTAGCTGTATAACTCTGTAGACAGCATCTGATTGTTGTGAGGGCGTCTGCAGTGTGTGTGTGGCAGTCGTGTGTAAAGGCTCAGCGGAGTGTATGTTTGAAACTTGTCATGTGTGAGGTCTGGCATGCATGTTAATGCACACCGGCAACACTGTGAGCTGATATGAGCCGGTATGCCTCTCACTGAGGGCGATAAGAGGCTTAGAGTACGCCAAAGTACTTTGCTCTTTGACCACCTGCAATACTGAATGTAATGTTCACAGTCAATGTGAAGGTAAAGAGTAACGTACCCCAATAACATGCAGCAACCAAAAACACAATTTAGATGGAATCAATCCTAAATTACAACTCATGTCAACAGGACGTGTGAGAAATTTGACCACACAGATGCATTTACTTTGCAGAGTTGCAGAGGGCTACAACAGAGACGCCATCTTCCTTCTGTGAGACTTCACTATGTGCGCACGAGCCTTAGGTGTAACGCAACTCCACAGTGTGCTAGAGTTTCCTAGGTGCCTGCTGTTGGTAGACGGGTCCTATGTGCACACGTGTTTGAAAGATAGTGAAGAAGACGGGAAAAGAAACACTGGAACCAAGCTGTGACTTGGTCACAGACCATTCAAAACAAACCAAATATGTGAAACTCAAAGCGTCCTTCTTGCCAGCCAGGCTGAAAGAAACAGCGAGGTGAAAAGAAATTGAACGAACCGCTGAGATAGGAACAGAAGGTGTGAAAAGAGACGAGAGAAGAGGAAACAAAGTAGTTAATGGCTCTTGGCAGGTGATGTTTAAGGATTAGCAGAATGCACTCGCCTTGGCATCTGTTGGTTCTGGGTTACATAGAAGGGTCTCCCAGTATTCAGCCTTGAGAATGAACTCACCTTCATATGCAAATGAACCTGGACACATTCAATCTACAAAATGGTTACACACACACACACACACACGCACACGCACGCACGCACGCACGGTTGTGGTGCAGCACAAAAACACATTTAAATATATACATCTTACCTTTCAGCAACAGGCATTACAAACTTCTAACACGATGGAAACTTAAAAAAGGTGAAACAACAAAATGAAATCTCTTTCTACATTCTCCTAAAACACATCTTTAATCAAATGACAAAAGGTCAGAATACAAACACAGTTTAAAGTTATTACAATCAGTCTTTATTATTGGCATTATATACAGTACAGTCTACTTACATTATCTGAATGGGGTACAAGTAAATACATCTTAATATATATTCTGTGTCAAGTGCCATCTATTCTGCTGCTCATTTAAATATGT
Source organism: Anarhichas minor (assembly GCF_050575085.1). NCBI lineage: Eukaryota > Metazoa > Chordata > Actinopteri > Perciformes > Anarhichadidae > Anarhichas > Anarhichas minor. The sequence goes on from NW_027466450.1 coordinate 4,816,413, forward strand.
AGGGTTTAACATTTGAGAAAAGGATTTCTATAAAAGCATTTCATATGGTTATAAAAAAAAAAAGTTGCTGTTAAGATGAGTATAAAAATCACTCAAAAAACTTAATCATCATAATGTTAATCTAGTCACATTTCAGGGTGCGTAGGCCTAAATCACATTTCTTCATTCTCGGATTCACTGTGGTGGAAGTCTCTATTAGTAAGGCACTTTAATGTTCTAGTGTTACTGTAACACAGAGGAGCGTTCTTCTGTTTTCTAAACATTAGGGTCTAATGTGAAGGCATGGGGCACTTTTTCCTTTTCCTTCCTCACTCGTGGACACAACCTGTCTGGGAGGCAATAACGTCTCCCAGCTTTCCATACAAGTAGGGAGACGAAGCGGTGATGTAACAGACAGTTCCAGTAGTAAATAATGGTTTCTGTCTCTAAAAGGATTAATTCCCATAAAAAAATAAAAAATAAAAAAAAAAATAAAAAAAATATCGGACTTTTCTCTCCATTCACACACACACACATCGATATTGTCTCCATTCACACACACACACACACACACACACACACACACACGCACACACACACACACACACACACACACACATCTATATTGCAGAGAAAAACTAACAGCCCTGAACGTAAACATGAAGGCTGCCACTGTGTTTCGCTGAATAGCTATTGTTTCTGTGATAACACAGTGAACCCTTTTCCCGGGTCCAACCCACATCCACTTCCTGTGAGCAAAGCGTGGACGAGCTTTCTTCCACATACTCGCACAACCCATATTCTGGATTCATGTAAGACGACTATGCCATCGTGGCAAAAACGTATCGCATCTGAATGATCGGGACACATGGCGCTGACAATCAACAGAGAAACCTGGATCTTCTAATATGGTGTGAGACAACTTAAATGCACGAAACCGTTGCCCAGCAGGACCACACACACACACAGTGTAAATAATGCCATCTCACACATCGTACCCGGTCAGTTTAGAACACTGTAGTGTTAAACTAATGTCAACGTTTCAGCAGATATATTCAAAATAAATCCCAGACTTTTTTTCTCGTTGGCATAGCAGCTTTGGTGCTCACCCAGTGAGAGAAATTTAAATGAAAGCTGGCTGACCAGTAGCCGGACAAAAAACAAATTGTTTGTATCCAAACGTGCAGAAAATGCAGAGCATCCTCTACTACAAAAGCACCAAGTGTTGTATGAAAGATAAAGTCTGCTGCCCTGAATGGAAAAGAACCCTGCCGCTCTTATCCTCGACCGTGAGACCAGCACTTTGATGGAGTCATGACTGGCAGACTGTGGATTTACATGGCTACGTGGCTCCTTTGCTCATGTTATGTAGAGTGATGTACGGATTCCATCTACAAACAAAGTTCCTTTAAATTGAGTCAACAAGTTTTCAGAGCCTCAGGAGTCATTCTGTCTACAGACGGCCACACAGGCCGACTGTAATGCAGTGTTACCGCTGGTGTTTGTATGTGAGTATGTGCGTTTATGTTAAGTCTGACAGCCAAGTTCATCTCTGTAAAAATCTTGAACAGACTGACAGACTGACAAGGCCGGCCCCATCCAGAGGTCTCAGAGGCTGCTCCATGTTGTGCTATCCCAGAAGCACCCTCTGCAGGCGGTATGCGGGCACGCTGCTCTCGTCCTCCGACTCGGCGTCACTCTGGGGGTTGGAGCTGCAGGGAGAGGTGCATTCTGGGGAGCACAGGTAGTGCATGAGGGGCAGCCGGTACTTCCCACAGAAGTCCACAAACTTGATCTGGCGCACACATGAATCAAAGTAGACACCTGGATAAAGCAGAGAGAGACAAGGAAACAAAGGGTATGTATGAACACATCAACATAGTAGATCAATATTTATATGTTGCATCATTGTCATGAACTCTGTTCTCAACGCGGGGATTGGGAAAGTTTCCCCGCCATTTTCTTTCGTAAATTACTGGACATTTTTTACTTCTTTAGGTTTGTCAGAAGTATTTAAATAAAAAAACAGTTTTTGTTTGAATTGGTCACAGTTGGCAGACATACTGTGTCTGCTTGATAAGGGGTTACAAGTGGTAAATTCGACATTGTATGGGATCACAAGCCAAAAAAGAACACATGTCAAGAACCAATGAGAGCGATATGAGAAATATTTTGACGCTAAAAACAACATTTTCTTCACATCCTATGAAAAGGCGTCTTACCGGCACACTTGGGGTTGGGGCACTTGCTGGCCAAGTCTAGGTAGTGCAGCAGGTTTGAAGGCATGTCACAGGGGTAGTAGGGCAGATTTCGGCTCTTGACGGTACGTCCTGCCAACTCCAGCAGTGACGGGGGGTCGTAGGTCATCTCCTTGACGAAGCGCACCACCAGTGGGTTGCCACGGAGACTGAGCTCCTGCAGGTGCACCAGGCAGAGGATCTCCCTCGGCAGGTAAGTCAGCAAGTTGTTGTGGAGACTTAAAGATCGCAGCGAGTGGAGCCTGGAAAGGGACAGAGGAATGATTTCACCCGACAGAACAAGTGGGGTCATTGCACATGCATATCTGGCTTTTATGTAATCTTGATATTGTTCTCTTCGGGTTTCACTGGTGAGATACCGGCAGTGTATGTGTGAGTGGTTACCTGGTGAGCTGCGGGGGGACACTTTGGATGCGGTTGTCACATAGGACCAGGTAGCTGAGCCAGGGCAGGTTAGCCACTTCTGGAGGAATGGCTGTAATGAGGTTCCCACCCAGATACAAAAGCTCCAGACTAACAGGAAAAAAAGAGACCCAAGTAATTATTAAGATCACACAGACCAGTAGAACAGAGATTTACACACTATTTTCATCTTTTGGGTGCCCACAAATTAATAAATAAAAAAAGTGATCAAATTATTCCAAACACAAAGTCAATTTCACAGCCAAAACCTGTACCATGAAGACCAGGGGTCTCATATCCCAAATGAGCCATTTTTGCCTGACTTTGACGTTGAACATTTGTAGTTTGTAATGAAAGTCGCTGCAGTGTCAGTCAGGGCAGCCATATTTATACATGAAGTTAATGTGTTATAAAAGGGAATTTCTCTGGCCAACTGAGTGACCCCAAGTCTAAAAAACTCATAAATACCACAAGGGGGAGCTAAAGATGCACGGCTACATGCTGTAGAGTTTGTGTGTGTGTGCTTCTGTTCCTTTGTGTCGAAATTTGTTTGTGGGGTCACGTTTACAAATCATCAAAAAGACAGAACAACAGAGTTCAAAATGATCTAAGACCACAGATTTCTTTTGTGCAGTACACACATTCATGTATCATCCAATCGCGATAATATATGGAATAAATATACATCCGTGTTAACTTAATTAGTACATAATGTGACGAGGGTTAGGGTCATAGAAAACCACTGCTTCCAAGTTTAGCAGACGGCTAAATGTACGTGACTGTTGTACTGAGACGTCAAAGGACCCTGGTAGGTCAATGGAGACATGGAGGGGGGTAATTGGGAGAGAAACAGAGAGACAGGGGGAGAGAAATGGATAGCTGGTCAGCAAAAGTAAGCCGTCGGGCCATCTATCTGCCTGCTGGAACTGATGACAAAGCGAGACAGGAAGCCATTATACTGTCCTTGGTGGCTGAGCACTGAGCAAGCCCCCTCTGTGACGGGCACTGAGACAGGGTCTGCTCACTGCCCTCACCGACACAGTGACACAAATCAGCTCCCACAGATGGAGAATGGTCCGCTATGGTCAGCATCAGGGACAATATAAAAAGCAACGCAAAATTTAAGCTTTTTTTTTTCCTCGGCCATTCTACCGCAGAAGCACTGGTTCTAGGTTTCTTCTCCCAACACATCATGTAGATGTTATATATGTAGATGTTATATATATATATATATATATATATATATATATATATATATATATATATATATATATATATATATATATATATATATATATATATATATATATATATATATATATATATATATATATATATATATATATATATATATATATATATATATATATATATATATATATATATATATATATATATATATATATATATATATATATATATATATATATATATATATATATATATATATATATATATATATATATATATATATATATATATATATATATATATATATATATATATATATATATATATATATATATTAATATATAATATATATATATATATATATAATGTATAATATATATATATATATATATATAATGTATGTTTTAGTGATTTAGTGACCGAGAGAAAGTGAAAACAATCTCTAAAAATGTATCGTAAATGGATACAAATAGATATTTTGACTTGAATTGGAAAAGAAGTAAAAAAGGATGAAGCTGGGAGATTACAATTACACATGATTCCAGTCAACATACAGTATGTGCCTCTAAACACGGTACAGTGGTGCAGGGATGATGTATTTTTGTAGACTGACCCCCGGAAGTTAGCATGACACTGGTTCCCTTGACAAAAAGCCAATGGGATTCTTCCATTGGATTTTGGATTATTGCAGGAAATAAGCTGTTTATGTTTATGATGCTTGTTCAGCAAGATAACACCGCCTTTATGAATTCTGAAGCGTGAATGCAATGGGCAGAAGAAAAAAGGCTTTAAACAAACTACACCATGGAGGCACTGACTTTGAGATGAGGGGAAAAAGAAATGCAAAAACGCTAATTCACTTCAGGTTTTATGACTCATTTGTGCAGGACTCTAAAAGCGTTTTAGCTTCTTGATTATTCTTAGTTAAACAAAGCTAATCAATAATTTGACACATATTGTGAGAGAAAGATCTCACTTTAATGTAAATACAATTTTATCCTTTTATTAAAAGTGTAAGACAGCAGGGCAGGGCATGTAAATAATCAAGATATTGTGAAATGAAATAGGGCTGGCTACATGTGACGATAAATCATTGTCTGCCTCTTACTCAATTCCTTACTGAATTTGCCACACTGGTGTGTGTGTGTGTGTGATAGAGTGAAGAGCCTCACGTGTCTGACCTTTGACCTGACAGTGGGTCACCACGACTTGCTACTGTTAAACTCGGGAAATGATAAGATAAAAATGATCTCATGGCTGGCCTGTCAATGTCTTCCACTCTAACAGAAAATATACATCTTCTGAAAGCTGTAAACAGACTGCTGCTCACACTTTGAGCGGTGTTTTGAAGTTAGTGTCCTTTGTTTAACTTATTTTGATTAGTTTATCACGAGTGATATTCTTTCTCCATATCTTTGACTTCCTTCACAGAATTGTGTCTCTCCTGTGAGGCCATGTGTAATCATAGCAGCGCCTCCTCCTTTATTTTCCATCAGTTTTTCTTTAATCGCTTTGAATGCATTTGACTATAATAATGAATATGTCATAACAAATATTCTATTGCACAACTTTCCGGTCATTAGTAACTACTGCTCGTATATATATATATAAATATATCTCCAGAACTACTTCTGGTTAATTACTAGAACGCAAGTGAACTTCCTGCACACACAATGAATCAAGATGTTTCTAAACGGCCTGGAAAGGATCATGACTCACACGGATCAATGTAAGAGGGGGTTGTAAAGTGGTAAATACCATTAAACCACACACCTCTTAAAGAGAGAGAAAAACAGACCATATTTAGTTAGTTAAGTTCCCTCTTCAATAACTCTACAGGTTGCGTGAGTGTGACTTTGTGATGGACCCTGTAAACAGATATGTTGTTGCCAGGTTAAATAGGTGGGTCAGCTCCTCTGACTCATGCTAAGTATCCGGTTAAGTGTGACTAAAGAGAGTTTACAGTACTTTCTACAACAACAACTGATAAAGGGGATTCAAATCTGTCCATATGGAGCACACAGATAAAAGGTCGACTCTAGCAAAACAAACCTAGAAAGCACCAAACATTTTAAATGTCAGTATGTACTGAAGAGGGGCTCATGTTTGGCTACAGAGTGGGATGGATAACATTGATTGAGTGCTGATGTAACACTGCTGATTGATTTGTCAATTATTTGATTAATCGTGTCTATTAACTATCAGATGTTTTGAATGATGCCAATCACAATTTCCTGATGACCAATAAGAGGGATCTTTTTTTTTCCTCTTCTTTTTTTTTTTTTTTTACAGTTTATAACAAATAAAACGATTAATCATCGTCAACATTAACTCTTTGCTGATCTGCTTTATCAATTATTCGACTTTTTTCAGCTGTACAGTTAATTGTCACCTACAACAAAAAACAGGAAATCAACTTGCTTTACCTTTCTGGTTGGCTGGTAGTTTTCTGTTTAAATTCCAGTCAAAAGTTGGACCATCATTGTAAATCCGTGGCTACCGGTGTGGCGTCCCAACTGGTTTTCAAACTAACTGGTTCCCGTACCGTTGTGTTTTACCCAACATCACCAAATGTGGTGCGTCTGTCGCCATATTCGTCACACAGTCACAAACATGATATTGTCGATTGTCAAGCTGCATCTTTTATCAACTGCGATGCATATGACTCTAAGTGAGCTCTTAGCAAAACAACATATAATCGATGAGGGTGCAAGTGTTTCCAGCTACATACTCATATATTACGTCAGCGTCTACGTAACATATTCGCCGCAGTTGATATGAGATGAGCCTTTAAAAAAAATCGCCAATATCATGTTCGTGAATGTGTGACTAATCTGTTGACAGAGGCAACACAATGGCTGATGTTGGGTAAACACAACGTACGGGAACCTGTTAGTTTGAAAACCAGTTGGGACGTCACACCGGTAGCGTTAATTGACATTGGAATAAACTTAATACTCTGATGAACTAAGATGGAAAAATAATATCCTCGGCAGGAATCTTAAGTGGCTTCTTCATCTCCCACCCCGTGTATTATTGTGATTTACCAATTATCTTATTATTATGGAATATCGACGTTTACATGTCCAGCAAGCTACAACGCCAGTGCTTTGCTGTAGGTTATAACCGTGACAGCTTGTGGCTTTGCCCTCCATGGACCTACCTGGTTAGATTCTCTATTTCTGCGGGTATACTCTTCAGTCTGTTTCCACCGAGTGAGAGCGACTGCAGACGGAGCAGTTTCGTACACTGAAGGGGGATCTCCTCGAAACGGTTCCCACTGAAGTTCAACACCTCCAGCTGCAGGGAGCCGAATTCTTTGGGCAGCGAGAACTCGTCCAGGCGGTTGTTCTTGGCCACAAGTGTTTTCAGCCTGGTCAGTCGCGTAACGCTCTCGCAGATGGCCGACAGTCCGTTGTTGCTGATGTCCAAAAACTCGAGGTTGGAGAAAAGGCTGACCGAGGAGGGCAGCGAGCCTAGTCGGTTGTAGTTCAAGTAGAGTTGCTTGGTGTCCCGTTTCCTCTCGTCGCTGATACTGTCAACGCCGAAAGTGTCCAGGCTCAAATGGGAAAAGTCGAGCACGCCATCGCCTACCGCAGCTGCCCCTTCGTGAGTCTCCATTATGGCGATTTTTCTTTTTAGCGTGGATTTAAACCCTGAAAGTCCTTGCAGAAGTTTTGCTGTCAGGCTGAACGCCCCCGTAAACCGATAGTTAGCTCCGGGACTTATCTGTTTTTGACATGAAGAAGGGAGGTATTTCCGTACACCCGCTCGTGACATATAACCACATCTCCGGTGGAAATGTGGGTCACTGAGTTAAAACTGAGGACAGGCTACTGCAGCTAACGTTACAGGATCATTGAATGCGTTTACGCTCTGCTACAATATAGCCGTTCTTTGACGAGAGTATATGCTTCGATGTTTAGCGATTGGCTGATTCTTGAGGCAGACCCCGCCCACGCAATCGTTGATTGGTTAGTGTCCCGATCTGTCATATTGCTGCAGCGTCCGTCAAGGGATTTGTAACAGGATTATTGCAGTTTTGACGTTGTATTACAGGTGCATATTACCAGGTCGGTGAGTGCAATTGCGCTCTTTTTCAGTCTCGCAACAGCGGAAGAATCGAGTCCATCATGCCAGCTGCGGTCTGCCATTATGCAACACCCCTCCTCTGTTGCATTATGCAATACTCTGCTGATGTGCATAGAATGATTAAAAAACAAACGTACAGGATAATTTGGTTCCTCCCACTCTATTCTCATCATGATACTTTATGAGGAGTGGGGGAAATGAGATTTTCTTAAGGCTTACTTAGATGATAGATAGATAGATATAAACTTTATTCATCCCCAGGTGGAAATTAGTTTGTAGCAGCGGCAATTTACAGAGTCAAATATAACGTATGGAATGCACAATATATACAGTACAATAAAATAACAGAGCAGATATTGAATTTGAAAGAATAGATAAATAAAAAATAAGATAAAATAGAATAAAAATGCACAGTATATACAATGAATAGAGTGGTATTAAATTAACAACTAGGTAAACTGAACAAACTGAACAGTAGTGCAAGGATCACCAACAACAAGCAACAACCGTGTGGCGTTGTTGTAGTCATGTGAAGGATGATGATCTGGCCAGAGGTGATTTGTTATAAAGTGATATTGCAGAGGGCAGGAATGTTTTTCTGTATCTGTCCTTGTGATAGTTTGATCCAATCAAACCAGTCGGTTGAACCACAAACAAAGCACAGCTGGTCTCTTCACTATGTCATGCTCTCATGACTTCGTTTGGGTCAACATAACCTTTTGGCAGAACACATGATCCTAAGAATATTTTTATGAAACCAAATGTGTTCAACATAACAAGTTATATAAACTTGTTTACTTGTGAAACCAAATATGTTCAGTTCAATCCTAAATGATGATTTTGTTCAACAGCAGTGGGACTGTTAAAACGACTAAACAGTGTGTGGAAAAATGTGATCTGCCACCCGGAGCAGCTTAAACACTGCAGTGTTGTTCCCATGGATGTATAAAGAGAACTGCATTGTGCCAATGGACTTCACATTATACTCTTACAATGTCAAGCCCAATAGATTAAGTATGTATAGCTATATCTATTTAGCACTTTTTCTAAACAAAATGTCAAAGTGATTCACTGTGCAAAGGATTTAGCACAATGTCAAATTAAGAAAAATCATAAATAACATAGCAAAAGAGCCAAAACATCAGTTTAACAAAAAGCAAGGAAATATAAATGCATCTCAATGAGTTTCTTAAAAGAAAAAGACAATTCATTTTAATGATGTATTAGTGAGAGAAACTCATTGCATGGGGAACATCCTGTAAACAGTGGTAAGCTGACCTGAGAGATTTTAAGTTACTTTATGGACACAATAATTCAGAGCAGTACTCAGGGGCTTGTCTCATAGGTAATACAAAAACAGATTTAATTCTAAACTAAACTGGCAGTCAAAAGAGTCTAACGGGGTTCCCTACACTTTGTATTCATTAGAGGAAGGAATAACTTGATGTATACTTTCTAATTCTCACTACTATCTCAGTCAGTTGCTCATTATACTTCAAAAGAAACTTCTTCAATGTCTAAAGTTGTAATTTGGCAGATAAATCACACACACACACACACACAAAGTGACAAAGCCGTGTTGTGGTGAATGGGCTTTATTGGCGTAATACATATTCCTTACAGTCACTGCACTTTTAGTGGAATATAAAGAGTTAGATTGGACCTAGTAATGCAACTTTCACACGGACAAATATCAGAGAAACAGTCACAAAGCACTAGTTTACTGCTAAACGTCAGCAAAGCACACTCACTCTTTCAATGCCACGTGGCATAAAAGCCTTCGTGTAGGCAAAGGTAGAGACCTATACTTTTTGCAGGTCTAAGGCACTGATTTGTATTGTCAATCCTCCTAAATAAGATACAGGATTTTAACAAATAAACACATTCAACCAACCAAACTACTCTCAGCATCACACACACAATCACGCACAAGCACACTTAACTTATATGCACCCAGTTATTGATGCGTCTACACTACTTCAGCTGACAGTGAGGCTAGTCCTTCTGTTAAGATGATTTTGAAAGCACAGGTATAGTGTTGTTGCTGGGTCCAGAGTAATGTTTTCCCTGGAGGATTTTTGTTCATCATTCAAACACTTCATCAAGACTTTGGTTTCAGTTTTTTCATCATGCTATATTCAAAGATCAGGTCTCTGCTGGATGCAGTCGTGCTGCTCCACACTGAAAGCTTGACCGCTATGTCTTTGACACACGTTTAACCGAAAAAGCACCAGAGAGACTTGCCTGAGCATAACATGGGAACACGATGAGTTCAAACTCGAGCCTATAACATACTTTACATAGAAGCAAACTATTTTGCGGCATAATTATTACGAAGATACAAACAAAATTCAGGCTTGTGCTAAACTAAAGCCTAAGAAACTATAGAGAGAAAGAAAGAGAAGTGCATTGGTCAAGTAGTGGCCTACTGTGGCAGTTCTAAATCACTTGTAGCTTTACCCTCTTGTCCCAGCTTCTTTAACCAAGCTGCTGTGCCTATAAGGCACATATGAGGGTGTGGAGAAACACGCTGCACCAGGTGTCAAGTAGTCAGCTATCTCTGTACTCCGACAGCTCCCTCATTTTAACAGGTGGATTCTCCTAGTGCCTTACTTCGTTACCTTTTCAAACAACGACTTCCATATCCCAACACAGTGACAACTTGACAGGTTTTGTTTCAGAATAACTGTAAAAAATATAAAGATTGTAGTGGAAATAGCCCCAGGGCTAGTGTAGAGGCGCAGTACTACAATCAAATATGACAGTACTTAACACAAGGGAATCCTATAATACTCTTTGATAGCCCCTGAATCTAACAAACATCAACACAAACACATAAACATTGTAGAAAATGTATAATAATTAACATACGTAGCAGAGAAACATAAAAAAAAAAGTCAGTCGAATGACAACACATGGCCGCAAAGGTAAATCAAGTATGGAGGAAGGGTGATGACGTGCATCCTCTCGTTTATTGCGTCCTTATTTAGGCCTCCTTTGTGCTGCTCTTCATCTTCTGAACTGTTTCCTGTTAAAAAAGTTGACAGAACAGTGAGAGTGTATAATTTACCGCTGAATATTTAATGATGTGAGTACATATATCTGTAAGCTTTTGTGTTGTTTTGTTGATTAACATGTTTGAAAGAACACATATCCCTTGAATACGACTAAAGCAAGGAAGCAAGGTCCTTATGACTGAATTTAGCGCACACCTGGTCACACCAAACTTGCACCCACAGAGCCACATTGCGTTTACAATGGCATTAAAAGCTGCCCTTCTGGAGTACAGAGTACATGACCATGCTGACTCAGCATTGGCCTCAAGCCAGAGCCCTAGTCCTACCTTGTGAGCCTCATGCTCTCATTCACACATATAAGCAAGCACATACACACAAGAGTAGACATGCCGCAAAAAATATTCTGAATATAGAGGTTCCAGAAAGATGTCAGGACAGGTTTTAGAACTCGGTTCTAGAGCTTCACTCTTGGGCTGGAGAGGTTCTAGATCCCTGTTCTTTGTCTAGAGAGGGACTAGAACGGCCACCATCTTTATTTGTTGTCTGGGGAGGTTCCAGAACTTCCTTTTTTTGTGGTTGGCAGAATTATTCCATTGTGTTCTAATACCAAGTTATTTTTCAGACATTTCTGTAGCCAAGTGTTTCTATCATTGTTCTTCCTCAGAATAGGCTATGCAATTCATTATTTTCTACATCACACATTTAGCACTGCGCTCCTATAATATGCAGACTCACAATGGACAGTTAAAAATACCTATCAATATTGACACAGCTAAACCAGAGGTATCGTCTTTTTTTATTCCATATCCTTACTTGTAAAAACCTGGTGCTAACATTACCCACAATTCAACTCGCCTCAACCACCGTCAGTTCAGTCTGAGATTCAGGTGTGATAAGCTAGTAGTGGCTAACGTAGCCTCGAGTGGCTGGCCACAAGCAGAAATGAGGAGCGGGCCAGAGAGGTCTGGTAAACTCACTTATTTATAATTCTACATCCCCAGATTTCTTTCACTTTCTAACTTGTAATCTTCAGAGATCTTGGTCAGATTTCACAGGCTTTATACAACTTTTTTAACATATTCAGTAGTAGGTTACTCCCCAAGACCCGTAAAGAGACTTTATTGTGTAAAGTCGGCGGAGCTCCCCTTTAGGACTGCAATGACGATTCTGAATCGTCCACACATCTTCTACAATCTATAATAAATGTCTTCCTGCCATCTGCCTTCTATTTCATATCCACGGCCATTTCTTAGTTTAATCGACCTAATTTAGAAAACATGTCTTTAGTTGCCACCTTTGATTTACTGTTTCCCTTTTCGAGCAGGGAGTCATAAGGCTGCTCGTGCCCTGGCTCACTGAGATATGTTAGGCTGGTCAGTCACATAAAAATGTACACCCACCAATTCCTCTGTGTCTTGTTTTGTGCTGGTTGAGCAGTTTCACTCAAATGCTCTTTGTCCAGAAACACATTGCAAGTAATGACGGTTATATCCCGAAGGAATCTAAAAGCCGACACTTGGCTCATGTCGGTGGTATTTCAGGGACCTTCTAACCAGATGGAACCTTATGAGCAGAGGGCAGTGAGCAGGAGCTTTGAAATGCACTTTAAAAGCTGTCCAGTGGATTTGTCCTGTTCTGCAGGATGTATTTCTGATTGTGATTTATGTTGACATTAATGATGAGTGCATTACATGTTTTACTTGTTCACACGTGTTTTCAGATTGCAGAGACAGACCTGGTGCTTGTTGAGCTCAGCCACACGGAGGTTCCACTCCTCCTCAGTCATCTCTGCCCCAGTATCTTCTGTCTCATCCACAGCTGCCGTTTTGTCTGGACAGATAACAAAATAGTCCAAAAATGGCCACAGGGCATTCGTCGTAATGTCTGAGTGAGTGACTAGAAATAAATAAATACAAATAGCATGAAGATAATCTCCAGTATTTCAACTCACCAGTGCAGGTCATAGCAGTGCAGACCCAGTTGCCGCATGCACAAACACAGCGGTTACACTCTACCTGGGTCTCTGCTCCGTCCTCATATGTCTCATCCTCCAAGGCACATTCTGCAGAGAGACACAGGGAAAACTATTCAGAAGGAACCACAGATAATAGACTGTAGAAGAAGGATAAGAAAAACAGCATTACACTGTAATCAATTTCCATGACCACGGCTTGTCAGCATTTCAAAATGCCGCATCATTCATCCAGTAGCTTCATTTGACATGCCTTTGGCAAGTTTTAGCTTACTAATCAAAAGTCAGCAAATCTGTGCCCACACCCACGTGAAGCAACTTAAGCAGAGTGTCCATATAGTGTTTTCTGGCAGAAAAGTGCTGGCAAGTGCTCAGAGTGGCCACTCAGTCATAAGAATGTGTGACGGAGAATAAAGTAAAAAAAATACATTCAAGACATTTCCAAAACATTTTAAGATATGTATCATTCTCTTTCAGGCCTGAACGGCATGAATTCCACAATCCAAGAACCTTGTATCTTGGTAAACCTGGAATTTTTAAATACAAACACACAAAGTTAACCACACATGTCTGTGTTTACTTGAGTCTGGTAAAGCTCCAGGGTTCAGTGCTCCGTTGCAGATGTTTTTTTTTTATTTCCTTGACTCTGCTTCCAGTGAACTTTATCCCAGATATACTGGCGTCACATGACTGAGCAGACTGCCGTGACGATCCAAAAACTCTGACTGTATCTCAAACTATTCAGAAATGCAATTTGAGGCTCATTTCCACAGTTTGCTGGGTGTCGGGACTGCCTGACTGAGTTTATGTCAGTGCATCCATACACTATATCTACTATATCTTATGTCAATGTGTCACTTTAAGCTCACTCTTCTCTGGTGGATTGAAGCCAGGCTTCAGGCAGTTGAGGAACTCATCAAAGCTCAGCTTCCAGTCAGCGTTCTCATCAGAGAGCTCAATGAGGGCATCGACACACAGGCTCCTGGGAAGCACAGATAAACATGCAAACACTTAATAAACATCATCGCCTCATACGGTGGCAACAGGACATTGCAGAGGAAATAAGCATACAGAAGAAATGATAATAACTTAGGTGTTTTTGCCAGTGCAGGCTCTCACAAGAGGCCTTCAGTAAAGTTTGCACTAGATATAGTTCAATGACTTGCTGTGTTGCTTAAAATAGCACAGCAGCAAACAGATATCAATCTGTGTGTGCAAGCGTTGCCACAGAACAAAATGTTTACAGAGTTTGAAGGAAAGGGTAGCAAAGGATAGCTATTTCCATCCTGTCCTCGTACACATTCATCTAAGCATGCAAACTGACAAACACACTGACCTGAGCAGCTTGTTGCTCTCCTGGTCAGCGTAGGACTGCAACTCCACAACCGATTCATTTTGCTGGATGAATTTGAGCAGCTCTGAGGAGTCCAGCTGAGCATCGCCATTGTCGTACGACTACAGAATCACAGAGAAGTGGTAGAGGCACAGTTAACTCTTATGAACAATAGGACTGGCATTTCATACAAACATTATATCTTCAGGGGTCACTCTGTATTGTGATCATGTGGGTCATGTGTGTACCGGGAAAAACTATCTTCATGGGTGTTTCTGATAGACAGGTCGGTCTAGGCTACCAGTAAATTTGCCATCACTGCCACAAAATATACCAAGGGCAGACCAATTTGCATGACAATAATGCTGTCAAATTAAGTGAAATCAGATTTGCATAAGCAAATACTGCATCCACTTACAGCCTGTACTTCTGTTGTAATATAAAATAAATGGGGCTGGAGCAGCAATGGGTGTTGGAGCATGAAATATTCTATTCATATAGTCATTTTTGGCATGCATCTTTATCCATGCATCCATTATCTGTAACCACTCATCCTTTTACAGGGTTGAGGGTGGCTGGGGCCAATCCTAACTCACATTGGGCGAGAGGTACACCCTGGACATATAGAGACAGACAGCCATTCACACAACATCATAGTATGTTTCTAACTGGTTTTCATATTGTATTGTTTGTATTAGTCTAGGACACCTAATAACATCAGGCAAGGAGACTGCAGTTGAAAACTAGCCTGTCAGCTTACTCGGGTACTTTTACATTTGTTTGAATGTTGATCAATGCGCACTGTCGCTTTTCAAATAAAGAAATTTAAATTTGGTGGGAAAGACCAGTCGAATAAAAACTGCTGTTTACACAAACTGTTCAAAGCACCATCTGCTCTTCTGCTTTAATGTCATCCATGTCAGCCTATATTGTGGCAGAGGTCTTCCTCTGCAGGACAGAGATCCTTATTAAAGTGAATTATAACCATCAGCTGACAAGCTAAAGGTTTATCACATGAATAATTAGACACAGTCTGGGGTGGCTTTTAGGATCAGGGGGGTTGCAGGAGGCCCGCAAACGGGTAACTAACCTGGGATACTCTGTAAAAAGAATGTCTATGAGCAAGTGTGTGTGCACTAATTGAGACGAGGGTCCATTCAGTTCTGTCCAGAGAAAAGAAGCCAACCTTAAAGTACTTGAGCAGGATGTCGGAGAAGTTGGATCCTTTGACAAACCAGCCGTCTGGGACAACCTCAGTCTGCAGCCACTGGATCACACGACCCCTCAGCTCATTACGGTCAGCAGCATAGCAAACCACTGCCGGGGTGAAAGCATTTCTATCGGTCAACAGCATTACTGAATAATCCAAAGGGTAAAAACGATCTTGTAAACGATATCACGATTGATCCCTGTCCTTTTGTGCATATGTCAGTACGTCTATGTCCTTTATGACGGATCATAAAAATCATAAAATACAGTGATATAAATATACATAAAAAATACATATATCACACACAAAAAACTCACCTGGGCTGGCAGCGGGCTGTTCTGGTTTCTTCTCTAAAGGTTATTAAACAAGAGAGAAAGAATATCACATTTGAAGCAAAAGATAAAAACTCTTCAATTGAACAGCATTAATTTGATTTAGATGATTCGAGATAAACTGGCTCTGAGCACTTGGCCAAAGGTCTGCAAAGAGGAGAGTGTGACATAACGTCTTTCCACGAATACCTTTTCTGCCACAGCGCTGATCAATGTTCAGCTCAGCTGGGACTCAGACCCAGTGCGACAAGTGTGAGCAGTGAAAGTTCACAGAAGATAAGATGCTTATATTAGATGCATTAATACATACGTCAAGGCCAGGAGTGTGCAGTGACGTGTGGCTGACTATCAACCTGTTCACCTCTCATATCAGTTCCATTGATATATGGTCTAGTTCAGGGATCACACGCTTATTATTTTTATTAAGTATATTCAGTATTATCAGCACTTGTAGCATCTGACAACTGAGCCAAATTCCATCCCATTTAAAGGGTCCGATTCTAAACAAAGTGTGGTCTGATGAAAAATGGTTGCGTCACATTTTCGGGCAAGTAGAAATTCATGTTGGGTTAATAAACTTGACAGCTCACTGTCCACATTGGGCCACCGCCTACAGTAAAGGTACTTCATAGAGTTCTGTGCAGTATGATAATTGGAAGAAATAGAGCATTGGCATTGCTTGGTAGCAGCAGATCATCAGGAGAGAAATCACTGCATCCCTACTCAGCAACACTCATACATGCTAACCAAACAAATGTTGCTGCAGTAGCACGAAAAAGGTTAAAGGATATTTTTAACCACTACCTCTCCCTGTCGAAGCTTTTCAATGATAAAGTGTAAAACATGTTAAAAATATCCACGTAAAAATGTAAGCATATGGTTTCTAGAAGGGCCTCTCTAGTCTTTTATCCAGATTTGTCTCTGCTTCTAAAAAGTATTCCTGACTATAAGAACACTTTATCTCTTGACAAGAACTTTTTCTTTTTTAATTAACTATGGCATGATTATGGTCTTAACCACACTTACTGTAATTTACTGGAATTGTAAAAGTGACCCTGGGAACAACAGTTGACAAGACTATTACCGAAGTTAAGAAGTAGTTTTCAATCTAGACTGTGGAGTTGTTAAAGTGCTCAAAAAAAGGACATTTTAACATCTACACTTCCACGAGCACTGGGCCAACTCCATCTGCTGAGGAATATTGTGTGAAGCAATGGGAGGCTCCTCAACAGCTAGTGGACCCTGTGGTGAGACTTTCACATTTTGTGTAATGGTGCCTTGTGCTGCTGCTGCTGCTGCTCGTACCGAAGCAGTGTCCATCGTGGGCCACCTGGATCTTCAAGCCAGTCAGACAAGCATCTCTGTGGAGCTCACAGTGATTCCTGTAAGTCTTACTATTGCTGCCACACACTGACCTCTTGTGGGGCTTACAGCTCTGGAAAGAGAGGGGCAGAAAAATCAGTATTTATTTTTTAATTCTCTACATTCGCACTCCTTTCTTGTATGGAAGTGATGTCCCTTGGTGA
Source organism: Anarhichas minor (assembly GCF_050575085.1). Classification (NCBI taxonomy): domain Eukaryota; kingdom Metazoa; phylum Chordata; class Actinopteri; order Perciformes; family Anarhichadidae; genus Anarhichas; species Anarhichas minor. The sequence goes on from NW_027466450.1 coordinate 4,833,725, forward strand.
GCCACTCACCCAACACTCACCTCTATACACAGGCAGCTGGGCTCCCCTTTCTCTGTGACAGTGCACTCTCTGCCGGCCCCACAGAACACATTGGCACACACTTTGCTCTTGCTCTGCAGCTCCTGAAAGAAATGAAACCAATTGTTGGCACTTCAGAAATAACATTTGGTTTTCTACAGATTTCACCCACAGGGCGGCGCTGTTGCCCTATTACTGTAACATACCTATTTAACGGCCCTGAGGAGGTGCTGACCAGATTTTAAAACACAGACCAGACACAAATTTGCAATTGGATTTAAATCCTAAGTATTATACTTTCATACTAACATGTTTAATCAAAGTGTCTCCTCTGTCACAGATCTAGGGAGACAGTATAGAATCTGGCCCCTGATGATAACCCAAAATGAAGATGCACTGTTTTAAAGCACTTCCGCAAATATCTCAAAAATTACTCTACAGACTTCAAATAAATGTGGAGGGTTAGGCCAAGGGCACAAGACGAACGATTAACCTAATTGTTTGTTGTCATTTATAAAGAACTGCTTTCTAATGACTCCTGAACTGTGACATTTAAAAACAACTGCCTAACAAATATCAATCAATAGATATTCTTCCTCAATATATTCCACTATTTCTTGGACACATTGTTTGATTTCAGACAAATTTAATCTGAGCCATCCTGCAAAGTTTGATGGCATTTCCCCTCATGGTGACGCTGCCTGAAATTATGAATTCAAATGGCAATAATAACTTTGTTGGCACTTGAAACACATTCACTCCTCATACAAAGTCCTAATATTCCTGAGCAGCATGATTAAGATATCCTGAAAAAATATGGCCGCGATCTCTCAATCGGCAGGATTACCTGTTATTGTGTATTTTGATTAACATTTATTTTGTTCAATTAACACATTTAGATTGTTATGCTTCCTGGTAACTGCCTTATCCCTCTTCATATTTTAGTCTAAGCCCTTTTGGTCTCTCAAGAGCCAGTTATGTTTGCCAGTAGTTGCCATGTCAATGATGGCCAGACGTTGACCGTTCTCCACTTAGAACAGCCGATGTCTTCAGCGTAGATAACACCACGCAATGCTGATAATTAAAACAGGGTGTTTACAACAGCCTTCTGTGTGAAAGACTGAAGACAGAATGTGAAGCATGCAGGCAAACAGAACTACAACCAACATGTTGGCTCAAAACAAACAAAATCTCATGTTTCTATTATTTCAGTGCCAGTTAAACTGTTATTGTCTAGAACATTTAGTCAGTCTAATTTTTACTTGTTGACATCTGCCTTTGTTTCTTTGTCTTTGTTGAAGAATGTCGCCTCAGGACTCGACTTGCCAGAAAATGAGTTCACTGGTGCTACAAACCAACCAATCACAACACGCCAAGCGGAGCTCCGAGAGCGGCTTTATGACCCTCATTACCTCCTCCTTTCCCTATCTGTGTGTGTTGTGTGTGCGTGTGTACATGGTGTTTCCACATCTGGAGTGTGAGCTGTGTTTTCCTTTGGGCCCCTTCCCATGCTCTTTTAAAGCTTCACTCCTCCCTGTTTCTCCAGACTCCCCTCCTCCTCCTTAATTAAGCTGCTGTTTCCTGTAAGACCGAGACAGAAAGTTGGCCCTCTGTGCGTGAGTGCATGTGAGCTGGCCTCCAAGCCGCTGCGTGTGTTTGTGAGTCCAAAGTCTGGTATGTAGGTTAAACTGAGACTGCATTCTTGTGACCCGAACACTTATAAGCTCACTAATGATAGAAAATAACAAGATGGATGCAGTGAGAGGGGAGCTAGTCACATGCAAGCATCGCAGTGTAGCAGCTTTAAAGTGGTGAGAGGAGAGGGATTGTAGGGGTTTGGTTCATTTCTATGCATCCTATAAAGACACGCACACACTTGCACTCCAAGGTTGAGGTCATGGAAAATCTTCAAAGCAATCCCCGTGGCTTTGAGCATGTTGGACAATTCAGTTTGTTAGACACAGATGTGCTAGAAGCCTGTTGAAACCTGCAGAAACCTCAGATGAGAACATGAATAATGGATATAGGATGCTCAGATGAATCTAGTATATATGTAGAGCTCTGTCAATCCATCTCTCTCCGAGTAGAAACAGCAGAGGATCCCTGACATTTAGCTGATGAACAGAGAGGGACAAGGCTCTTTTTTTTTCCAGCTGATTCAAGTGGATTGTTGCTATGGTGAGAGCATGTACAGGCTCCTGTTGTGGCAAGATCACAGAGGTGTCAATCAAAAGAGGCAAATGGAACCAAGCCTCATAATGAGATCACAGCGGAGCCCGCTGTTCAGAATTCATGATTGACACACACTGTACAAAACAGACAAAGTGACGCTAATGTCATCCAACCAACCTTCAACAAACCAGGGAAGGGAGGCTGCGTTATGTGGTCATTAATCATGCCTGCATGGATTTCATTGTTGCCATGGACAGGAGTGTGCAGACATGCGTCATCATTGAGTTACATAGACATACTGTCCTGTTTTTGAGACTGAACCTGTTTTTGATCGTTATTCGTGATTTGCAGCTTACATGGAACCATAAAGAAAATGTATCTCGTGTACACATGATTCTAACGCATTCCTAGAGCTAGACTAAGAAATTGGCCGAGCTGATATATTAGTGGTTATATGTAGTGGACTATGTAGTGAGTAGTGAGTGATTTCAGACACAGCCAGTGATTTAAGTTTCGTCTTTATGCTAAGCTAAGTTCAGCTAACCGGCTGCTGGTGTGCTTCATGTTTAGTATACAGTCATGAGCGGTATCAATCTCCTCATCTAACTCTTGGCAAGAAAGCGAATCACTGCATTAACGAAAAATGTCAAAGTCTTCCTTTAAGATTACCAGTTTAAGAATTGAGAGTTTGGAAGTTGAGAGCAGTCCTGCACACAGTGCCCAGAACTGGATAAGGTGTTAAAAACTACAGTATCCCAGTTCTATCACAGTAACACCTATTCAGGTGTTTCAAAACTAAGATATGGGTTTATTCAAGTTTCAGAAATCAAGATGATGACGGTGATGCTTACATGCAGAAATATGACCAGGACTTTACGCAAACCCCACAGTGACTGGGATGCTGGGACGCATGTAAACACACTCATTAACCTAATCACCATGAGAACAGATATTGTCAAAAATGAAAACAAACAAACCCGCTGCGGGTGTCCTACTTAAATGGCATCAATTTTTCATTACGGCCAACAAAAGACGCCACATTTTCCTTCTCTCCCATTTAAAACCGATCACGGGAGCCGGAGCTCTGATAAGTGACTGGTGAATCATAACAGATTAAGCAGAGGCGCTCATACAGAAAGCTGCCTCGAGCATAAAACAGATTGCATACATTTCACAGCTCATTTTCCTCGACTCCTTGCCCTTTTTCTTCCATTTTTTTTCTTCTGTTTTTGTCTTTTTGTCAGGGGGTTAAAAATATTTAGAGGTTTTAAGAAGATTAAAAGATTGAAGTGATATTTATCAAAACACTAAGTGCATAACTAAGTCCTATCTCGGCATGGTGCCTCTCGATTCAGGGCTAGTGTACTTTTATTTCTCCTCTCTGTCTTGTCATCTTATTCTCAGCGCCATGCCCTTCTACGGCTGCAAGAGACGTGTCAGTGATCCGAGACTAGCTTTGCAGATGGAAGTCAGAGGAGGAGAATAGGTGAGCAGAGAGAGGAAGAAGAAGATGAGGAAGCTATGTGCAGAAAGTCTGACTATTAAGAAAGCGGTACATGGGGAAGAGACAGGAAATGAGGCGGCGGTTGTGGGCGCTCTGAAGTCAATCTCTCCCCTGCCACGTGTTGAATGGCTCCATGCTGAGACAGAATGGAGTTTAAAGGGCAATGTATTCTCGCTTTAGTTAAAGAATGTAAAAGCCTTTTCCTTCTCCACTGCTGACAAGGGCAAAGGCAGTAGCAGCAAGGCTAATCCTGCACCCACCAACCCACCAACACATGAAAATCACATTAACATCTATCCGCATGTCTTTGTGCATCTCCCCATACACACAAAAGTATGAGTAATGGAGCCTATCCGCCCACAACTGTGTGTTTTGTGCACGCACTTGTGTATGTGTGTGTGCGGGTGTATCTCGGTGATGCTCCATTGATTAAGCAGGCAAATCAATGCCTCTCTCCTGTGGGTGTCACTTTAGAGCCACTGTGAATCCCTTCCCACAATGCACCATGCCCCGCATTAACATAGAAAACATTGATTTACGGATTGTAAACACCCTGGCATTGATATGTTCCTACAGTGACAAAGAGCATAATGGGCATTACTTTAAAAAATGAATGCGTTGAATACTGCATTTAACCTTTCTGTTAATGAATTATACAACAATATGACTTTCTGTAGCGATCAAGATCAGTTTAATCAGCTTGATTGGTTTATTGGGCACTCAGAGCTTCATTTAATGCAATCCAATACAACAGACACAGCAATAAATGCTGTTCATATTGAGCTTTTCTCAAGACCGCGTTACAGAGATGATTCAGCGCTATATGCTCAGTGTGGAGGTTGTACTTTTTGGTGCTGTTGAATTGTACCGCATGACCAAAAGATGATGGGTGGTTCAGCTTGACTTTCATCGTCCTCTCAATGACAGAATTTAAACATTTACAGAATATAATAAGCTTCATAAAGATATTAATCATTGCTGGGCTTTTGTGATGTATTTTTTGGATGGAGCTAGATGTATCTGTAAGCTGGTACCTTAGCGTAAAAGATACAAACGTTTGACAAAACATGTTCCTTTTCCCCCTAAGGTCTGGTGTGTGTTTTATGAATAAAATATTATGCTATCTGACAACTTGAAATATTAATGTACAAATTGTCCCAGACGGGTGCAAGAATATGGATGAGTAATATAGTTTTCATTCATTCTGGTCACTAATCCTGGAAAAAAAGGCTCAGTTTCTATTCTCAGACCTGATTCTCCCTCAGATTTGTAACTGTCAAACAAAATTCATATTTTATACTGGAAAAAAAATGCTGCTAGAATAATAAAAAATGTTTTACAATTAAAATTGATAAGTTACTTACCCCCCGAAACTCACAGTTATTAATCAAAGAAATTACATTTCAGAACTCGTCAGAAATTAAAACAATGATGCAGATTAGGGAGTCAAGTCAAGACAGGCATTAAAGCTCCCAACTGTGTCCTGAAGGCATCAAGATGTCTCAATTTAGATATTGTTTTAGCTGACATTAATATTCAGCAAAAAGTATAACTTAACCTGAATGTAATACTGAACCCTTTCATGTGAAAGCATGAGAGGAATAGTTCAGCTACTGGGAGATTATTAGGTCACAATTATTCACTGCCTTGTCTGGAGTGAAGAGAAGATCGATTCCGCTCTCATGTAGTAAATAAGAAGCTCCAGCTGGCAGCAGGTTAGCTTAGCATAGCATAAAGACTGGAAACAGGGGGAAGCCGCAAACGTGGCTCTGTACAAAGGCACACGTTCAAAGGCATCATACAAAACCTAAAGAATAAAAACAACAAGTTGCAGTTCTAAAGGAACTACTTCTTTTAAAGTACTCTTTGAAGACTTTTAAGGAGTAAAGAGTGTGAGACTTAATGTGACTGAAAGCAGAAATATTGTTTGTTTCTGACCTACAATGACGCCATTCTCTACATCGTGTACTTCATTATCACAACAGGTAGTCTCGGACTGACAGATGGACAGACAAATGCACGCACAGCAAGGCGACTTCTCTCTAACAGCCTTACAATGCGACCTACTGTTTACAAGCAAGCTTTTAAATTACAACGAGGTGAAATAACGGAGGTGGAAAAAGAAGACGGAAGGCGAAGGGCATAGATGAGAGACAGAATCAGGAGTTAGGAGGTGCACATTCCTGGGCTTTGTTTGGCCTCAGCCGGGGTCCGACACAGTTCGTCTTGAGCCAAAATCTCCTCAGTATCTAGGTCAGAGAGGTGCCCCCCCCCTCTCCGGCATTTCCCCTGCTCTCCCCATGTGTTGTCTCTCCAGCCCTAGACTTTCCAGCGCTCCTCAGCTCCATGAGATGTGGGTTCATGCCAGGAGCGATGAGAGGACAGGGAGGGCTCGAACCGAACAGCTCGTCTCCGTCTGCACTTTCTTGCTTCTCTTTCCCTCTAACCAGGCCTTACGAGAAGAGAAGTGGAGCACAGTCAAAAGGAGAATGAAGACTACTCTTGCTCTTACACTGCACGCTGGCTCTGAAACCGTTTGAGTGTATTCGAGCTTGTGGCTAAATCCATCGCACGGGGGAGAAACATAACAGGACTGCCATCGGCTCCGCTTTGGAATCACTACAGAAAGTTATAGCATGTGCCCTCAATAATTAAAGTGCCTCCATTCTCAAATCTCTAGCATTTCGTACTTTTGAATCTATTCAACTATATCTTTGCACATGCATATCAAATCAGGTTCAGTCTCATTTCTTTCTCTACTTGACAGCCTCTTGAGAGCAGGCATACAAAAGCACTTTTTCAACCTACATCTACATTGGTTCCTTTGAGCTGAGAATCATGCTTAGTATTTCATGGATTTATGTATCAATGAGCTGATGCTGGAACTGGCTGTGTTCTTGGAATAATGAGGCCAATGTAAGACAAATTAGAGGGTGTAATAAAGATATGAGCTCTTTGTATGAGCTCTACGGGTGGTCTCAAACACTCCTAGTGGGCCCAGGTCTGAGATTAAACCTGCAGAAACAAAAGGGACTTTTGGTAACGACCAGTTTACACAGATTGGCGTGCTATTCTTCGCCCTGTTTCTTATTCAGTGTCAAAGGAATGCACCAACGGACAGGATGATGTCACCCCAGTCTGCAGCCTCTTATTTTACACCCAGAGGCCCCATTGTTCCAAGAGCTGAAATTTACAGCTACACCCTGAAAGAAACAACGAGACGAAACGAAACGAAGAAAGATGCACAGAAAGAGACAGAAAGAAAGGAGAGAGAGACAGAAAACACAGAAAATGTGAGAGAAAGAGAGACTCTAAAGAAAGGCAGGAAAGAAGCCGTGTTCTGGGCAGAGCCACATCTGCTAGCAGTTAAAATGTCAGCGGAGAACATAAAATGCTATGAAGTCAGCACCACCCCCCCCCCCCCCAACCTCCCCTCCCCTGTGAACTCTGTTGTCACACTGCTGGGACAAAAATGTTCCCTTTCTCCACCACCTGACACGGAACAATCGCATGTAGAACCACCTCACCTTTATCCATCAGAACCTCTCAACAGCAACCTTTCTCTCAGGTCATCTCTTTCTGCACAAAGCACCGATTGTGTTTGTTTGTTAATTCTCTTCCGTGTCACTCTTATTCTTGGTGCATACCTCATTTTCCTTTCACTCTCTTTTTTCCCTCCGTCCACTTGGTCACCTTCCCCTCCCCTCTCACCCACCCCTGCTCTGTTCTGGGCATTTTTTTTTTCCGCTACCAGGAAAGGAGAGAGGAAGGGAGGGAGACAGGGAGGGTCCATGCGAGGCTTAGGGAAAGGGAATGAGTAGATTCCCTGCCCTCTTTGAGGCCAGTATTGGGGCCAAAGGCTGGAAAATGTTTGCAGAACGAAAAAGGCCAATTTACAGACTGCAGGATGTAAGTCAGTGTGTGCGGCCATTTAAAATCTTCTGAGATCTAAAGCTTAAACATGCAACTTAATCTGAGACACAGACCAGGTCTCATAAACTCCCACTATTCATATCATATTTGTACCCATAATTCATAGAAAACTTGGTGCCTGGTTCCACTTTGACAAATAAACACATGATAGAAAAATCAGAAAAAAGAGCTGAATCAAAGCTAAAACGATGAGTGAAACTGATATACCCAATTATTAAAATTGCAAACAGTATATCAGATGTAATCTAGTTGTTTTGTTGTCTGTTGTAAATGTCGGGTTGTGTAATAGAACACTCTGTTCCAGCACACATCTCAACGCGTCACAAGAACATTTCATTTGTTACGTCGTAAACCACTTCAAACCACAGTTAAAAACTGTGTAAGTGACACACTTCTAAGCTGTAGCAGTTGTGGTTAATGGTAGAAAAACTGAGCTGTGACATTTGGAAAGAACAATGCCAGCCAGTTAATCACTCATCCCACAGTGACCCCGTTTTCACCAAGCAAACTGCATTTTAAATGCAGGGCCTGATCTCAAGGTGCGCCGTCTACACGGGCCGCTGGATACAGAACCATCTCTGGTGAAAGCAAATGTGGACTATGAGCTCTTTTTTTTTTTTATCGTATTAGAAAACAGTTTTCAACTGAAGAAAAACGGTGAGTCAATTATTCAACACGTCACACACTGATGTTAATTTATTGCGTTGGACCGCGAGCAACAAAGAGGAAAACAATTGGAATCCGTCACCCTTTATAAGCTGCATTCAGAGTTACTGAACTGATTCAAGCCTGGCCACCTACATGTATGTTTAACTATTAGTACAAAGATGGTATATGTTACATATTCATCATGTCTCACTCACAAACCCCTTGAGTGGACTTTTGTGCTGCTCTTTGTCATTTGAGTGTGCGTTAATTCATGTGTGTAGTGCCTCTGAGTGCAGAGTGCCGGTAATGATAAGACACCAGTACTGCTGGTAAGCTAAATGAGGACTCCTTTTAAGCCAAGCCAAGAGTGAAGAGAACACACTGCAGGGACATGAGACACAGTACACCCCCCCCCCCTCTTTTTGTCTCACGACACAAGTCTTACCTCACCCCCCAATCTCCCCTGTTATAATTGCATGACTGTGGCTCCATCTCCTTTCTGCTTTACATCGCTCTGTCTCAGCGCCCTCAACATTCCCTGCGTAGGATCCATGACTGGATGTTGGGCTACAGTAATTAGAGCAGGCTGATACAGACAGAGGACACAGCGTCCCCTCATGCTCATGTTCCCTCCACCTGGGCAGATATTTTTAGCCCACCTTGAATGAGGGAGAACAGGCATCAACATGGCAACATGGCGAGGTGCAAGAGAGGCTGTGGCTCAATCAGAGTCAGCTACAGATCCAGGGCCTCCACGAGAGAACCAGCTTCTTCTTCTTCTTCTTCTTCTTCTTCTCTTCAACTTGTCATCATAATCCTCTCAACTCTCGGACCATGTGAGAGAGAAGAGCTTGTCTGGCTGCCTTGTTGGGCTGACTTCCTCTTGACGTGTATGTTTTTCAGCAGCTAGCGCCGCTGCAGATAACTAAATGAACCACTGTGTCATTCCACCCTGCCACGGCGGATGACGGAGGATAAAACAACAACACTGCATGCCATAAAAACAGAAATATAAACAACTCTCTCTGTTTTTTATGCAAGTGTGTGCTCACATGTCCCCCAAGGCTGGAAACTCTTAAGACTTTTACTGCGCCTGCATCTCGACCTCATTTGCATATCAACCTCCCAGTGTGTTTGAGTAAAGCATCAACATTTTACTCACAAGATGCATATCTCGATCCCTGCCTGCACACACACGCACGCACACACGCACACACACACACACACACACACACACACACACAGTTTTACACAGAGCCCCGACCCCGAATCCAACCGCACTACATCTCTAAGCTGCTTGTCATCAAATGCTGCAATTTCTCACCTCAGGAAGCACACGGGCATTCTCCTTCGTAATGAATCAGGGGTTAGTGTCCAGGTTTAATACCCGACAGTCACGGCAGAAAATAGACACATCAGTTCCCACACAAAGAATCCCGCTTTCATCAGTCTTTCCTGCTCTTTAATGGAGTAAACCTAACACACATCCCCTCATCTATACATAACCTTAATGCACACCCTGCCGGCTCATCAGATACAGCTTTGCTCCGACTTGTTGACCTCCTTTAGACGGCACACTGGAATGCCAGATCAGGCCCTTCCCACGGCCAGTCAAAGGGCCACATATTATCAGGGTAATTACCTTTGGAGAATAGATGCCTTTCTAATGCCTCCCCATTAACTTCGTGGGTACACTCAACAGACTCCGGCTGTGTGCTCCGTCTTCCCCGTGACATACCTCACATATCACGTCTGCGAATCCAATAAAGGCGCACACAATGGCACATTTTCCAGCCAGAGAGCAAGGGTAGGGTAAGCAGTGGAAGGTCAGCGGAGGGGGAGGGGGGGTGGCCGGCACGTCAGGCTATGAGTGATGTCATGGTGCTGTCATGACACTAATGGGCATCTGCGTGAAGCTGTAAGGATAGGGCTAGGCAGCGGACAATTGGTTTGTCATGTGTTTCGCATTTGGCGAAGCTGCTTGAAAGAAAATCCATCCTCTAATTAGGCTACAGCTTTTCCCCTTTTGTTTGTTTCCTCAGCATGCAACTGTTGTGCAGGTCAACAGAGGAGTCAACACAAAGCCAGGTGTTCAACAGCTGTGTTCCCTGAGGTTAAGCCCATCAGCCACCACCTGGCGCGAGTGTGTGTGTGTGTGTGTTTCTATTTCTTCACAGAATTGGCATTTTGGGGGATACGCTCATTGACTCTCTCACTGAGAGTTAAAGATCGAAGGCGTTCATCCCTCAGGCCAGCTAATCTAACAGCACATTATCTCTGTTTTTACTCAGAGGTATATAGGAACTACTTGGTGCTGCAGTGTGAGACCCATAAGGTGAGTATTCTCACAACTCTTGAGCACAATCACAACCCCAGAGTGTACACAGACCAGCACACACGCTCCCTCACTGGCCACCCAAACACGGTGTCTGTGTGCCATTAGAGCAGCTGGCGGTCGGCGGAGCGTTTAGCACCCAAGCGTCCTACAATATTGATGGTGACAAACACTAGCCCTCCCTTCTTTTCTTTTCACAGCTGTCTGTCACTCGTCAGTCCTCTTATGGCAGCTTCTGCTGTGTGAACTGAAAAACTCCACACACAGGAAAAAAAAAGAAATCAGACTATAGGAGGAGTGTTTTTTTTTTTGAGTGTGTGGTCCAACAGAATGCAAAATGTGAGTGTTTGTTTCAGGTAACAGTCAGAAAATACTCAAACTGCCATACATGCATCGTTTTTAGGATTAAGAATGGTGTCCCTATTGAAAGAAACTGTCCCATTGGCAATTTAGTTTAACCGCGGGCCTGTTTTTTCTCCACAATGGAGCTCATCATTGCGCATGAGTGGCTCCAATAACGGCATAATTGGTTCTCCTTAATAAGATAAATACTCTAACAAGCCAGGCGCAGCACAGTCAGCTGCAAATGCCAGGTTTCCCCCACAGTGACGTGTTTTGTCGGATAATGGACTGACTCAAACCCTTTTCCAGATGTGCTCTAGCTGGTCTAGCTTTGTGAACAAAGCTGATGTGTTAATGTTACTCCAGAGGGACAGTTTGGTGCGGAAAAGCGTTTAATACAGATGCAAGGCATCGTGTGGTACCCATTTGAACCCTATGAATAAATTGCCATAGTAAAAGATAAAGCCGATTTAGCGAAACTTACCTCCGCGTTAGAGAAAGCCACGGCCAGCAGAAGGAGCGCAGCGACACTTCGCAACATCTGGACACGAGAAAGGAAAAAGTAAGAGTTTAACATTTCCATCCGTTTTTTTCACACATCAGCGGGAAACTTGAGGAGAATGCTACTTTTCACGCACTACGTTACCATTATTTTGTAAAAGCAGCTCGGCTCGGATATGTGCTCGGAGGAGGAGAGGTGCTGGTCTGGGTGTTTTGTCGGGGCGGAGGCGAGCAAGAGGTCCGTACAAGAAATTTGAGGAGCGCTGAGGAATTCGTGCCAGTCCGTCAGTCTCTCCTCCTCCTCGCTCACCGCCGCGGCCAATGAAAACGTCTGGAGGCTTCCGGCGACGTTTATACAAGAGCAGAGGAAGGGGGGGGGGGGGGGGGGGGAGGAACCAAGGAAAGTGTGTGTGTGTGTGTCTGAAACCATCTCTCCCAAAAAAATACCTATGTGGTGAGTGCGCGTGACATCATTACTTCGGAAGAGGGACCAAGTGTATACTTAACGTCAGGGCAAACAGGAGGTCTGCACACCAAATAAATACTTTATTTTTTCCTTTTTCTCTTTTTTTTTTAAGGCAACGTTTCGATCAGTAAGATCTTCCTCGGGCCTCATTTGTGTTTTCTCTTTCTCATCCACCCTGATGAAGATCATTTCAGACAGTATCCCATTCCTCCAGTAGTCAATTAGTTTGTATTATAAGTCCTTAAGAATAAATCAATCATCAAATTATCATGCAGGTTTCTTTTTTTTAAAGTTTGTTCAAACACCATGGTCTGGTTGGTTTCACCATTTAGTTAAAGCTGTGTTAGTTTATTTTTGGTCACTAGGGGGCAGAATAACTCCAAACCATGCTGACAGATGCACGCTCTTAAAACACTGTTATGGGTAAAGTAAAAATATGAATATTTACACAACCAGCAGACTTCGTGCAAGATTAGATTTCCATTAGATTTGGGCATAATACACTCATTTGTATTCACTGAATATCGCTATTTGCTGCTGCTTGAAATGAAACAATGAAAGAACACAAAACAAAGGCCAAGTTCACATATTTGAAATGCGTCATCTCCTTTTGCAGTACTATATATAACAAACATATGTAAATTGAAATATTAGGTTCGTAAATATAATTGTCTCCTGAAAATGTCAATGTTTGAAAATGACTGAAATTCCCAGACCTATTATTCAGCCAGATGAAATAGTATTTATGTATCCAAAGAATTATAAATTACTAAGTCAAATAAATGATACACCTTGCTGTCTCTTTTTTTTCCCAAGATACAATATAGTTTTATCAGCAAATTGATGTTATGTACGTATTGAGATCCCAATTCTGACTTTTTAAAACTAATTAAGACGTATCCCTGCTGTGACACTGCTGTCTTAAACAGATGCAATCAGATGCGATAATAAAGTGATAATTAATAAAGTGATAATAAAGTGATAATTAATGGGTTTTTCTTTGTTTTTCTTTTCCGATGTTACTTGCCCAAAAGGAAATATAATTATTTTTAAAGGTCAGGATCAGGTTTGTGTTTTTAGTTCTCATTTGAAGGCCCTTCAGTTGTGTTTACTTGTGTTTCTTATTATTGTTGTGTGATATCATGTTTTTATAAGCTCTTACGTGGTTGATCGACAACGCAATGTCTTTCAATCAGATCCTACATCTTAATAAATCCTGTGTAGAAACCCTCCTTTTCCCCCATGAACTGAATATTGATGTCCATATAGGTTGTTATGATTTAACTATTTCAGGATTACAAACCACCATGTGTGTGCATGCTCCAGCGAGGAGTCATTTAAGAGTGATGAAGAAGAGCAGTCTGAGGTATTGAACACTGCGGCACGCTGAATTCTGAATAGAAAGGAGAGGATGAATGAATCTGATCCCACTGCAAGCCATCAATTATATATAACTTCATCCCCTCTGAGGAAGTCCACCTGTTTAAATAGATGCTGTGATTATTTTACACCCGGGGGCTTTTTGTATCAGTGTGTGTATTAAAGTGAGTGTGTGTGTGTTTTTCATTCTACCTGCACTGATAGTGAATAACAAGCAGTGAAAAACAGCATGAATGTAGTTTTCTGTTGTTAGCAATGGCCCCAAAACAAAAACTTCCACTTTGAAACAATGACCAACTGAATTTAGCAAGTTGATGAGATGAGTAAACGGCTGGGACTTCCCAGATCCAAAATGTAAATACTTATAGGGGGGGGGGGGTTCACAGAGTTTCCCCAACATGGAGAGCAGCCTATTCAAAATACTCTGGTCCACAAACTACCATTTGAACGTTCATACGATCCTGAATATAACTTAACCCTTTCAAATGTCAATGCTATTCTTTTTGAAAGTGAAGCCAATGCGGAAGTGCCTTAAAGTTACATTCTTTGGCCACCAGGGGGTGACTCCTCTGATCGCAAAAAGAAGCCTGGTTGTATCCCGGTCTATGCCGTTACGACCTGGCCTATAGGAGAAAACCTGGCACAACATGAAAAGGGAGAATCCCCTCTTCACAGCTCACAAGAACCCCCAGGAATATGCAGCCCTTTAAAAAGTGTATTATTATAACTTGCAGCTTCAGGGTGGACTAACAGCAAAACAATAAACAAAAGAACCAAAGGCAAACTAACCTTTCAAACAATGAAATAAAAGTCACAATGCTAACCTAACTCCTAACAGAAAAACAGGAGAAAAGTGGGTTTATCAAAATGCTGCCAACCCCTACCAAAACTGGACTGTTTATGTTAATTAACAGAATAGGAACATTTCACAGAGAACATGCTGGCTGTCATTGTGGCTGAAAGTGGAGCGATGAGAGTCAGCAGGGGCCGAGGGGAAGCCGGCCTGTTGAACCTCAAGCTGGAACCAGTCAGCTTCCTGGAACAACCTGCACACCCACACAACAGCAATCATCCATTCAGCCCATCAGCCAAGCTCACCTGCAGCACATCACAGAGAGAGAGAGAGAGAGAGAGAGAGAGAGAGAGAGAGAGAGAGAGAGAGAGAGAGAGAGAGAGAGAGAGAGAGAGAGAGAGAGAGAGAGAGAGAGAGAGATCCACAACACAACATGAGAACATTATACACAAGAAGTGGGTCACAACAATGAGAAAACGACCCTACTTCTCACTCGATTCAGTAAACATTGTTACCGGAGTTTATGGTGTTAATTGCTAGTTTCAAGTCTTTTTTAATACAGCATGATGTTCATTTAGTAAATTATCATTTAGAGTAAAATGTACGATCTAGGGAATGCTTTTGAGCTTGTAAGGTTGCTACCTCTGGCGATAAATATTCAGTTCTCCGTGTTTTTGCTTTACAACTTTGACACTTTCACAGTGTGTTTGCAGTTCATTAAAGTTAATTACAACCTTCTTGGTTACCGAATAATGTCTTACTCAGTGTTCATTTGTACCTAACTCTATCACAAAATGGTGACAGCAGTAATCAAGATGGTGTTGGCCTAAATGTAAAGCTAAGATCTAAACAGTGTCGTCCACAAACAAAGGGTAAGGTCATGGTGATGAAGAGCTATATAGCCTTGTAGGTCATTCTCAGCTAAAAGAAAATAGGAGAATGTTAAAATAATTTTCCCTCTCAACACAAGATTTTCTAGGACAATTGATTTGTTCTTTCATTTTTCATGTGTTTTCAATGATTGTAGAATTGGTCAACTGTTTTCCAGGATGCTTGGAAACCCTGACGTTGCATTGTAATGTAAGAGCCATGTTTTAACAAGGAAGATGAATGCGTGGACGATACTTCTGCATCTATTTAGAATTGTTTTCAAACTGCCCATCACAAGTCCAACAATGTTACAGACGTACAATGCTAAGTCTCTTTTAACATATTTGCAAAGGTCGCTGTTCATTTCCCCCCCCTACCTTCACTCTTGCAAGAGGTTTGGTTTAGACACGAAAAGCCCATGGGCACAGATTGTCGTCATCGTTACATCTTACATCAAGATAAAAGTGAGTTGAAGCATGAGAAACTGGTTTCATTAACAGTTAACTTAAACCACAATTGTGCCTAAACTTAACCACATGCGCAACTCAGGATGCTAGCCCCGTGCTCTAAAGTCCTGCACTTTGTACGTGTCTATCAAAACGTATTTGTCAGAAGAAATAAACATAGCATCTGCAAAGCAGGGTTACGAAATAAGCACCACAATAAAAAAAATTAGATGTTGAATTGAGATGAGTTGAAAGCAACGATTGACGGAAATCAACAGTAGATGTATCTGTTCCTAACCCTCTGACACACGCGTTAATACATTTTTTTCCTGTTCATATCCACCTCCTACAAACAAATCAATAGAAAAAAACAGAGTATTTCTAACAGCAGCTTGATTAATATGTAATACAAAGCTGATAGACGGGCCATCCTGTCATCCGCTCTTTCAGTTTTTGCCATCGGTTGCACTCCTCTTTTTCTTTTCTTGTGCACATATGCACATAGACACACACTCAAGCACGGATATGTGTGAAATATTAAACACCGACTCAGAAAAGGACACACATTTAATGCAGATTTGCTTTCACCATGTCCTGCATGCAGCCAGGAGACGATGAATACTTAATCAGACAAACTGTTTAATAATCTCTTGCTGCAACGCCAGACAAACAATACATATTCCCTCTCCAAGCCATCTCTGGTACCACTGATTTAAATTCATGCGCTGTGCACGCACATATGGCAGAATCATACAGTATTCAGGATAGAGAACAGAGGTATTAGCTCTTCTGATGTCTCTCTGTGTTCTGCCCGGGGTTTTCCGAGAGGCATCTCAAATATTCTCAAACATCCATCAATGCCTGAAAGGGTCAAAGACCATCCACCATCACACACACACACACACACATGCAGCATACAGACACACACACATGCAGCATACACACACACACACACACACACACACACACACACACACACACACACACACACACACACACACACACACACACACAGCATACACACACACACAGACACACACACACACACACACACACACACACACACACACACACACATGCAGCATACACATTCAATTAGTTTCTTTCTTGCTCCTGGAGTTTCCTTTAATCACATTTTTTTTCTATTTATCTCTTTCTCAGAGGCCAGCAGAAGAAGTGTGATTCAGAGGCAGCCTTTGTGTGTGTGTGTGTGTGTGTGTGTGTGTGTGTGTGTGTGTGTGTCCCCTCAAGGGCTCCTAGTCTTGACGAGGAATGTATTCTTGAGGCTTCCTGTAGCACGAGCATTTGTGTGTGGGGGAGCCTTGCAGAATCTGATAAGATGGTCGCTCTGTAGTGCTCACAATATTGCTCTGCCCTCATGTTTTGCAAATATCGAAGAGAAGGAAGGAGGGATAACGAATGCAATCAAAACAGCTAATTATTGGTAATCATTGTTGTGTCAAGACAGATGATTTGGATCATTTTTTTAACATTAATGGAAACAAATGACGCTGAAGCAATGTTCTCTTTTCCTGCTTGTTGGGCCGGCCTCTTCTCACTCAGTCTCCTGTGAATATGGCTGAGGGCACCTGCTGACTGCCACTACTGAAGACCTCATTCATTAACCTGCATTTGGACACAAAACAATCTGTCAGCGCGTGTGTGCACACACGTTTTGCACATACAAACACATACCGCAGCAGCAAACGCATGTGTCCAAATTAGCATAAGTTACATCAGACGTGTAACATCCCTTCACACACACAAAGATATATGAGACACACATTCATAAGGCTGCTCTGCAAACATCAAATAGAAGCTTGTTTTTTTTCTTCTCCCGGCCCTCTACTGAGCTTGCACTGTAACAAGATTTAGTGTAATTTCATGTATCAATTCTCATTGTATTGTAAATTTCATTGTATTCATTTTAATAGAATTCAAAAGAAATACTCACCAGTTCTTACTGGTATTTAAGTGAAGGTACAATGGAACAATCAGGCATTTTAGATGAAAGGAGAAATAAATTAGACACCGTGTGATAATGTTTGTACCTTGTAGGTACACACAAACACACAAACACACACACACACACACACACACACTTTCTTTGCATGCTGTCCTACCGCTTTGTTGATGTGAGGAGGAGTAGGAAGTCGGAAAGAGAAAATTACAGCAGCCTCTGCTGTTGCATACAACTAAATAACTTCCTCACCATTCACTGCTTCAAAGCCTCCTCAGCTTTTGACTCTTTATTCACCACAGTTTCCCTGTCCCCCAGAGCACCTACCCGGCTCATGTTCTACAGAAATTCTGCACAAAGAATCTACAACCACGGCTAAAATGAATGCTGGTCATCATCTTCTGCTTATGCCTTATCCTTGGGTACCATCCATTTGCTGGTTCCAGCACCTGGTGCATTGCCAAAATATATAAAAATATATGTATATACATGTATATATACAGTATATATATACATAACTTTTCTCCCTTCTTGTAGTCTAGGTGTAGAGGCTTTGTTGTTGTTTGTGATGCTCAGTATTTAGATTTAATGCACTGACCTGTAAATACATTCTGAAGTAATTGATTGTCATCAAAATAATACAAAAACGTTCTGAATCTGATAAAGTGCATCCATCCATCCATTATCTTTGACTGCTTATCCTTTTCAGGGTTTCAGTGGAGCCGGACCCAGCTGAGATGGGGTGAAGGCAGGCTACACCCGGGACAAACTCAAGCAGCCAACATCCATTTTATAATTCACACCCGTGCTTATCCTACTGTGGCCTGTCAAAATGTCTTCTGTGATCATCTCTGTGTGAAGGTCTATTCATGCTTAACACCTGAGGTTTTCACACCATTATACAGTTGTACAATATTTGTTGTTTTATATCACATTGAGCACCATAAGAGTCTCATTATCAAGACCTGGTTATGGTTACTAGCATCAGTCACTTGTGAAGTTGCACTCAACAGTTTACGGTCACTATGTGGCTAAAATGTGTTTAGCACTTCGCAGAAGTGGTTTTCCTGTAGTTGAGCACTGTACGTGTGCTTCTTATATTCTGTTCATGACATGACTGAGGAAAAGGAAATAAGAAAAGGGATTACTAATGATATATTTATTAAAGTTTATTTTCAGGAAGGAGTGAGTTTCAATTCTCAATGTTCCAATTGTATGATTCTCGTGTGAATTAATGTTTCTTTGCTCCTCAAACTTACAACACGTAGCTAAGTTCTGAGCAGGCAAACCATCTACCTAATCAGGAAATAAGCACTTCCTTTTCTCTGTGCCTCTTCCTCAAATACGTTTCAGAGGTGATGCTGAACTTTCAGTCAGTCTTTGTCAGTCTGATGGTCATCATGTTCAACCGAGACCAAGCAGCTCTTCTCTCCATTCAACTATTAGTTATGTGCCAAGTCTTTGCAGGTACAGTGGACATTTGTGTTTGTTATGCATGCTAATTCTGTAAATGTAATTATAGATTATATTTGTATTGATTGGTTGTTTCCTCCAATGTTAGAGATTGATCCAGTTGAGCACAGGGATAAGCTGGTGTCCAGGGGAGACTCCGTCATCCTCACCTGCAACATATCCAAGACAGATGTAACGCAAATCAGATGGACCAGAGGCGAATCTGTTTTTGTGTTTTCAATCTTAATTAATAATACTTTTTCAAATTTCACCTCTCAGAAAATAACAATAGACAAAAACTTACCTTCAAAGATGAATATTTCTAACGTTCAGCATGACGATGCAGGAACCTACAGATGTTATTTAAATGGCATAGAACGTACAAGGGCTATTGAGTGGAATTTAAAGGTGACTGTGGAACCTGAAGGTAGGTGGAGCACAAAACACGGCTATTCATCTCTACACCAGACACAGTGCATTTCAAAGCTGATACCGTACTTAAATTAATTCACATCTGATTTTGTGCAGAAATCAGCCCACTGTGGTATTCTCTATACATCACAGCTGCAATTGGATGTCTTCTATGTGTAATCACTACAGCTGTCTGTCTCTATAGGTGAGTAATACCTTCTTAGCTTTCAGATTTGTGAGTAAGAACAAATTAATTTAATTCGTCTCTGCTCTGGTGCAGAGCAGTCGTCTGTACTGGGAACTATGGTCCATTTCAATTCCTGACTCACACTTATTGGTATCTTGCCATGCACTTAAACCTGGTTTACTGTGGAAAGGTATTATAATATCTGCCCCATCCAAATGAAAGCTAAAGTAAATGCAAATTCCTTTGTGACGCTCATAGCATTGACCTTGGATACAGCAGTTAACAATGCAATCTCACCCAGTATATCTGATGTGCTCTGCTTTAGCCCTCATCCAACACATTTAACATACAAGCACTACCGACGAGGACCCCGAGAATAACCTACTGTAAGAAACAGCCATCATAACAAAGGGTTTATTTCTTTCTTTCTCAAAAAACATTATTAGTTATACAATTAATGCCATCCGAAGAAAAAAAAACAAAATGTTACGTTACAGTTGATTTGCATATTGTAAAGAGAGTGCACATAACGAAATGAGTGTCTCCTTCAAAATGGCAGACAGAGCATCCGTACCCCACTGTCAGTGTGCGGTACGTGAAATTAGGACCCGTTGCAAACGTGCCCTCTGCAAACTGCATAAATGGTTCCATTGAAACTGGCAGCATTTTGCTCCTTTTGACTGGGGTTGCCCAGGACTCCAATACATTCGTATTTTCACAGAAACAGAGAATAATGACATGAAGTTATTAGGAACAAATTGATTGACAAAGTAGTGAAAAAACATATAAATTATATGATAAAGCACCCGTGAGATGTGACAAGTGTACCTCTGGGGTCAGCAGGGACTCAGTTGGATGGATTAAGGTTAATCATGGTCGAGTTTGATCGAGGTATATTTGTGCACAGTGGACGATGCAAAGATATAGGAGGAAGTGCACAAAGTGATGCACATGAAAATGTCGTCGTAGCTGCCATTTGCTACGCTGAGCTCATGTCGTTTGCACTTCTCTTTTTTATTTGCATGTCGACCCAAGTATCTTTACGTTCAATATACTTAAATAAGAATTTTTTGCCCAAAAATATTAATAAGAGAAGAAAAAGGATTGATTATTGATATAAGTACAAGTAATACCTATACCATTAGGGAATATACGCATGTTTTGACCTTTTTTATTTAATTTAACAAAATATATCAAACTACTCAATTCATAGTCTTTATGATCAAATAAAACATTTTCCCTCATGAAATATATTCTGAAGTTAGAAATGTTTCCTGGAATAAATAAGGAAATATCTAATCAAAGAAGAAGTAAAAAGAAAAGAAGTACTACTTCTGATTCCCTGACACTTTGGTGGATGCTCAACACCACAATGTTGAAATAATCCATTGCAGTCGTAGTATCCATTACAAAAGTAAAGTAAAAGTACAGATGTATTATCAGCAAAAAGCAACAGTACTCATTTTTGAAAATGACCCCCTGTGAGTGATATCTTTTACATTATGACATTATTAGATTGCACAAAGCACAAAGAGGCTAACGTAAAAGGTGTTACTCATGACCTAAAATCCTGACTGTGGCTGCTACAGAGCTTAAACCACACCGTAGTCACATGCTTTGATTCATATAGCTATAGCGTAGCTGCATGCACAG
This sequence comes from Anarhichas minor, assembly GCF_050575085.1. NCBI lineage: Eukaryota > Metazoa > Chordata > Actinopteri > Perciformes > Anarhichadidae > Anarhichas > Anarhichas minor. The sequence continues at coordinate 4,854,796 of NW_027466450.1, forward strand.
AGAAAGTATACGCTTTGATGTCACTAGTAAAAAGTCATGCAAACAGAATAACTGCAAAGACTCGACAGTTGATGCAATGGGTTTCAACAAACTATTGCTTCACTAAAAGTTTGGCCAATATCCATCCATTCAATGTCTTTAACCGCGTATCCTGTTCAAGGAGGCGAGATGGGATGTTCATGCTTTTATTGACATTTTTCGCAAAACTTAAAGTTTTCCCAGCCAAAGTATTATTGTCACAAGTAAGCATAACCAAATGTTAGTACATCTAACCCCATCATTGCAATCGCTACAGTATTAAATATTAAGAAGAAATGTAATTTACATTGAGTCACGGCACATAACAATACTTCTGTGGCTCTTTGTTGCGAGAACAAAGACTGACCGGAATGTCTTCACTAAAAAAGACAAATAATTAGCTTTAGCTTGAATTTTCATTATAGTCTTGTAATAGTGTGCAGTTCTACATCGGAGCACAGTACGACATAAAACACAGTGACACTAACAGTAGCCCCTTTGTGTTGTGTGCAATCTAATAATGTCATACTGTATATAATAATATACCACTCACAGGGGCTCATTTTTAAGAATGAGTACTGTTACGTTTGATGTATTGTTTTTAGTAAATTTTGCTGAAAGTACTTATGTACTTTTACAGAGTATTTTAAGATTGCAGTATTAGTACTTGTAAGTAAAGGATCTGACTACTCCTCCTGTAACTGCTTGTGAATAAATTATCATTACAAGACTGTGTTTAATTAACTTTTGAACTTTATCTTTTCAGAAAACTCAGGACCAGGACACAAAATCCAGTCCAGGACCAGTTGTATCTCCACTCAGTAGAAGAGGTCCGAAGAACTTTGTCATCTTCTTTCCGTTTCTTTCTCTGTTGCAGCATTGAACTTTAATTTTCACTTTCTATCTCTATAGACGTCCCTCCCTCCACCGCAGGATGGCACAGGCAGTGGGACAAACAACAAGCGCGGGAGTCAGTACGCAGAGAGGCTCAATTCAATCTATGGCCTCTGAGCTGACAAGACATTTGAATGAAAGTTAAACAAGAGACATGGACAAACCCGGTGCTTCAAGGGAAGGCAATCACAGGGAGGACAACTGGGCCACTGATGCCTTTGTACATTATTACATTACATTAAAACCAGTGCCGTCACTTTAAGGACTTTGTTTTCACTTGTGTATTCAGGGTTCTCTTTGCGTTTTCTTGTGTTTATTATGGTTTTATCATTTGTATGATGTGTTGAATGTTTCCGTGTTTGTCGTGCACCATGAGCTCACCAAGGAAAGCTCCTTACAATGTGTAGGTGACTATCGGTAACTTACAATGAGTCACCGAGAGGAGTAGGGGAGACTAACCTGCAGACGCGCTGGCAGTCAATTATTCACAGATCCAGAAGCTGAGTTTTGTGGTTTTATTTGTAAACAACAAACAAACTTTTGTGCTGGATAACACACATTCATAAACGTTCAAAATACTTGGTGTACAGAGGTGATCAACAGCGTCAAACAATGATAATAGTGATAATAGTAGTGTAAATAGCGGTCATCAAAAAATAAGACTCCCTCACCCCCTCTACTTCCATTCATCCAACTAAACTACAGAACAGCATATATATCTCCTTTGCTATCCCCAACACCACGTGACTCAATTACCGGATGTGACAAAAAAGGGTTTACAAAATGACACAGGCCATACTTGGCTCCTACACAATGTTTGTTTATTGGCAATAATGTGAACTCAACAGGCTTCGACTGGGGGTCTGTGCCCTCTAGTGTTCTATGGGAGAATTACACAGGACAGAAACAGATGTGTTTCTTGTAAAAGTGTTTTGTGATCAAAACAATGAGGTATTCCCAAAATAGAAGCTGTTGACTCCGTTTGGGAAATGCATATGTAATGGTTATTCTGCTTCTTATAAGCATCAAAAAGTATTCAACATGCACTGAAAGTACACTCTCACGCTATGGTGCTGAAAGGCCCAGAGTTATACAGAGGTGGGTGTTCCTGCTCTTGAACATGTGGATTTTGTGCATTTTAATGCCAACAAATGAAAACATTGTACGGTTTATTTTCAAGAAGGAGCTTAAATTCTCAGGATTCTAATTTGAATTATATTATTGTATATTTGACTCTCACAGGACTTCAGTTCCTCTAAAGATACACAGAAAGAGTAACTAACCACTTCCTTTAATCTGTGCCGGATATGAGAAAAGGGATTACTAATGATATATTTATTAGAGTTTATTTTCAGGAAGGAGTGAGTTTCAATTCTCAATGTTCCAATTGTATGATTCTCGTGTGAATTAATGTTTCTTTGCTCCTCAAACTTACAACACGTAGCTAAGTTCTGAGCAGACAAACCATCTAACTAACCAGGAAATAAGCACTTCCTTTCCTCTGTGCCTCCTCCTCAAATACATTTCAGACGTGATGCTGAACTTTCAGTCAGTCTTTGTCCGTCTGATGGTCATCATGTTCAACCTAAACCAAGCAGCTCTTCTCTCCATTCAACTATTAGTTATGTGCCAAGTCTTTGCAGGTACAGTGGATATTTGTGATTATTATGCATGCTAATTCTGTAAATGTAATTATAGATTATATTTGTATTGATTGGTTGTTTCCTCCAATGTTAGAGATTGATCCAGTTGAGCACAGGGATAAGCTGGTGTCCAGGGGAGACTCCGTCATCTTCACCTGCAACATATCCAAGACAGATGTATCGCAAATCAGATGGACCAGAGGCGAATCTGTTTTTGTGTTTTCAATCTCAACAAATCAGACTTTTTCAAATTTCACTTCTCACAAAATGACAATAGACAAAAACTTACCTTCAAAGATGAATATTTCTAACGTTCAGCATGACGATGCAGGAACCTACAGATGTTTTTCATATGACATAGAACGTGAAAGGGCTATTGAGTGGAATTTAAAGGTGACTGTGGAACCTGAAGGTAGGTGGAGCACAAAACACGGCTATTCATCTCTACACCAGACGCAGTGCATTTCAAAGCTGATACTGTACTTAAATTAATTCACATCTGATTTTGTGCAGAAATCAGTCCACTGTGGTATTCTCTATACATCACAGCTGCAATTGGATTTCTTCTATGTGGAATCACTACAGCTGTCTGTCTCTACGGGTGAGTAATCATTTAGTGCTGTGTGTGGAAGTTGTAGTCATTGTCGTAGTAATTAGTAATTATCATTACAAAAGTTACATATTCTATGTGCTTTATTCATAGACTGTATATAGCTATATTTTAAAGCAGTGTAAAAAAATAAATGTGCCTTTTCTTAATCTTTGCAGACAATGGCTTCCTCCTCCCTCCCCCATCTGTGGTCATCGTTGTGATCGTGTGGCAGTTACATCGTTAGACATTTCTGTATCTTCTACATTCACTGAATTTGTTTCACACTCTGATATTGTCTATTATCTTCTTTCTAGTATAAAAAAAAAAGTTGCCGTTGAATCATGGGGAATTTAAATGAAGTCGATGGATTATTGCAGAAACCCTTTTGACAGCCGCCATTTTGACTTGTCAAAGCAGGAAAAGAAAAGATTTAACAAACATTAAGGATAGCTCTATTCCCTCAAGTGGCCCAGTAGGCCTTGGTAGTGAGTGAATATACACAATACACCAGAACCCTGGAGCTGGCTAACCTAAATGGAACGTAGCCATCAATCATGCTTCCACCTGTGCTTCTCCTGCTTTAACAAGTCAAAATGGCTGCTGTGAAAAGGGTCTATTCTTGTCACCATAAGTTGTTTTCATGTTGCTGGAGCTGCAGGTACATCGAGCGTTAAACAATCGGGGTGACCCTGGTTTGAATCAGGAGCATTGAGAGAATGTTGAATACGGTTCCTTATTTAGCAAATGAAAGAGTGGTCTTCCTCTTTGCGTTCATCTTAGCACATGAGTCTGCACACAAACCTAGCAACCTTCACTGTCTCAATGGTTGTTTGGATGTAATCTCTTGTGTAAAATCTGTGGTTAAAATATTGATAAAATATTATAAAGTATGAATAAAATATAAAAAATAAATATTATAAAATATGGATAAAATATTACTGTTGGTAGATTGGCCTTCTGATTGAAAACGAACAGAAAGCGTAAGAGGGCAGATAGCTCTGGCTTTTTAGCAACTAATGCTGCAGAAGACGAAGAGAAGGAAACATAAAGAGAAGAGCAAAGTAAGAGGCAGAGGCAGAAGAGCCTGGAAGGAGAGACAGAGGGCGACAAACTCACCGAGGAAAAGAGTTCAGGAAATTAGAGTAAGAGAATGATGAGATGGAGTAGAACTGAATGTGAGGGATGAAGAAGAGAGGGAGAAAATGAAAGACATCAGAGAGACGAACAGAAACAGAATGTGATGGAAAGAGGTGGGGAGTAAAATAACAAATGTGTAGCTGTTGTAGTTATCGCTAACATGCACTGGTAGAATGTGTCTTCATTTTTATTTTTCCCCCTTAATGCTACTCTATACTTTTATTCCACTGAATTCGAAAGAGAAATGTACCTTTTACTGCGCTTTGTTTATTTGACAGTTTTACTTACATTTCAGATTAAGATTTCACAGAGAAAACATGGATACGTTTATAAAATACAATGCAATGTTAAAAATGTAACCAGTGGGTCCTAACATCTCAGGTGTGTGACCCCTCAAAAGACCATTGTCTAGTTGGGCCACTTAAAATGTCCAAAAGATGACTTTGCACAGATTTGTGCAAATTGTGCAAACCCTAATAATAATCTCATGGACCCTAATATGGAGGAGGGGCCTATTTTAGGAACCACTGGACTAAACTATGAATTTAGACTAGTCCAAATAGACTTCACCTACAACAGCTACACCAGCATAATGTACATTGATGCATCAGAATTAATCAGAGCTGAAATAATAAGTGAATTAATCAATTATCACTAGAAATTGATAATCCATTAATTGTTTTCATCCAGTAAATCGTCTTTCAAGCAAAAATGTCAACATTTTGTTTTCAACTTTTCAGTTGTGAAGTTTGTCTGCCGCATTTTATTCTTGTTAGACTGTTGGTCGGACAAAACAAAACATTTAAATATTACAAAATTAGAACATTGTGATGGTTTCTTTTCAAATTTATAGATATATTTTATAGATTAAAATAAAAAAAGTGTTCAAGACAATAATTGTCAGATGAATCAACAATGAAAATAATCAGTTGTAGCCCTGTACTAATATTGTTACATGATACTCACTACTCAGTACTTAAAGTACTACATTGAGCTGATGTACTTTTATTGACAGGTTTTTATATGCGTGACATGGAGTATACTGTGGTATTGGTCGCTATACTTTTATGGATTAGATCCTTTACTTAGCTAAAAGTAGCAATCTTAGTATCAACTCTGTCTCATATAATGTGTCTGAAACGACTGGAAGCTGCACTGGGGTCTCATCACTGGTCTCAATTTTATTTCGGCATTAAAAAGCTGGACCAACATCCCAAACCAGGACCAGGACAGCAAGACCCTGAGTTATGTCCAGTATCATGTTCAGTTGGGAAAAGAGGTCAGAAGAACTTTTTCATTACTCAAACTATTACATCCTAATGTCTCAAAAAGCATTTCTTTGCAATCTCCCCCATTTCCCTCCCATCCGCTCTTTTGTTTCTTGGAGTAACAGTGAGTTTATTTCCACTTTCTCTCCCTACAGGTGGCTCCCCTCCAACCAAACAGCTGTGCAGAATACAGGACGAATCCCAAGCAAGTCGGTACTTCAAGAGGCTCAATGCAATATCTGGCCTGTTAAGCATGAAGTTCAGTGTAAAGCCAAATAGGAAACAAGAGATGTTGCAAAGAGAGACACATTTCATCCACACAAAACGTCAACTGTATGAAGAAATTACACCTGAATCTGTTCAGGGAACAAATTATTTTCATTACTATTTAAGGCATTTGGTGTCGATACAAAACCGACCCCGCTCTCCCCTACCTGCCTGTTTCTATGGTCAAGCTGTGTGCGCTGAGTCTCCACATGGTTAATGTTATTCTGGTAAACACCAGTAAACTGGCGTCAGGGAAGTTGCAGTTTGTGAATAAACCATGAGCACTATCTGAGTAAGATGACTCTTCACTACAGCTATAAATATGGGTCACTTTGTTTGAGAAGGATTTTTTTTAATGTCTGATTGCTTTTGGACTTTTATTAATTATGGACAAAAGCCTTTTTCAGCTCTGTAGGCAAGGCCATTCTTTCAAATGGCCTTTTTACTTTTGTTATTATCTTTATTGAACACAGCAATATAAAATATGTAACTATCATAACCTGATGTATATAATTTAAAATTATACAAATTACATATTTTAATAGCTTTATCAGTATGGAAATGTGAAATATCATTAATGTAATCATATAACTGAAAAAGACCTGATTAGAATAAGGTTTTTTTTTTAAAGGCATTGGGTTTATAGGTTACTCACTAATCTAAAAAGTAAGAATCTGAACAGTTATGTCAAACCAAAACTTATATTTTTGAAATGAATGCCAAAACATATTGTGTCATGTTTTCGAAATATTTTTTTCCAGGAAGTAACAACAAAGAGTTTAGTTGTCTGTCTGACTGACCACAGTTTCTTTTCAACGCCCCCTGTTGCTGTTGCAGCTCTCGTCCACTTTCCAGGCAAGAAGCAGCTCATCTGGAACGAGCCTACTGCCAGACACTTGCGCTGCTTCTGTCTGGCTTTAATCTGGACCATTGGTTCCAGAAACTTCAGGTTTACTCACTGTGCAAAACAGAAGGAGGGCTCCTTTGTACAGTTTAGGCACTTAAAATGTGAACTTATTATGGAACTTAAAGCTAAACTGTCCTTTATTTCTGGCTTTTAATTCGTAGATAAAAAAAATGGTGGTGTGGAGATGCAACCTTTTCACTTAAAAAAAACTTTGAGATAATCTTATTTTTTAACAATTTAATAAAGAAATGAAATCAAGAAGAATATGGAAAATGTATAGCACATGTTGCAAATTAACAAGGAATCAAGGAGGAAATATATGCACGAAATAATTCGAGAAGATACGTTTTTTCCAGCAATTACATTACACAGATAATAGTAAGTTAGACAGCTTCTTTGTAATATCAGACTCCTTCTGAAAGCCAAATCTGGATCTCAGTACTTTGTTCATCACATTACGATCCATAATCAACCAGTTAATTCATGTTAAATACAACATTCAAAAAAAACGTGGAAGTCCATGTTTTGATCTTTAAAGGCCAACAGCAGCAGGAATAAACAGAACTATCAGGGTTCATTTGAGCAAAATGTTTTCAACATAGAATAAATATAAAAGCTGAGAGGGAAGTGATTGTCAATCAGTTCTGTTATTGTTAGAAAAACAAAACAGAAGAGGCTGACCATCACACCCGGAGGAAGTCGAGGACAACAATACATTGTTAAAAGTCTTCGTTGTGCATTATGGTTGCCATACCAAAATAATACAATTCTTAAAAAAGTAAAACTCTGCCCACTGACACATCTGGATTGTGATTGGCTGGAAGATGTGTGGTCACTTTTAGTAACTGGACATTAAACTGGACGCCTTTGACTCATGCGTTTGCATTTCTGAATTAGAAAGAGAACAACACTGAGGCTCAGATAAAGAGCTGTGTGCTATGGTTATTTCTGTAACCACCACCATGCATACATTTAAAGAAAAAATAGCTTCTCAGTGAGAAACCACACAAATTAAATTTAAAATGTGTTTGATAGTTGTGTAAATCTAGACGTCCAACCCAATTAACGGTCGGAGAAGAATGACTTGTTACACAACGTTAGCTGGGATGAAGCTGGGGATGATTTCAACTACTTAGCTACGTGTAGTTAAAGCATTAATAATCCATTATATAGTTGATTTATACTTTGGATTTATAATGTGCACATTCCTTTGATGATTACAACTAAATGTACACAACATATTAAACTGTAACATAATTCACAGATGCTGTAAGAAGGAAGTGTGACGACTGAGGAAGTCCACAATAATCAGGTTCCTTTTTTATCCAGGAAGTCTCCTATTGAGCCTGATGGGAAACATTTACTGAATCAACTCACCTGTGACACTGAGGTGACATGTCCTTGATCTCCCACCATAACCTGTACTCACTCCACACACGTGAACACCAGAGTCATCAGTCCTGAGTCTGGACATGTAAAGTCTGAGTCGTCCTTCCATGAGGAACACACACACACACACACACACACATGCAGCATACACACACACACAGACACACACACACACACACACACACACACATGCAGCATACAGACACACACACATGCAGCATACACACACACACACACACACACACACACACACACACACACACACGCAGCATACACACACACACACACACACACACACACACACACACACACACATGCAGCATACACATTCAATTAGTTTATTTCTTGCTCCTGGAGTTTCCTTTAATCACATTTTTTTTCTATTTATCTCTTTCTCAGAGGCCAGCAGAAGAAGTGTGATTCAGAGGCAGCCTGTGTGTGTGTGTGTGTGTGTGTGTGTGTGTGTGTGTGTGTGTCCCCTCAAGGGCTCCTAGTCTTGACGAGGAATGTATTCTTGAGGCTTCCTGTAGCACGAGCATTTGTGTGTGGGGGAGCCTTGCAGAATCTGATAAGATGGTCGCTCTGTAGTGCTCACAATATTGCTCTGCCCTCATGTTTTGCAAATATCGAAGAGAAGGAAGGAGGGATAACGAATGCAATCAAAACAGCTAATTATTGGTAATCATTGTTGTGTCAAGACAGATGATTTGGATCATTTTTTTAACATTAATGGAAACAAATGACGCTGAAGCAATGTTCTCTTTTCCTGCTTGTTGGGCCGGCCTCTTCTCACTCAGTCTCCTGTGAATATGGCTGAGGGCACCTGCTGACTGCCACTACTGAAGACCTCATTCATTAACCTGCATTTGGACACAAAACAATCTGTCAGCGCGTGTGTGCACACATGTTTTGCACATACAAACACATACCGCAACAGCAAACGCATGTGTCCAAATTAGCATAAGTTACATCAGACGTGTAACATCCCTTCACACACACAAAGATATATGAGACACACATTCATAAGGCTGCTCTGCAAACATCAAATAGAAGCTTGTTTTTTTTCTTCTCCCGGCCCTCTACTGAGCTTGCACTGTAACAAGATTTAGTGTAATTTCATGTATCAATTCTCATTGTATTGTAAATTTCATTGTATTCATTTTAATAGAATTCAAAATAAATACTCACCAGTTCTTACTGGTATTTAAGTGAAGGTACAATGGAACAATCAGGCATTTTAGATGAAAGGAGAAATAAATTAGACACCGTGTGATAATTTTTGTACCTTGTAGGTACACACAAACACACAAACACACACACACACACACACACACACTTTCGTTGCATGCTGTCCTACCGCTTTGTTGATGTGAGGAGGAGTAGGAAGTCGGAAAGAGAAAATTACAGCAGCCTCTGCTGTTGCATACAACTAAATAACTTCCTCACCATTTACTGCTTCAAAGCCTCCTCAGCTTTTGACTCTTTATTCACCACAGTTTCCCTGTCCCCCATACATAATCAACTCTGCTTTGAAGAGCCTGGAAAATGCATGGCCTGGCCTTTACCATGCTTAATGTAGCACTTCCGGGCAATCAAAACAACAATCTGAATGGAAAACCAAACCTTATAAAAGCCAGATTGCATGAGTGAGAGGCTTGTGGCATATTTGTGATCCATCCAGAGTGCTGTATCTATTTGAAGTGTATCGTTAATCATATGACACTTGTCTACCTCTGACACCTTTGATAGGTGTGAGTTTCCTGTTCCTGTTTGACATTCAGACAGAGGGCAGAATACAGCTCTAAAGCCTTTGCGTGTGTGTTCTTATTAAATAGATGAATCTTGATGGGGTCTGCAGGTTAACAGGCATGGTATTTCAAGTCAATTAGGTTATTTGTTATTTGTTGTTTGTTAAATCATATTTGAAGTCTAATCTGGTACAGTACTATCTTCTCTTAGCATTCACAGATGAGTGATAGAAAGTTTTCTTCAACCTTTCTCTTGAAGGTGAAGTGGAGCAGAGCACCTACCCGACATGTATATATACAGTATATATATACATAACTTTTCTCCCTTCTTGTAGTCTAGGTGTAGAGGCTTTGTTGTTGTTTGTGATGCTCAGTATTTAGATTTAATGCACTGACCTGTAAATACATTCTGAAGTAATTGATTGTCATCAAAATAATACAAAACGTTCTGAATCTGATAAAGTGCATCCATCCATCCATTATCTTTGACTGCTTATCCTTTTCAGGGTTTCAGTGGAGCCGGACCCAGCTGAGATGGGGTGAAGGCAGGCTACACCCGGGACAAACTCAAGCAGCCAACATCCATTTTATAATTCACACCCGTGCTTATCCTACTGTGGCCTGTCAAAATGTCTTCTGTGATCATCTCTGTGTGAAGGTCTATTCATGCTTAACACCTGAGGTTTTCACACCATTATACAGTTGTACAATATTTGTTGTTTTATATCACATTGAGCACCATAAGAGTCTCATTATCAAGACCTGGTTATGGTTACTAGCATCAGTCACTTGTGAAGTTGCACTCAACAGTTTACGGTCACTATGTGGCTAAAATGTGTTTAGCACTTCGCAGAAGTTGAGCACTGTACGTGTGCTTCTTATATTCTGTTCATGACATGACTGAGGAAAAGGAAATAAGAAAAGTGATGACTAACGATATATTTATTAAAGTTTATTTTCAGGAAGGAGTGAGTTTCAATTCTCAATGTTCCAATTGTATGATTCTCGTGTGAATTAATGTTTCTTTGCTCCTCAAACTTACAACACGTAGCTAAGTTCTGAGCAGACAAACCATCTAACTAACCAGGAAATAAGCACTTCCTTTCCTCTGTGCCTCCTCCTCAAATACGTTTTAGACGTGATGCTGAACTTTCAGTCAGTCTTTGTCAGTCTGATGGTCATCATGTTCAACCGAGACCAAGCAGCTCTTCTCTCCATTCAACTATTAGTTATGTGCCAAGTCTTTGCAGGTACAGTGGACATTTGTGATTGTTATGCATGCTAATTGTGTAAATGTAATTATAGATTATATTTGTATTGATTGGTTGTTTCCTCCAATGTTAGAGATTGATCCAGTTGAGCACAGGGATAAGCTGGTGTCCAGGGGAGACTCCGTCATCCTCACCTGCAACATATCCAAGACAAATGTAACGCAAATCAGATGGACCAGAGGCAGATCTGTTTCTGTGTTTTCAATCTTAAGTGATAATACTTTTTCAAATTTCACCTCTCAGAAAATAACAATAGACAAAAACTTACCTTCAAAGATGAATATTTCTAACGTTCAGCATGACGATGCAGGAACCTACAGATGTTATTTATTTGACTTAAAAGGTGAAAGGGCTATTGAGTGGAATTTAAAGGTGACTGTGGAACCTGAAGGTAGGTGGAGCACAAAACACGGCTATTCATCTCTACACCAGACACAGTGCATTTCAAAGCTGATACCGTAATTAAATTAATTCACATCTGATTTTGTGCAGAAATCAGCCCACTGTGGTATTCTCTATACATCACAGCTGCAATTGGATGTCTTCTATGTGTAATCACTACAGCTGTCTGCCTCTATAGGTGAGTAATACCTTCTTAACTTTCAGATTTGTGAGTAAGAACAAATTAATTTAATTCGTCTCTGCTCTGGTGCAGAGCAGTCGTCTGTACTGGGAACTATGGTCCATTTCAATTCCTGACTCACACTTATTGGTATCTTGCCATGCACTTAAACCTGGTTTACTGTGGAAAGATATTATAATATCTGCCCCATCCAAATGAAAGCTAAAGTAAATGCAAATTCCTTTGTGACGCTCATAGCATTGACCTTGGATACAGCAGTTAACAATGCAACATCACCCAGTATATCTGATGTGCTCTGCTTTAGCCCTCATCCAACACATTTAACATACAAGCACTACCGACGAGGACCCCGAGAATAACCTACTGTAAGAAACAGCCATCATAACAAAGGGTTTATTTCTTTCTTTCTCAAAAAACATTATTAGTTATACAATTAATGCCATCCGAAGAAAAAAAACAAGATGTTACGTTACAGTTGATTTGCATATTGTAAATACAGTGCACATAACGAAATGAGTGTCTCTTTCAAAATGGCAGACAGAGCATCCGTACCCCACTGTCAGTGTGCGGTACGTGAAATTAGGACCCGTTGCAAACGTGCCCTCTGCAAACTGCATAAATGGTTCCATTGAAACTGGCAGCATTTTGCTCCTTTTGACTGGGGTTGCCCAGGACTCCAATACATTAGTATTTTCACAGAAACAGAGAATAATGACATGAAGTTATTAGGAACAAATTGATTGACAAAGTAGTGAAAAAAATATATAAATTATATGATAAAGCACCCGTGAGATGTGACAAGTGTACCTCTGGGGTCAGCAGGGACTCAGTTGGATGGATTAAGGTTAATCATGGTCGAGTTTGATCGAGGTATATTTGTGCACAGTGGACGATGCAAAGATATACAGTAGGAGGAAGTGCACAAAGTGATGCACATGAAAATGTTGTCGTAGCTGCCATTTGCTACGCTGAGCTCATGTCGTTTGCACTTCTTTTTTTTATTTACATGTCGACCCAAGTATCTTTACGTTCAATATACTTAAATAAGAATTTTTAGCCCAAAAATATTAATAAGAGAAGAAAAAGGATTGATTATTGATATAAGTACAAGTAATACCTATACCATTAGGGAATATACGCATGTTTTGACCTTTTTTATTTAATTTAACAAAATATATCAAACTACTCAATTCATAGTCTTTATGATCAAATAAAACATTTTCCCTCATGACATATATTCTGAAGTTAGAAATGTTTCCTGGAATAAATAAGGAAATATCTAATCAAAGAAGAAGTAAAAAGAAAAGAAGTACTACTTCTGATTCCCTGACACTTTGGTGGATGCTCAACACCACAATGTTGAAATAATCCATTGCAGTCGTAGTATCCATTAGAAAAGTAAAGTAAAAGTACAGATGTATTATCAGCAAAAAGCAACAGTACTCATTTTTGAAAATGACCCCCTGTGAGTGATATCTTTTACATTATGACATTATTAGATTGCACAAAGCACAAAGAGGCTAACGTAAAAGGTGTTACTCATGACCTAAAATCCTGACTGTGGCTGCTACAGAGCTTAAACCACACCGTAGTCACATGCTTTGATTCATATAGCTATAGCATATCTGCATGCACAGAGAAAGTATACGCTTTGATGTCACTAGTAAAAAGTCATGCAAACAGAATAACTGCAAAGACTCGACAGTTGATGCAATGGGTTTCAACAAACTATTGCTTCACTAAAAGTTTGGCCAATATCCATCCATTCAATGTCTTTAACTGCGTATCCTGTTCAAGGAGGCGAGATGGGATGTTCATGCTTTTATTGACATTTTTCGCAAAACTTAAAGTTTTCCCAGCCAAAGTATTATTGTCACAAGTAAGCATAACCAAATGTTAGTACATCTAACCCCATCATTGCAATCGCTACAGTATTAAATATTAAGAAGAAATGTAATTTACATTGAGTCACGGCACATAACAATACTTCTGTGGCTCTTTGTTGCGAGAACAAAGACTGACCGGAATGTCTTCACTAAAAAAGACAAATAATTAGCTTTAGCTTGAATTTTCATTATAGTCTTGTAATAGTGTGCAGTTCTACATCGGAGCACAGTACGACATAAAACACAGTGACACTAACAGTAGCCCCTTTGTGTTGTGTGCAATCTAATAATGTCATACTGTATATAATAATATACCACTCACAGGGGCTCATTTTTAAGAATGAGTACTGTTACGTTTGATGTATTGTTTTTAGTAAATTTTGCTGAAAGTACTTATGTACTTTTACAGAGTATTTTAAGATTGCAGTATTAGTACTTGTAAGTAAAGGATCTGACTACTCCTCCTGTAACTGCTTGTGAATAAATTATCATTACAAGACTGTGTTTAATTAACTTTTGAACTTTATCTTTTCAGAAAACTCAGGACCAGGACACAAAATCCAGTCCAGGACCAGTTGTATCTCCACTCAGTAGAAGAGGTCCGAAGAACTTTGTCATCTTCTTTCCGTTTCTTTCTCTGTTGCAGCGTTGAACTTTAATTTTCACTTTCTATCTCTATAGACGTCCCTCCCTCCACCGCAGGATGGCACAGGCAGTGGGACAAACAACAAGCGCGGGAGTCAGTACGCAGAGAGGCTCAATTCAATCTATGGCCTCTGAGCTGACAAGACATTTGAATGAAAGTTAAACAAGAGACATGGACAAACCCGGTGCTTCAAGGGAAGGCAATCACAGGGAGGACAACTGGGCCACTGATGCCTTTGTACATTATTACATTACATTAAAACCAGTGCCGTCACTTTAAGGACTTTGTTTTCACTTGTGTATTCAGGGTTCTCTTTGCGTTTTCTTGTGTTTATTATGGTTTTATCATTTGTATGATGTGTTGAATGTTTCCGTGTTTGTCGTGCACCATGAGCTCACCAAGGAAAGCTCCTTACAATGTGTAGGTGACTATCGGCAACTTACAATGAGTCACCGAGAGGAGTAGGGGAGACTAACCTGCAGACGCGCTGGCAGTCAATTATTCACAGATCCAGAGGCTGAGTTTTGTGGTTTTATTTGTAAACAACAAACAAACTTTTGTGCTGGATAACACACATTCATAAACGTTCAAAATACTTGGTGTACAGAGGTGATCAACAGCGTCAAACAATGATAATAGTGATAATAGTAGTGTAAATAGCGGTCATCAAAAAATAAGACTCCCTCACCCCCTCTACTTCCATTCATCCAACTAAACTACAGAACAGCATATATATCTCCTTTGCTATCCCCAACACCACGTGACTCAATTACCGGATGTGACAAAAAAGGGTTTACAAAATGACACAGGCCATACTTGGCTCCTACACAATGTTTGTTTATTGGCAATAATGTGAACTCAACAGGCTTCGACTGGGGGTCTGTGCCCTCTAGTGTTCTATGAGAGAATTACACAGGACAGGAACAGATGTGTTTCTTGTAAAAGTGTTTTGTGATCAAAACAATGAAGTATTCCCAAATAGAAGCTGTTGACTCGGTTTGGGAAATGCATATGTAATGGTTATTCTGCTTCTTATAAGTATCAAAAAGTATTCAACATGCACTGAAAGAACACTCTCACGCTATGGTGCTGAAAGGCCCAGAGTTATACAGAGGTGGTGTTCCTGCTCTTGAACATGTGGATTTTGTGCATTTTAATGCCAACAAATGAAAACATTTTTACGGTTCATTTTCAAGAAGGAGCTTAAATTCTCAGGATTCTAATTTGAATTATATTATTGTATATTTGACTCTCACAGGACTTCAGTTCCTCTAAAGATACACAGAAAGAGTAACTAACCACTTCCTTTACTCTGTGCCGGATATGAGAAAAGGGATTACTAATGATATATTTATTAGAGTTTATTTTCAGGAAGGAGTGAGTTTCAATTCTCATTGTTCCAATTGTATGATTCTCGTGTGAATTAATGTTTCTTTGCTCCTCAAACTTACAACACGTAGCTAAGTTCTGAGCAGACAAACCATCTAACTAACCAGGAAATAAGCACTTCCTTTCCTCTGTGCCTCCTCCTCAAATACATTTCAGAGGTGATGCTGAACTTTCAGTCAGTCTTTGTCAGTCTGATGGTCATCATGTTCAACCTAAACCAAGCAGCTCTTCTCTCCATTCAACTATTAGTTATGTGCCAAGTCTTTGCAGGTACAGTGGATATTTGTGATTGTTATGCATGCTAATTCTGTAAATGTAATGATAGATTATATTTGTATTGATTGGTTGTTTCCTCCAATGTTAGAGATTGATCCAGTTGAGCACAGGGAGAAGCTGGTGTCCAGGGGAGACTCCGTCATCTTCACCTGCAACATATCCAAGACAGATGTATCGCAAATCAGATGGACCAGAGGCGAATCTGTTTTTGTGTTTTCAATCTCAACAAATCAGACTTTTTCAAATTTCACTTCTCACAAAATGACAATAGACAAAAACTTACCTTCAAAGATGAATATTTCTAACGTTCAGCATGACGATGCAGGAACCTACAGATGTTTTTCATATGACATAGAACGTGAAAGGGCTATTGAGTGGAATTTAAAGGTGACTGTGGAACCTGAAGGTAGGTGGAGCACAAAACACGGCTATTCATCTCTACACCAGACGCAGTGCATTTCAAAGCTGATACTGTACTTAAATTAATTCACATCTGATTTTGTGCAGAAATCAGTCCACTGTGGTATTCTCTATACATCACAGCTGCAATTGGATTTCTTCTATGTGGAATCACTACAGCTGTCTGTCTCTACGGGTGAGTAATCATTTAGTGCTGTGTGTGGAAGTTGTAGTCATTGTCGTAGTAATTAGTAATTATCATTACAAAAGTTACATATTCTATGTGCTTTATTCATAGACTGTATATAGCTATATTTTAAAGCAGTGTAAAAAAATAAATGTGCCTTTTCTTAATCTTTGCGGACAATGGCTTCCTCCTCCCTCCCCCATCTGTGGTCATCGTGCGATCGTGTGGCAGTTACATCGTTAGATATTTCTGTATCTTCAACATTCACTGAATTTGTTTCACACTCTGATATTGTCTATTATCTTCTTTCTAGTATAAAAAAAAAAGTTTCCGTTGAATCATGGGGAATTTAAATGAAGTCGATGGATTATTGCAGAAACCCTTTTGACAGCCGCCATTTTGACTTGTCAAAGCAGGAAAAGAAAAGATTTAACAAACATTAAGGATAGCTCTATTCCCTCAAGTGGCCCAGTAGGCCTTGGTAGTGAGTGAATATACACAATACACCAGAACCCTGGAGCTGGCTAACCTAAATGCTTCCACCTGTGCTTCTCCTGCTTTAACAAGTCAAAATGGCTGCTGTGAAAAGGGTCTATTCTTGTCACCATAAGTTGTTTTCATGTTGCTGGAGCTGCAGGTACATCGAGCGTTAAACAATCGGGGTGACCCTGGTTTGAATCAGGAGCATTGAGAGAATGTTGAATACGGTTCCTTATTTAGCAAATGAAAGAGTGGTCTTCCTCTTTGCGTTCATCTTAGCACATGAGTCTGCACACAAACCTAGCAACCTTCACTCTCTCAATGGGATTATTTTATCCATATTTTATAATATTTATTTTTAATAATATTTTATTCATACTTTATAATATTTTATCAATATTTTAGCCACAGATTTTACAGAAGAGATTACATCTAAACAACTGTTGGTAGATTGGCCTTCTGATTGAAAACGAACAGAAAGCGTAAGAGGGCAGATAGCTCTGGCTTTTTAGCAACTAATGCTGCAGAAGACAAAGAGAAGGAAACACAAAGAGAAGAGCAAAGTAAGAGGCAGAGGCAGAAGAGCCTGGAAGGAGAGACAGAGGGCGACAAACTCACCGAGGAAAAGAGTTCAGGAAATTAGAGTAAGAGAATGATGAGATGGAGTAGAACTGAATGTGAGGGATGAAGAAGAGAGGGAGAAAATGAAAGACATCAGAGAGACAAACAGAATGTGATGGAAAGAGGTGGGGAGTAAAATAACAAATGTGTAGCTGTTGTAGTTATCGCTAACATGCACTGGTAGAATGTGTCTTCATTTTTATTTTTCCCCCTTAATGCTACTCTATACTTTTATTCCACTGAATTCGAAAGAGAAATGTACCTTTTACTGCTCTTTGTTTATTTGACAGTTTTACTTACATTTCAGATTAAGATTTCACAGAGAAAACATGCGATAAGTTTATAAAATACAATGCAATGTTAAAAATGTAACCAGTGGGTCCTAACATCTCAGGTGTGTGACCCCTCAAAAGACCATTGTCTAGTTGGGCCACTTAAAATGTCCAAAAGATGATTTTGCACAGATTTTTGCATCAGAACATCGTAATCTCATTTTGTCCTAATAATAATCTCACGGACCCTAATATGGAGGAGGGGCCTATTTTAGGAACCACTGGACTAAACTATGAATTTAAACTATTCCAAATAGACTTCACCTACACCAGCTACACCAGCATAATGTACATTGATGCATCAGAATTGAGCTGAAATAATAAGTGAATTAATCAATTATCACTAGAAATTGATAATCCATTAATTGTTTTCATCCAGTAAATCATCTTTCATCATCAACATTTTGTTTCCAACTTTTCAGTTGTGAAGTTTTACTGCCGCATCTTATTCTTGTTAGACTGTTGGTCGGACAAAACAAAACATTTAAATATTACAAAATTAGAACAATGCGATGGTGTTCTAGACAATAATTGTCAGATGAATCAATAATGAAAATAATCAGTTGTAGCCCTGTACTAATATTGTTACATGATACTCACTACTCAGTACTTAAAGTACTACATTGAGCTGATGTACTTTTATTGACAGGTTTTTATATGCGTGACATGGAGTATACTGTGGTATTGGTCGCTATACTTTTATGGATTAGATCCTTTACTTAGCTAAAAGTACCAATCTCAGTGTCAACTCTGTCTCATATAATGTGTCTGAAACAACTGGAAGCTGCACTGGGGTCTCATCACTGGTCTCAATTTTATTTCCGCATCAAAAAGCTGGACCAACATCCCAAACCAGGACCAGGACAGCAAGACCCTGAGTTATGTCCAGTATCATGTTCAGTTGGGGAAAGAGGTCAGAAGAACTTTTTCATTACTCAAACTATTACGTCCTAATGTCTCAAAAAGCATTTCTTTGCAATCTCCCCCATTTCCCTCCCATCCGCTCTTTTGTTTCTTGGAGTAATAGTGTGTTTATTTGTATTTTCTCTCCCTACAGGTGGCTCCCCTCCAACCAAACAGCTGTGCAGAATACAGGACGAATCCCAAGCAAGTCGGTACTTCAAGAGGCTCAATGCAATCTCTGGCCTGTTCAGCATGAAGTTCAGTGTAAAGCCAAATAGGAAACAAGAGATGTTGGAAAGAGAGACACATTTCATCCACACAAAACGTCAACTTTAGAAATACTGAGGTTATGAGTCCAAATTCCCTCGGTCCATCCCTATGTGAAGCTTTTCACTAACCTGGTCATTTGATGAGTAATGTTTAACCATGTAGAATATAAGAAACATTACAAATAAAGCAACAAAAGGATACAAATGCTGATCAGTCAGTTTCCCTCAAGCAATGGAAGGCAGAAACAAACTGTCCTTCAAGATCACACCTTCCTCCCTTCGGACAATGTGTAGTTCACACAATCTGAACAATGAAGAAAATGTTCCTCCTCTGCAACTTTGGCAGATTCGCTCCTTGTTTGTCAGCAATGTTTTCTAGCCGGGTAGAGTGGTCGGTGGGAACATGGGGACAGTTTTAGCTATAGTCGGAAAGAAGTATGGTATCCAATTAGATTTTTGACTCGGTTTTATTTTTGTCAAAGAAATCTGTAAACAGGAGACATTGTAAATAGAAGGTGTTCAAGTTTAGACAGCAAATGTTTCAATTAAAATGATATTTTGGAAGCCCAGAACATGGTGTCCCAACCGTCCAGAATAGGCAGAATTATGGGGAAATGCACTCCTTGTATATTTAATAAAATTGTGCCTTTTACGTTTAGGTTGGGATCTAAAGAACTTAATAAATTGTTAGCAAACACCTGAATCTGTTCAGTGAGCAAATTATTTTCATTAAGGTCATTTGGTGTCCATACAAAACCGACCCCGCTCTGGTTGAAGTGAGTGATTGTAGTGACTACAATAAGTCTTTTAATGTTATGAGAGTATTGTATTAAAAAAAACCTACTTTGTTCACAAGCCTTTAAAAAAAAAAAAAATACTTTTATCAGGTTTCACTTCAGTTTGAAGTCACATTCACAAGACTCGGCAAGGGGGCGCTTACCTCTAGACCTGCAGTAAGTTCTATTGTGTGAATAAAACTTTAAAAAAAAATCAATGCACAACAACAGAACTTCCTTCTCTTCGCTTGTATTGCAACTCGTTACATTTCCAACAGTTTAAATGGCATCCCAAAATATAAGTACAGAGGATGTTATGGACCGGGATACCGTTTTCAGTGTTTTGGCTGAGTCAGATTTCAGTCGTCTTTATTCAAACCATATACCGCTGGAGAAATGCAGCAGGGCTCTCCAGAAAGAATGGAAAAAAAAATGGAAGGAGTGACACTGCTGTTGACAATATGGACGATATTAAATAGTTTCTGTCTCCTTGGTTCACGCTGGTTGGTTCTAAGCAGCCTCCATGTTTTTATTTTATTACCTGCAAAGGTATAGGCACAACTCGGCTACTCTATCTTGTGGCTGGGCGTCAGTAGCTTGAGCGCAATGCCTTCTGGTAGAGGTAGCTTTCTTGGTCAATATAGCACGAACTAAGAGATTTATTGCTTTAATGGACAACATTTACCATCAACACTGATCAACAAAAAAAGGGGCAGAATTTTCATTTTGAAAAAAAGAAATGTTTACCATAAACAGTAACAAAAACGGTGAAATGTTACCTAAAGGCGACTAGAGGAAACACACCCACACACACACAGAAAAAAAGAAAGATATTTTTGGGTCAGGGAGAATTGGCTTGACAGTAACTGATTGATTACAAATGTAATATTACTTTTTCACCCCGAATAATCATTTTTAGCCATGCTAGCACCATTAAGGGATTGCCAGTCGCATGGCTGTAGACTCTTAGTCCAACTGTTTAACACAGGTTTCACTGCACTGAATAAAGAATGAGCCTTGGTCTAAACATGAACATATCCGCTGTGGACCAGGATGAGTGTTCTCTTCTCTGATCAGTTAAGTTGTTGACATACAGAAACAAAAACAGACATTTTGGAGATAAAGTGCAACTTTTAAAATGATAGAAAAATCGTTTTGCAGTGTTTGTAACATAGAGCTTAATTTTGACTTTCACCAAAGTTGAATATGTCATAAAATCCTGTTGCTGACTTTTGAGTTCAATCGGTTTTACATTATACAGTAACCACAGATATCAAAATACGACCGAGTAACACTGATGTTGGAAAGATGAAAGCCTGCCTGGCTGGCATTGTTATTACAAATAATAACCAAAACAAAGAACCATGTGAGATAAGTGATGACTCAGATACACTCCTGTAGTGACTTTAACAAATATCCATTTTAAAGCCACTGGGGGGCGAACGGGAGAACTTGTTCGGACGCGTGTTCCACAAATATTTCAATGTCAAATGCGCTGTCTTTCTTTAGATCCGTTGATCCTTTTATTCAAATACATATTGGCACCGTAACAGAATACAGGATACTTTAGAGGATAGTATAAGCTCTTGAAACTAGCTCACATGCCGGCTGACACGCTACCTTGACACGGCACCTTGACACGGTCAAAAAACTGTTAGCGTCCCATCCACACACACACCTGATCCTCATTACCAGGCACTTACATATATGCACATTCAGGTTAAGGTGCATTATGGCTCCAACAACTCCTTTAGAAGGAATTCCAAAATAGAGTAAAGCTACTGACTAATGTGTGTCCTCTGTAAAGAGATGTCAGCAGTCAAAGGTTATAGTGTCACCGTAAACATTGTCGGGACAATATTTTGTGACACACTACAAAAATATCACCACAGCAAGTGGTGCCAGGCGGCCCAAGTGCCTTAAACTTGCATTTTTTCTAATGGCCATCAGCGGGCAACTCCTCTGGTTGCAAAACTAAGTCAGATTGTATGAAAGTATATGAGGAAATCACCCTTCTTCTCACTTTATTTAAAGCCTGTAAACATGATATTGTTTCAGTCTCTAGTTTCAGGTCCTCTTGATGGTGTTCTTTTTGTAAATGATGTTTCCATTTAGAGTAAAATAGATGATACAGCAGTAGGTATGTTTTAGGATGTGGCTACGTTGTGAATGAAGGTCGCAGCCATGTGTGCGTTTTCAGTTCAAGAAAGTTAATTGTAACATTTTGGTCGCCTAAAAATGTCTTATTCAGCGATGGGTTGTACTAAGTTACTGCAAAAAAAAAAAAGATGGCGACAGCCGAAAACCAAGATGGCAACGGACGAAATGTCAAACGCGAGGCTTCAAAACCGTAGTCCTCGAATCAATGGGTGATATCACGGTGACTACGTCCACTTCTTCTATACTGTCTTTGGGTGGTGTCGATGAAATGAAGGACAATATATACATATATATGCATGGCATGAGGTTCAGGAAATAATTCATGAGAAAATGTAATGGAAAACTAAGATAATGGAATAACACTTGAGAAATATAGACAAATCTGAAAGTATGTAAAGAATTAGACAGACACCAAATGTTGTCTCGGATGAATACGAGTCAATGACAAATCTCTAAGCAACAATCTAATAAAACAACCAAAGTCATAAACCAAACTCAGCAGATTCTACAGGAGACAGTAGTCTAACAGAAAATGTTATTTCTCCAAATCGTGGTGGGTCATTTCTGTACTTGTCATCTAGGTTACTGATTTGCACTATTTTGGGATAATTTACAGACCCATCATGGTACAGATTAACACAAAGTTTACATACAAAGATAACACATCTGCAAAAAGATAAAGTGTGTATCGTTGTGACGGCCCCTGTCTCTAATCACTGCAAGTATGCTTTTGTCCCTCTGTCCCTAGAGAGCAGATTACCTGATGCAGAGCACCTGGTCCGGGAACAGGGAGGGCATAAAAACCCTGCTCTAGCGTTGCTCGGGGCAGGTTTACTCTCCGGCGTACGTGGAGTGATCCCAGCCAGTTGCTGCCGGTTATTTTGGTTTTGGTTTCGCTGACAACACCCACACTTCATTCCACACGCATTCACGTTGACACTACTGATGTTATTGATTGACACACTTCATAAAGTTAACTATTTCTTTATTTAGTCAAATAAACATTTTACGTTAACATCATTTGTTGTGTCTCTGCCGTATTTGTCATGGCCTAGGAGCCGGGTTATGACAATCGTATGTCCAGTCATTATACAAACAGTAGTTTCAGTTTTAAACTGTATTCTATGGTGGCAGAGAGTTGAATGCACTGCAGAACACTCTTAATATAAGATCTTCTCTACTTTAAAAGCACAGGTCACAAACAAAGTAAAATGAATTAAAATGAATCATCACCACTTTAGAAGCACTGCAATTAGTGAAAACAAACGCAAGTAGAGAAATGTGTTGCTTAATTTATCTGTGTTTTGTCTATTTGCACGTGTTCTTTTCACGATACTCGCAGGTTTTCATTCCATAATCTCAAGTTTTTCTATTCAAATTTCTCATGAATCATTTCTTGGCCAGTCACCTAGTTTCTTGTGTGCATGAAAACATGCTTCATAATCCTGCTATCATCAGCAGTTAATGCTGTTGGTGGGAAAACATGCTGTAAATGATGAAGCTGCCACAAACGGTTAAAGCCACGCCCTAATAGATAACACTGTTACAACTTTTGTTCGACATCTCGACTTACAGTTTTCAATCTTCATTTTGTTACTTTGGCATTTAATGGCATCATTGATATTAGCAGTAGATGTTGTCTTGTAGAGCTGCATCTGTTCAGTAACCAGCTGCTTCAGGAATGTTAGCGGCCTGCACAATAAGCCAACTGTCTTCCAGCTTGTTGCTTCCACGCATATCAATGAGATGCCTATGGCAGACAATTTGAGACATTTTATTAAAATCATGCACTTAATTCTAAATGGGTCTGCAAAGAGTTTTAACTTAACATATCTGCTGAAAGAACATTTAAGAAAGGCAAGAAACTGAAAAAACAGCTGTAATACAGAAAACAAACACTTATACAAAATAATAGAGATAGTTGTTGTAGTTTATATTAAGGCACAATATAAAAAACCTGTAATAATAAGGTTAATAATTGAGGGTAATAAAACAGAGCCTGAATGCACTCTAACAAATTAAATATTATATATTTTTCTTCTACCTCAGGTAGTAGTGGCTCTGCTGCTGCTGCTTCTTCTTCAGGTGAGCTAGAAGCTGTTAGGACCTTCAACCTCCCTCCACCTGTGTCCTCTTCTCTCCTGTCCCCAGTTAACACACAATAAAACATTTCCATAATATATAAAACATACCTTTATATACTTAGCAGTCGTACTGTATATTAAACTTAAGTGTGTGCAGTGCTACTGTACTCGGTACCTTAGACATTTCCCGGTTTTATACGAGTACCACAATGCAGCGACTCCGATGGTGATCATGAAAAGCAAAAGCCCAAATAAGGTCCAACATGCAGGGCAGGTTCCTGTAGGGAGACAGGACACAAGAAGAATACAGTAACAGGAACAACTGATATGCATTCTAGTCAAATGTAGTTTATTCTACCCAGTTTGTGACAAACCAGTGGCCTCTCAGCTCCTCTCAGATACGGTCAGACTAGGAGCTCTGGGTTTTTAATGCACAGAGAGGAAATAATACCTGGTTACTGTGTGTTTCTGGCTGCTTTAATGAGCAACAATTTGTCTCTGTGATTAGTGATTTACTGATCGATGATTGATCGAATGTCCAGCTTTAAATTTCAGTGTGCAACTTGGTCATACTTCACTTTGATGTGTAGTGGAGTAAGACTCTTGAAAGGATCATAGCATACAGACACGTTGTAATGCATTCTTTTAAATGCTTAGATATATTGTACCATACATTAATATAATGTGTAATTAACATTTTCATATGTATTTATTTAGTATGTTTTATTCTCTTGACTAATTAGGAAATGATATATATGAAGGCTCAGTTCCATCTAGTTTCCAGCCAGGACTGTGAGGGAGCCCAATACCAGGACCCTGAGACATGCTCATCTAAATGAGTCAGTTTTAATAATATCAATAATACCAGCGCAGCTGAGCTTCTCCTGCTCCAACAAGCCTAAATGTCTGCTGTGAAAAACATCTCCCAACATCATTAACTAGTGGAAGCAGGTTCCCCGTGTTTGTGTTTCTTTTTTAAAGAGAGCTAACAATGTCAACCTGGAGGGGAACCAGATGGTCTGCGCTACGCTTCTGCAACATTGCTGTGGTCGGGATGCCGTTGTCAGGACATGCTTTGACTTTTAGGCAGTTTTATTCGTAGACTTGAATCATTTCCTGTGATTTATTGGGTGGGTAGCGTTTCCTTCCAATTGTCCGGGTTGCTGGGTAAGCAGGCTCAAGTCAGCTTTTTCAGCTTCTGGACGGATACAAAAGGCATTCCACAGCCAAATGTGATGTATATTAAATTCTCCAGTGTGTCCTGGTTATCAAATACATGCTAAGATTCAACTGCAGGCGTTGGTGTCCGGGCGTCTCCATAGGAGCCCATAGGTTTACCTATATCAATTAATTTGGCTGCAATCTCTGCAACATCCACAACAGACTCAAACACAGAAACAGAACAGGAACAAATGTAAAGAACACACTAACACAATTGACAAAAACACAAAGCCAAATCACACCTGAACTCACCAGAAGTCACATGCACATACATGTAGCTGTGTTTTCTTCCATATAGATTAGATGCTTCACACTGGTAGAGGCCATTCAGGTCAGAGGTCATGCTCAGAAACTGTAGCGTTGCACGCTCTACTCTGACGCTAGACTGAGGCATCGACTGCTCGGATCTGAAACAGACAAACAAGGCTCAGCAGACAGCTAAATAAAGACTTACAAACATAAGTCAGAAACATGTTGAGTTTTGCCAAATTTGAATAATTAGTTCTTAATCCCTTCTGCCTACCAGCACCTCAGAAGCTCACCAGTTAACACGTCGTGATTTTCCAAACTATTTCTTCAATTTATGATTGTGTTTTCTAACCTCACAGGCAGCATTGGTAGGAGGAGAAGGTCTGAGTGTGAAGAGCAGACTAATGATAAACAGTAAACTGTGGCTAAATATCTCATCACACATCATTATGTATTCTGACCACATGGTCCATTTGGTAGCTTTTTTAATCACATGATCTTCATCGGCAGATGGAGTTTGCCCATTAAGAACTTCTTGTCCATTTTGGCCTAAAAGTTTAGGTTACGAGTTCACTCTTGGCTTTGGAAACAGTAGTTGAGCGAACGACCCCACCACCTAAGCTGCTGATGAATAAAACTCTTCTTTGCTGACACAAAAATCCAATAAAGCTTTGTTTATAGTCGCGGGTGGCACCATGGGCGCGAGCCTCCATAAATGGCACGCGAGCTACGAGCAAGTTTATGCTCAACGAACTGTTCGATGCAGTATTCTCCGAAACCCCATTACAAAAAAAAAAAAAAAAAAAAAGTACTGTTGAGAAGCAAGAAGACAAATGTAACTCGCAAAAAGACACAAACCTGCACAATACTTTTTAGTAATTGTAATCAACTGTAAACTCGTATATCATATTCATAAACTACTTAACTCCCTTTATACAAGCCCTGTAAATAAATAAGTCAAGTATTAAATGTGTTTTAAAGAAACAAAGGTGAATATCATGTAAACCAGTAATTCTCAACTGGTGGGTCGCGACCCAAAAGTGAGTTGCGGACCCGTTTTCACTGATGGCGCTGCTTGCATGACAGGAAAAAACTGAAAATATACTGGACATATACAAATATTTTGTATATAGAAGTTGGAGATCAAAAACAGAGCTGAAAAGAAAGTGAATGATGGACTTACGATCACCTGGTGGCCAGAAATGTGACCCAAAGTCCTAAATTCATTGATTTATGATCATCATTCTGTAATGCTACAACACACATACAGTGTGATGATTGAAGAGTAACATTTAAATGAGAAATAGTATTAATGTATTAAGCAACAACAAAAGGTACGAAAATCAAGAAATGGTGCCACGGTCTGAGGAATAAGCTAGCAATTTAATGACGGTACTACACTATTGGATGTGGTTACAAATTCTGATTTTGCTATATTACAAAATATCTTTGCTTTCGTTTTTACATTTAACAAGCAAAATGTCTATCTAAGTCTATATAATCTTTGTTTTCTTGGTGCAGCTGACTGATATTTATAATATTCTATAAAAGAGGGTCGCAGTCCATGCTTCCCGTTTTAGTTTTATGTATAATATTTCTATTAGCAACGGCCTCACTGTAAGTCAATAAAAGCTCATAAAAGGCAGAACAGCCTGCGCTGAAGAGCTCTAAGCTGAAACCTCTAGTTCTCTGTGATAATAATTAATACGTGTAAATATGCTATACATTCTCAAATAGTGCCGTGTGTTTTACGGTGTTGTTGTTTGGTGACCAAAAGAGGTCAAAGAAGAAAAGATTATATCATTTTACTACTATTCAGGGAATTTCAGCATGGACTGAGGTATTTACAAAAAAAGGCAAATGTTAATGTTAAGTTTTCTTACTATGACTCTTCTGCGAACACCAGCAGCGAGCTAAAGATTAATTCTTGACTTCCCGTCTCTGACTTCCTCTCCAGAGAGCTGCTAATGTGCCAAGTCATCACACTAAGCTTTAAATAAATATCACTTTTGAAAATTAAATTTCAAAGCCATTTAAACGTTTCTTTGTTATGTGTCTCTAGAATTTCAAGTAAAACAACGGAGCACTTACAAATGATGTTTGGAACAACCCTCTCACCTTTGTACAAAGGTTGTGAGTAAAACAAACCAAACGATGTTTCAAGGTGAAAGATAAACACAGCTTTGTTTACACTGAAACCGGTTCATTCAAGCCACTGCACCTGCTCCAGGTAACATCTGCTTTTGGGTTGGCTTCTGTCACGCATTCAAATGAATCCTCCGATCTTTTAATGATGGTCACTTCAATGGGTGAGACTGCGAGAGACAGGGAGAAGGAATGAGGTGTGTTATTGCTGTAACTGACAAAATATTAATATACTTAACAGTATATCAGAAGAATATTGAGGATCAAGATCTCGTGTACTGATACAGTGTTGGCTTGCTTTCAAGGACACCTGGTTTGACATGTTAATTAGTTTCAAGGACATTTTGGATTAAAATACTTGGGGGGGGGGGGGGGGGGGGGAGAGATATAGAAATATCTACAATTGACAAAGACCTTGAACACTACAGCTGTTAGAGCTCCTCAGTTAGCTGCATTTGAGAGATTACTGGTGTCTGACTTTCAGAGGCATCTGTTCCTCAACACTATGACAGAGTGGTAAATCAAGGTCAAGGTGATCACACAGCAATGCTTCAATGAGTGACAATAGACAGTTGAAACAGGATACAGGAGTCTTTCATGGCGGAGCCTGCAGACAAGGTTTGTCATTGTCTCACCTTTCCATGATCTCATGCAAATGGTGGATCAACAGTGTCCTGTTTGCATTGAGGGATGGAGGCGGAATTACACCAGGAACAGGAGTTGAGATGTCCGTGTAGGTGGAGTAAAACGCCAAAACTAAGGCTCCATTGTGCTCAACAAGATGGCAGCGTGCTGCTAAACAGCTGCCAGTGCACATTGGTTTTGTTACTGGCATTGAGCTGTTGTCTGTTATAGAGTTGTTGTCCTTTTTCATTCTGCTTTGGCAACCAAATTCCACCAAGTAGTCTTTTGGAAAAAACAACATGTTATTCTTTTTGTTTCCAATAGTGTCTTAATTCTTGTTTGGTCAATGTCTTAATTGTTTTCATGTTCTTCTCTAGCGCAACAAAATAATCTAAATTTAAAAACCACTTATTAGCTTTCAGAGTTAAGTGTGATGCTTTGGTTATATGAAAAGAGATGGAGTAAAATGAACTCAAATATCCTTGAATTATTACAATTATCATTAAACATTATAATGCAAAGATCAATCACCTTAAGGGCACAAATGGATGTACGGCATAGGGCACCAACATGTCAACAGTGGTTATGCGTTTACCTCCAGTGAGCTCTGGTACAGTTCCCTGCAGTCTGGATCACGTGTGAAATCTAACCACTCAAAATACTGCAGCTGATTCATTTCATTAGTTGAACACATTATCAGCCTTTAATTGCTCATTTACTCCAGTTAAGTGAAGAAGAGTTCGGTTGTAACGTTAGAGTATCCAGCATCAAGGATCAAAAAGTGAACTGCAGTATTGCAAAGTAAGAAAACCACGAGACAAGGGGAGAGGTCATAACAGCAGGGATGTCACGACTAAAACTGTTGATTATCCTTCAGAGTTCACAGATGTTTTGTACACACAATTACAGACAGAAGGCTCTCTTCCTCTGTGACTTTAATTTAACTTTCTTTCTGCTTTTACTGCCGTAGCGATATTTCATTGTACCTGAATAATGAAAATAAAGATGATTGTATTCTATTATTATAGAAGTATTAGTGAATGAGTCTGCCCTAGTCTCTGTCCACCCAGAGAATAGCTTTGAGCACCTTCAGCCACAGCAGAGCTCCAATCAGCCTAAACAGCTGAGAACACAAGTGGGAGTGAACATGCAAACTGTCTTTATCCACTGTTCAAACAATTAAATCAATTTAATAACTGAGGAACTCTTAGATCCACAATGATAAAATGAACAAGAATGATCAACTACAGAAGTAAGTGATATTTGTATACTCACAGTAGATCTGTATGTTGAAGGGCAGGCTTTCTTCTTTTGACATGGCTGGACCGGTGACGACACACTTGACCAAGTGATTGTTGATTTCTCTGGCAGGAACTCCAAACAGCGTGCTGACTGTGGTCGTCGTACCGTTGGCATGCTGGGTGACGTTGGTTGTTGCTCTCACTTTTTCTCCTAAAGCATCAGTGAGCCATTGCACCTTTGCAGGAGGCTTGGAACCAGCAGCCATGCAAGTAACGAGGGAAACCTCTTCATCACCCAAAGTAGGATGATTATCCTTCAGGCTTGTGACCGGAGGCACTAGGAGAGTAACAGTGAATAAGAGAAGTCAACATGAGAGCATGAAGGTCAACACTATTCTCTATCTCTCACACATGTTTAATACAATGCATTATACCAAGCAGGTTTAGATGTATCTCCGTCTGGACATTTCTGCTGGGGAACAAAGTGAAGATGCACATGTAGGTGGCTTCATCTGTCAATGTGATATTGGATAACTGTAGAGATCCATTGTTGTCCTTAAAGTTCCCAATAAATTCAAATCGTTTATCATGTCCGTTGATAAATTGTGGTCCAGTTGCAGACAAGATTGTGAGGAAATTGTCAGTCTGAGGTTCCTTCCGCCATGATATCTGGGTGATGGGCTCCTTAGTGAGGATGAGTTTGCAGGGTAAGATGGTCGTCCCTCCTAGCACCACGATCATGTTTCCGCCAATCACCCAAGCTGTAAGGTGCAGAAAATCTCATCAGGCAAATATACATTACATTGTGGTTCAGAGTGTATGGAAGCATTCACATCAGCCCTGAGCAAAAACCCACGCTGGCTTTGAGTTTAGAGTCGAGTGGGAATTTGAGGCTTCCGCAAAATAATGATGTTTTGGAAACGTAGACGTAGTTTAGGCGTACTCTAAACAGTGTAACGTTCACATTCATCTCAATGACACCACTTTGCTGGCACAGCGGAGGAGTGACGCTGAACCTGGCTCAACTTGTCCCGTAACGCAACGCCATCCGTCAACAGACTTTACTGTCCAATAAATTAACGTCAGCAAACATTAGACCAATAATTTGCACGTTGCACTCTTGAATTTGTGATTGTGGAGACAAAGGATGATAGGTATGGTGGCCCTGAGGGTCAAAACACATCTATTCAGAAAACACGACGACATTTCACAAAACACTACATTTCAGGAAACACAACAGCAAAAAAGAAAAAACTATTTCATTAAGTTGAGACTGAAAACAGAAAAGGCAGATATGTATTGGGACAGGATTCCTTCTCGCTGATTGGACGCACCGTCTATCTATTGCCGATGGAAATAACTGCAGCTGTTACAATAAATACAAATAGTATTATATAAATATACATTACATTGTGGTTACAACAAACAGAAGTAGTTTTGGCTGTTTGTTTCACTGCGTTATTCTTTTTATTCCCACAGGTTTTGAGACAACTCCGGCACTACTGTACAGTGAGAGAGATATTTCTATATTTATTTAAAGTTCAGATTCAAGGTGTAGCAGGAGCCGTACAGGCAGCCGAGCATCACAGCAGCATATGTATTGGGGATATGCTTTGAATGGACTGAATAGTAAATATATAATTTGTCATAAACACTGTTATGCTCATCTGACAGAGATCATAAAATACAGCAGTACAGACAACTGATGCAGCTTTGCCAAACCTCATTGTTTTTCAAACAGTTTTTAAGATGGGTCACCATGCAAAGCCACGTGACGTGAACACTGTGAATAGATTGGGAAGAAGGGGGAGTTTCCAGGGTCTTTGTTTGGGCACGTGTGTTGGACTAGCATTAAAGGACTTTGGTTTTCTAAACTTAACTATAACTCATCAACACGTTACAAACACAACCCTGTACTGAGCAGTTCCTATCTTTACATATCATGATCATGCTTCAGTTAATTAGTTCATCGTCGAGTTATTGTTTGCATTCTGACTCGGTGTGTGCCCTCTTTTGTCTGCCACGAGGCAGGTGTTAACACCTGATTATTCAGTTATTGTCAAATAAAATGTCAAAAGTCCCCCCAATGTTAATGTTGTCAGTCTTCCACAACACAGATGAAACGTACTCGACTATTTTTAAACTAGTCAAACCTTTTGTTCGGCTAAGAAAATATGCCGTTATTCTCCTGCCTTTGAGCAAATTTGCAAAACATTTCTGTGATTTGTATTTTTCTATTGTATTTATTGACATTTCTATTTCTCTTCTATGTGTGCGTCATTCAAGGCTAATTGTAGCGTTGACGTCAGTTCTTAAAGAAAAAGAAGCATTTCGCCTCGACTACATACCTTCTACATCTGTGCTCAGGATGAACGTGAACACCAGTAAAAGCATCGTGGTACTCCTGAAGAAACACGTCATCCATAGCTTATATTTAACGTTAAACAGAGAATGTGCGCGCTCCATCCATCAAAGGCTCGTTCGAGACTCTGTCTGTAAAATAACGAGGTCATGCGCAGCAGCTGCTCCGAGTTCCTGTGTTTACTGTAGCTGATCCACTCTTCCTCTACTCTGAGGTAAAACCAGCCTCCACCCCGAAACACAGTCAGCCAGCCAAGCTGGTCTGTGCGATTAGAGTCTGTTTGATCGTTTAACGGATAATACAAAAAAAAGCACAGCATTTTCACGTTTTTGTTGCCTGAATACCAAAATACGAGAGAAATACGAGAGCACCAAAGACAGATCCCTGTAAATCCCTTTTTTGTTTTGAAGAGAGACACCAGGTGACCCGGAAGTAAGACTATTTCAAAATAAAATTGTTTGGAAAAAAATAAACCAGCAGAGGCAACAGTATTGGGAGCAGGAGATGAAAGGGAGACACCTTCATTCCTTACAAAGCAGAGTGGGTAGTACAGTAAAGAGAGGGAGGAACAGCTTGTTCATATCTGAATAGCCTTCTATTCATCTTGGGGAAGCATCCAACATGCGAGCAGTGCATCCTCTCTGTCTCCTCAGCAGGATCATTTGTAGTGAATGTGACACAGAGGTCCTATCAGGCAGAGGAGAACCACAACATCACGCTGGAATGGACGTTCTCAACCAGAACAAACCCTCAACTCCCCTTTTATCTTCTGTGAACTGTGAACTGTTCTCAGGCCCTTCGTCCTGTTTCATCTACATGAAGGGGTCGAGGTCCTGGAGTCTCAGCATCAACAGTTTGCAGGACGCGTTCTATGGAGGCAAATCACTGTCAAAATCCGAGAGCGCAAATGAGATCCATGCGAAAATCAATCGATTCAAATGTATGAGTTTTAATTTGAAATATTTCCTAATTGGTACAGTAAAAATGTCTAATTTTCAGTTTGGGTGGAGTCAACGACGTCCTCAACACATGTATATCAGTCATTGTCTGGACTTATTGAGAAAAAACTTTTTATTACACTTCAAATATCCATTTGTTATACTTTTTCTCGGTTCAAATGTATGAGTTTTAATTTGAAATATCTCTTAATTGGTACAGTAAAAATGTCTAATATTCAGTATGGGTGGAGTCAACGATGTCCTCAACACATACATGTCAGTCATTGTCTGGAATTATTGAGAAAAATATTTTTGTAGCACCTTAAATATTGTGTTATTACCCATTTTTGTCCTGAACATATATGCATTAGTCGTTGTGTGGAATTATTGAGAAAAACATTTTTATAGCACCTTAAACATTTAAAAAATGTGCCATTTGAAGATACAAATTCAGTTCAGAGTTTTCGCTTCGTAAAATATCTTAATTGACTGTCAGTCAGGTATTATTAACTTCCAGCAACCCTCAAATCAAAGAATAAAGACACTTTAGGCACAATTTAGGTGTATTTTCCCTTTAACTCAGGAGATGCAGGTAGCATGTTTTATACTTAATGTGAATATAATTAATTTAATCTAATTTCATTATGCAATATGTATACTTTGTTGGCATCTTATTTTGAAAACCGGATGTTCGTCTGGAGAAAACCGGAAGTTTTCACGTTAATCTTTCCGCTAACTTTGCAAAATCTTTCGCTCGCTCCCGTCCTGTGCCGTTTGGTTGCGTTTACCGTAAATTTCAGCGTAGAGGTGCACTACAATTTAAGTGTCTGCTGACTTGACCGCAGTGGGGGGTGCTGCGGTAGTATGGGGTGCCGGACCCGTTGCAACGGGCAATCCGGTCTCTACGACTGCAGTAGGAGCTGTGTCCGCATTCTCGGCAATAAGTCAGACACGTTCCCGGTGGGTGTTGGCCAGGGCTGCCCTTTGTCACCGGTCCTGTCGGTGTCTTTCATGGACAGGATATCTAGGCGCAGCCGGGGGGGTGGAGAACGTAAGGTTCGGGGGTCTCGGGATCGCCTCTCTGCTGTTTGCAGATGATGTGGTCCTGTTGGCCTCCTCGGATCGTGACCTCCAGCATTCACTGGGGCGGTTTGCAGCCGAGTGTGAAGCGGCGGGGATGAGAGTTAGCACCTCCAAATCTGAGGCCATGGTGCTCTGCCGGAAACCGGTGGATTGCTCCCTCCAGGTGGGGACGGAGTGCCTACCTCAAGCGAAGGAGTTCAAGTATCTCGGGGTCTTGTTCACGAGTGAGGGTAAGATGGAGCGGGAGATCGACAGGCGGATCGGTGCGGCTGCAGCAGTAAAGCAGGCGCTGCACCGGACCGTCTTTGTGAAGAGGGAGCTGAGCCGGAAGGCGAAGCTCTCGATTTACTGGTCGGTCTACGTTCCGGCCCTCACCTATGGTCATGAACTCTGGGTCGTGACCGAAAGAACGAGGTTGCGGCTACAAGCGGCCAAAATGAGTTTCCTCCGTAGGGTGGCCGGGCTCAGCCTTAGAGATAGGGTAAGGAGCCCGGTCATCAGGAGGGAGGGGTTTTGGACAAGAAGTTCTTAATGGGCAAACTCCATCTGCCGATGAAGATCATGTGATTAAAAAAGCTACCAAATGGACCATGTGGTCAGAATACATAATGAGGTGTGATGTGATATTTAGCCACAGTTTACTGTTTATCATTAGTCTGCTCTTCACACTCAGACCTTCTCCTCCTACCAATGCTGCCTGTGAGGTTAGAAAACACAATCATAAATTGAAGAAATAGTTAAACATTTTTGGAAAATTCGCTTATTTGCTATTATTCCACTCTTGTACAGTAGCTGTTGGTTATCTTAAAAACAGGAAACAGGTCTGTTCTGCTCCCTGCCAAGAATAGTCCAGAACAAAACCCCATGTTATACAGCAAAATAACGTTTTTAAACTTCAGTTATTTTCCGATTAATCAAACAATACGACGTGTTAACTGGTGAGCTTCTGAGGTGCTGGTAGGCAGAAGGGAAACAACACAATAAGGTCTGAGTCAGAAAAAAACATAACATATCCTCCAGATTAAGAACTAATTATTCAAATTTGGCAAAACTCAACATGTTTCTGACTTATGTTTGTAAGTCTTTATTTAGCTGTCTGCTGAGCCTTGTTTGTCTGTTTCAGATCCGAGCAGTCGATGCCTCAGTCTAGCGTCAGAGTAGAGGGTGCAACGCTACAGTTTCTGAGCATGACCTCTGACCTGAATGGCCTCTACCAGTGTGAAGCATCGAACCTATATGGAAGAAAACACAGCTACATGTATGTGCATGTGACTTCTGGTGAGTTCAGGTGTGATTTGGCTTTGTGTTTTTGTCAATTGTGTTAGTGTGTTCTTTACATTTGTTCCTGTTCTGTTTCTGTGTTTGAGTCTGTTGTGGATGTTGTTTGATTCTGTTGTTATTTTTTGTGTCTCTGAATTTAAAAAAGAAAAGAAAAAGAGAGATTGCACCCAAATTAATTGATATAGGTAAACCTATGGGCTCCTGTGGAGAAGCTCGTACATCAACGCCTGGAGTTGAATCTTAGCATGTATTTGAAAACCAGGACACACTGGAGAATTTAATATACATCGCATTTGGCTGTGGAATGCCTTTTTTTTTTTTATACAATTAATGCTATCCAAAGAAAAAAAACTAAATGTTACGTTACAGTTGATTTGCATATTGTAAAGAGAGTGCACATAACGAAATGAGTGTCTCCTTCAAAATGGCAGACAGAGCATCCGTACCCCACTGTCAGTGTGCGGTACGTGAAATTAGGACCCGTTGCAAACGTGCCCTCTGCAAACTGCATAAATGGTTCCATTGAAACTGGCAGCATTTTGCTCCTTTTGACTGGGGTTGCCCAGGACTCTAATACATTAGTATTTTCACAGAAACAGAGAACAATGACATGAAGTTATTAGGAACAAATTGATTGACAAAGTAGTGAAAAAACATATAAATTATATGATAAAGCACCCGTGAGATGTGACAAGTGTACCTCTGGGGTCTGCAGGGACTCAGTTGGATGGATTAAGGTTAATCATGGTCGAGTTTGATCGAGGTATATTTGTGCACAGTGGACGATGCAAAGATATAGGAGGAAGTGCACAAAGTGATGCACATGAAAATGTCGTCGTAGCTGCCATTTGCTACGCTGAGCTCATGTCGTTTGCACTTCTTTTTTTTATTTACATGTCGACCCAAGTATCTTTACGTTCAATATACTTAAATAAGAATTTTTAGCCCAAAAATATTAATAAGAGAAGAAAAATGATTGATTATTGATATAAGTACAAGTAATACCTATACCATTAGGGAATATACGCATGTTTTGACCTTTTTTATTTAATTTAACAAAATATATCAAACTACTCAATTCATAGTCTTTATGATCAAATAAAACATTTTCCCTCATGAAATATATTCTGAAGTTAGAAATGTTTCCTGGAATAAATAAGGAAATATCTAATCAAAGAAGAAATAAAAAGAAAAGAAGTACTACTTCTGATTCCCTGACACTTTGGTGGATGCTCAACACCACAATGTTGAAATAATCCATTGCAGTCGTAGTATCCATTACAAAAGTAAAGTAAAAGTACAGATGTATTATCAGCAAAAAGCAACAGTACTCATTTTTGAAAATGACCCCCTGTGAGTGATATCTTTTACATTATGACATTATTAGATTGCACAAAGCACAAAGAGGCTAACGTAAAAGGTGTTACTCATGACCTAAAATCCTGACTGTGGCTGCTACAGAGCTTAAACCACACCGTAGTCACATGCTTTGATTCATATAGCTATAGCATAGCTGCATGCACAGAGAAAGTATACGCTTTGATGTCACTAGTACAAAGTCATGCAAACTGAATAACTGCAAAGACTCGACAGTTGATGCAATGGGTTTCAACAAACTATTGCTTCACTAAAAGTTTGGCCAATATCCATCCATTCAATGTCTTTAACCGCGTATCCTGTTCAAGGAGGCGAGATGGGATGTTCATGCTTTTATTGACATTTTTCGCAAAACTTAAAGTTTTCCCAGCCAAAGTATTATTGTCACAAGTAAGCATAACCAAATGTTAGTACATCTAACCCCATAATTGCAATCATTACAGTATTAAATATCAAGAAGAAATGTAATTTACATTGAGTCACGGCACATAACAATACTTCTGTGGCTCTTTGTTGCGAGAACAAAGACTGACCGGAATGTCTTCACTAAAAAAGACAAATAATTAGCTTTAGCTTGAATTTTCATTATAGTCTTGTAATAGTGTGCAGTTCTACATCGGAGCACAGTACGACATAAAACACAGTGACACTAACAGTAGCCCCTTTGTGTTGTGTGCAATCTAATAATGTCATACTGTATATAATAATATACCACTCACAGGGGCTCATTTTTAAGAATGAGTACTGTTACGTTTGATGTATTGTTTTTAGTAAATTTTGCTGAAAGTACTTATGTACTTTTACAGAGTATTTTAAGATTGCAGTATTAGTACTTGTAAGTAAAGGATCTGACTACTCCTCCTGTAACTGCTTGTGAATAAATTATCATTACAAGACTGTGTTTAATTAACTTTTGAACTTTATCTTTTCAGAAAACTCAGGACCAGGACACAAAATCCAGTCCAGGACCAGTTGTATCTCCACTCAGTAGAAGAGGTCCGAAGAACTTTGTCATCTTCTTTCCGTTTCTTTCTCTGTTGCAGCGTTGAACTTTAATTTTCACTTTCTATCTCTATAGACGTCCCTCCCTCCACCGCAGGATGGCACAGGCAGTGGGACAAACAACAAGCGCGGGAGTCAGTACGCAGAGAGGCTCAATTCAATCTATGGCCTCTGAGCTGACAAGACATTTGAATGAAAGTTAAACAAGAGACATGGACAAACCCGGTGCTTCAAGGGAAGGCAATCACAGGGAGGACAACTGGGCCACTGATGCCTTTGTACATTATTACATTACATTAAAACCAGTGCCGTCACTTTAAGGACTTTGTTTTCACTTGTGTATTCAGGGTTCTCTTTGCGTTTTCTTGTGTTTATTATGGTTTTATCATTTGTATGATGTGTTGAATGTTTCCGTGTTTGTCGTGCACCATGAGCTCACCAAGGAAAGCTCCTTACAATGTGTAGATGACTATCGGCAACTTACAATGAGTCACCGAGAGGAGTAGGGGAGACTGACCTGCAGACGCGCTGGCAGTCAATTATTCACAGATCCAGAGGCTGAGTTTTGTGGTTTTATTTGTAAACAACAAACAAACTTTTGTGCTGGATAACACACATTCATAAACGTTCAAAATACTTGGTGTACAGAGGTGATCAACAGCGTCAAACAATGATAATAGTGATAATAGTAGTGTAAATAGCGGTCATCAAAAAATAAGACTCCCTCACCCCCTCTACTTCCATTCATCCAACTAAACTACAGAACAGCATATATATCTCCTTTGCTATCCCCAACACCACGTGACTCAATTACCGGATGTGACAAAAAAGGGTTTACAAAATGACACAGGCCATACTTGGCTCCTACACAATGTTTGTTTATTGGCAATAATGTGAACTCAACAGGCTTCGACTGGGGGTCTGTGCCCTCTAGTGTTCTATGGGAGAATTACACAGGACAGAAACAGATGTGTTTCTTGTAAAAGTGTTTTGTGATCAAAACAATGAGGTATTCCCAAAATAGAAGCTGTTGACTCCGTTTGGGAAATGCATATGTAATGGTTATTCTGCTTCTTATAAGCATCAAAAAGTATTCAACATGCACTGAAAGTACACTCTCACGCTATGGTGCTGAAAGGCCCAGAGTTATACAGAGGTGGGTGTTCCTGCTCTTGAACATGTGGATTTTGTGCATTTTAATGCCAACAAATGAAAACATTGTACGGTTTATTTTCAAGAAGGAGCTTAAATTCTCAGGATTCTAATTTGAATTATATTATTGTATATTTGACTCTCACAGGACTTCAGTTCCTCTAAAGATACACAGAAAGAGTAACTAACCACTTCCTTTAATCTGTGCCGGATATGAGAAAAGGGATTACTAATGATATATTTATTAGAGTTTATTTTCAGGAAGGAGTGAGTTTCAATTCTCAATGTTCCAATTGTATGATTCTCGTGTGAATTAATGTTTCTTTGCTCCTCAAACTTACAACACGTAGCTAAGTTCTGAGCAGACAAACCATCTAACTAACCAGGAAATAAGCACTTCCTTTCCTCTGTGCCTCCTCCTCAAATACATTTCAGACGTGATGCTGAACTTTCAGTCAGTCTTTGTCAGTCTGATGGTCATCATGTTCAACCTAAACCAAGCAGCTCTTCTCTCCATTCAACTATTAGTTATGTGCCAAGTCTTTGCAGGTACAGTGGATATTTGTGATTATTATGCATGCTAATTCTGTAAATGTAATTATAGATTATATTTGTATTGATTGGTTGTTTCCTCCAATGTTAGAGATTGATCCAGTTGAGCACAGGGATAAGCTGGTGTCCAGGGGAGACTCCGTCATCTTCACCTGCAACATATCCAAGACAGATGTATCGCTAATCAGATGGACCAGAGGCGAATCTGTTTTTGTGTTTTCAATCTCAACAAATCAGACTTTTTCAAATTTCACTTCTCACAAAATGACAATAGACAAAAACTTACCTTCAAAGATGAATATTTCTAACGTTCAGCATGACGATGCAGGAACCTACAGATGTTTTTCATATGACATAGAACGTGAAAGGGCTATTGAGTGGAATTTAAAGGTGACTGTGGAACCTGAAGGTAGGTGGAGCACAAAACACGGCTATTCATCTCTACACCAGACACAGTGCATTTCAAAGCTGATACTGTACTTAAATTAATTCACATCTGATTTTGTGCAGAAATCAGCCCACTGTGGTATTCTCTATACATCACAGCTGCAATTGGATGTCTTCTATGTGGAATCACTGCAGCTGTCTGTCTCTGCGGGTGAGTAATCATTTAGTGCTGTGTGTGGAAGTTGTAGTCATTGTCGTAGTAATTAGTAATTATCATTACAAAAGTTACATATTGTATGCGCTTTATTCATAGACTGTATATAGCTATTTTAAAGCAGTGTAAAAAAATAAATGTGCCTTTTCTTAATCTTTGCGGACAATGGCTTCCTCCTCCCTCCCCCATCTGTGGTCATCGTGCGATCGTGTGGCAGTTACATCGTTAGACATTTCTGTATCTTCTACATTCACTGAATTTGTTTCACACTCTGATATTGTTAATCTTTTTAGTAAAAAAAAAAAAAAAGTTGCCGTTGAATCATGGGGAATTTAAATGAAGTCGATGGATTATTGCAGAAACCCTTTTGACAGCCGCCATTTTGACTTGTCAAAGCAGGAAAAGAAAAGATTTAACTAACATTAAGGATAGCTCTATTCCCTCAAGTGGCCCAGTAGGCCTTGGTAGTGAGTGAATATACACAATACACCAGAACCCTGGAGCTGGCTAACCTAAATGGAACGTAGCCATCAATCATGCTTCCACCTGTGCTTCTCCTGCTTTAACAAGTCAAAATGGCTGCTGTGAAAAGGGTCTATTCTTGTCACCATAAGTTGTTTTCATGTTGCTGGAGCTGCAGGTACATCGAACGTTAAACAATCGGGGTGACCCTGGTTTGAATCAGGAGCATTGAGAGAATGTTGAATACGGTTCCTTATTTAGCAAATGAAAGAGTGGTCTTCCTCTTTGCGTTCATCTTAGCACATGAGTCTGCACACAAACCTAGCAACCTTCACTCTCTCAATGGGATTATTTTATCCATATTTTATAATATTTATTTTTTATAATATTTTAGTCATACTTTATAATATTTTATCAATATTTTAGCCACAGATTTTACAGAAGAGATTACATCTAAACAACTGTTGGTAGATTGGCCTTCTGATTGAAAACGAACAGAAAGGGTAAGAGGGCAGATAGCTCTGGCTTTTTAGCAACTAATGCTGCAGAAGACAAAGAGAAGGAAACACAAAGAGAAGAGCAAAGTAAGAGGCAGAGGCAGAAGAGCCTGGAAGGAGAGACAGAGGGCGACAAACTCACTGAGGAAAAGAGTTCAGGAAATTAGAGTAAGAAAATGATGAGATGGAGTAGAACTGAATGTGAGGGATGAAGAAGAGAGGGAGAAAATGAAAGACATCAGAGAGACGAACAGAAACAGAATGTGATGGAAAGAGGTGGGGAGTAAAATAACAAATGTGTAGCTGTTGTAGTTATCGCTAACATGCACTGGTAGAATGTGTCTTAATTTTTATTTTTCCCCCTTAATGCTACTCTATACTTTTATTCCACTGAATTCGAAAGAGAAATGTACCTTTTACTGCGCTTTGTTTATTTGACAGTTTTACTTACATTTCAGATTAAGATTTCACAGAGAAAACATGCGATAAATTTATAAAATACAATGCAATGTTAAAAATGTAACCAGTGGGTCCTAACATCTCAGGTGTGTGACCCCTCAAAAGACCATTGTCTAGTTGGGCCACTTAAAATGTCCAAAAGATGATTTTGCACAGATTTTTGCATCAGAACATCGTAATCTCATTTTGTCCTAATAATAATCTCACGGACCCTAATATGGAGGAGGGGCCTATTTTAGGAACCACTGGACTAAACTATGAATTTAAACTATTCCAAATAGACTTCACCTACACCAGATACAACAGCATAATGTACATTGATGCATCAGAATTGAGCTGAAATAATAAGTGAATTAATCAATTATCACTAGAAATTGATAATCCATTAATTGTTTTCATCCAGTAAATCATCTTTCATCATCAACATTTTGTTTCCAACTTTTCAGTTGTGAAGTTTTACTGCCGCATCTTATTCTTGTTAGACTGTTGGTCGGACAAAACAAAACATTTAAATATTACAAAATTAGAACAATGCGATGGTGTTCTAGACAATAATTGTCAGATTAATCAATAATGAAAATAATCAGTTGTAGCCCTGTACTAATATTGTTACATGATACTCACTACTCAGTACTTAAAGTACTACATTGAGCTGATGTACTTTTATTGACAGGTTTTTATATGCGTGACATGGAGTATACTGTGGTATTGGTTGCTATACTTTTATGGATTAGATCCTTTACTTAGCTAAAAGTACCAATCTTAGTATCAACTCTGTCTCATATAATGTGTCTGAAACAACTGGAAGCTGCACTGGGGTCTCATCACTGGTCTCAATTTTATTTCCGCATCAAAAAGCCGGACCAACATCCCAAACCAGGACCAGGACAGCAAGACCCTGAGTTATGTCCAGTATCATGTTCAGTTGGGGAAAGAGGTCAGAAGAACTTTTTCATTACTCAAACTATTACGTCCTAATGTCTCAAAAAGCATTTCTTTGCAATCTCCCCCATTTCCCTCCCATCCGCTCTTTTGTTTCTTGGAGTAATAGTGTGTTTATTTGTATTTTCTCTCCATACAGGTGGCTCCCCTCCAACCAAACAGCTGTGCAGAATACAGGACGAATCCCAAGCAAGTCGGTACTTCAAGAGGCTCAATGCAATCTCTGGCCTGTTCAGCATGAAGTTCAGTGTAAAGCCAAATAGGAAACAAGAGATGTTGGAAAGAGAGACACATTTCATCCACACAAAACGTCAACTTTAGAAATACTGAGGTTATGAGTCCAAATTCCCTCGGTCCATCCCTATGTGAAGCTTTTCACTAACCTGGTCATTTGATGAGTAATGTTTAACCATGTAGAATATAAGAAACATTACAAATAAAGCAACAAAAGGATACAAATGCTGATCAGTCAGTTTCCCTCAAGCAATGGAAGGCAGAAACAAACTGTCCTTCAAGATCACACCTTCCTCCCTTCGGACAATGTGTAGTTCACACAATCTGAACAATGAAGAAAATGTTCCTCCTCTGCAACTTTGGCAGATTCGCTCCTTGTTTGTCAGCAATGTTTTCTAGCCGGGTAGAGTGGTCGGTGGGAACATGGGGACAGTTTTAGCTATAGTCGGAAAGAAGTATGGTATCCAATTAGATTTTTGACTCGGTTTTATTTTTGTCAAAGAAATCTGTAAACAGGAGACATTGTAAATAGAAGGTGTTCAAGTTTAGACAGCAAATGTTTCAATTAAA
Organism: Anarhichas minor; assembly: GCF_050575085.1. Classification (NCBI taxonomy): domain Eukaryota; kingdom Metazoa; phylum Chordata; class Actinopteri; order Perciformes; family Anarhichadidae; genus Anarhichas; species Anarhichas minor. Next base: position 4,897,913 of record NW_027466450.1, read on the forward strand.
ATGATATTTTGGAAGCCCAGAACATGGTGTCCTAACCGTCCAGAATAGGCAGAATTATGGGGAAATGCACTCCTTGTATATTTAATAAAATTGTGCCTTTTACGTTTAGGTTGGGATCTAAAGAACTTAATAAATTGTTAGCAAACACCTGAATCTGTTCAGTGAGCAAATTATTTTCATTAAGGTCATTTGGTGTCCATACAAAACCGACCCCGCTCTGGTTGAAGTGAGTGATTGTAGTGACTACAATAAGTCTTTTAATGTTATGAGAGTATTGTATTAAAAAAAACCTACTTTGTTCACAAGCCTTTAAAAAAAAAAAAAATACTTTTATCAGGTTTCACTTCAGTTTGAAGTCACATTCACAAGACTCGGCAAGGGGGCGCTTACCTCTAGACCTGCAGTAAGTTCTATTGTGTGAATAAAACTTTAAAAAAAAATCAATGCACAACAACAGAACTTCCTTCTCTTCGCTTGTATTGCAACTCGTTACATTTCCAACAGTTTAAATGGCATCCCAAAATATAAGTACAGAGGATGTTATGGACCGGGATACCGTTTTCAGTGTTTTGGCTGAGTCAGATTTCAGCCGTCTTTATTCAAACCATATACCGCTGGAGAAATGCAGCAGGGCTCTCCAGAAAGAATGGAAAAAAAAATGGAAGGAGTGACACTGCTGTTGACAATATGGACGATATTAAATAGTTTCTGTCTCCTTGGTTCACGCTGGTTGGTTCTAAGCAGCCTCCATGTTTTTATTTTATTACCTGCAAAGGTATAGGCACAACTCGGCTACTCTATCTTGTGGCTGCGCGTCAGTAGCTTGAGCGCAATGCCTTCTGGTAGAGGTAGCTTTCTTGGTCAATATAGCACGAACTAAGAGATTTATTGCTTTAATGGACAACATTTACCATCAACACTGATCAACAAAAAAAGGGGCAGAATTTTCATTTTGAAAAAAAGAAATGTTTACCATAAACAGTAACAAAAACGGTGAAATGTTACCTAAAGGTGACTAGAGCAAACACACCCCCACACACACACACACACAGAAAAAAAGAAAGATATTTTTGGGTCAGGGAGAATTGGCTTGACAGTAACTGATTGATTACAAATGTAATATTACTTTTTCACCCCGAATAATCATTTTTAGCCATGCTAGCACCATTAAGGGATTGCCAGTCGCATGGCTGTAGACTCTTAGTCCAACTGCTTAACACAGGTTTCACTGCACTGAATAAAGAATGAGCCTTGGTCTAAACATGAACATATCCGCTGTGGACCAGGATGAGTGTTCTCTTCTCTGATCAGTTAAGTTGTTGACATACAGAAACAAAAACAGACATTTTGGAGATAAAGTGCAACTTTTAAAATGATAGAAAAATCGTTTTGCAGTGTTTGTAACATAGAGCTTAATTTTGACTTTCACCAAAGTTGAATATGTCATAAAATCCTGTTGCTGACTTTTGAGTTCAATCGGTTTTACATTATACAGTAACCACAGATATCAAAATACGACCGAGTAACACTGATGTTGGAAAGATGAAAGCCTGCCTGGCTGGCATTGTTATTACAAATAATAACCAAAACAAAGAACCATGTGAGATAAGTGATGACTCAGATACACTCCTGTAGTGACTTTAACAAATATCCATTTTAAAGCCACTGGGGGGCGAACGGGAGAACTTGTTCGGACGCGTGTTCCACAAATATTTCAATGTCCAATGCGCTGTCTTTCTTTAGATCCGTTGATCCTTTTATTCAAATACATATTGGCACCGTAACAGAATACAGGATACTTTAGAGGATAGTATAAGCCCTTGAAACTAGCTCACATGCCGGCTGACACGCTACCTTGACACGGCACCTTGACACGACACCTTGACACGGTCAAAAAACTGTTAGCGTCCCGTCCACACACACACCTGATCCTCATTACCAGGCACTTACATATATGCACATTCAGGTTAAGGTGCCACCCACTGTTCAATGTCAGGACTGCATGTGTACACACCCCATGTTTCCCTCAAAGACATAAGAAAACAACAAAAACTACATTATGGCTCCAACAAGTCCTTTAGAAGGAATTCCAAAATAGAGTAAAGCTACTGACTAATGTGTGTCCTCTGTAAAGAGATGTCAGCAGTCAAAGGTTATAGTGTCACCGTAAACATTGTCGGGACAATATTTTGTGACACTTGGTGTCGATGAAAATGAAGGACAATATATACATATATATGCATGGCATGAGGTTCAGGAAATAATTCATGAGAAAATGTAATGGAAAACTAAGATAATGGAATAACACTTGAGAAATATAGACAAATCTGAAAGTATGTAAAGAATTAGACAGACACCAAATGTTGTCTCGGATGAATACGAGTCAATGACAAATCTCTAAGCAACAATCTAATAAAACAACCAAAGTCAGAAACCAAACTCAGCAGATTCTACAGGAGGCAGTAGTCCAATAGAAAATGTTATTTCTCCAAATCGTGGTGGGTCATTTCTGTACTTGTCATCTAGGTTACTGATTTGCCCTATTTTGGGATAATTTACAGACCCATCATGGTACAGATTAACACAAAGTTTAAATACAAAGAAAACACATCTGCAAAATAAAGTGTGTGTCGTATGTCCAGTCATTATACAAACAGTAGTTTCAGTTTTAAACTGTATTCTATGGTGGCAGAGAGTTGAATGCAGAACACTCTGAATATAAGATCTTCTCTACTTTAAAAGCACAGGTCACAAACAAAGTAAAATTAATTAAAATGAATCATCACCACTTTAGAAGCACTGCAATTAGTGAAAACAAACGCAAGTAGAGAAATGTGTTGCTTAATTTATCTGTGTTTTGTCTATTTGCACGTGTTCTTTTCACGATACTCGCAGGTTTTCATTCCATAATCTCAAGTTTTTCTATTCAAATTTCTCATGAATCATTTCTTGGCCAGTCACCTAGTTTCTTGTGTGCATGAAAACATGCTTCATAATCCTGCTATCATCAGCAGTTAATGCTGTTGGTGGGAAAACATGCTGTAAATGATGAAGCTGCCACAAACGGTTAAAGCCACGCTCTAATAGATAACACTGTTACAACTTTTGTTCGACATCTCTACTTACAGTTTTCAATCTTCATTTTGTTACTTTGGCATTTAATGGCATCATTGATATTAGCAGTAGATGTTGTCTTGTAGAGCTGCATCTGTTCAGGAACCAGCTGCTTCAGGAATGTTAGCGGCCTGCACAATAAGCCAACTGTCTTCCAGCTTGTTGCTTCCACGCATATCAAACAGATGCCTATGGCAGACAATTTGAGACATTTTATTAAAATCATGCACTTAATTCTAAATGGGTCTGCAAAGAGTTTTAACTTAACATATCTGCTGAAAGAACATTTAAGAAAGGCACGAAACTGAAAAAAACAGCTGTAATACAGAAAACAAACACTTATACAAAATAATAGAGATAGTTGTTGTAGTTTATATTAAGGCATAATATAAAAAACCTGTAATAATAAGGTTAATAACTTGAGGGTAATAAAACAGCCTGAATGCACTCTAACAAATTAAATATTATATATTTTTCGTCTACCTCAGGTTGTAGTGGTTCTGCTGCTGCTGCTTCTTCATGTGTGCTAGAAGCTGTTAGGACCTTCAACCTCCCTCCACCTGTGTCCTCTTCTCTCCTGTCCCCTGTTAACACACAATAAAACATTTCCATAATATATAAAACATACCTTTATATACTTAGCAGTCGTACTGTATATTAAACTTAAGTGTGTGCAGTACTACTGTACTCGGTACCTTAGACATTTCCCGGTTTTATACGAGTACCACAATGCAGCGACTCCAATGGCGATCATGAAAAGCAAAAGCCCAAATAAGATCCAACATGCAGTGCAGGCTGTAGGGAGACAGGACACAAGAAGAATACAGTAACAGGAACAACTGATATGCATTCTAGTCAAATGTAGTTTATTCTACCCAGTTTGTGACAAACCAGTGGCCTCTCAGCTCCTCTCAGATACGGTCAGACTAGGAGCTCTGGGTTTTTAATACACAGAGAGGAAATAATACCTGGTTACTGTGTGTTTCTGGCTGCTTTAATGAGCAACAATTTGTCTCTGTGATTAGTGATTTACTGATCGATGATTGATCGAATGTCCAGCTTTAAATTTCAGTGTGCAACTTGGTCATACTTCACTTTGATGTGTAGTGGAGTAAGACTCTTGAAAGGATCATAGCATACAGACACGTTGTAATGCATTCTTTTAAATGCTTAGACATATTGTACCATACATTAATATAATGTGTAATTAACATTTTCATATGTATTTATTTAGTATGTTTTATTCACTTGACTAATTAGGAAATGATATATATGAAGGCTCAGTTACATCTCGTTTCCAGCCAGGACTGTGAGGGAGCCCAATACCAGGACCCTGAGACATGCTCATCTAAATGAGTCAGTTTTAATAATATCAATAATACCAGCGCAGCTGAGCTTCTCCTGCTCCAACAAGCCAAAATGTCTGCTGTAAAAAACATCTCCCAACATTATTAACTAGTGGAAGCAGGTTCCCCGTGTTTGTGTTTCTTTTTTAAAGAGAGCTAACAATGTTAACCTGGAGGGGAACCAGATGGTCTGCGCTCCGCTTCTGCAACATTGCTGTGGTCGGGATGCCGTTGTCAGGACATGCTTTGACCTTTAGGCAGTTTTATTCGTAGACTTGAATCATTTCCTGTGATTCATTGGGTGGGTAGCGTTTCCTTCCAATTGTCCGGGTTGCTGGGTAAGCAGGCTCAAGTCAGCTTTTTCAGCTTCTGGACGGATACAAAAGGCATTCCACAGCCAAATGTGATGTACATTAAATTCTCCAGTGTGTCCTGGTTTTCAAATACATGCTAAGATTCAACTGCAGGCGTTGGTGTCCGGGCGTCTCCACAGGAGCCCATAGGTTTACCTATATCAATTAATTTTGGTGCAATCTCTGCAACATCCACAACAGACTCAAACACAGAAACACAGAACAGGAACAAATGTAAAGAACATACTAACACAATTGACAAAAACACAAAGCCAAATCACACCTGAACTCACCAGAAGTCACATGCACATACATGTAGCTGTGTTTTCTTCCATATAGGTTCGATGCTTCACACTGGTAGAGGCCATTCAGGTCAGAGGTCATGCTCAGAAACTGTAGCGTTGCACCCTCTACTCTGACGGTAGACTGAGGCATCGACTGCTCGGATCTGAAACAGACAAACAAGGCTCAGCAGACAGCTAAATAAAGACTTACAAACATAAGTCAGAAACATGTTGAGTTTTGCCAAATTTGAATAATTAGTTCTTAATCCCTTCTGCCTACCAGCACCTCAGAAGCTCACCAGTTAACACGTCGTGATTTTCCAAACTATTTCTTCAATTTATGATTGTGCTTTCTAACCTCACAGGCAGCATTGGTAGGAGGAGAAGGTCTGAGTGTGAAGAGCAGACTAATGATAAACAGTAAACTGTGGCTAAATATCTCATCACACATCATTATGTATTCTGACCACATGGTCCATTTGGTAGCTTTTTTAATCACATGATCTTCATCGGCAGATGGAGTTTGCCCTTTAACAACTTCTTGTCCATTTTGGCCTAAAAGTTGAGGTTCCGAGTTCACTCTTGGCTTTGGAAACAGTAGTTGAGCGAACGACCCCACCACCTAAGCTGCTGATGAATAAAACTCTTCTTTGCTGACACAAAAATCCAATAAAGCTTTGTTTATAGTCGCGGGTGGCACCATGGGCGCGAGCCTCCATAAATGGCACGCGAGCTACGAGCAAGTTTATGCTCAACGAACTGTTCGATGCAGTATTCGCCGAAATCCCATTACAAAAAAAAAGTACTGATAAGAAGCAAGAAGACAAATGTAACTCGCAAAAAGACACAAACCTGCACAATACTTTTTAGTAATTGTAATCAACTGTAAACTCATATATCATATTCATAAACTACTTAACTCCCTTTATACAAGCCCTGTAAAGAAATAAGTCAAGTATTAAATGTGTTTTAAAGAAACAAAGGTGAATATCATGTAAACCAGTAATTCTCAACTGGTGGGTCGCGACCCAAAAGTGAGTTGCGGACCCGTTTTCACTGATGGCGCTTGCTTGCATGACAGGAAAAAACTGAAAATATACTGGACATATACAAATATTTTGTATATAGAAGTTGGAGATCAAAAACAGAGCTGAAAAGAAACTGAATGATGGACTTACGATCACCTGGTGGCCAGAAATGTGACCCAAAGTCCTACATTCATTGATTTATGATCATCATTCTGTAATGCTACAACACACATACAGTGTGATGATTGAAGATTAACATTTAAATGAGAAATAGTATTAATGTATTAAGCAACAACAAAAGGTACGAAAATCAAGAAATGGCGCCATGGTCTGAGGAATAAGCTAGCAATTTAATGACGGTACTACACTATTGGCTGTGGTTACAAATTCAGATTTTGCTATATTACAAAATATCTTTGCTTTCTTTTTTACATTTAACAAGCTAAATGTCTATCTAAATCTATATAATCTTTGTTTTCTTGGTGCAGCTGACTGATGACATCTAACGTCTAATATTCTATAACAGGGTTGCAGTCCATGCTTCCCGTTTTAGTTTTATGTACATTGTTTCTATTAGCAACGGCCTCACTGTAAGTCAATAAAAGCTCATAAAAGGCAGAACAGCCTGTGCTGAAGAGCTCTAAGCTGAAACCTCTAGTTCTCTGTGATAATAATTAATACATGTAAATATACCATACATTCTCAAATAGTGGCGTGTGTTTTACGGTGTTGTTTGGTGACCAAAAGAGGTCAAAGAAGAAAAGATTATATCATTTTACTACTATTCAGGGAATTTCAGCATGGACTGAGGTATTTACAAAAAAAGGCAATTGTTAATGTTAAGTTTTCTTACTATCACTCTTCTGCGAACACCAGCAGCGAGCTAAAGATTAATTCTTGACTTCCCGTCTCTGACTTCCTCTCCAGAGTGCCGCTAATGTGCCAAGTCATCACACTCAGCTTTAAATATTACTTTTTAAAAATAAATTTCAAAGCCATTTAAACGTTTCTTTGTTATGCGTCTCTAGAATTTCAAGTAAAACAACGGAGCACTTACAAATGATGTTTGGAACAACCTTCTCACCTTTGTACAAAGGTTGTGAGTAAAACAAACCAAACGATGTTTCAAGGTGAAAGATAAACACAGCTTTGTTTGCACTGAAACCGGTTCATTCAAGCCACTGCACCTGCTCCAGGTAACATCTGCTTTTGGGTTGGCTTCTGTCACGCATTCAAATGAATCCTCCGATCTTTTAATGATGGTCACTTCAATGGGTGAGACTGCGAGAGACAGGGAGAAGGAATGAGGTGTGTTATTGCTGTAACTGACAAAATATTAATATAACAGTATATCAGAAGAATATTGAGGATCAAGATCTCATGTACTGATACAGTGTTGGCTTGCTTTCAAGGACACCTGGTTTGACATGTTAATTAGTTTCAAGGACATTTTGGATTAGAATACTTGGGGGGGGGGGGGGGGGGGGGGAGATATAGAAATATCTACAATTGACAAAGACCTTGAACACTACAGCTGTAAGAGCTCCTCAGTTAGCTGCATTTGAGAGATCACTGGTGTCTGACTTTCAGAGGCATCTGTTCCTCAACACTATGACAGAGTGGTAAATCAAGGTCAAGGTGATCACACAGCAATGCTTCAATGAGTGACAATAGACAGTTGAAACAGGATACAGGAGTCTTTCATGGTGGAGCCTGCAGGCGCAGCCTGCAGACAAGGTTCGTCATTATCTCATGCAAATGGTGGATCAACAGTGTCCTGTTTGCATTGAGGGATGGAGGGGGAATTCCACCAGGAACAGGAGTTGAGATGTCCGTGTGAGTAAACTGCCAAAACCAAGGCTCCATTGTGCTCAACAAGATGGCAGCGTACTATTTAGGCTGCTAAACAGCTTCCAGTGCACATTGGTTTTGTTACTGGCATTGAGCTGTTGTCTGTTATAGAGTTGTTGTCCTTTTTCATTCTGCTTTGGCAACCAAATTCCACCAAGTAGTCTTTTGAAAAAAACAACATGTTATTCTTTTTTTTCCAATAGTGTCTTAATTCTTGTTTGGTCAATGTCTTAATTGTTTTCATAGATGTTCTTCTCTAGTGCAACAAAATAATCTAAATTTAAAAAACACTTATTAGCTTTCAGAGTTAAGTGTGATGCTTTGGTTATGTGAAAAGAGATGGAGTAAAATGAACTCAAATATCCTTGAATTATACAATTATCATTAAACATTATAATGCAAAGATCAATCCCCTTAAGGGCCCAAATGGATGTCCAGCGTAGGGCACCAACATGTCCAGAAACAGCTTCTGGATCTTTCTCCGACCATCCACTGATTCCTGGTTGATGATTTTGATTACCTCCAAGCTGAAGATGCAACCAGTCACATGCTATAACGTGACTCAAGTTACTCACTCACATTGTGTGACGACACTTTAACTCAGCTGACTGAAGCTCATGTGATGCCGTTGGAAAGCTAGTATGTGGACTTCTGAGTATAGATTTAATTTGTACTCTTACAGAACTGTTCCCAAAGATAAACTTCTATGCTCCAATTCTTGCAGTTATTTTAAGGCGTTTTCCCTCTTGGGTGGATTAGAGAACACTCCCCTGGTTATGGTAGTCAAAAAATGTTGGCGTGGACCACCACAAAATGACAAACAGTGGTTATGTGTTTACCTCCAGTGAGCTCTGGTACAGTTCCCTGCAGTCTGGATCACGTGTGAAATCTAACCACTTGAAATACTGCAGCTGATTAATTTCATTAGTTGAACACATTATCAGCCTTTGATTGCTCATTTACTCCAGTGAAGTGACGAAGAGTTCGGTTGTAACGTTAGAGTATCCAGCATCAAGGATCAAAAAGTGAACTGCAGTCAATGAACTGCACAGCAACGCACCCACCAAGTATGAAATGAACAGTTCTCAGGGTATGCAAAGGACTTTCCCACACACAGACAGACAAGAGATTATTTGCTGCATAGCTAGATTAGATAATAGGTGTTTTAGTTTAGGCCTTCTATTATGAAAATAGACTTTAGCACACTGATAACCAAAATGGGGCATTCCTCATTTTTCTTGCAAATTTCACAGATATGTTGTAAATTGCGAGCAGCTGTGCAATCATGAATGCATGTTTATCTCAAGGACCTCGACTTGGCTCCAGACTCCAGCCAAACATTCCAGCCCAGCCCTGCTACTGTATGTCTGTGCTCAATGTGCTGTGTTGTTAGCTGGCTCACAAGCTAGCCAGCAAGAAAGCTAGCGAGCTTATAATACTGCCTACGCTTCTACTTCCCTGGATCAATGACCTGAGAAAGCGTTTTGCTCTCTCACTTCCTGGCCTGATGCTCTTTGTCTTTATTCTGTCCTCATCTTTGTCCTGACCCTTGTCTTTCTTGCCCTGCTTAGAAACATGAAGAAACAGTATTGCAAAGTAAGAAAACCACGAGACAAGGGGAGAGGTCATAACAGCAGGGATGTCACGACTAAAACTGTTGATTATCCTTAAGAGTTCACAGATGTTTTGTACACACAATATTACAGACAGAAGGTTCTCTTCCTCTGTGACTTTAATTTAACTTTCTTTCTGCTTTTACTGCCGTAGCGATATTTCATTGTACCTGAATAATGAAAATAAAGATGATTGTATTCTATTATTATAGAAGTATTAGTGAATGAGTCTGCCCTAGTCTCTGTCCACCCAGAGAATAGCTTTGAGCACCTTCAGCCACAGCAGAGCCCCAATCAGCCTAAACAGCTGAGAACACAAGTGGGAGTGAACATGCAAACTGTCTTTATCCACTGTTCAAACAATTAAATCAATTTAATAACTGAGAAACTCTTAGATCCACAATGATAAAATGAACAAGAATGATCAACTACATAATTTAATTTAATTTATTATACTATAAGTAAGTAAGTGATATTTGTATACTCACAGTAGATCTGTATGGTGAAGGGCAGGCTTTCTTCTTTCGACATGTCTGGAACGGTGATGGCACACATGACCAAGTGATTGTTGATTTCTCTGGTAGGAACTCCAAACAGCGTGCTGACTGTGGTCGTCGTACCGTTGGCATGCTGGGTGACGTTGGTTGTTGGCCTCAGTTTTTCTCCCAAAGCATCAGTGAGCCATTGCACCTTTGCAGGAGGCTTGGAACCAGCAGCCATGCAAGTAACGAGGGAAACCTCTTCATCACCCAAAGTAGGATGATTATCCTTCAGGCTTGTGACCGGAGGCACTAGGAGAGTAACAGTGAATAAGAGAAGTCAACATGCGAGCATTAAGGTCAACACTATTCTCTATCTCTCACACATGTTTAATACAATGCATTATACCAAGCAGGTTTAGATCTATCTCCGTCTGGACATTTCCGCTGGGGAACAAAGTGAAGATGCACATGTAGGTGGCTTCATCTGTCAATGTGATATTGGATAACCGTAGAGATCCATTGCTGTCCTTAAAGTTCCCAATAAATTCAAATCGTTTATCATGTCCGTTGATAAATTGTGGTCCAGTTGCAGACAAGATTGTGAGGAAATTGTCAGTCTGAGGTTCCTTCCGCCATGATATCTGGGTGACGGGCTCCTTAGTGAGGATGAGTTTGCAGGGTAAGATGGTCGTCCCTCCAAGCACCACGATCATGTTTCCGCCAATCAGCTGGAGAGCTGTAAGGTGCAGAAAATCTCATCAGGCAAATATACATTACATTGTGGTTCAGAGTGTATGGAAGCATTCACATCAGCCCTGAGCAAAAACCCACGCTGGCTTTGAGTTTAGAGTCGAGTGGGAATTTGAGGCTTCCGCAAAATAATGATGTTTTGGAAACGTAGACGTAGTTTAGGCGTACTCTAAACAGTGTAACGTTCACATTCATCTCAATGACACCACTTTGCTGGCACAGCAGAGGCGTGACGCTGAACCTGGCTCAACTTGTCCCGTAACGCAACGCCATCCGTCAACAGACTTTACTGTCCAATAAATTAACGTCAGCAAACATTAGACCAATAATTTGCACGTTGCACTCTTGAATTTGTGATTGTGGAGACAAAGGATGATAGGTATGGTGGCCCTGAGGGTCAAAACACGTCTATTCAGAAAACACGATGACATTTCACAAAACACTACATTTCAGGAAACACAACAGCAAAAAAGAAAAAACAATTTCTTTAAGTTGTGGAGGCTGAAATCTTCCCCACCGAGAGAAGGCCGGAGAGCACGCTCCACTGTTGTTTTACAGTAGAGTTGCTTCTTAATAAATCTACCATAAACTGGTTTACAATTAAAAAGTATTTAATCCTACTGAAGCTAATACAATTACAGAATGAAGTACACTACTAACAGAATATATAATATATGATCCGCACGGAAAAGCTATTCACTCGCGACTCAGCCTGGAAACACAGATGTTTCCAGGCTCAGAGCTGAGGAGAAAGAGAGAGAATTCCTTTCCAGCACTTCCTCTTACAGTTTGAAATCCCCTCCTTTTTGTCCATCTTAATTCCTATTGGCTAATTTCGGTTGCCTCCTCCTGGCGTCAGGCTTCCGAAAACCCTCGCACGGGTACAACCTGCAAATGTCTGTCTAGAAGTCTGACTTTCCCTTGGCTATTCTTCACAGTTTAATACATTCAATGACTGTCTTTTATGGCTTAACACTTCTATGGTAAACATTCTATATAAAGATTAGGATTTGCAACTTTTGGCAAAAACTTCACAAGTTTCACAAACAGATATAAAGGTGCTACTAAGATACACTTCTAACTACAAATCACTTCTACAATTATGAATCTTCTAATTATGTATTCCAAAACACTTCTAATTATGATTTCTTAATTATGAATCATTAAACACTTCTATTATGATTTCTTAAAACACTTCTAAACCCAAATTTCCTAAAAAGTTGAGACTGAAAACAGAAAAGGTAGATATGTATTGGGACAGGATTCCTTCTCGCTGATTGGACGCACCGTCTATCTATTGCCGATGGAAATAACTGCAGCTGTTACAATACAAAGTAGGAAGAGTGCAAATACAAATAGTATTATATAAAATACGTTACAAACACAACCCTGTACTGAGCAGTTCCTATCTTTACATATATCATGATCATGCTTCAGTTAATTAGTTCATCGTCGGGTTATTGTTTGCATTCTGACTCGGTGTGTGCCCTCTTTTGTCTGCCACGAGGCCGGTGTTAACACCTGATTATTCAGTTATTGTCAAATAAAATGTCAAAAGCCCCCCCCCCCCCAATGTTGTCAGTCTTCCACAACACAGATGAAACGTAACTCGACTATTTTTAAACTAGTCAAACGTTCGGCTAAGACGTCAGTTCTTAAAGAAAAAGAAGCATTTCGCCTCGACTACATACCTTCTACATCTGTGCTCAGGATGAACGTGAACACCAGTAAAAGCATCGTGGTACTCCTGAAGAAACACGTCATCCATAGCTTATATTTAAAGTTAAACAGAGAATGTGCGCGCTCCATCCATCAAAGGCTCGTTCGAGACTCTGTCTGTAAAATAACGAGGTCACGCGCAGTAGCTGCTCCTAGTTCCTGTGTTTACTAGAGCTGATCCACTCTTCCTCTACTCTGAGGTAAAACCAGCCTCCACCCCGAAACACAGTCAGCCAGCCAAGCTGGTCTGTGCGATTAGAGTCTGTTTGATCGTTTAACGGAAAACACAGAAATACCATTTTTTTTTTTCGTTTTCCGTTTTAAACCAAAAACGGAAAAGCACAGCCTTTTCACGTTTTTGTTGCCTGAATACCAAAATACGAGAGAAATACGAGAGCACCAAAGACAGATCCCTGTAAATCCCTTTTTTGTTTTTTCTTTTGAAGAGAGACACCAGGTGACCCGGAAGTAAGACTATTTCAAAATAAAATTGTTTGGAAAAAAATAAACCAGGAGAGGCAACAGTATTGGGAGCAGGAGATGAAAGGGAGACACCTTTATTCCTTACAAAGCAGAGTGGGTAGTACAGTAAAGAGAGGGAGGAACAGCTTGTTCATATCTGAATAGCCTTCTATTCATCTTGGGGAAGCATCCAACATGCGAGCAGTGCATCCTCTCTGTCTCCTCAGCAGGATCATTTGTAGTGAATGTGACACAGAGCTCCTATCAGGCAGAGGAGAACCACAACATCACGCTGGAATGGACGTTCTCAACCAGAACAAACCCTCAACTCCCCTTTTATCTTCTGTGAACTGTGAACTGTTCTCAGGCCCTTCGTCCTGTTTCATCTACATGAAGGTGTCAAGGTCCTGGAGTCTCAGCATCAACAGTTTGCAGGACGAGTTCTATGGAGGCAAATCACTGTCAAAATCCGAGAGCGCAAATGAGATCCATGCGAAAATCAAACAGCCGCGCGCGTATTTTACTTTGGTGAGCGCCTTTACATCACTCCGCGAGCAAAATTCCGTCTCGCGCGAGCAGAATTCCGTCTCGCGCGAGCAAAAGTCGCTCCCATTGTATCTCTACATCTAATTGGTTACAATCCTCGTCTTTGGATAAACCAGATATCACTCTGACACAGACGCTAGATCTGATAGAGGTGGTTTTCAATCCGCCACTAAACACTACTCCACTACATCTCAGGATGTTCTTTGTCCGACAGGTTTTGGTTCATGGCCAAGTAGTTGAAATCATCCCCAGCTTCATCCCAGCTAACGTTGTTTAACAAGTCATTCTTCTCCGATCGTTAATTGGTTTGGCCGTCTAGATTTACACAACTATCAAACACATCTCAAATTCAATTTGTGTGGTTTCTCACTGAGAAGCTATTTTTTTTAAAGATCAAAACATGGACTTCCACGTTTTTTTTGAATGTTGTATTTAACATGAATTAACTGGTTGATTATGGATCGTAATGAGATGAACAAAGTATTGAGATCCAGATTTGGCTTTCAGGAGTCTGATAGAAATATATTACAAACAAGCTGTCTAACTTACTATTATCTGTGTAATGTAATTGCTGGAAAAAACGTATCTTCTCGAATTCTGTGAATTATTATGTGCATATATTTCCTCCTTGAGTCCTTGTTGTTAATTTGCAACATGTGCTATACATTTTCCATATTATTCTTGATTTAATTTCTTTATTGAATTGTTTAAAAAATAAGATTGTCTCGAAGTTTTTTTTTAAGTGAAAAGGTTGCATCTCCACACGACCATTTTTTTTTGTCTACAAATCAAAAGCCAGAAATAAAGGACAGTTTAGCTTTAAGTTCCACAATAAGTTCACATTTTAAGTGCCTAAATTGTATAAAGGAGTAATTGTTGTTACCTTTTTTCTCCACTAGGTGACACTAACGGCTCATTAGAATACAGCCGGATGTTTGAACCAGTTAGTCTAGACCCATTTAATTCTCTGTTAGTGTCTTAGGTCAAGGGAATCCAGCGCGTACTGCCTAACCCCAAGATATTCTGAGGCAGACACCAAACGCTCACCTCTACTGTTCCAGTCCAGGTCCAAGGACTCCAATGCTTACAACGTCTACCCCTCTCCAAGGTCTGCAACATGCAACGCTAAACACTCATCCTTGTACCAGTCCTCCTTCTCTCTTGATCCATTTAGTTATCCGTTAGTCTCTTAGGTCAAAGGACTTCAGTCCTTAGCGTCTACACTGTCAAACACTCATGTCAACATGCAACGCTAAACACTGACTCTTGTTTTCCAGTAACCCAATCATCACTGCCCAGAAAAACGCTAGGATACGAGGTTAACCAACATCCACAATAAACCCACAAAACTAAATAAAAAAACCCAACTTCAACAATAACAGACATTTTTGCATACAGACTCACAATATGGTCTTCCTGGATCAATTTAACTAATATGATTAATTATTTGGACTCAACGGGTCCCTCACGATTGGATCCCAGAGAAGACGATCAGGACAGGGATCGGGCCTCTCTCATAATTTTGTCTGGAGGTAAGTAGAGGCAGAAGGGCCAGTTTACCGATCCCTGTTGGCTCCTGACGATCTTACAAGGGATCCTGTTCGTGACAGCAATTGTAGTGGAAAAAATTCCTATACCCGCTTTGCGTGAATCTTTTAATGCTGAAATACATAATACCAAAAACCAGGTTGTCTTTCAAGTATTTATTCTCTGCGCAGAGAAGGTTCAATCATCACAACAGAATGCGTTCAGTCTCAGTGAGGAAAAACCTCGAAAAAAGTGAACAAGCTTCCTTTATACAGAATGAGCCAAGGTGGGGGCCGATGGCCAATGTTACAGACATTTCAGTCTCAGACTGATAGGAACAACATTCAAAAAGAAACAGTCAGCAACCAAAACAAGCGGCCCAAAGGCATGGAACATTCTCATAGAACACAGTTAGTTATCTTTGTGAACAGGCAAGGGAGAACTCTTCTTCTGCACAACAGAGACACGGTGAAGTTCAACAAAGTTCAGAGCAAAATGACTTATGCATGAATACAATATACTGAGTAGAAATATATAGTATGTAAAAAAATACCATTACATTGACTTGCAATGTTTCAAGTAACGCACCAGTGTTTCAATGAGGCGTTAAAGAGGACGAATGCCAGCAAGTAAACATGGTAGAAATGAGCATGTATGCAATGCAGGAATTAAAAATCAAGAACAAATGGTTGAAGTGAGTGATTGTAGTGACTACAATAAGTCTTTTAATGTTATGAGAGTATTGTATTAAGACAAACTTGAAAAAACCTGCATCTATCCTTTAATAGTGTGTGTGTAATAAATGTTTGTTCACAAGCCTTAAAGCTAAACTGTCCTTTATTTCTGGCTTTTAATTCGTAGACAAAAATGGTCGTGTAGAGATGCAACCAATTCACTTAAAAAAAACTTCGAGACAATCTTATTTTTTTAACAATTTAATAAAGAAATTAAATCAAGAAGAATATGGAAAACTTACAGCATATGTTGCAAATTAATTAAATATATGCACATAATAATTCACAGAATTCGAGAAGATACATTTTTTGCAGCAATTACATTACACAGATAATAGTAAGTTAGACAGCTTCTTTGTAATATATTTCTATCAGACTCTTGAAAGCCAAATCTGGATCTCAGTACTTTGTTCATCACATTACGATCCATAATCAACCAGTTAATTCATGTTAAATACAACATTCAAAAAAAACGTGGAAGTCCATGTTTTGATCTTTAAAGGCCAACAGCAGCAGGAATAAACAGAACTATCAGGGTTCATTTGTGCAAAATGTTTTCAACATAGAATAAATATAAAAGCTGAGAGGGAAGTGATTGTCAATCAGTTCTGTTATTGTTAGAAAAACAAAACAGAAGAGGCTGACCATCACACCCGGAGGAAGTCGAGGACAACAATACATTGTTAAAAGTCTTCGTTGTGCATTATGGTTGCCATACCAAAATAATACAATTCTTAAAAAAGTAAAACTCTGCCCACTGACACATCTGGATTGTGATTGGCTGGAAGATGTGTGGTCACTTTTAGTAACTGGACATTAAACTGGACGCCTTTGACTCATGTGTTTGCATTTCTGAATTAGAAAGAGAACAACACTGAGGCTCAGATAAAGAGCTGTGTGCTATGGTTATTTCTGTAACCACCACCATGCATACATTTAAAGAAAAAATAGCTTCTCAGTGAGAAACCACACAAATTAAATTTAAAATGTGTTTGATAGTTGTGTAAATCTAGACGTCCAACCCAATTAACGGTCGGAGAAGAATGACTTGTTAAACAACGTTAGCTGGGATGAAGCTGGGGATGATTTCAACTACTTAGCTACATGTAGTTAAAGCATTAATAATCCATTATATAGTTGATTTATACTTTGGATTTATAATGTGCACATTCCTTTGATGATTAAAACTAAATGTACACAACATATTAAACTGTAACATAATTCACAGATGCTGTAAGAAGGAAGTGTGACGACTGAGGAAGTCCACAATAATCAGGTTCCTTTTTTATCCAGGAAGTCTCCTATTGAGCCTGATGGGAAACATTTACTGAATCAACTCACCTGTGACACTGAGGTGACATGTCCTTGATCTCCCACCATAACCTGTACTCACTCCACACACGTGAACACCAGAGTCATCAGTCCTGAGTCTGGACATGTAAAGTCTGAGTCGTCCTTCTATGAGGACGTCTTTGTCAAAGTGAACTCGTACTGCAAACTGTTGATGCTGAGACTCCGGGACCTCGACCCCTTCATGTAGATGAAACAGGACGAAGGGCCTGAGAACAGTTCACAGTTCACAGAAGATAAAAGGGGAGTTGAGGGTTTGTTCTGGTTGAGAACGTCCATTCCAGCGTGATGTTGTGGTTCTCCTCTGACTGATAGGACCTCTGTGTCACATTCACTACAAATGATCCTGCTGAGGAGACAGAGAGGATGCACTGCTCGCATGTTGGATGCTTCCCCAAGATGAATAGAAGGCTATTCAGATATGAACAAGCTGTTCCTCCCTCTCTTTACTGTACTACCCACTCTGCTTTGTAAGGAATGAAGGTGTCTCCCTTTCATCTCCTGCTCCCAATACTGTTGCCTCTCCTGGTTTATTTTTTTCCAAACAATTTTATTTTGAAATAGTCTTACTTCCGGGTCACCTGGTGTCTCTCTTCAAAAGAAAAAACAAAAAAGGGATTTACAGGGATCTGTCTTTGGTGCTCTCGTATTTCTCTCGTATTTTGGTATTCAGGCAACAAAAACGTGAAAAGGCTGTGCTTTTCCGTTTTTGGTTTAAAACGGAAAACGAAAGAAAAAAACATGGTATTTCTGTGTTTTCCGTTAAACGATCAAACAGACTCTAATCGCACAGACCAGATTGGCTGGCTGACTGTTTTTCGGGGTGGAGGCTGGTTTTACCTCAGAGTAGAGGAAGAGTGGATCAGCTACAGTAAACACAGGAACTAGGAGCAGCTGCTGCGCATGACCTCGTTATTTTACAGACAGAGCGCAGCCTCGAACGAGCCTTTGATGGATGGAGCGCGCACATTCTCTGTTTAACGTTAAATATAAGCTATGGATGACGTGTTTCTTCAGGAGTACCACGATGCTTTTACTGGTGTTCACGTTCATCCTGAGCACAGATGTAGAAGGTATGTAGTCGAGGCGAAATGCTTCTTTTTCTTTAAGAACTGACGTCAACGCTACAATTAGCCTTGAATGACGCACACATAGAAGATAAATAGAAATGTCAATAAATACAATAGAAAAATACAAATCACAGAGGCGAAGACAGAAATGTTTTGCAAATTTGCTCAAAGGCAGGAGAATAACGGCATATTTTCTTAGCCGAACAAAAGGTTTGACTAGTTTAAAAATAGTCGAGTTAAGTTTCATCCGTGTTGTGGAAGACTGACAACATTAACATTGGGGGGACTTTTGACATTTTATTTGACAATAACTGAATAATCAGGTGTTAACACCTGCCTCGTGGCAGACAAAAGAGGGCACACACCGAGTCAGAATGCAAACAACAACCCGACGATGAACTAATTAACTGAAGCATGATCATGATATGTAAAGATAGGAACTGCTCAGTACAGGGTTGTGTTTGTAACGTGTTGATGAGTTATAGTTAAGTTTAGAAAACCAAAAGTCCTTTAATGCTAGTCCAACACACGTGCCCAAACAAAGACCCTGGAAACTCCCCCTTCTTCCCAATCTATTCACAGTGTTCACGTCACGTGGCTTTGCATGGTGACCCATCTTAAAAACTGTTTGAAAAACAATGAGATTTGGCAAAGCTGCATCCGCTGTCTGTACTGCTGTATTTTATGATCTCTGTCAGATGAGCATAACAGTGTTTATGACAAATTATATATTTACTATTCAGTCCATTCAAAGCATATCCCCAACACATATGCTGCTGTGATGCTCGGCTGCCTGTACGGCTCCTGCTACACCTTGAATCTGAACTTTAAATAAATATAGAAATATCTCTCTCACTGTACAGTAGTGCCGGAGTTGTCTCAAAACCTGTGGGAATAAAAAGAATAACGCAGTGAAACAAACAGCCAAAACTACTTCTGTTTGTTGTAACCACAATGTAATGTATATTTATATAATACTATTTGTATTTATTGTAACAGCTGCAGTTATTTCCATCGGCAATAGATAGACGGTGCGTCCAATCAGCGAGAAGGAATCCTGTCCCAATACATATCTGCCTTTTCTGTTTTCAGTCTCAACTTAATGAAATTGTTTTTTATTTTTTGCTGTTGTGTTTCCTGAAATGTAGTGTTTTGTGAAATGTCGTCGTGTTTTCTGAATAGACATGTTTTGACCCTCAGGGCCACCATACCTATCATCCTTTGTCTCCACAATCACAAATTCAAGAGTGCAACGTGCAAATTATTGGTCTAATGTTTGCTGACGTTAATTTATTGGACAGTAAAGTCTGTTGACGGATGGCGTTGCGTTACGGGACAAGTTGAGCCAGGTTCAGTGTCACTCCTCCGCTGTGCCAGCAAAGTGGTGTCATTGAGATGAATGTGAACGTTACACTGTTTAGAGTACGCCTAAACTACGTCTAAGTTTCCAAAACATCATTATTTTGCGGAAGACTCAAATTCCCCCTCTACTCTAAACTCAAAGCCAGCGTGGGTTTTTGCTCAGGGCTGATGTGAATGCTTCCATACACTCTGAACCACAATGTAATGTATATTTGCCTGATGAGATTTTCTGCACCTTACAGCTCTCCAGCTGACTGGCAGAAACATGATCGTGGTGCTAGGAGGGACGACCATCTTACCCTGCAAACTCATCGACGCTAAGGAGCCCGTCACCCAGATATCATGGCGGAAGGAACCTCAGACTGACAATTTCCTCACAATCTTGTCTGCTACTGGACCACTATTTATCAACGGACATGATAAACGATTTGAATTTATTGGGAACTTTAAGGACAACAATGGATCTCTACAGTTATCCAATATCACATTGACAGATGAAGCCACCTACATGTGCATCTTCACTTTGTTCCCCAGCGGAAATGTCCAGATGGAGATACATCTAAACCTGCTTGGTATAATGCATTGTATTAAACATGTGTGAGAGATAGAGAATAGTGTTGACCTTAATGCTCTCATGTTGACTTCTCTTATTCACTGTTACTCTCCTAGTGCCTCCGGTCACAAGCCTGAAGGATAATCATCCTACTTTGGGTGATGAAGAGGTTTCCCTCGTTACTTGCATGGCTGCTGGTTCCAAGCCTCCTGCAAAGGTGCAATGGCTCACTGATGCTTTGGGAGAAAAAGTGAGGCCAACAACCAACGTCACCCAGCATGCCAATGGTACGACGACCACAGTCAGCACGCTGTTTGGAGTTCCTGCCAGAGAAATCAACAATCACTTGGTCAAGTGTGTCGTCACCGGTCCAGCCATGTCAAAAGAAGAAAGCCTGCCCTTCAACATACAGATCTACTGTGAGTATACAAATATCACTTACTTACTTATAGTATAATAAATTAAATTAAATTATGTAGTTGATTATTCTTGTTCATTTTATCATTGTGGATCTAAGAGTTTATCAGTTATTAAATTGATTTAATTGTTTGAACAGTGGATAAAGACAGTTTGCATGTTCACTCCCACTTGTGTTCTCAGCTGTTTAGGCTGATTGGAGCTCTGCTGTGGCTGAAGGTGCTCAAAGCTATTCTCTGGGTGGACAGAGACTAGGGCAGACTCATTCACTAATACTTCTATAATAATAGAATACAATCATCTTTTCATTATTCAGGTACAATGAAATATCGCTACGGCAGTAAAAACAGAAAGAAAGTTAAATTAAAGTTACAGAGGAAGAGAGCCTTCTGTCTGTAATATTGTGTGTACAAAACATCTGTGAACTCTTAAGGATAATCAACAGTTTTAGTCGTGACATCCCTGCTGTTATGACCTCTCCCCTTGTCTCGTGGTTTTCTTACTTTGCAATACTGTTTCTTCATGTTTCTAAGCAGGGCAAGAAAGACAAGGGTCAGGACAAAGATGAGGACAGAATAAAGACAAAGAGCATCAGGCCAGGAAGTGAGAGAGCAAAACGCTTTCTCAGGTCATTGATCCAGGGAAGTAGAAGCGTAGGCAGTATTATAAGCTCGCTAGCTTTCTTGCTGGCTAGCTTGTGAGCCAGCTAACAACACAGCACATTGAGCACAGGCATACAGTAGCAGGGCTGGGCTGGAATGTTTGGCTGGAGTCTGGAGCCAAGTCGAGGTCCTTGAGATAAACATGCATTCATGATTGCACAGCTGCTCGCAATTTACAACATATCTGTGAAATTTGCAAGAAAAATGAGGAATGCCCCATTTTGGTTATCAGTGTGCTAAAGTCTATTTTCATAATAGAAGGCCTAAACTAAAACACCTATTATCTAATCTAGCTATGCAGCAAATAATCTCTTGTCTGTCTGTGTGTGGGAAAGTCCTTTGCATACCCTGAGAACTGTTCATTTCATACTTGGTGGGTGCGTTGCTGTGCAGTTCATTGACTGCAGTTCACTTTTTGATCCTTGATGCTGGATACTCTAACGTTACAACCGAAGTCTTCGTCACTTCACTGGAGTAAATGAGCAATCAAAGGCTGATAATGTGTTCAACTAATGAAATTAATCAGCTGCAGTATTTCGAGTGGTTACATTTCACACGTGATCCAGACTGCAGGGAACTGTACCAGAGCTCACTGGAGGTAAACACATAACCACTGTTTGTCATTTTGTGGTGGTCCACGCCTACATTTTTTGACTACCATCACCAGGGGAGTGTTCTCTAATCCACCCAAGAGGGAAAACGCCTTAAGATAACTGCAAGAATTGGAGCATAGAAGTTTATCTTTGGGAACAGTTCTGTAAGAGTACAAATTAAATCTATACTCAGAAGTCCACATACTAGCTTTCCAACGGCATCACATGAGCTTCAGTCAGCTGAGTTAAAGTGTCGTCACACAATGTGAGTGAGTAACTTGAGTCACGTTATAGCATGTGACTGGTTGCATCTTCAGCTTGGAGGTAATCAAAATCATCAACCAGGAATCAGTGGATGGTCGGAGAAAGATCCAGAAGCTGTTTCTGGACATGTTGGTGCCCTACGCTGGACATCCATTTGGGCCCTTAAGGGGATTGATCTTTGCATTATAATGTTTAATGATAATTGTATAATTCAAGGATATTTGAGTTCATTTTACTCCATCTCTTTTCACATAACCAAAGCATCACACTTAACTCTGAAAGCTAATAAGTGTTTTTTAAATTTAGATTATTTTGTTGCACTAGAGAAGAACATGAAAACAATTAAGACATTGACCAAACAAGAATTAAGACAGTATTGGAAACAAAAAGAATAACATGTTGTTGTTTTTTTCAAAAGACTACTTGGTGGAATTTGGTTGCCAAAGCAGAATGAAAAAGGACAACAACTCTATAACAGACAACAGGTCAATGCCAGTAACAAAACCAATGTGCACTGGAAGCTGTTTAGCAGCATAAATAGTACGCTGCCATCTTGTTGAGCACAATGTAGCCTTGGTTTTGGCAGTTTACTCACACGGACATCTCAACTCCTGTTCCTGGTGGAATTCCCCCTCCATCCCTCAATGCAAACAGGACACTGTTGATCCACCATTTGCATGAGACAATGACTAACTTTGTCTGCAGGCTCCGCCATGAAAGAATCCTGTATCCTGTTTCAACTGTCTATTGTCACTCATTTAAGCATTGCTGTGTGATCACCTTGACCTTGATTTACCACTCTGTCATAGTGTTGAGGAACAGATGCCTCTGAAAGTCAGACACCAGTGATCTCTCAAATGCAGCTAACTGAGGAGCTCTTACAGCTGTAGTGTTCAAGGTCTTTGTCAATTGTAGATATTTCTATATCTCTCCCCCCCCCCCCCTCCCTCCCTCCCAAGTATTTTAATCCAAAATGTCCTTGAAACTAATTAACATGTCAAACCAGGTGTCCTTGAAAGCAAGCCAACACTGTATCAGTACACGAGATCTTGATCCTCAATATTCTTCTGATATACTGTTAAGTATATTAATATTTTGTCAGTTACAGCAATAACACACCTCATTCCTTCTCCCTGTCTCTCGCAGTCTCACCCATTGAAGTGACCATCATTAAAAGATCGGAGGATTCATTTGAATGCGTGACAGAAGCCAACCCAAAAGCAGATGTTACCTGGAGCAGGTGCAGTGGCTTGAATGAACCGGTTTCAGTGCAAACAAAGCTGTGTTTATCTTTCACCTTGAAACATCGTTTGGTTTGTTTTACTCACAACCTTTGTACAAAGGTGAGAGGGTTGTTCCAAACATCATTTGTAAGTGCTCCGTTGTTTTACTTGAAATTGTAGAGACGCATAACAAAGAAACGTTTAAATGGCTTTGACATTTATTTTTAAAAAGTCATATTTAAAGCTTAGTGTGATGACTTGGCACATTAGCGGCACTCTGGAGAGGAAGTCAGAGACGGGAAGTCAAGAATTAATCTTTAGCTCGCTGCTGGTGTTCGCAGAAGAGTCATAGTAAGAAAACTTAACATTAACATTTGCCTTTTTTTGTAAATACCTCAGTCCATGCTGAAATTCCCTGAATAGTAGTAAAATGATATAATCTTTTCTTCTTTGACCTCTTTTGGTCACCAAACAACACCGTAAAACACACGGCACTATTTGAGAATGTATGGTATATTTACACGTATTAATTATTATCACAGAGAACTAGAGGTTTCAGCTTAGAGCTCTTCAGCGCAGGCTGTTCTGCCTTTTATGAGCTTTTATTGACTTACAGTGAGGCCGTTGCTAATAGAAACAATGTACATAAAACTAAAACGGGAAGCATGGACTGCAACCCTGTTATAGAATATTAGACGTTAGATGTCATCAGTCAGCTGCACCAAGAAAACAAAGATTATATAGACTTAGATAGACATTTTGCTTGTTAAATGTAAAAAAGAAAGCAAAGATATTTTGTAATATAGCAAAATCAGAATTTGTAACCACAGCCAATAGTGTAGTACCGTCATTAAATCGCTAGCTTATTCCTCAGACCGTGGCGCCATTTCTTGATTTTCGTACCTTTTGTTGTTGCTTAATACATTAATACTATTTCTCATTTAAATGTTAATCTTCAATCATCACACTGTATGTGTGTTGTAGCATTACAGAATGATGATCATAAATCAATGAATTTAGGACTTTGGGTCACATTTCTGGCCACCAGGTGATCGTAAGTCCATCATTCAGTTTCTTTTCAGCTCTGTTTTTGATCTCCAACTTCTATATACAAAATATTTGTATATGTCCAGTATATTTTCAGTTTTTTCCTGTCATGCAAGCAAGCGCCATCAGTGAAAACGGGTCCGCAACTCACTTTTGGGTCGTGACCCACCAGTTGAGAATTACTGGTTTACATGATATTCACCTTTGTTTCTTTAAAACACATTTAATACTTGACTTATTTCTTTACAGGGCTTGTATAAAGGGAGTTAAGTAGTTTATGAATATGATATATGAGTTTACAGTTGATTACAATTACTAAAAAGTATTGTGCAGGTTTGTGTCTTTTTGCGAGTTACATTTGTCTTCTTGCTTCTTATCAGTACTTTTTTTTAAACTGGGGTTTCGGAGAATACTGCATCGAACAGTTCGTTGAGCATAAACTTGCTCGTAGCTCGCGTGCCATTTATGGAGGCTCGCGCCCATGGTGCCACCCGCGACTATAAACAAAGCTTTATTGGATTTATGTGTCAGCAAAGAAGAGTTTTATTCATCAGCAGCTTAGGTGGTGGGGTCGTTCGCTGAACTACTGTTTCCAAAGCCAAGAGTGAACTTGGAACCTCAACTTTTAGGCCAAAATGGACAAGAAGTTGTTAATGGGCAAACTCCATCTGCCGATGAAGATCATGTGATTAAAAAAGCTACCAAATGGACCATGTGGTCAGAATACATAATGATGTGTGATGAGATATTTAGCCACAGTTTACTGTTTATCATTAGTCTGCTCTTCACACTCAGACCTTCTCCTCCTACCAATGCTGCCTGTGAGGTTAGAAAACACAATCATAAATTGAAGAAATAGTTTGGAAAATCACGACGCGTTAACTGGTGAGCTTCTGAGGTGCTGGTAGGCAGAAGGGATTAAGAACTAATTATTCAAATTTGGCAAAACTCAACATGTTTCTGACTTATGTTTGTAAGTCTTTATTTAGCTGTCTGCTGAGCCTTGTTTGTCTGTTTCAGATCCGAGCAGTCGATGCCTCAGTCTACCGTCAGAGTAGAGCGTGCAACGCTACAGTTTCTGAGCATGACCTCTGACCTGAATGGCCTCTACCAGTGTGAAGCATCGAACCTATATGGAAGAAAACACAGCTACATGTATGTGCATGTGACTTCTGGTGAGTTCAGGTGTGATTTGGCTTTGTGTTTTTGTCAATTGTGTTAGTGTGTTCTTTACATTTGTTCCTGTTCTGTGTTTCTGTGTTTGAGTCTGTTGTGGATGTTGTTTGATTCTGTTGTTATTTTTTGTGTCTCTGAATTTAAAAAAGAAAAGAAAAAGAGAGATTGCACCCAAATGAATTGATATAGGTAAACCTATGGGCTCCTGTGGAGAAGCTCGTACATCAACGCCTGCAGTTGAATCTTAGCATGTATTTGAAAACCAGGACACACTGGAGAATTTAATATACATCACATTTGGCTGTGGAATGCCTTTTGTATCCGTCCAGAAGCTGAAAAAAGCTGACTTGAGCCTGCTTACCCAGCAACCCGGACAATTGGAAGGAAACGCTACCCACCCAATAAATCACAGGAAATGATTCAAGTCTACGAATAAAACTGCCTAAAAGTCAAAGCATGTCTTGACAACGGCATCCCGACCGCAGCAATGTTGCAGAAGCGTAGCGCAGACCATCTGGTTCCCCTCCAGGTTAACATTGTTAGCTCTCTTTAAAAAAGAAACACAAACACGGGGAACCTGCTTCCACTAGTTAATGATGTTGGGAGATGTTTTTTACAGCAGACATTTTGGCTTGTTGGAGCAGGAGAAGCTCAGCTGCGCTGGTATTATTGATATTATTAAAACTGACTCATTTAGATGAGCATGTCTCAGGGTCCTGGTATTGGGCTCCCTCACAGTCCTGGCTGGAAACTAGATGGAACTGAGCCTTCATATATATCATTTCCTAATTAGTCAAGAGAATAAAACATACTAAATAAATACATATGAAAATGTTAATTACACATTATATTAATGTATGGTACAATATATCTAAGCATTTAAAAGAATGCATTACAACGTGTCTGTATGCTATGATCCTTTCAAGAGTCTTACTCCACTACACATCAAAGTGAAGTATGACCAAGTTGCACACTGAAATTTAAAGCTGGACATTCGATCAATCATCGATCAGTAAATCACTAATCACAGAGACAAATTGTTGCTCATTAAAGCAGCCAGAAACACACAGTAACCAGGTATTATTTCCTCTCTGTGCATTAAAAACCCAGAGCTCCTAGTCTGACCGTATCTGAGAGGAGCTGAGAGGCCACTGGTTTGTCACAAACTGGGTAGAATAAACTACATTTGACTAGAATGCATATCAGTTGTTCCTGTTACTGTATTCTTCTTGTGTCCTGTCTCCCTACAGGAACCTGCCCTGCATGTTGGATCTTATTTTGGCTTTTGCTTTTCATGATCGCCATTGGAGTCGCTGCATTGTGGTACTCGTATAAAACCGGGAAATGTCTAAGGTACCGAGTACAGTAGCACTGCACACACTTAAGTTTAATATACAGTACGACTGCTAAGTATATAAAGGTATGTTTTATATATTATGGAAATGTTTTATTGTGTGTTAACTGGGGACAGGAGAGAAGAGGACACAGGTGGAGGGAAGTTGAATGTCCTAACAGCTTCTAGCACACATGAAGAAGAAGCAGCAGCAGCAGAACCACTACAACCTGAGGTAGACGAAAAATATATAATATTTAATTTGTTAGAGTGCATTCAGGCTGTTTTATTACCCTCAAGTTATTAACCTTATTATTACAGGTTTTTTATATTGTGCCTTAATATAAACTACAACAACTATCTCTATTATTTTGTATAAGAGTTTGTTTTCTGTATTACAGCTGTTTTTTTCAGTTTCGTGCCTTTCTTAAATGTTCTTTCAGCAGATGTGTTAAAACTCTTTGCAGACCCATTTAGAATTAAGTGCATGATTTTAATCAAATGTCTCAAATTGTCTGCCATAGGCATCTCATTGATATGCGTGGAAGCAACAAGCTGGAAGACAGTTGGCTTATTGTGCAGGCCGCTAACATTCCTGAAGCAGCTGGTTCCTGAACAGATGCAGCTCTACAAGACAACATCTACTGCTAATACCAATGATGCCATTAAATGCCATGCAACAGAAGTAACAAAATGAAGATTGACGATTGAAAACTGTAAGTAGAGTTGTCAAGCATAAGTTGTAACAGTGTTATCTATTAGGGCGTGGCTTTAACCGTTTGTGGCAGCTTCATCATTTACAGCATGTTTTCCCACCAACAGCATTAACTGCTGATGATAGCAGGATTATGAAGCATGTTTTCATGCACACAAGAAACTTGGTGACTGGCCAAGAAATGATTCATGAGAAATTTGAATAGAAAAACTTGAGATTATGGAATGAAAACCTGCGAGTATCGTGAAAAGAACACGTGCAAATAGACAAAACACAGATAAATTAAGCAACACATTTCTCTACTTGCGTTTGTTTTCACTAATTGCAGTGCTTCTAAAGTGGTGATGATTCATTTTAATTAATTTTACTTTGTTTGTGACCTGTGCTTTTAAAGTGGAGAAGATCTTATATTCAGAGTGTTCTGCATTCAACTCTCTGCCACCATAGAATACAGTTTAAAACTGAAACTACTGTTTGTATAATGACTGGACATACGACACACACTTTATTTTGCAGATGTGTTTTCTTTGTATTTAAACTTTGTGTTAATCTGTACCATGATGGGTCTGTAAATTATCCCAAAATAGGGCAAATCAGTAACCTAGATGACAAGTACAGAAATGACCCACCACGATTTGGAGAAATAACATTTTCTATTAGACTACTGCCTCCTGTAGAATCTGCTGAGTTTGGTTTATGACTTTGGTTGTTTTATTAGATTGTTGCTTAGAGATTTGTCATTGACTCGTATTCATCCGAGACAACATTTGGTGTCTGTCTAATTCTTTACATACTTTCAGATTTGTCTATATTTCTCAAGTGTTATTCCATTATCTTAGTTTTCCATTACATTTTCTCATGAATTATTTCCTGAACCTCATGCCATGCATATATATGTATATATTGTCCTTCATTTCATCGACACCACCCAAAGACAGTATAGAAGAAGTGGACGTAGTCACCGTGACATCACCCATTGATTCGAGGACTACGGTTTTGAAGCCTCGCGTTTGACATTTCGTCCGTCGCCATCTTGGTTTTCGGCTGTCGCCATCTTTTTTTTTTTTGCAGTAATTTAGTACAACCCATCGCTGAATAAGACATTTTAGGCGACCAAAATGTTACAATTAACTTTCTTGAACTGAAAACGCACACATGGCTGCGACCTTCATTCACAACGTAGCCACATCCTAAAACATACCTACTGCTGTATCATCTATTTTACTCTAAATGGAAACATAATTTACAAAAAGAACACCATAAAGAGGACCTGAAACTAGAGACTGAAACAATATCATGTTTACAGGTTTTAAATAAAGTGAGAAGAAGGGTGATTTCCTCATATACTTTCATACAATCTGACTTAGTTTTGCAACCAGAGGAGTTGCCCGCTGATGGCCATTAGAAAAATGCAAGTTTAAGACACTTGGGCCGCCTGGCACCACTTGCTGTGGTGATATTTTTGTAGTGTGTCACAAAATATTGTCCCGACAATGTTTACGGTGACACTATAACCTTTGACTGCTGACATCTCTTTACAGAGGACACACATTAGTCAGTAGCTTTACTCTATTTTGGAATTCCTTCTAAAGGAGTGTATCTGAGTCATCACTTATCTCACATGGTTCTTTGTTTTGGTTATTATTTGTAATAACAATGCCAGCCAGGCAGGCTTTCATCTTTCCAACATTAGTGTTACTCGGTCGTATTTTGATATCTGTGGTTACTGTATAATGTAAAACCGATTGAACTCAAAAGTCAGCAACAGGATTTTATGACATATTCAACTTTGGTGAAAGTCAAAATGAAGCTCATTCTGGGGGATCCCGAGGCGTTCCCAGGCCAGCTGGGAGATGTAATCTCTCCAGCGTGTTCTGGGTCTTCCCCGGGGTCTCTTCCCAGTTGGACGTGCCTGGAAAACCTCCAGTGGGAGGCGTCCAGGAGGCATCCTAATTAGATGCCCGAACCACCTCAGCTGACTCCTTTCGACGCGAAGGAGTAGCGGCTCGACTCCAAGCTCCCTCCTGATGACCGAGCTCCTTACCCTATCTCTAAGGCTGAGCCCGGCCACCCTACGGAGGAAGCTCATTTCGGCCGCTTGTAGCCGCGACCTTGTCCTTTCGGTCACGACCCAGAGTTCGTGACCATAGGTGAGGGTAGGAACGTAGACCGAGTGGTAAATTGAGAGCTTTGCCTTCCGGCTCAGCTCCCTCTTCACCAAGACGGTCCGGTGCAGCGCCTGCTTTACTGCTGCAGCTGCACCGATCCGTCTGTCGATCTCCCGCTCCATCTTACCCTCACTCGTGAACAAGACCCCGAGATACTTAAACTCCTTCGCTTGAGGTAGGCACTACGTCCCCACCTGGAGGGAGGAGCTGGAACATGTTGCCGGTGAGAGGGAGGTCTGGGTCGGCCTGCTTGACCTACTGCCACCGCGACCCGACCCCGGATAAGCGGTGGAAAATGGATGGATGGAAAATGAAGCTCTATGTTACAAACACTGCAAAACGATTTTTCTATAATTTTAAAAGTTGCACTTCATCTCCAAAATGTCTGTTTTTGTTTCTGTATGTCAACAACTTAACTGATCAGAGAAGAGAACACTCATCCTGGTCCACAGCGGGTATGTTCATGTTTAGACCAAGGCTCATTCTTTATTCAGTGCAGTGAAACCTGTGTTAAGCTGTTGGACTAAGAGTCTACAGCCATGCTAGCAGCTCCGTGAGCCTGTGCTCAATGCTGATGAACTATGCTAACATGATCACAATGTTAATATGCTGCTGTTTAGTGTGTTCGACTGGCAATCCCTTAATGGTGCTAGCATGGCTAAAAATGATTATTCGGGGTGAAAAAGTAATATTACATTTGTAATCAATCAGTTACTGTCAAGCCAATTCTCCCTGACCCAAAAATATCTTTCTTTTTTTCTGTGTGTGTGTGTGTGTGTGTGTGGGGGTGTGTTTGCTCTAGTCACCTTTAGGTAACATTTCACCGTTTTTGTTGCTGTTTATGGTAAACATTTCTTTTTTTCAAAATGAAAATTCTGCCCCTTTTTTTGTTGATCAGTGTTGATGGTAAATGTTGTCCATTAAAGCAATAAATCTCTTAGTTCGTGCTATATTGACCAAGAAAGCTACCTCTACCAGAAGGCATTGCGCTCAAGCTACTGACGCGCAGCCACAAGATAGAGTAGCCGAGTTGTGCCTATACCTTTGCAGGTAATAAAATAAAAACATGGAGGCTGCTTAGAACCAACCAGCGTGAACCAAGGAGACAGAAACTATTTAATATCGTCCATATTGTCAACAGCAGTGTCACTCCTTCCATTTTTAGCTTTCTGGAGAGCCCTGCTGCATTTCTCCAGCGGTATATGGTTTGAATAAAGACGACTGAAATCTGAGTCAGCCAAAACACTGAAAACGGTATCCCGGTCCATAACATCCTCTGTACTTATATTTTGGGATGCCATTTAAACTGTTGGAAATGTAACGAGTTGCAATACAAGCGAAGAGAAGGAAGTTCTGTTGTTGTGCATTGATTTTTTAAAAGTTTTATTCACACAATAGAACTTACAGCAGGTCTAGAGGTAAGCGCCCCCTTGCCGGCTACACAGAGAGGAACAAGCTGAATTAGTTTGTAGTTCTTCCTCCCGCTACGTCACTAGATGCAGAAAGTACAATCGATTTTGGAGCAGGGGAAGTCAGCTATCTCGGTCAATATGTCCCACTGAGGAACTTATTAGTTAAATCGACAACATTTCCCGTTAACACTGATTGGACATCCCCATGAAAAGTCCCGAATCTCTTTTAATAGTTTAGATGTGTTGTAATGGTTTATGTATTTATTTTAAGTTACTGTTGTAGTAGTTAGTGGAAGCAGTAGTTCTCACGTTGATGTAAAATTTGTTTTGTTGAGAATTATGTCTTTTGTTGCGGTGTTCAACTTGTCATAATTCTTTCCTGTGCACTAATTAAAGCTAAGTAAACATTACGGAAGCCTCCATTATTTCTATAGTTACAGTGTGTACACGTATATGGTAAGTCAAACAGTGCTAGAACTGTACACTCACAGTTTTCAGGATGACTGAACGAATAAACAGCCACAGTAAAAACGAAGCTTCCTGACTCAGTTATGACCATGTGGATGGAAGTAGCAGCTGTCATAAGACCAGTCCCATGGAAACAAAAATATCCCATGTGTTGAGACAGGAAGTAATGGTTTTATTTAGCTCCTACTTTGTCTGTCTTGTGAATGTGACTTCAAACTTAAGAGAAAAAATAGAATTTTCCGCTTTGATTATTTATTTAAGGCTTGTGAACAAACAGTGATCACAACACATTTATTACACACACACACACACACACACACTATTAAAGGATAGATGCAGTTTTTTTCAAGTTTGTCTTAATACAATACTCTCATAACATTAAAAGACTTATTGTACTCACTACAATCACTCACTTCAACCATTCTTTCTTGATTCTTAATTCCTGCATTCTATACATGCTCATTTCTACCATGTTTACTTGCTGGCATTCGTCCTCTTTAACGCCTTATTGAAACACTGGTGCGTTACTTGAAACATTGCATGTCAATCAGATAAACATTGGAAACCAACGGATGTAAATTGCACAACCCTGAAGATGGCTCGAGTAGATGTTTTCACCTCGTGGGTGTGTTTTAGTTTGAAGTTTGGTCCACACTTGAGACACTGAGTCAGGATATCTTTAAATCATCTGTTTCTTGTGAGTGCAATACCACATGACTGGAGTACCCCTCGAAGCTTAGCTACTGTTATAAAGGCCACACCACTTGGACTATTCCAACTCCCCTCTAAGAGTGGTATGTTCCGTCGCCCCAGTAGTTAATGAAGGCCACAAGAGTTTTTTCTGAGTTCTAGTAGTTAGGCCAATTAATCCCTGAATAGGTGTTACTGCCTTTGCGCGACTGTTGCGTGCGTCCATTGAACTGTAAGTACATTTAGTTACATATTGCTATGGTGTATGTACAGTATTCATCCCTGTTTTAGGGATTCTTGTTCAGTTTCATTTCTGTTACTGCTGGTCATGCTAATTAGGCTCACTTAACAAGCAATTGTGTGTCTGCTGTGTTAGCTTCCACCTGTGTAGAGCCTGATCTACCGTCACTACATTCAATGTGCCTGTTTGGTCATTACTCGTTTGTAAACTTAATGTGTTGCTGAAATCATATTAAGTCTGTTAGTATTTGTTGTAGTCACAGTCTGTAGTCTTGGTGTCCTACCTGTGGGTTATATCACTAAATGTATTGATGGTTAATAGCTGTTGGTTAGCTACTCCCTGTAATGAGATGATTTAGTGTAGGTAGATGTCACCATTGTGGCCTCAATGGTTCCACCTTGTGGCCTTGCTAAGCATAGAGGCGCATGCCATGTCATTCCTTACAATGATTGGGGTTTTTTCTTTTGTTTATTCTTCCTATTTCAGAAACCATTTATTTCTGTACACCCTGTCAAGCCAAACTCAGCAATACAGTTTTCTATGTGGAACTACTGGACTATTTGTGATTTGACCAGTCACTTCAGTGGTGGGTGGGGATTTTCCGAAACCTAAACCACCACCCGCCTCTTTCCTTTTAACTACCATTATTCACAAACATTCACTAAGAATCTGAGCTCTGCTGGAAATCCTCTTGAGCTGTTCAGGCTTAGCTGGTCCCCAGTTCTCTCCATCTTTGTAGCATCCTTATCAATCATTTTGTCCACAGTTTCCATTGTTTGTATTCACCGATGGACTGAATGAGTGACTTGCAGCAGCAGTGTACCCTTTACTGGGATTACATTTCAAATTTGAATGACTGACTTTGAACACAAAAATATTCCATTTCACTTATGATTATATCCTAAACCAGTAGGCCTATAATCAAAAACTCAACTAAAGGTCATATAATGACATACATATTGCCATCACTGCAATCAAAGGGCGTTGCACACTAAATGGAATTTGTGTGGGATATGTTTATTTGTAGCCCATAATCTGTGACCATCTACACCATAAACAGGCAGAGACATCAAAACCGCGAGGGGCAGACAATCACAGTGGCGGGAAAACACACAAAGGGTGGAAGTGAAGTGACCTGAAATGAGAGGAGAGGTAAGTAACACAAAATAAAGAAATACTGACAAATGACAAAACAAGAAAGCATAATTTAGAGGAGACAAGACAAACACAGGTGCTGCACAGAAAAAAAAGGAGGGGAGACCACAAAGACAGGAAGTCAAACAAACACAGGACACAAGAGGCAGGCAACTTCAAAATAAAACAGGAAACAAACTAAACCAAAACCAAGATCATGACAAATATGTTGCAGACATGTAGCTCCATGTATTGTACTGCTCTATATGACCTCCTGAGTGTGAAGGCCTTGGATCATATTTTGTTTTGAAAATGCACAAAGAATCCGTACAAGTACAATCCTGAAATTGAATGTAAAATGGATCTTTTTTTTTTTTTTTGCATCTTCATTTTGGCAGAAACTGTACACCTTGAAAATGCAACCTGAGCATTTGAATTTGAGATTTCATCAGGTCCGCTCATATGAAATGAAAAGGACAAATGGCAGTTTGCATTTTCATTTAGACTATGAAAACACATAGTTTCTCTCAAGTGTGTTTTGTGTCACCCATCATTAGTTGAGAACATATAACTACTGAAATGCACCAGTTTTGGCTGGTTTATCTAAAGCAGGAGTCCAAACAGCTGCACTCATGAGCCACATCACAACACGAGCAGACACGCCTAATTCCATGAGAGCACATAATTGCTATGGGGGGTTTTCACCCACAATCCCTTATAAGTCTGGCTTGTGTCTGGTTGTGGAAACTCTAAGCAAGTCTTTACAATGAGTCACTGATGACAGGCCATAGTCTTCTTTGTAGGGTTCTTTGTAGACATTTTACCCCTCAAGTCTAATTACTTCCTCTTTGAGTCCAAGTGGATGTTTGTGCCAAATTTGAAGAAATGTATTATCGAGAGTGAAAGTAACTTGGACAGAGAATGTGAAAAATCCTATTTTTAGATTTGTTTGTATTCCAGAAAAGATGGTTGATATGAAATGAGCAGTTTCACACATGTACCCACTTCCAATACTCCTTTGCCTTTTGTAGTCCCCTTCCCTTTTAGATTGTTGTACTGCACTTGATATCAGCGAGTCCTGTGTTTATAACGGTGATGCTGATTGTAGCCACGTCGTTGACTAACTTCAATTTCCAGACAGTTTTCATAAATATCTTCTTCTTTCTCTTGCTGTTGAGAAAAAAAAGGAAAGAACAAAAATAAAAAATAGCACACTTTGGCTTACAGTATAACTGTAGTATAACTGTAGCTAAATTTAATCTCAGTATATCTGGAGAACATATTGTAATAGGAGTTGTCCTTCTCTTTGTTGGCTATTTAATTTACTGTGAATATCTCAAATGACAAGCTGATAATTATTATATTTACCATTTCTGCAGTGGGAGAGTGATCCCTGAAAGAGAGACATTTTTTTAAATATTCAAGCAGTATAATGCCACTAGCCATACGTCTTTATGAGCATAGAATCACGTGTTAAACAATGACTGGATGCAACTCACTCTGCACGTTGTTTGCGGATTCTATGCAGAATGATCCAAGCTATTATAAAGATCAGGCAACACACACAAGGAACAATAGATGCCACAGCAATCACTAGCATGTTTCCAGCTTTCTTAAGCTCTGGGTCTGAAAAAAACAAAACAGAATTAAACTCACCATAAGTGTACTTTGCAGTTAAATTAAGCTCAAAGTCATCTATAGATTTTGTATGTGGGAGATCAGTGTTTCATAAAGGAAGTTGAGGTGGAGCACGCATGTCCTGTGGCATCTCTAAATGCTGGCGCTAATGTTTAATCTGTCTTTACTCTGTAGATTATCCACCTTTTGTGTGTGTGTTCATGCGGGTATAGAAACAGTAGCACAGTAACGGATGGCTCTGTTGTCTTTAAACCCCACATTCACTCTGTTCCTTTTTACTTCCTATTTCCTTGGCTGTTGCCACAGGGATTACTTATGTTTCATCCAATTTATTTAAAGGACTGATTAGCTCACCTGCAATTATTAGCTTCCACTTCCGCTCATGAGTTCTTTTGTCCGTGTTGAACTCACAGGTGTAGTTTCCTGTATGAGACTTTTGGACACTCTTAATGACCAGTGGGTACAGTTCGCTTTCCGACATATTTATGTTCAGGCGGAGAGCTTCTTCCCCGATATGTAAGGGTCTCTCTGGGTGGAAGCCGAACAGGATAGTCCCGTTCCTTTTCCATGTCAGCTGATAGAGCGTGCTGTTTGACTCGTTCTTACAGGGCAGGATCACTTCACTGCCAACCACCCCTGTGATGGTGTTTCCTTCTGTGTTTGAAACATCAATTTTAGATTCAATTTTCACTATAACCATGTTGCCACCATTACACTTCATACTACAGTTAAAGCAATAGTTTTGGGAAAATCTTTCTTTGTTTTCTTGCCAAGATATGGATGAGAAGATTGATGCCACTCTCGTAACATGTCTGTTAAATTTGAAGCTACAGCCAGCACCTGCTTTGCTTAGCTTAGTATAAAGACAGGAAACGGTGGTAAACTGCTAGTCTGACTCTGTCTGTAGGTGACAAAATCCAAGTTCTCCTTTTACTCACTAACAACTTACATCCTGATTGTTTAATTTAAAAAAAATGTAAGCTTCACGTTCAATCTTCTCATCTAACTCTTGGCAAGAAAGAGAATAAACGTATTTCCCAAATTGTCAAACTATCAGCTCATATTCATTGTCAGAGTAAAGGTGTTGTAAATTAATTTTACCTGCTGGTGAGAAAATCCAGAACATGCAACATATCACAGAAAACTTCCAGTAAATGCCCAAATAATTACGAAAATCCTCCATCCCACCTAGACACAAAGATCATTTCATTGTAAACATCATGTTTTAATATAAAAAAAATGTATTTACATTTTGTTTAACCAGAAAAGATCTCACTGAGATCAAGTCTTCTATCCAAGTGTCTCAGTCAAAATAGGCAGATATAACCATAACTCGCAGACTAACAAAATGAAAGTAACACACTTAACACATAATAACTACACTTACTTACCGGTAGTGAGTACCTGCATCTGCTGTTCTGTTTCGATGTAAGTTCCTTAAGTCTAAACCGCAGCTTTCTATTAATGTTACTGCAGCAAACAAAAAGGAGTAAAAACTAATTTCTGCGTATGACATTGGAGAAGTGAAGCATGTATGTGAAGTGTGAAGATTAAATCTGGCCAGCTCACCCTCACACAGACATACTCACTCAAGAAATGGTTTCCATACAGGATGTGAACGTTGTGATGAGGGTCTGTGGCCATATGAGTATTGCGCTTTTGTGTGTCTGTGAGGTTACAGAGCGTGTTGTGAGCTTTTCATCAAGATGTTTGTTGAAGACAGTATATAGCAGAAATGTAGCTCACCATGTAATGTACTGCTCTATATGACCTCCTGAGTGTGAGAGGCCTTGGATCAAATTGCATGTTTTCTTTTTCTTTGTCATGCTTGAAAATGCACAAAATATCAACACTGACAACTAATTCCAAGTATAATCCTGAAATTGAATGTAAAATGGACTTTACATCTTCATTTTGCCAGAAACTGTTGGACTCTACAGGGAGATTTGCAATCGAGGGGCGTCTGCCCTGAGCAGCAGCAGCGAGATAAATCCCCCCATGGAGTCCAGACACTGGTGGTGGTGGTGGCGGATGAGGCTGATCGAATGATGAGTTGATGAAGCTGATGAAGCTGCAAAGACTTTGCAAAGATGGAGAGGTGGAGGGGCGCGTAACAGCAACATGAACGTACTAAATATAGAGAGACATACTTAAAAGGAGACTGCAGAGAGATGATAGGCTAACGATGTAATTGTGTCGTTGTGCTATTGGATAGAAGAGAACAGCTGATATCATGATTGACAGCCCCAAACAATGACAGCAAGGAAAATATGAGTGAGCATGTGAGAGAGGAGTGAATGACAGATATGAGAAATAAACAGGCCTAGGAATGTAGAAGTAGAGTCTGCCGGACTGAACTTAAGCTTCATATGTTTGAGAAACTTGCTACAGGCCTAAGCAAGCAAAGTACAGTCTTCCTAACTGAACTTTTTTCTTAAGCTTCAGTGTGGCCAACTAGTCAGACCAAGTCCTAACAGCTGCACTGCTCTCATGAGCCACATCACAATTATGCAAAAGCAGACACACACAATTTCACAAGTAGATTGCAGCAATCAGTGGGCCTGTCGGCAATCCTTGTTTCCCCACAACTGTCTGGCTTGTGGAAACTCGAATATATAGTATGTCAAATGCAGTATGTCAAAAATACGACAGGATGTCCCACTGCATCCTGTCGTATTTTGCTGTAAGTCACCATGCTTTTCTGTCTATTCTTAACCCACAATGCCACGGGCATATGAGCAAGATGGTCAAAGTTCAAGGTGCAATGTTATGAGGAAAGTAGGATGTCCCAACTAAATGCATACTGCCTGTGATAGTACATACTTTTGTAAGGGC
This sequence comes from Anarhichas minor, assembly GCF_050575085.1. Classification (NCBI taxonomy): domain Eukaryota; kingdom Metazoa; phylum Chordata; class Actinopteri; order Perciformes; family Anarhichadidae; genus Anarhichas; species Anarhichas minor. Next base: position 4,936,073 of record NW_027466450.1, read on the forward strand.
AGCTGCAGTATGTACTAAAAATAAAAATAAAAGTATGTGATTTGGAACGCAGTGTTAATGCAGTCAGTTTGATATCATGATATACTTCCACTGTCACAGTTTTCCAAAACTCCAAGGTCGTCTCAGTCACAACAGATTTCAGTGTTTCGTGTTTAAGATTCTGGTTCATTTCCAAAATCCCGTTCAGCAGTGAAAGTGTCAATGAGTGATCAGTTTTGCATACTGTGCTGCAATGGTTTTAGCACATCAGTTGTTTGTCCGACGGCATCCGACACACATGGAATGTACTTCGACCAATTTTGACAAATATGTCCCTCACTTTTTAAATTCTGTCTAGCTGCAAAAGTCCTGATGAGAGAAGATGGGAGTTGAGAAGAAAGTTAGATAGATAGATACTTTATTAATCCCGCAAGGGGATATTTGTTCGCTACAGCAGCATTATGATACATGTAAAGCAATCAAAGTAACAGAGTGAGAAATATTAAATAGAAAAATGCACAATATATACAATGAAATAAAATAATCTTAAATTAACTAACTAAACAGTAGTGCAAAGATTTAGCAAAACAAACAACAGTAACAGTGTTATAGTTGTGAGATTGATTTGGCCAGAGATGATTTACTGTACAGTCTTATTGCAGAGGGCAGGAATGATCTCCTGTATCTCTCCTTGTGACAGCGGAGCTGGATGAGTCTGTTGGAGAAAGTGCTCCGCTGTCGCTGCAATAGGTGGTGGAGAGGGTGGGCCGGGTTATCCAATATGGATAATAGTTCCTTCAGTGTCCTCCTCTCCACCACCTTTTCCAGATTGTCCAGTTTGCAGCCAATGATGGAGCCGGCCTTCTTAACCAGTTTGTTCAGTCTGTTGGTGTCTCCGGCTCCAATGCTGCTCCCCCAGCAGACTACAGCGAAGTAAAGTGCACTTGCCACAACAGACTGAAAAGAGTCGACTCATCCCCTTCTTGTACACAGTGTTGATGTTGGTCTTCCAGTTCAGTCTGTTGTTGATGGAGACACCCAGGAACGTGTACTCCTCCACCATGTCCACATCCTCTCCCAGAACTCTCAGCGGTTGTGGCGCCGTCGTCTTCCTCCTGAACTCGACCACCATCTCTCTGGTCTTGGCCACGTTCAGAAGCAGGTGATTTCTACCCGCCCACTCCACAAAGTCATCCACTACTGCCCTGTACTCCTCCCGTCCGTCCCTTATACACCCGACCACTGCAGAGTCATCAGAGAACTTCTGCAGATGGCATGACCCTGAGGTGTACTGGAAGTCAGTGGTGCACAGGGTGATCAGGAAGGGAGACAGAACAGTTCCATGTGGAGCTCCAGTACCACTGACCACTGTATCAGACAGCACACTTGCCCCAGTCGGACAAAGTCTCCTTCAATTACGACATGGCGCCCCAAAGCAATGAGTTCTTTGAAACATACGAAAACATAATATTTTCCACATGACCAAATTTTAAATAATAACAAACTCATCCAGCCACGCAAATAAATACAAGCTCAGTTCCTATTTTGTCCGTGAGATCTGCACTTTTTAACCTTGTTCAAACCATCATTTGATAGAAGAGAGAAAGAATGGGTCCAGGAATACAAATACCTTGTACAATACTGCCCCATGGTGGTGATTTATTCATAATCCTCTCAACCTTCCATCAGTCCTCAAGAATCAATCCTAACTCTATTTGAATAAACCCTATTTTCTATATTTTCTCAGTTGTCAAACAAGTAAAACCCTATGCACTGAATGATTGAGAGATTGCATTAATGTAATACTTCCACAGTGGAGTTTGCATGGTCTGCCTGTATTAACATTAGTTTACTCAGTCCAAAAACATGCAGATTAGGTCAAATGTAAATCTATAGATGTGAATATGATGGCAAAAGATGTTAATAGCAACATTTAAAGTCGGTACAGTGACTCAAGTACTGCACTTAAGTACAATTAAAAAGGTACTTCACTTGAGTATTTCTATTTTCTACCTTATTCTAATACTTGTATTTTCCACTCCACTACATTTATCTGAAGGCTTTAGTTACTTATTACTTTGCACATGAAGTTTATTCAAAATGTAATCAGCAAATAAATTATGATGCATTTTTATAGTTTTTATTGATTCTTGGGGTGAAATTCACAATTTATTAAAAAGTATAAAAAGTAATTAGCCCCACGTTTACCTGCAACATTAGTGATGCTTACAGATCAATGCATCACTTATTATTATCCTGTAATATAATTTACATTATTTTGAAATGGGCTGTTTTGCTCAGTGAGTACTTTTATTTTTGTTACTTCAAGTACATCGATGCTAATTCCTTGTACTTTTACTTGAGTAATTGCTTTTTACTTTTCCTTGTAACAGAGTATTTCTAATATGTGGTATTGCAAGTAATAACTAAAAGATCTGGGTACATCTATAAAGCAGCATAAGAAAGAAGTATAGTATAGTATACTATAGTTACTCTGCATGAAAAGGGATCAGGATGAGGAAATAGCAGCAAACGCTACAGACTTTTTGGCCACCTGAAATACTGATGTGGACAAATATGGTGTGTGTGTGTGTGTGTGTGTGTGTGTGTGTGTGTGTGTGTGTGTGTGTGTGTGTGTGTGTGTGTGTGTGTGTGTGTGTGTGTGTGTGTGTGTGTGTGTGTGTGTGTGTGTGTGTGTGTGTGTGTGTGTGTGTGTCAGAAAAGTCTGTGTTGAATCAAATGCCACATAGTTGTATGTAAATGCAAATGTCGAAAATATATTCCTACCACTCTTAGCTAAGTTTAGCCACAGTTCAAACCCTTTTAATGTTGTATTAGTTTGACGTTTCTGTCAGTTATCTAAACACACAGCATTGTGGACCTTAATGATTTCACTTTTGAACTTTAACCTTGTAGTAATAATAATAATAATACAGTTGAGAGCTACAGTTTTACTCTCTGTGTGTGCGTGTGCTTAGCAGAGAAACACTGAGACAACACTTCTTGACCACGTGTGACTTTTTATTGCATCGGTTCACATTCCAAAAGAAGATACTGCCACACATCTATCAGCAAAGAAGACTACAAGTTAGTAAAAATGTTGTTTTTTTTGTTCTTTCCAAAGATTAATCATGTCTTCTTACAAACATACAGGCAATGCAACAGTCTTAAAATACAAAAAATCATACATTACCAGTCATATCAATGCACACAAGGACCAGCATCATACTTAAACTATAACACTGTTAAATGCTTAAATGTGTTCAACAATTTAGTGATTTAGGGAAGGCTCCTTTTTATTCAGATTCGACAACATTGGATTATGGGAGGCGAAGGGATGGCTGGGGGTCACAAAGGGGTCACAGCTGCCTTCTCTCTGAGTTTCCCTCGAGCCATTTGATCATGCCACCAAAACCAACACTGTGAGGCGAGTGTGTGTGTGTGTCTGTGCACAAAAAGGCACAAGTATGAGCGTAAGTGACAGTGTTCATGTCTGCAAACATGCAACTTTATGCCCTAATATCTCCTTAACATCATTAAATTATTAGGTTTATACTTTTAAAAAACGTGTTATTCAACCATCTGCGCTGCATAATAGAGACAGTTTGTATGTCTGGTGTGGGTGTTTGGGGGTTAATGAGCGTGCTGAGGGGACGCATACAAAATAAAACTCAAGAAAATAATAATATCAAATAAAACATCAAATTCACATAGGTCCCAGAGCAATATAAGCACTTGCTACAATCGTACAACAGTTGAGAATTTACAAATACAGATAAGGCACAGGAAATCATACAGTGGCAGCTGTTTCAATAAACAAAGCCAGAGAATGTGAGAGGAAGATTTGTGAGAAACCTAAGGCATAGACTCAACGTGCTTTGTATTGAAATTATTGCTAAGTATTCGCAAAGAAATTCATCTTTACTCAAATAAATGCATGATTCCACAGCGTGGGAATTTTGTCTTTATGGAGTTTGTGGGATTAACTCAATTCTGTAATCACAATTATATAACGTGTGTGATTCCTCTTGACAATGAAATAACTGAAAACAGCTGCTCTGCACATTATGTACATTATCAGACATGGGATGGGGCGTAATGTACAGCGGGAGTCACCCCTAGTTGTTTGTTTCTCTTTAAATTTGAAAGCATTGCATGAGTATTGTTATTTTCTTGTGGGGTAAGGACCTGCTTATGGTCACATGAAATCAAGTAGAAAGATTTTTTTCACAGCCAGGTCAAGGATGCTTGTTTTCATTGATGAGCACGGTTTCTTTTATTGTCTGGCCTCCAACAATACTTTGTGCTGATGGTGCATGATCTTTATCGCCCGGACGCCTGTTTGTACAGCACGAAAAGAGAGGATTTGGCCCGAGGTCGCTACTATAGTTTGTTCTCTGATAGGGCAAAATGAGCCCTGCTCTCTGCCAAAGTACACAGTTCTACTTAAAGGCTACAAAACACGCGTCTAAAATGAAGAGATATACGATCACATTGAAAAAGACATTCAACATGTGGTCTTTTTTTTGTTGTTTTTCCTCACTAACTCAGTTCTGGCTGTGCTGCCTGGTATATAAACATGAAAAGGAGAGATATGCTCTGAAATGTACGCACATCTCTCTTCACTTGAAAGAATCATATGTATATGGATGCATAGATGAGGTGTTATGAGGGTTGAAGGCCTTGCACAGAGTCTAAACCTCTGAATGTGCAAAAAAAAAAAAAAAAAGAAGAAGTATGCTCTTCTTAACCTGAAAATAGAATTTTCTTCCTCTTCTTAAAGAGCAGTATAGCTCTAAATGTACTTAATCGTGTGATTTGTGTATCCGAGAGCAGTCTCACCCGTGCCGTGTGAAGCCACATGCTGCATTTGCAGTATGTCGCTGTCTGAATGGGAATGAAAGTCACTGCCTAACTACAGCGAAAATACTGATTTGAAGACACACAAGTATAACTCTTTCCCCTATCTACTCAAACCCCATGTAAAAATGTCTAATCCTCCATCGTATATGATTAAAACTCTTTCAATAGAAAAAGATGTTTCTAAAAATTGAACATTTGAATTTTCATCAAGTAAAAACATTTCCCCCCTGCATGTGTCCTTTCCACATTTTTAAATATAAGAACACGCTTAATAAAAAAACCTACTCCTCCCCTCTTTAACCTCTACTTTATATTTCATTTGATCACAAACACGCAGATTTTTGCCTCTTTGTAGAATTGTAGCCTGTGTCCTAAAGGTTTGAATCTATCCCTGTTGATTTAGTTTTTCATCCATTGTTTTTTAACCTGCCTGTTCGAGAGTGTGCGTTGTCTTGAGTTAGGTGTGTGTGTGTGTGTGTGCTCTCTCTTGTGTTGAACATTTGCTGTGTGCAGGTGTACATGTGCTCTCTCTCTCTCTCACAGGTTCATATGTTGAGATCGTCTGACCTGGCCCTGCTGCTGGCTTTGCTCAGTCGGCTCAGCGGTCTGGTGTCTTCTATCGTATCCGTGGCCTCCATCCTTGCCTCTGCTGGAGTAACCCCCTCCCCGTTCGCCACCTCCTCTACCTCCAGATCCTCATCCACAACCTTCTCTGCTCTCTCTGCTTCCACCTCTGCCGGCTGCACCTCCTCGGCCTCCTCGTGTAACGTTACCCCCGCTGTCTCAGTGGTCTGGGCGTAGGAGGGCAGAGTCTCGTCATACACCTTAGAGATGTCCCCCATAGGCAGCACCTCCTCCACCTTCTCTCCCATCCCCGGGAAGGGTGGGGCCCCTCTGCCAGCCTCCATGCCCACCTCAGTAAGCGGGTAGAGCTGGGTTATGGGAGCTTTCTCCTCCTCCAGCAGCTTGTAACCTTTCGCTCTTTGAAGGGAGGGCATAGCCAGGGTGGGCAGGTTCTTTCCTTGTGGCGGCAGGGAGGCCGAGCCCTCACCTGGGGCTGGGGCAGGGGCTGGCTTACGAAAGACGAAGCGAATCTTCTTCAGGCCCAGGTGACTGATCTCCACAAAGTTGAGGAAGAGTGAGACGCAGGCCACAGCCAACATAAAGATGATGAAGACGGTCTTCTCCGTGGGGCGAGACACAAAACAGTCCACCGTGTTGGGGCAGGGCCAGCGGCTGCATTTGTACAGCGGCAGGATGCGGAAGCCATACAGGAAGTACTGTCCCACCACGAAGCCCACCTCAAACAGTGTTTTGAAGATGATGTGGCAGATGTAGGTCCTCAGCAGGGTACCCTCCAGCCTGAACTTCTTGCTCCCCTTTGTGCTGGTCTCCTTAGTGGTGCGGACACTTCCCTGGTCGGGTGCCAGGGGGAGACGCTCTTCACTCAGCTCCTGCTGCCGGCTGAGTTCTGCCTCCTCGCGCTCCTTGCGTTTCTCCTCCATGTGCACATGGTGCACAGCGTGACCCACGTACACCAGAGACGGTGTGGACACAAAGATGATCTGCAGCACCCAGAGACGGATGTGGGAGATGGGGAAGGCCTCATCGTAGCACACGTTTTCACACCCCGGCTGCTGTGTGTTGCAGACATAGTCAGACTGCTCATCGCCCCACACAAACTCCGCCGCCGTGCCCAGGATGAGGATACGGAAGATGAAGAGCACCGTGAGCCACACCCGGCCGATCACCGTAGAGTGCTCGTTAACTTCCTCTAAAATATTACCCAGAAAGCTCCAGTCACCCATGATCGGTCCGTAGCACTGCAGAATGAAGGGTGGGGTAGGAAGAGACACAGAGGGTGCGAACAGACAGGGAGGGTGGGGTATGCAGGACAGACAGGGGGAGGAGATTAGAGACGGCCAAAAGTAAGAAATGTAGGAAAATCAAACGTGTCAAAAAATAAATCCAAGCCATAATTTCATGCCACCACACGCGATTATATTAGAAAACATAAAGAATTTAAAACTTCTAAAGAGTAGTTTTGGAGTCCATTTTATTCCCAATGAAATTAGATAAAACATGTTAGATCAATATATTAAATATAAAATGTTTAGCAAGGTATTTTCGGTTAGACGGCTGCTTGTTCTCGATGTTAACAAAATTAACTATGTCGAACATTAAGAGTGGTGCAAACCAAAAAATATCTTGCTCTTGCTCTTCAAAGAAATTTGATAAAAAAATTTCCAATTAAAAAATAATAAAGAGAGATCAATAAGTAACAAATAGTCCCTTATTCTGTAATGTATGATATAGGTTAAATGTAATCAAATGGGCAACTTGCCACAGCTGCGGCTCCCGCGAAGTTGAGTCCTGTCCCGTTCTCTTGGCACCCGGCAGGGAAAAGTGAACTTTTTTCTGCCCTCTTTCCCACCTAAAGCCCCGTCCTTGTCGCCCCACTGAGCAGATGTGAATGAATCGGCTCTGATGGTTGGTTTTTAGTTTGCTGCAATATTTAAGCTTGGAGCCAGACGGCCTTTATTTGCCGGGCGACGTGTGGTGACGCAGGAGACAATAGGATCAACAGAGCCAGAGCGGGGATGTATGGGAGCAGGCCTCAGGCTCCCACACCAACATGGACACTGTGCGGCCGGGGCACCGAGTCCACAGCAGAGCACGCCAGCTCCATGCATGCAATGTCCTCACACATATATGTACGTAGAAGCACAGATACAGTAACAATAACAGCAGCTGATGTGCCTCCAGCAGCACTGCCATGCCCAACATTAGAGCAGAGAGATGAAGGAGAGTTTATGTCCTCTTGCATTAACGATGGACATTGTTGTTTATGCAGCTATTCAGTACAGGCAGCAGCAGGTTAATGTCAACTTTGGGTTTCAATAAGATAAATGCTCTAACGTTGATCCTTTACAATTATTTTCTGATTTTGTTTTACAGGAGGAAATTAGAAATTTTAGTTTTCAGAAATTCCTATAAGACAGATTCAGAATGTCATATATACCACAATATTACCAATGATGTAAAATAAAAACTATTTGAATCATTTTCAATCACATTTCTGTTTATATCGCCAACATAACTCATAGACCACTGACAAAAAACATCTGCTGTAATAACACTGCAGAAATCAGAGTAATACTCATGAAATAGTCTGTCTTCCCTTCTTTTCCAGGCTTTTCAGACAAAGTTAGTTAGTTAATTAAAATTAAACAATGCCAATTTTTTTTAATCTTTTCACTAGAAAACTCACATAATTCCTTGTTAATATTTTTGAATCAAAGGAAGAATACCACTTCTTAACATGAGATACAACATGTGATTCGGGGCCAAAATTTTGTTTAAAATGCTTCTTTTTTTTTTCTTCTTTTTTCTGAAAATCACATTTACACATTTTATTTGTGAGTGTTTTTTTATTTCTTTATTGTGATCTTTCACTGGTACAAAACGCATGTACTTCTCATTTAAACAGTTCAGTTGTTGCATCTGGATTGTGTGTTTGTGTATCATCATATCTTTGTCACTTGGACGCGCTGGAATGTGAAGAATGCGAACCATTGAGCGAAAGCGCACGCTGAAATGTCTCTATTATGGAGGTTAGTCAAACTTTCCCGGCTCAGAGTAGAAAAACATTCAGCAGCAGTCTTTGATCTCTGAATCCCTCCACAGATGTTTGAACAGAGGAAAAGCTACCACAGAGCCTAAAGAGGACTCTATAAATACCTGGAATTCTGAAACTATCTCCAGGTTTGCACAATTGCAACTAATATCCTCACTACAAGTGAAAATGTTTGGGACAAAATGAACGATGACAAACTTGTCTTCTTGGATTCTGACTCAGTATTTGATTCATGTCAGCTTCATGATGGCATCTTTAACCTGATTTAAATATATTACTTAAACACACACACGCATGGCAATGTTATTCTTATAGGATGTTGTTTTTTTTTTTTTATCATATTCATCATAATAAAATCAAGTATTAATTCAAACAAAATATGTATTCTTTATTAAAACAATCATAATATTCATCTTTTTTATTAAGTTGTATTAATGATTGCTTTAATTAATTCTATTTTGTTTTTTGTAAGTTGTGTTTGTTCTCATACCTGTCTATAAAAATTCAGTCCCATACTAACTAACTGCAAGAAACAACTCTCTGGTGACAGAGAGTTAATACAAAATCGAGCTCAAGTGCATGCACCCGTTCATCGGCCTCATTGAAAACAAATCACTGCTAAATATCATATTTGTTGTGGTTTGTTTGTTAAACTGGGAAAATTTCTGCTCGGCCACATTTTTAAGCTAATTTTGTTGATGGTTTTAAAAATGTGGCTTTATTAACGTTAAACAAACATTTTCCCATGTCCATATGTTTTAATATTAAACTATCAGCCTATCTGCACATAGGGAACAGGACGCTGTTACATACATTGGAATACGACACACCGTGTTGAAATGCAGAACCTCACAATGATGTGATTTCTTTATGCCAACATTTAATACTTTCATCATCATTTCACACGTTTGGTTAAGTTTATTTGAAGAAAGCTTTCGTTAGCCCCTTATCCAAATTGTTGAAAAACTTCTCCCGGGAAACCGCTGATGCACCAAATTTAAAGGAAGGAACAAAACAATTACGAGGCAGTCTGAAACAGTTTGTTTACGGTCACACAACTCATTTCCCTTTGCACAATCTAATTTCCAGGTTCCACGATTGTTTCATATTCCCAGGACCCGATGAAGTTTGAACAATGCGGTTTTCTTTGAAGTCTGATTTTCCTTCAATGCGGATATTTCTCGGGTGGAACTATCAAAAATGCATATATAATACATAAATTCAACATGTTTATATTTGACCTTTTATTAGAAATTAAAAAATTAAACTAAATATTTTGTTCTTTGTTCAGAATTTATTTTAGTCCATCTGGACAAAATAGTGACATTTTTCAAATTATAAATGAAAAGGGTAATGAAAGAAATAGAGCATCTTTTAATTATTCAACATATTTTAATCAATTCCTCATATGGACAATGGAGGTGACCTCCTACAGGCCACATGTATCAATGGTCAAAATCAACAATCATTAATCAATAGAGGTCATCACTCCTTATATGGACATATCTCCACTCTGCCCATCTTATTACAGCCAACCCTTGCTATCTCTCAACCAATAGCGTTCCCTGTCCTAGGTGACATCACTGGGCTGGTGAACTGGAAAGTCCACCTCTTGATGTCTGCTCTCTGATCTGTTGGTTAGTGGCAGATTTGGCCTCCACACTGAGCTTCACTGATCCCGCAGCTTTTCACAAATGGATGATGTAATCTTAGAGCAAGTGTGAGGCACTATGTTGTTAAATGTGCCCAAATAGTTTGTTACAGTTTCCCTCTGAATAACATCCAGGGACATCAGTGTGTATGTTAGCTGACTGGATAGCTAGAACTAGTCTCCATATATCCAGGAGCAGTGACATCTTCTCATATAAAAATGTCCTCAACAAAAAGCCCAAATACTCGCTCCCCTCATGGGCCCTGGATGGCACATGGGCTCAGCCCGATGGGTCGGAGGATAGAAGCCATGTTCAGAGCTCTGTGGAGGCATCAGGGTGTATCCACTGAGCTGGGGGAGCAGGGGACTCCCTTTAAAGAGCTGTGTGTTGGCATAGTGGACGCTTGCATGCTAAGCCCTACGGTGGGCCCGTGAATGGCACCGGGATTTCACATAAAGACATGATGTCATGCTGCAGGGCGCGGACTCTATTGAGCAGGTGCAGTGAGGCGTGAGGCCAGATTAGACCGCCGAAGCAGGGAACCAACTGGCGGTTAATCAGAATGCTAACACGCTAACAAACATATCGTGTTGCGATCTGCCTACGGCGCTGGTACCACACGCTTCCTGCTCGCGGGGCCTTTGAGAGTCAGGAAGTAACTGATATCTTACTGCTGTAACGACCTTATCGATGCCATGCAATTTAAGACACATATTTCGTTGAACAATAAGCATTATGTGATTCTGACACGTGGTTTGTTTTGGCCTCCCTGTAACCTCTCACACAATGAACATCTCGCATCGCTCCCTGAGGAAAAACACCTTTCAGGATGAGTGTGTTTTTGCACTACTCATGGGCCAAATAATGAGCAGCAATGATGTCCTGATGTGAACAGATGCATATTCTTGATTCATACTGAAGGTACGAGGGAGCGAATACAAACTTTAATGAAAGGCGGGGAATCACTGTGACTTCAGTAATCTAATGCTTACAACTAACTTACATTAACTCTCATTTTGACAGGTCTCAAAATAATAGCTTGAAGGGTCTGAACCTCCATTTCATTAGTGAACGGGCGAAAATCTGCTGGTTATAAGTCCTCTATTGAGTAAAGGATCTTCAATAGATTATTCAAATCAAGTTTAAAGTGTGTCATGCATGAAGACTGCTGTATTTTATGACCTCAGCATTTTTAGCTGACAGCAATACCACTCGGCCTTTCGCAGTACGCCCTCAAAGAAGCAGTCATTGAAGAATAACACTGCCATTGCTCAAAATTTTCTTATAGCTTATAAATGCCATGAAAAGACCAAAACTAACAATAGTCCTCCTCTCACTATGGACGACACCATTATATATACAGTTGTGCCTCATAATTAGCGAGTGCAATTAAGGAACTGCTATCTGCTTTTAATGTTGTTCAGAAGAATCTCTGTGAATTGAGACTTATTTGAATATTTGCTAAAAACAACTTTTACTCTCTCAACATCTTGTGCTGGGCAGGCTGTGTTATTGAATAATAGTGTTTCAAATTGAGATGACCACGCAGCATTTTGAAGATAAACCTCATGTCTCCACGCTCATGATGTTTCCTGCTTTTTCCTCACTCACTATTTTAGTTGTCTGTGTCAGTTTGACATTCACAGAAAGGAGGCATTCACAGCGGGTTAAAAGAGATGGTATCAGCGATGCCCTTCACAGATACAACGTGACCTGGGGGCAGCGCTGTCCCATGACATTGCACAAAACTAAGACCTCAATGGCACGAGGCTTACGCTTAAAGACAGAGATCCACTTGTTTCTAAACCCTTGTTTATTCAGTTTGCAAACATCCATACATATTTGTGCCCATATATGTGTGTGCCATCGTTTCTCTTTGTGTATTAGTGACCTACTGCCACAGTGACAAAGCCCTCGTTTTTCTCCTCCTACGTTTTTTTTGTTTTCATGAGTCATCCGTTTAGACTTAGAGCAACTTCCCTTTGTTTTGAATAGAGCTATTAGATGTCAAGATACCAACAATTTACCAAGCAGCTTACTTTGTTATACGACCACTGTTACACAGACCTTTCTCTCTCCCTTCCACAAGTGTGAACATTCTTCTCCGGCAATTTCTCATTTCCTCTGAGAACCAGGCAAACGTTTCTTTCCTGCGATGGTGAGAAAGTTTTGAAACTATTCTCAAAGGCATCCAAACTTTACTGAGTAAACAACGGTGACACTGCGGCCACTCGCTTCAGTATTAGCCAACGGAAACTGGTGAGAAGATTGATAAAAAGCTGCAGTTTAGGAAATTGACCCTGTGATCTTAAACTGAGACAGAAAGCTACACCAGTCAGTCAGAATGAGTTTAAATACATGCTTAGACACACATATGAATGCATACACACAAACACTACATGTGTCACATCTGTTCCCATAGCATGGTGTTCTTGCTACCCAGCTGGACTTGGGTTTGATCATTGTGTTCCAGAGGTCACATTTGTTGAATTTGGTCCAGGCCACTGTCCCTCCTGTGCTGAACTGTTCACACAGACGACAGTCTCATGAGCCGGGGTCATTTGGAGCTTGGAAGTGCAGGCCTGTTAAACACACTTTACTACGGGAACTAGTCCACAAAAACACTCACACAAGTTTGAGAGCTAATAAAGTCAAATGCGTCATTATGAAGGAAAAGTGGTTTTCTTCATAAATTAAAGTTTGTCCCTCCATAAATATTTTTCACCGGCTATTGTACGACAGTTTGTAGGAGAGTTAAATACAGATTGATCGCTGGAACGATTCCAAAAGAGAGCGGTGTGTTTAAATGGTGAGAAGATTGGACTGTTTGGACTCACTACCTGCATTTGTGCTTAAGGTTTCCCCTTCCATGTCCTGTTACAACACCAGCGCACACCACCTCCTGTGTCTGTGAGCGGGCTCTGTTGTTTAAAGGGGCCACTATTGTCTTGTGCGTTCGTTTCGGGTGCGTGAGTCTCGTGTTCACGTCTCAAATGCTTGGGATGATTCTCCAGGGAAGTTTGATTATGTCTCTGAGGCTGTAAGCAAGACTAGCTGCCCCATCAATTGAGACCACCACATTATTTTAAAGAGTTTAGGATCAGCCTCTCATTATTATTATGGGGAAAAGGTACATTAAAGAGCCTGATTTTGTGGTACACAAAATGTATAATAGCACTCCTAAATTTCAGATTCCAATTATTTGTCATTATATAATGTACTTTTATTTCCGTTAGTAAAAATAAGAGAGCATAACAAAGAGATTTGTCTTGTTTTGTCTGTCACTCATTGACATGTTCAGTGACTCGTCCAGCACTCAATGTGATGATTTGTCAGGTCCCTCTTGATAATGACGTGATGCATCTCAAACCTGGAAACAATACATTTGTTCAGGTTGATGTCTGACATCAGTCATAGTTTGCGGACTTCTGAGTTGCGTTATGTGTCAGTTGCGAGGCTTTACATTACACTCAGGAAAGAGCAATAAAAGAGAGTGTGTTTTTCAGACATGATATTTGTTACTACCACAATATTTATTCTAGTTCACCTTTCACCTCAAATGTGATGCCCAGCTCACTATGTGAGGACATTTTGGGATTTGGTGGCACTTACAAACACATTTTCCATCAGTGTCTTAAAATGCGTTTTAGATTATTTAGTAGGGCCTCGTCGGGGATGAGGGGCCCTTAACCGCTCACATTACACCTGTTTTAAACACTGTACAGTTCATTTTAGAGCGGATTTTAAAATTGTATTACTTGCATAAACTGGTACTGTTACATTACCAAACATATCACTCTCTATAATGCTAGAGTTGAGGCAAGACTCGGCTTTCACTTAGTGAAACTTAAATTCACTTTTTTCCAACACTTTCATTTTATAACTTACTCTTATTTTAATAATTCTTTATACATGTTTAGCCAGTAATTTCTAACTGCTTTTGTCTTAAATATTGTCATGTGCTGTCATGTTTTCATTGTATTTCAATTGCTGTGTTTTTATGTTTTAAAGGAACTTAATTCCCTTTGTAACTTTGTAAGGGCTCTATAAATATAGTGGATTCAAGTTATTAGTTTATTCATTAGTTTGTTTATGCCCCAATACAGCTTTATAGAACAAAATAGGGCCAACAACACCTCTACGAACATGCTGGTCTCACACATCTTAATATTAAAGAAAGCCGCAGTATTTTACAATTTTTGTACACTTTCCCAGAACTATTTTGTCTCTTCTGGAGCCCTAGTGGATGTATAGGTGCTATGTCACACACAGATAAAGACCTTTAAATAAATGACTACATTTTTACAAGACCAGACCCTGCGTCAGGAAACCAAGTAACCTGGCAGCTTCATGTAGTCTGGGTTTAAGAGAAAGAGAGAGAAACGGGGTGAGACACAAGGCATGAATTGTTCTCACCAGTGAAGAAGGAAGTGGAAGGGCAGCTTCCTCTCTGTGTAACGCCAGGCACCATGAGGGAGAGGAGAATCGATGTGCACACAATGGAGAAGGGCTGGGTGGAGGGCAGACGTGAGGCGTTAATGGAGGGAGGATGTAAGTGCTGCCTGGATACAAGAGGCTGGATGAGAGAGAGAGTGAAGTTCAGGATGACTAGTGAGGGATTGAGATGATGGTTGTAGACAGGCAGGAAGTTAAATGACCACCTCTCTTGGATTCCTGTAAATCAACATTGTTGTTTGTTTCTATGTTTTGTTTGTCGTTCCCACTTTCCCACAGCTTGACAAATCAGCATATCAAGTGATTTCCTGGAAGTTTCATGACTCATGCCTTTTCCTCAAAGGTAAAACCACTAGACTATATGATATGATGTGATGAATGTGGTGGATTTCCCCCTGTATGATCCAAGAATGCTCCTAATAAACTAAGGAGTGAAACATCATTGAAATACACCAACGTGTATATGAGCATTTAACTTCCCCATGGTGTCTTGACACACATGAGGCTGATGAAATCCCTTGTGCCTCACATCAGCAGTTGTGAGATGACCTCATCAAAGAAAAACGTACTGGTTGTGTGCGTAGCAAGTAAGAACGTAAGCGATTCAGAACTGTTGTGGGGATAGTTTGTTTTTTAGCACCTCATACCTTGATTTTATTGTCTAGTTACCTGATGGTCAATTATGGTCAGGTTAGATGAGGCTAGAGAGACTTGCTAAGTGTTAGCAATTAAGCTGTATGAGAAATGCTGCCAAACATGGAAATACTTTTCTTCAGTACATGTGTAATTTCACCTAATTACTAAGAGTTGCTTCAGTCCAGTTATCACTGACAAAAAAGGCCTATTTCTATTTCTTTATTGCATTGGTTATTCAAGTTCAACTTCGAAGCCTTTATTTGAAAGATACACACGATTAAAAAAAGAAAGAAAGAAAGGATGGAGAACCCGGAATGCAGCAGTACCTTCTTAGTTATAGAAGGTTGTTTGACTGCATGGAAGTTCATGTGTTCTTTATTTATTATGTAAACTTGGGAGCCATAGAAACATGCTGTAAACACTCTGACATATTTTCACCTTTGTAAGTTGATATGGTGTACTTGTTAGCAAGTCGTTTACTTGTTTAAACATGCAGCAGACAGTATAGTATTCAGTTGGATCTCTGCTTTTGTCTCCACCAACTTGTGAAGGAAATATCTGTCTGTGTAGCTGCTAAATGCTCCGCTGTGTTCAATAGCTTGTCTCTAGCGTCGTCGGTATGTGTATTTGGTGCAGTAAAGTGACTAACATAGCACTGGGGGGGAACTGCAGAGTTGTTAGAGTTGTTGTCTGTTATCTTGGAAATAATATGTACAGCAGTCAACTGCGAAAGACAAAGAATGTTTTGATCCTGTTTGAATTCTGCCATGAATTACACATATGATGTTTGTCAGTTCAAAAGATAATTGTGCAGGTCAAGAAACATGGCCGTTTACCTTGGCTATCTAGGTAACTTAGCTATGTTCCATGAACAAATGAAACGTTATTTTACCGTAAAGTGTTTCATCCAGGGACTTTTTTTATCAGCCGGGAACGAACAAACGAGCAGGACCTGTTGTTCTCGTAGGTGTTATTCACAGCATAATTCAGATAGGATAAAAAAAATATTTTTCTCTCACCGTTAGCCACTGTACATATATTTGGGTGAAATATGGTCCAATGGAGGCCCACTGTGAATGGACTCTCTATAAGTGACCCTTTACACATGCAAATAGTTAAGATTTAAGTTAAGATTTAAGTTTTAAGGTGCTTTAATGTGATGAGCTTCATTACTCATTGATTCTCAGAACACTGGCTCTGGAAAGAAGTCCGGTGTTAACAGACTTGTAAACATGTGAGGAAATAAAACAAAAGGAGGATGAAAGGAATTAAGATTTTTTTATTTGTTATTTAGCTGCCTGAAGGGTGATCAAATTTCCTGAGGAATGCAGTGTAAGAGGGAACACTGTGGGTGTACATGTCGCTCAGGACAGGAAGAGCTGCCTGAAGGTCTGGAGGTAGATTTCAGTGAAGGTTAACACCCTCCTTGTCACTATCTGGGGAACACATGGCCCGACACAGGGTGATTTAATGACTCCAGGTCCCCAAAGTCAGCCAGCCGCCCAACACAATGTTATCTACGGATAGGAGTGCCGGCACACACGGTCAACCATCCACTGGCGAACACCCAAAGGAGTTTCTCACACACGTTCAGTGGGTGAGAGAAATGATTTATAATTTAACGTTGCTTCCTCAAATGAAGCAGAGTCACTTTAACAATGACCAGGACCAACAGGAAGTCAAAAAACATTGCCATAGTATAGTCTATAAGACATGCCAAGCTCCCCCAAAAAATAAAAAAAACACCATTCATGATTTTATTTAATTTCTCAAATCGGCTGTAAATCCTTGACTTGTGTTTATTTGATTTAGAATAATTCCAGCCAAAGGTTCAGTAAGGAGGAAGAGGCTGTATTGAGAGCCATGAATGGCTTTTTCGTTGCCCTTGGCCGCTGACTGCATGTCGCACTTCTGCTGGACCTGATGAACAATACCGTCCTTTCATTCACTGTTTGTTTTCGGGGATGTATGGTGGGCACACAAACACACATACACCCCATGTCTGTCTTCAATCATCGTACACACATAAAACATAAACGCTGGACAAAGTCAATCTGTTCACACACACACGGACACACATGACCCGTCTGTCCTCATGTCTGAGTTAGTTGGTTGTCTTGGGTGAAGGGTCTTGTAGATATCCCTCTTCCTGCATTTGTTTAGGCCGCTCCTTCTCCGCCGCTGCACACTGGGATGCTGTAACTCCACGGTGGTGACGGGTGGGGGGGGGGGATATGGCAGTAAGAGTCCATGTTTCCTCTGGCACTCTCCATATCTTGATAACCTTGCTCTTAGTAGGGCGGAGGAGGAACGTGCAAGGTTTTGTTTGCTTTCAGTTTGTTAAACCGTCGGTTGCTGACGCTGCACAAAGAAACACAGTAATCTTATAAAAACGTTTAGAATAAAAACATGAATAGGTTTTATACAGCCCGACCGATACTGGATATTTGGGGCCAACAGGTTCTTTTCACAGCAGACATTTTGACTTGTCACAGTAGGAAATTTGCAAGAGGTTCTAACTAAAATCAACAATGGCTCTGATGTGTCCCAATAAGCTGTGACAGTGAGTCAGCATGCAAAATACCAAGACCTTGAAACTGATGTGGCTCAATGGAATTCATTCATGACTGTTGATGGTTCGCAGGGACAGACCTCAGACTTTTACTGAGCCTTTGGAGTAAGCAGAGTAAGCTCAACGCTATAAAACAAATAGGAATCTGGGCTTAAAATATATATATATAACATAATACTGAATATTGAAACTGTAGATTAGCCATGCAACCATGTTTGAGTTTCTGTGGTGACCTGGAGGCCAACCACACTCATGTTTTCTAGAGTTGCACTATACTAAAGCCTTTCTAATGCTGAGTTTACAGTTTTTGGAGATCGCTGACAAAAGCCTCAGATCGGAGGACAATCGGCAGGTTGAATATCCAGATAGATACCTGGCATTATGTGGGTCATACACAGTAATGCATGTGTGGCCCATATATGCCTTCATAAGCTCGTCATCATCAATGCTTCCAGTCTGGGACCGCCTTTCCATCAGCGGCAGGGTCAAAGAGGAGCTGGTCAGAATAGCATCAGTCTAAATCTGTAGACAGTGTTGGAAACAGATGGACTGACACACAATCCCTCACCTCTTTTGTAAGCTTTGTCACTTTATAATAAGCAAACAGCACGAATATTCAATTGTTGCCCATGAACACGGGCTCGCTTCTCTGGGTCGGCTTGTCAACAGAGCAGCACTGTTTTTTTTAATAACCTGGCTTGAATGGTAAATATGTTGATGAGAAGAGAGAAGGGATTGATGGTGTTGTATGTTCTTTTACACTTAAACCAAATAGACACTCATACAATTTGTGTCACTTGTCCTGTGCTGACCTGAGATATCTTAAAAAACTATTCACCAGTTCAATACTACTTTTGAATACTTCATTAAGGGTTTCTAAATGGTCACAAATGGACTTATTAATTGGTAATTTATGTATTCATGCATTATTGATGAATGAGTAAAATCCATGTGTAAGAGCTGCAAGTTGACATTCAATTGATCGCACTAACAATTATTGCCGTTGTAGTCAAAGCCATTTAATGAAAGTAAAAACGAAAAGAAAACCAGACTTGAAAGCTTCTGCAAGAAAGTAATGTATTCTGATCTACGTTTTTTCTTCTTTTTTCCCACACAAGCGAGCATCAGCATTTCATTTATGCAAAAGATTAAATATTAATAAGGAAAATGTTAACAAGAAGACAATTGTGCAAAAGAATAAAAGAAAATTAGATGTAAAAAAAAGATATATGTATATATTAATAAAACTCAAAAGAACATATGAGGGAAGACAGAGACAGAAACAGGATGTTTTTGACTCATGACCACATGTCAACAGTCAACGCAAAGTACAGTAAATGTGTCGGATTGACAGGAAGTCTGCTACGACAACATGCTAGTGCTGTGGGTCAGGCCTGTCAGTGACTTAGTTTGTGTTGACGTCCACGAGCGAATATGTGTTCGCCTCAGCTAAAAAAAAAAGAAAATTGTTTCTCTCCTCAACCTTTCCCACTCTGGAGTTTCATACTACTGTCACATTAGCAGCCACCGGTGGATTAGATGAGTTGGAGGGTTTACATGAGGTTGGGATGGCCGTTCAGAAGCACATGTCCATCAGGCCTGGACTGAAATGAGTTTGTATCAGGAGCAGAATAGCAGGCAGGGGTCAGGCTGGTGGGCGGGTGGGGTGGGTTACACTAATGCATCCTGGCAGTGTGGGCTTTTTCCATCAAGTACACATCACACAGGGGCAAACACAAACACGTGCAGTTGTCCCTTTTTCTTCAGTTGTCCGTAACACACACACAAGCACACATTCATCAGACCTCATTCTGGCATCGCCGAGAAGCTGTAAGTGATGAGATTAAGTGAAGTCATGGAACATCACTTCTTTGTTACAAATCACTTCATGCTGTTCCTCTGTGTGAATGGAGTTCCACTTCTAAATCCAGTTTGATGAGCAGCACAATGGAAACGTCAGCGCGGACTTTAAACTGAGGAAGGCTAAGTAATTAGGAATTAGCAACAGCTTTTCCATCCCTTCAAACACTCCATTAAACGGTGGCGCTGACTGAGAGGATGTTAGGTGCTCCATGCCACGGGCTTGCGTTTAAGGAAACTCGGAAATCACTGGCAATTCTTACCGACGCCTGGCAACCTTTTCAAGACGGAAAAGGGTGTTTGAGCATTAGTTAATGTAGACGGAGCACTCTGACACGGTCTTCACAAAGAGGCTTCATTTTGTCTTTTAAGAGCAAGAAAGGAGGGATACAGATGTAGCAGGGACCTAGTTCCTGGCCAAAGATCTGACAGAGCTGGTCATGAGATCCTGGTTGTTTTGGTTTCTCCTGCTATTTATACATGCTAAAACATGTTCTCTGTTACGTGGTCAAAGGCCCAGTTGTTAGAGAGGAGAATTTAGCCATTCAGATCACTGAGCGAGCCATTACATCAGCAGGAGGAAGAAGAAATTGAGTAAAGAGCAAGCATATCATTGACTACTTAAAGGAATAGTTTGGGATTCATTTTGGGTAATGCACTTATTCACTTTTTTGCTGATAATTACATGCAAAAAACGACACCACTATGTTCATTACATACAATTTAAGTCCAGAAGTCGATTAGCTTAGCTTAGCACAGAGACTGGAAACAGGAAGAAACAGCTCACTTGACTCCCTCTCAAAAACCCAATGAGCCTTCAACTTAAACAGTGAGATAAGTCATTCATTTTCTTGATCTGACACCAACATTGACAAGATAGCTGTTCCAGAAATGAAACCATTCCCTGATCTTACACCACTACATTGAAGGTTTGGTTAGGTTTAGACACAAAAAGTAGTTTCCAAAACGCATTAGCTATGCTAAGCTAACCAGCTTCTTCAAAATTCACCAGACAAGCATGCGAGTGGTAACATTCCTCTCTTAGCAAGATTCCTTTAAAGGCAAAACTTTAATATAGGAATAGGAGGGAAGTCCAGAGAGTGAATTTGACACACCATAAGCAGAAGACAGATGTAACAATGGTCAAATCAAAGAACGATGCAATGTGGCATTACAGTTACATCATTTGTAAATGTACATTAGAATTGTTTGTCCATGTGTGAGTGCCCATCCTGTGCCCTCGCCACATAATTAAAGCCATTTGACTGCATGTTGGCCCTTCAGCAAGGATAAATCTAACCTAAAAGATCCCCTTTATATAATGCAGTACGTATCTGCAGGCAGGCTGCGTTGCTAAGAGATTGGCCCGGGTTAAAACTCACACCCCATACGGCACACGAGAAAACGAGGAGGAAGGACGGAACGAGGAGAAGGATGAGCTCTTTGAGTTTTGTCTGTGACTCTTTGTTCGCATCCCAAACTTTAGCAGATGGTTTCAGATCTCGTGGCTCCGACACCTGACTTTATGACTGTTTCTTCTGTTTCTACTGCTTTATTTTTAGCCTGGGGAAATCCAGATTGGGGGGATGTTTGGGTCTCCAAAATAAAGCTAAAAACACATTTTTAAGAGAGTCATCCCATTCTGTATCAGTTTGTCTTTGCATTAATTTGACATTTTATAAATATTATTTTTTATATTTTATATTTGTATTAAAAATCTTGCATTATAGGAATGTTGCCGTGCCTGTCACTGAACACAGCACAGACAACAGAGCTGTAAACCTGAAGGACCACGCAGTAAATAAGAGCACTCTGGAAGTTTACTCTCAGCGGAATCGCTATTGATCCCAGAAAACAATTCCACTTCCTTTCCCCGTTGCCGAAGAATGCTTCCCAGCAAAAAATAGAGCACCAGGGATGTAAGAATAAAAGGTGGGGGTGAGGGAGGGGGGGAGGAGGAGATGGAGGAGGAGAGACAGAAGGGAGGGCCGTTGGGGGAATCACTCTTGTGATGCCCCTGCTTTTCTTCTCTTGCCCCTTGAGTGGACTAACAGTTTGGTGTTGGGTCGACACTCAGCTCAGACGCCGTCAACGAGAGCCAGATCCTCTTGATATTCACAAGAAGAAGAAGGCTGTCCCAACATCGCACTGAGTCTGTGGCCGTCTGCTCATCTCTGCATCATCACCTGCCATTTGTCCACTGAGTTCAAGGAAGACTTGTCTCATCAGAGGACGGATAGAGAGCCGCTACTTGATCAGAAAAACAGCCTTCCAGACTACAGCAGAAGAGCAGGTAAGCCATCAAGTTATCACAAAGCTACAACTCTTACTCAGGTGAAAGATGCAGACATTTAGATTATCACTGTGAGCATCCTACTACAAAACTACAGCAGTGGACTCTTAGCGATGAAATCTGCTGGAATGGGAGCCTGGTGTTTGTTAGAGTCCCTGACTTCCACGGCAGGTACAGCTGTCGCCTTACTCGCTCTTACTCGTTTTCATCTCGCTCTGTCTGTCTCTCTTTCTCTCTCTCTCCATCCTCTCTGCTCATAACTCTCAAGAGACAAATATATTCAAACAAAGTGCAGCACTGGAGACCTTAAAACATAGGGCCACCAGCAATGTGTGCGTACTTTTTGAACACTTTGAGGAGTTGTTTGTTGTGTTGTCTCAAGAGCAAAAGTTGTTCATTACAAAATTTGTGAGCAAAAATGTTTTAACCAGTAGGCCAAAATGTAAATGAATGCTGGAAAATGGATAAAGAGAACTGAAGGAAAATACACACAGTGTGTGAAAGCCACACACTGATAAGGTTGTTTTAAACTTTATAAACCAATGATGGAAGAAGTATTTACAATCTTTACTGAAGCAAAAGTATCAATATCACAGTGTCAATGAAAATGTTGAAGTAGTGGAAGTATATTATCAGCAATAAGTACAAAAGTAAAAGTATAGTATGCAGGTAATATGGCCTCGGTCAATGTGGTTTGTATATTATATCACTGGGTTATTATTACCAATGCAACAACGGGTTTGTTAATATCTTAACCTAAAAAGTAACAAGTAACTATAGCTATTAAATAAATATAGTATGGTTAAAAGCACAATATTTCCAACTGATATGCTGTGGAGTACAAGTAAAAAGTACCAAAAACTTAAAATACTCAGATAAAGTGGAAGTACCTCAGAACTGTACAGT
Source organism: Anarhichas minor (assembly GCF_050575085.1). NCBI lineage: Eukaryota > Metazoa > Chordata > Actinopteri > Perciformes > Anarhichadidae > Anarhichas > Anarhichas minor. Next base: position 4,958,926 of record NW_027466450.1, read on the forward strand.
GGTTGAGTAAATTAGTTTAAATACTTTCCACTTCTAGCCTTCTTCAGAAAACGGATGTATCGAACTCGACAAATGATTCTAGACAAGATTACAAAAAGTCAATAAAGTGCCTCAACTCAAATGAGTTTCCATAACAAATCAAAGACAAAGTAAATTCAGTCTGTGTTTTTTTCTTTCAAACTACATACAGACACATCATCACTGAAACTGAACCAGCTCTGTGACATCAGGGTGAATCCCACCTTGCCGCACAGTCATAAAAAATACTTTATATTTCAGAGGAATCAAAAATAACACGCTAAACAGCAGGTAACATTTGAGAAAAGATTCCTCACAACAAAAGATAAAAGATTACAGGCTCACTTATCAAATGATATTGTGTCCATTGCTAATAATTATTTTACATCACCTATTATAAAGATCTAAATAAAAGAAATCTAAATTTAAAAAAATCACAACAAGCCAGGCACTTAATCTGTCACCCCCCAGAAATAGCAGCGATCCAGGAGTTTCAGTCGGGAGAGTGTTAGTCTGAATTTTCCTCCATGAAACACCTTGCAGCTGTCTGGCCTGAGGGCTCCAGGATAATGCCATATGCAGCTAAACAATAGATCATAACAGGGCTGTGGGTCTGTGTACAGTAGTGGGCAGACGAAGAGCCAAACAGCCATGTAAGGTAGCAGGCAGCACATCGGCCCGCCGGTTTCTGCTCGTGAGATATATGGCAGCCTGGATCCATGCCGGCCCGAAAGCGGTGACAACAGGTGACTCACATGAATGGGAAGCATTCTCCCCCTCATCCCACATCGGATCCACTATCCCTAACTCACCCCTCCACCACGGCAATACTAAAACATGCCACGCTAAACTTAAACATGCTGATCTTTGATCGTAATCCCAGCACACATGGGAGAGATACGCACACCGCCACTGAAGTCCTGCAGCTAAACAGCTGGTGCAATACATACTGGGATCCATCCTTATGGTCAAGTTTAAAAGCTGTGTCACGTTTAAGCTTGAACTTTGTCTAATTCAAAAATATATATTTCCATCAATCACTCCACTATATCCTAGATAACCTCATGAAGCTGCTTCAATCAACTAGAGAGCAAAAATAACAATAACTGAATCCTGGGTATGTTTGGCATCCTGTATGTCGGGTTTGTTGATGTCAGCTGAGACTGATGCAACCTCTGAATAAATGTGTTAGCCCAGAGCAGTTGTGTGGTAGGATGTTTTTTTCTCTTACTCTGCTGTCGCTGTTCCACTGAAACGTTGCTGAGCTGTCACAACACTGCAAAGTGGCCGGCAAAGATATTTTGGTTACAGAGCTCCTGGCATGGGCTTTTTGTTTGGGGTCATTTAATAAGAGCTGAAATGTAGAGTTTATCTACGTCAGTGACGTTATTTTACTGGGGAGTATCTTTTTCATGAGAGAATTTGGAACAATAAAACATTTATATAGCCAGACAACCACACAACCTGCATACAAGAGAGACAACTGTCAGATAACCAATTAAGTGAGAAATAAAACAAAAAAACTATTTTAAGAGTGATAAAAAAAACTTCAGATAATAAAGTTTTAACATCTCACCAAGGGAAATTGACGAATGTCGCTTGAGGGATGTTTACATTTCATTCCATTTGAAAGGTCCATAATACCTGAAACTATAGGAGGTTTATACGTACATATGGAATATCTAAGGTTAAGTAGTTCCCGGATCTGAACAATATTTCAATGAGACAATAGAAATAAGGTAGTTTGAAAGCTATAACAGCAGAGAGTATTAGATAAATAGCATATACCAGTAACGTATCATTTTTTTCAGCCATTACTACTGAGTTGGCAAATTCTACGACTTCTTTAGTCTTTTTAGCGCAAATAAACACCTCAGCAGAGATGCAGTAAAATCATAATTAATGGGAGTTTTTATTTTGAAAAACTGAAACAAAAAAAGCAACCTCCCAGAGCATTAACAGTGATCAAACTCCCGGCATGAGGGGTCGTATTGCGACATTAGCGGTGTTTAACAAAATACACCTCAACACGAATGTCTAAGGCAATACATTTCTCAAGACTATTCATTTATTGTAATCCACTCACAGCAGAGATAATACAGCCATGAAGTCCAAATACACCATTTGTTTCTTATCTGTAACAAACAATAGGTTTCGTGTGGTTATGAAGTTGTCCTACACCAGAATCTCCCGAGGCCAGCCGACCAAATTTGGCTTTTAGTATCTAACTTCAGGCCCCTCCAGTGTGAGCCTGTGTGGCCACATTTGTCCCTCTAGAATATGTGAAATACTGTTGACATTTTCCTCGGAAATAAATGAGTTTTACTTTCTACTGAAAACAATTTAATTAGTTTGTCAGGGAATGGGTTTGTTAAGCCGGCGTTTTGAGATTGTTTGGGAGATTGCTAAAAACATTTACTTCATCTCCAGCAAATCCTCTCGGACACTCATAATAACACTATTGTACCCAATGCACAACGCCGTGTCAATACTTTCCTGCACTGATGTTATTCTAAACATCCCCCATTAAAGGGAAGCTGGCCAAGAAAATGTATGCCCCGCCATCCAATTGTCCGTGTGTTTATGAGGACAGTGCAGAGGAGGCAGTGTATCCTGGTCCTCTGTGAGGATGCAGAGTCTGTCAAACACGGCTTAGTGCTGAAAGGTCACTGATGGACTGTTTGAATCAACCCTGCCCCCTGTTGTTTCTGGCCTGTGGATACACTGCAGGCTGAGGGGGACCCGCTACTGTTGGCAGAGTTCAGTTTTTAAACTCATCAACTCAATTCGAAAAGAGAAATTTCATCATCAGCAGTTTTTTATTCGGAGAATACGTTTTTCTATCCTGAGCGTTAAAAACAACAACCTAGAACAGAGAAATAGTGTCTCTCTCTGCACTCTTATGTTATGACTGAATCAAAAAAAAAAACACTCAATGATTCTGTGAGAGACATAAATCTGAAATCATTGCTCCATGTGCCACCGTACAGCAATAAAAACATGGCTTAATGATCCTATAAAACCTCCATTCTGTCCAGGAGGTTTCTCCAGCCTGAGTCGCTGCCAGTCCCGACTGATTCTTGAAGCACAGTCACTGCCCTCTAAGGCAACACTGTGGCTGCTCCAACACACCAGAGGATGTATTGTTGTGTTGCAGGGGGAGAAAAACACACATTATTTATTCCTGTTGCTCCGCGGCGAGTCACAGCAGCAGCCGTCATTTCGCAGTGATGCAGTTTAATAGCTGCTATTTCTCTCTTCTCTGAGCTGCCTGGCTGCTATCCAGACTAGCTGAATAACAGCATGCACGTCTGACTTGAAATTTAAATACACATTTACTTAGTCCAGTTTACGTTTGAGATGACACTAAAGTGGTTAAATGACTGTAGTTCTTGGCTAGAGAGTCGACTTTCATGCGCAGTTTGTCATAATATCTCTCGAACACTTTGTTTCCATGGAAATCTTGTAACTCAACAGCATTCTTCCTCTGTGCAGGACACACAAAGGCACAAGGAGACTCAGATATAATGTCAGACAGAAAATAACTCACAGGTGCATAATACCCCATTTGCGCAGTTCACCGCTTTGAATACCTTATAACCAGAATTTCCATTACTCTGCCACAGCGATTATCAACAACTCTGACAGCCATGATGGTCTACAGGCAAACCAGACCACTCGGCAAAGGGCACAATGTGTTCCAGTAAATCCATGCTTATTGCCAGAGGAACAACAGGACCACAGGTATGATAGACAACCAACAGCAAAAGGTGCTCTTTAAAGAAGAGAAATTGACTGGAACGTCTCGGCTGGAACCTCTCTGCCTCCCACTCCGTTTAATACCTTGTTCCTTTTGTCCTTCGGAAATCATAATGTTTGAGATTGCTTCCTCTGAGGACAGGAAGAAGCAGTCGAGGGAAGGAGACAGAGACTTTAAGAATGTAGCCTTTCCCCAGTTGACCTAAGCACCACTTTGTCTACTATATTATCTTATATATCAAATGTAGTATTATAATATTATTGTGTATACTGTATGTATTCTTTTATGTATGTTTACAGATGACAAACCACAGTAATGGTGGAGAGTAACTATTTAAATACAGTGTTCAGGTCCTGGTTCCTTATTTTCACTTTATATCACATGTGACTGTGTTTCTACTTTTCTAAATTTGAGAGAGAAATGGTTTACTTCCTCTCAACTAAATGTATTTTGCAGCGGAGGTTATATGGTTGTAGACATTTTACGTGCAAAGCATCGGCTTCTAAAATATGATTATTATTTGCAGCATGGCTCAGTCCACAACTCTGGTCCAGGCTAAAATATCTTAACTACTGTTGAATGAATTGCAATGGAATTTTGTATCAGCATTCGTGGTTCCCAGAGGATGAATCCTGCTGACTTTGGTGTTCCCTTTATCAGCTTCACCATAAGGTTGGCATGGTTGTCAAAGAAATGTTTGACTCTTGGATGGATGGGCCATGTCAATTGGTACAGACATTCATGTTCAACTTGGGGTGAATTGTATAACTTCAGTGATCCATTAATTTTTCATCCATGCAAAATGTGTGTGTTTTTCTAGTTTCTAATATTTTGGTTTATGACCAAATACCTTCAAAACGTATGACATTCCTATCAGCCTCGGCTGCACTGCTCAGAGATAATAAGCAAATGTTAGCACACACACTAAACTAAGATGATCAACATTGTAGCCTAAACATTACAGCTACCTGTTAAACATTAGCATATTAGCATTGTCAATGTGAGCACGTTAGCATGTTGGGTTAGCTACAGCACCGCTTTGAGCTAAAAATGCTCAAGTAGCCTACATCGCTACGGAGCTCACTAGCATGGCTGAACCCGAAGCCTTGATTTCAGACTAAGATAACCAAACAGGCAGCAACCTCCGGTTTCGAACATGTATGTACAATGAGAACTGGATACAGTGTTGGAGGCTGGGCTTAGTTCATTACCATGATAATTGCTTTGCAAAGCTAGTTAACCTTGATATTTCAACATTGTTCATCGCCACCCTTTCATGTCACCTCTGGTTGTATAACAAACAAGATGGCGCAGGCTAAAAACCCAGATGCCAAAATGCCGCACTAAAGGGTTCAACTCGAGTCCACGCGTCACTTCTTATAGTCTGTGGCCAACTCTACATGCATAAAGTTGACCAGTTCCCACATTAAAACTTACATTTTAATGCATCAGTGACGGTAATCCAATACTTTAACAACAAGACACTGTTTGTGCCAAAAGTAGTAGATTCACTGTTGATACGTATACATTTACTTGAGTATATTTTGAGCAAATTACTTGTCATTGTATGTCAAATGTTTACATGGTGATATAGCTGCTAAAGGATCTGAAAATCATTGTAGCACCCCAGTGACAGATCAGTAAACCCTCACCTCTATTCAAGTTTTCACATTTTACCACTCCAGGAATAGATGGCAGATAAACACATTGTAGTAGTAGGTTTGTTGTCTCCCACATAGATCACTTGGATTTTCATTACAGAGTGTCGTACGTGATGCCAAGTGAATAGTCATCATGATACAGATTCAAAACCATGTGATAGTATCACAAAGGTTAACTTTAAATTAGTCCAGGGGGAGATGTATTGTTGTTAACAGGGTCTGCACGGGTGAGGAAAGCCTGTTGTCAGTGTTAGCTGATAAGAACATGGCTGTACCTCCTGCTATTGTGCTGGCAGGACTCTCACTCCCTTCCTCCTCCAGCTCTCTGCCTGTTTGTGATTTACTTCCAGCAAAGATCATCAGCTTCATCCGAGGAGGGCTTCAAGCCAGTTCCCTGAGTGGGACAGGGCCCGCTTCACTAACTCACAATCCCACTGGTCTCCAACTGTGACCAGTCAGACCTTAGCGGGAATTAGGTGCATGCTGGAAAGCAAGTGTCAGACGATAAACCTTCCCAAGCTATGTATTGGCCTATCAGCCTTGTGAATGGATAGAGATTGAACATTTCCTCTCCCACATTCTGATGGGGGTGTTTTGTTTCCCGCCTCTCCATGCTTCACAGATAAAGAGCACAATGCTCTGATTTTCCATCTTATTGCCATATATATACTTCATAGAGACACGGAGGGAGGGGGAGACAGACTGAGAGTCATTTAGATCATCTATCTCTCACACATAACTACTGTCAGTGTCAGTGAGGCAAGTCAAAGCCCTGCACAGTGCACTATACAATGGGAGGAACTGCTTATGGAAGCAACTGCTTATGGATAACACTTGGAGGGAGTTGAGAGGTGGTAAGAGAGAATATTTAAATCTGTTTGGCTTTTTTCACACACTGTGATTGTAGTGATTATACTGTATATCCAGCATGGCACACCATTAAAATAACAGTTTGTCTTAACACAGCTTTTGAGGAATGTTTACTATGTTTTCTGTAATCTTGCCAAGCAAGGGCAGTAGCTTCAGATGTGTGACGTGTTGGAAAAACCCGTCAAACTGTTACCTTCAGCCGTCGTAACAGTGTGTTATAATGAATCTGGCTTTGATCTCTAATTGCTAAAGTAAGAGTTGACAGCAGGCAAAGGCACATAATGCATTTAGATGTCAGAGGTCCCTCTTCAATGGAGTTTGATGGGTTTTCTTAACCCCTCAATGATGGGGGTCAGTTATTGCACTCATAAAGCTGTCTGGTCTACTGCCTTATAGGGTAATTCTTGGCTGAGGCTCGCCAGCCTGTCACTACCATGTTTGGGTCTTACCCAAACTCCCACTAATGCTGCAGGTGAAAGCGCACACACACACATTGGAAAGATGGAGAGATCTGATCGACGCTCTCAGATAGATCCAGAAAGCAGCGCGTAGGAGGTTTTCATTATCGCAGAGAGGACAGTGGACATTAAAGCTGCTGTCGTTGTGAGTGAAGTCTGCTGCTCATGGGCCACAGGCAAGATAGAGACCGTGCGGCTCAGGCCAGGTCACAGCATTGAAAGGACAAAGTCTCCTAGCTTTGACTTGCCCTGTGGTGGCCTGTTACGCTCTCTGTCTGTCTGTCATACATAACTTGGAAAAGGACACGGGGAATGTAAACCCACACATAATATATTTATTCAGTCATTTTTCTTAAAATATTTACTTTTAAATGACTCCCGAACTTCCTCTGCCCCCCTCTCTCTCTAGCTCATGGGAAAATGGTTGTTCTCATGCCACGGTATCCAGTACTCAAGCAATTCACAGACAGAGAAGCTATTTTTATGATGCCCCACAAACACTCAAAGTAATTTCATCTGCAGCAACATAGAGGACCTATCTGTCTATGACTGATATTCTCCTTTCTCCTTTTTTACCCTCCTCTCTGCTCAGCTCATCCTCCGACTCTCCCCCTCAGTGACTTCACCTTTTCACCTCTAGTGCACCCTCTCCTCGCACTTTCTCTCCTCCCGCTCCAGTCTTTGTGTCTCAGGTGCGTGTTCGGCCTGTGAGCAGTGATGGGGGACTGGAGTCTCCTGGGGAATTTCCTAGAGGAGGTCCAGGAACACTCTACCTCGGTCGGGAAGGTCTGGCTCACCGTCCTCTTCATCTTCCGCATCCTGGTGCTGGGCACGGCAGCCGAGTCGTCCTGGGGTGACGAGCAGAGCGATTTCCTGTGCGACACAAAGCAGCCCGGTTGCACCAACGTGTGCTATGACAACGCCTTCCCCATCGCTCACATCCGCTACTGGGTGCTGCAGATTGTTTTTGTCTCCACACCGTCCCTTATCTACATGGGCCACGCCATGCACATTGTGCGCAGGGAGGAGAAGCTGCGGAGGTTGGAGCAGGACCAGAGGGAGGAGAGAGGGGAGGGCGGAGGAGACCTGGAGGGGGAGAAGGAATACCTTCAGCAGAAGGTGAGCGGAAGAATGGCATCTGATGGGACTGGCCGTATTCGCCTGAGAGGAGCGCTGCTGCAGACTTACATCCTGAGCATCATGATCCGCACAGTGATGGAGGTGACATTTATCGTGGTGCAGTACATGATCTATGGGGTGTTCCTCAGGGCAATGTACCTTTGCAAGGCTTGGCCCTGCCCCAACCCCGTCAACTGCTACATGTCCCGGCCCACAGAGAAGAATGTCTTCATCATCTTCATGCTGGTGGTGGCCAGTGTGTCTCTGCTGCTCTCTGCGCTGGAGCTCTACCACCTTAGCTGGAAGAGCGCCAGGAGGTGTTTACACAACAGGAGGATGCAGAAGAGCAACCACAGAACTGTGACGGTGGCCGTGTCCGCGGCCTTGGAGCCCAACAGCTCACCTCGGCCCTCGGTCTCCTGCACCCCGCCTCCCGACTTCAGCCAGTGCCTGGCAGCTCCTAGCTCCATGAACCCCATGGCCTCTATGGCATCTCATCCCTTCAACAACAGGATGGCGCTGCAGCAGAACTCAGTCAACTTGGCCACAGAGCGCCATCACAGCTGCAACAACCTAGAGGATGAGGAAGACTTCACGAGGATGAGATACGACCAAGTGCCCACAGAGCTGCCCAACAGCTGCTCCCCATTGCCGCTGCTGCACTCCAGCTACAGTAAGGACAAACGCCGCCTGAGCAAGACCAGTGGTACCAGCAGCCGGGCTCGCCAGGATGACCTGGCAGTATAGACACACAACCAAAGAGAAGGGACAGAAAGATGAGTTTAGAAAGACCCAAAGAGGAGTCTGAGTGTTATTACTGAGTGAAGGGGTCAAAGCGTGAGGCTAATTATGCAAACTCTGGCATTGAAGCCAAACACTTGATCATAGAGGATGGACTAAATGTTCCCTTTAGAAAGAGACAGTGAGATCTGTAAGTGGACTATGTGAACTTGACATGTGTGAGCTCTGTCAGCAGATAGTGTTTGTGAACCAATCTGTCCCAGAGCTCGAAAAAACAAACTGCAAAAGAAAAATATTTTCTAAATGTGAAGAGGGTAACAGGTGTGATACCTGACTATTGCACATTTATGTTTTAGTAAAACAGTTAAAGCCAAAAACTAAGTGAGATTTTAAAAAAAAAAGACATGTAAGTGAAAATGACGTGATGCTTGGTGTGAGATGACAAACCATTTCTTTAGAAAGCAAAATACGGCTCAAATCTCAACTATTCAATGAATTACAATAGCTTTGTTCTGCCACTGCAAAACAAAATGAGAGATGAGAGATTTAGAGGAAATAGGGATTTAATATGCAATAAACTGTGAAGCTTGCCGCTATATGAATTTGATGTTTTTATGCAGCGCATATGCAGTGAATCAAGGTAACGTGCCTTAACAAGTGTGAAAATAAATCTCTTTACTATGACGTGTTTTTTATACAGATTTTTCAAAAAGCCATTGCAAAGACTGTAAATTTAGATTAAGCCGTGTGTTGACTTCCTAAACTGATTGCACGACACAGATCAGCAAACATCAAATGTATCTCAAGAATAGTCACTGTACAATCTAAAAAAGAGGTGTGAATAAAACTGTATTCATTAGTTATATATTTGACAGGAGTCTTGTGTGCAGAATGTAACCCGTTTTAGGACGTTCCTTATCCAGAGGGATTGAAGAGAAAAGAAAAAGAAGAGGTCCTGCTTGGATGCTGTTATGAGGAGACCCGGCCACTGGGTGGCAACATTGCACTTGTGCTTTTTAGTTTCTGTCCTGGAGCCATTGTTGTAAATAGTGAATTTGTCTCTATGCAATGTATGTTTCAGTTGATATCTTTGAATGTATGTTATTTCATTTCCGGTGTCTTGCAGAATCATTGTACAGGTTGTTTATGTTTATCTTACACAGCAAACATTCTTATAAAAACACAGGAATCTTTTTTTGTTTGTTTTTTGGTTCTTTCACACAGACTTGTATGCAATAAATGTCATCACTCACTCATCACAAATAAATAAATCATCAACTGTACATTCCGCTCTGTTGTCTTCAAGGTGTGTGATTAATGCAAGTACTTCTTTGATCTTTATGAAACATCAGATGTGTGTTACTGATATATTAAACGCACACTGAATAACACTGAGCTCAGAAAATCTTGTGGTTAATACAGAAATGCTATGAACTAAATGATAAGTGGAAATAAACAAGATGATGTTGCAAACAGCAAACATATATGAAGGGTTTCCTGCATTTTTAGATCAGTATCCTATCACCACTTGCATTCTCCAGTCTGTTCTCACCAGAAAGGCCCTGCAGGGGACAGACTGCAGGGGATGTGCAGTATTTACACAAACAAAGACTGTCTCGCCATCACTGCCAGGAAGCTGAGCCCTAATATCCAACTTGGTCTGTCACAAGCTGAGTCGAAAGCAAAGCTACAGTAGATGCTGCCATTTTATTTGTTTGTTGCCGGATCTTATTATCATTGAATAAGATCATGCTATAAACAGCTTATATTTTAGAGCAGCAGCCAGAGTGATGACTTCACACTGCTGTCCAATAAAATCTTCTCTCTTTTAAATCACCCATGGGCAAAGCTGAGGCAATGTTTTTTATGATCCGATAGAGGTATTTGCTGGGGCCAAATATATTCAGTACAACTATTATCTCAGGATTGAGGCTGGTCGTCCACTGGTCGGAAGGTTGGTGGTTAAATCCCCGGCCCCTGTGGTCTACATGTCAACGTGTATTTGGGCAGGAGATCCCAAATTGTTGTGAGTATGCATGTGAATGTATTACACAGGGAAAAACAGGCAGCATGCAGTCCATTTACCACCCCATAGGTTTGGTTTTCCAAAAGACTAACGATACAACAATAAACCCAATAGTACAATAATATTCAGCGCTAACGCACATTTTGTCACTTCTATAAATAATTTCAATGCCCCTTCTCTGGGGATGAATGTTAGGTAAAATATTTGCCACATGGCTTTTAAATTAGAATAATCTACATTTAAGATGGAAGATTCAGGAGTGGAAGAAGTGATCATTACTTCATGAAAAGTAAATTTCACTTGAGTATAAGCGATGAAATCTCGTCTCTTTTATATTCAGTTTTATATTTATATATCAGTCAGTTTTATATTAGGCCTATTACAGATATGGGTGAACCATGATGCATTGATCTGTAGCAGCTATTTCTTACTATTTTATATACTGAGTATGTAAACGTAAATGTATGGGTGACATGTATCATATACGTATGATATGTATTGGACATTTTAATCTGTAACATAACTAGTAACTGTGGCTGTCAAAATCATGGTGTGGAGTAAAAACTACAATATTTCATTGTTGAATGTAGTGGAGTAAAAGTATAAATAAAAAAACACAAGGGAGGATAAAACAGTTTTATATTGTCTGGTTCTTATCTTCATAATGAAAATATTCTTTGTCTTTGTTTGGGATTAGAAACTTTCACGCGCAATCAAATGGCGTGCAGACACACCTGTAGATGGCGTTAGCGCGCTTTGATGCATCTTTTCTACCTTTTTACAAAAGAAGAAGAAGAAAGATCCCATTGTGGTTACTGGGAAATGTAGTTCTGTCCACATAGCTATCACCTTCACTTTCGACGTCCAGCGGCATTTGCCACCCTACAGTTCCCGACTTGTCATTGACTTGAAGCGGTGGGAAGAGTTGCTTCATGTCAAGATAATCTGTTATTTACCGAGTGTTTTATTCACTATCGAGAGGAGCAAAAGATCTTCGTTTCATAAAGTAAGTAGCTAGCTGTTAGCTTAGTTGGCTAACTCACAAGAGTGGGCTTCGTTGTCATGGTGCAGTTAGCTGGAGTGTGGAGAGGTCAGACCTCATGTTGTCACGCTGTGGTCAAACTAGCTAGCCATGCGTGGAAACGTGTTTTCTTCACGTGCTTCTAGCAGCAACGGGGTTCGTATTGAAACGAGTAAAGCAATGTTTGATGGGCAGCAAGAGACAGTGTGAATAGTCATGATCTAGTTAACGTGTGGATATGAAGAGAAGCGTTAGAGCTGATCGTTTCATCCACGGCATCGTTGGACTTGAGGGGATGTTACATGTTACAGGTTCGTCCATAACACATAGTATAGCTCACAGCATAGCTAACATTTGAGAAAATGTGATGAGCATTTCCAAACAAACAGTATATATGCTGCTATTTTATGCAATTATTCTAGTTCTGCATGTAGTTATAACTTCCTCCTTTTGTAAGGAAGTTACGTATCATCCGCTGTAAGTACCCAATGTGTGTGTGTGTGTGTGTGTTATACACACACACACATTGGGTTAACTTGAGCAGTAATGTAAATACGAATGGTTAATGCAACAGGTTGCAAATACATGAGGTAGGTGGATATGACATTGTATTTGATATTTACATGTTAAAAAACAGTGTGTATTGGTATACAACAAAGTTAGTTCTACCTATTATATATACTGTGTGAAGTGCCTTCAAGTGTTAATTTTAAAAATAAATGTTATTTCTTATCCACAATTATCTTCATTATAATTGTAGGCATCTGTATTTCTCCTAAATTCACCAAAAGTTGGCATTAGATAATGCCTCATTTGCATATTTAAACATACAATTTGAGAAAACTTGTATTGCAAAAAGTAAGTGTCTTAATGTAAGTATTTATCTGGGGAGGTTTTACGGTGATGTGAATTATTTATCCTATTCAACATCCTATTCATTCATTTCAAGAAAACACTGTTTTCTTGAAATTAGTTTTTTTTAATACTATAAGCAGGAAATCTCCTCGTCAGAAGCACTGACATACACCAAACTTTACACTTTCATTCTTGTCTATATTCTGAAGGTTTTTACAGAGGGATTTGTTTATATATATTATTAATAGCTTGATTTATACAACATTTTAATACTTAAAACATGGTGAAAAACAAGTGTAAACCTTTTTTAATGCAGCGTATATATAGTAGATAAACATAGAATGGAATTGAATAGATCAGCTTCATAGTCACCGAAACACCGGTCCAGCTATATGAGTCAGTATCGGCCCGATATCGGTATCAGTGTATCCTTAAGTTTAATAAAACACACAGGAGTATACATATGATAAACTGCTCTAGCGGGTATTTGCATCAGCATACTGTAGGTAAGAAAGCGACACCGGGGAAGGAGGACAAATCAACTTTGGTTCCCCCAGATAAAGTGAGCTTAGGGAATGAAACTAGTTCTACAAATCTGAGGACACGGTCAGAGTTTTCTCAGCAAGGAATGTAACAGATTGTTCCTAACGCTGGATGTTCGTTGTGCAGGGTTAATACACGGGTTGACGTTACTGTCATTATAGAAGTCCTTCTTAATCTTCCTCTGAATATTAACCGTGATGCGTGTGTAGTTAATTCAGACCCTCGAACAATACGTCTGTTTGTTTCACAGCTCGGCCATGAGGAATCTTTGGACCAAAGCAGGTGTTTTCGGTTCAGTGTCGGTGGCTTTCGGTTCAATGCTGTGGTCACAGAAGCAAGCTGAGTCGGACCAGGTGGCTTCCAGTTGCACCTCCGCTGATACAAATCCTAGTTCTCCCTACGAACTCAAATTGGTCCAAGTGCTGTTCCGACATGGTGCTCGAACGCCGCTAAAGTCAATACCTGGCGTTATGGAGGTAGAACTCTTTTTCTGTGTTTCCTCGACTCGTTAAGTGCCCGTGTATATTTAAAAAAAATGATCTTTGTATAACAAGTCTTTGTTGGGTCCAGGTCCAGTGGGTGCCGAAACTCTTGGAGCCTCCGGCACACACCCACATCAACTATGAAGTGACAGATCTTCACGGGGGCCCGAGACCCCCGGCTCCTGTAGAAGACAGCTATCGTCAAAACGTCCTGAAGGTAGGTGTGCTTTGTGGCGATCGAATGTGGTCAGATAAGAACAGAGCGGAAGGAACAAATTCAGGTGCGGCAACTTGTTCAGTTGGTTCTCGGTTAGAGGCTTTGTGTGAGGATACTTTAGAGGAGGAGCAGACATTTAAACAGGTAGTAACTGGAACAGCGCCTCTGACATTGAGCAATCTGGCATAGTTGAACCTTTACTGGGCTTTTTCTGCTTTGCCAAGTTTATACGTGCTGTGGTAAAGGCCTGGTGTTTAATGTTATTTGATCTCTGTATATTTAGATGTTCTTTTGCTTCATAGATGTGAAGCTCCCCCCCCTCTAGTGGCCTCTAGGATTCGTCATTTACAGATGACGTGAAAGCGGCTTCATTCATTCAACAGCTCTCTGTAACGCTGCTGAACTGCGTGTAGAGCTTCCCAGTGAGATGTGTTTGCCAGCCTCTGTCCGTAGAGATGAGAGTTTCCTGCGCTGAGTTAGCTGCTTTGCTAAAGAGCTTTACTGCGCTGGATTTAGCTTAGAAAACCAAATCCCCACAATATGGTCTCCCGCCATCCTCGTACCACATTCACTCTGGATTCCTACGTGTGTGTGTGTTTGTTAGGCCACATGTGTGAGTATAACCGGATCCTGTTTTGTCGCCATTGGCAGGGTGGCACGTTCCCCGGTCAGCTGACCACATTGGGCATGCAGCAGCTGTATGAGCTGGGCGAGAAGCTACGGAGGAGATACGTTGAGGAGACCCATTTCCTCAGCTCCACCTTTAGCCCAGCTGAGGTCTAGTAAGTGTTGGACAGCAAGAGCCACTTGCACTTTTCCTGCACACGACAGTTTTGATACATTGTGATAAATAAGCCCAGTACAAAGGATATCAGCCTAAATGCTTTACTTTTTTCCATTTTTAGTGTGCGCTCCACAAACATCTTGAGGACCATTGAATCTGCCAAGTGCCTGGTAGCCGGGCTCTTCCTGCAAAAACAAACAGGTAGTTTAGAAAGCCACATGTGCACGATGTTGTTATTCCTTTCTGGATCTCATCGAATCTGTTTTTTTGTAATCTTCTGTTCTATTTAAAGAAATTGTCCCCATATTAACAACGGAGGCAGCATCTGAAACCCTGTATCCTAACTACCGGGGATGCAAGCTGCTCAAAATCCTTGCCAGGTATGTAAAGTACATTTTCATAGCAGGCCTCACAGCATCCTTTGCACTCGCTACCCCCCCCCCCCCCAAAAAAAAACCTGGAATCCAGAGTTGCGATGCCTCTGACAGGTTGTCACGGTGTGTCTTGTGTTTGGTGGCTGACGCTGTGTGTGTTCTGTGCAGCCACCGCTGGGCAGAGTCGTCCACTCTGCCAGACATTGCAGCAGACCTGCAGAGCATCTACAGCGCGCTGGGCATCGCCGCTCACCAGCACATCGACTTCATCCTCATTAGGGACGACATGGTCGCCAGACAGGTGACACCACCGCATCATGATTCCTGTGACTTTTATTAGGTCTCACCACACGCTATCAGAACAACATAGGATTATTCTGAGGACCTGGCAAAGCTGCTTGTTGTGCAAAATAAAAAACTCCACGACAGAGTTCATCAAGTTTCTAGACATTCTAGCAAGCTAAAAATAACAGATGCAGCGTGATCTGAATTTGCTGATTGTTTCCCCCAAATACTGTTTCAACCAAATACTACAGCCCTACCCTAAAAGCTACTACTACTTTACTCTCACGGCTCTATACTGACACCTTCTATACTGTAAGTTGCCCACAATAGACACCATTTTGGAAAATAACTATGATGGGCAAACCTGTCGAAAATATCTCATAACCAAGATGGTGGCCCCTGTAAAAAAAAAAAAAAAAAGTGGGCAAATCTTCAGCCGTGTTGGTTTTCCTTATGAGGCTTGTGTTGCTCAGTGACACTGACTGTGTCGAGTCTCTGCACATTAACAGGCGCACGGCCTGGCCTGCCCATCAGAGCTGGACACCTGGAGGAACACAGTGGAGCAGAGAGCTGTGGACATGATCTGCCACGTGTATGGACACAACAGCAGGTTAGATCAAACAGAGGAGGGGCTTTTTTTATTTGTATGTAGACCATTTGTTATAAGTTTAATTCTTCTGCTCTGTTTTTAGCACGGACAACTTGCAGCTGTGTGTGGGACCCCTGCTGCACTCATTCTTAACCAACATTGAGAAGAAACTTGAGGGCACCTTACCAGAGCCAGACAGGTGGGACCCCTCTGGATGGACTCACCCAGTATTATTATTTTTGCACAAACTTCATTGTGTCTGGTCTTTTAAATTCTCCACTGATAATATTCTGTCTCCATCAGGAAGCTATTTTTGTACTCCGCACATGATACCACTTTGATCCCCTGTTTGATGGCTCTGGGCATCTTTGACATGAGATGGCCACCATTTGCCGCCGATATCACTATGGAGTTGCACCAACACCAGGAGACCAAGAAGCCCTTTGTTAAAGTGTCCTACATAGGCCAGGTAGGGGATGACAATGTGTCTGTTCATTTGAGACGCTTTTGCATATTTATTTTTGTGTTTTACTTTGAGTTGGTTATCTCTTCCTAGGATCAACTCATACCGGGTTGTAGTGGAGTCTACTGCCCCCTGGAGGAGTTCAAGCAGGTCCTCTCAGCATACTCCCTGAGCACTGAAGCCTACCACTCACTTTGTAACAGCACAGAGGGCCTGACCGAACCCTGAGCCATTAACTCACGTCTCACCGCAGTGCTATCCGTGACATTACACGCTGACAGTAACCACATGTTTCTGTTTCTTCTACATCCTCCTCTCTCACGCCATCCAGCTACCGTCACCAGGGAAAGCTTTCTTGAGTGTACAAGTCCTGGATTACAGCATCAGTTTACATCACACTCTTATTTCATAGTTCCTCATCTTCATGTAAGCAAGGCAGTAAAATGTTCCATTTAGGTAGATGGATTTAATAGTTATGGCTTATTGACAAGTATAAGCGCAGAATAGTTTAGCCAAACAGTGTTTACGTGATATCAGATGCTTAGGGCATATCTGTGTCTGTTTGTATGCAATTAACCTGTGTGGCTGGATGATGAAGGCTCCATGTTTTTCTTATGGTCAACGAAACCTCTGGCCCCGTTTCTAAACTTTAAAAGCAGATGACAAATACATACTTTTATTTGCGGAGATACTTGTTTTAGGATAATGTGGCAACAATGCCGTAAACTGACTACTGATGCAATTGTTGTTCACAATCAAATCTTTCACATTCAATCATTTCATTCGTCAAGAGACACTGATCAGTGCACCATGCACTGGATCTAATGTTCGGGGATTGAACATTAGCGTGGAGGTGAATGTCCTCATAACAATGTAGAATCTGCAGAAATGTGATAATTCTGCTACGGTATGTGTTAAGATTGAAACTTTAGGTTGCCTTCTTGTGGGGATTTGTTGGCACCATCAGACCACAGTATAATGTATACATGAATACCTGCCCATTATATAGACCTGTGTTACAATAACACGCATTGTACCTCATCAGCGGGATTGTCCCGTGAGCTGCTGTTTAAAATACAACGGTTTGCATTGGTGACTCATAAAGATTTCAAATCAATATTAAGTCTTTTTTTTTGTGGGGGGGGGGGGCTTACATCACGTGTACTGATGTCCTACCAGCTAAGTAAAACTTTAATACAGGGATTACTAAAGCACAACTAGTGTAGTAGAGTTCAAATGCATCAACGTGCTTGCACCTATTTTGGAAGTGTGGTGTCCTCGGAAAGCAGCTCTTGCTAAATACCTCGTGATGAAATGTCGACTTGGCAATGCTGCTGCTCTGTATGACTTGCTCTCTTTGTTCGAGCTCAGTTTTTGGTAAACTGGTTTGACGTGTAGAATGAAAGACACCACCTGATCCACATGACTGACGAGATGTGAATAGTCAAGAGCCATGTGGACCCGTACACGCGCACACACACACACACTCCATAGACAACATGTATGTACCAAAACAATATCTTTTATTTGTAGTCCATCACCACAGCCCTGGGAGGCTATTCTGCACCAAAGCCAATGGAGAAACACATGACAAGCTTATACAATAGAGAAAAGAGAGGAAGTCAGCTGGATGGTTTAGCAGTACGTGTTTACATTTCCGCGTGTCTCCCTCTGGACACCACACCTGCCTTTCTAAAAATTGTACCAGATCTACCTAACTCTAGTTCTATGATACCTGGCATACCTGCTGTGGCATGCAGCCACTCCTGTCCCATTCTGCTGACCATTGGGGGGGATTATTGCTGTGGGAATGATTATTACCCAGAGTCAACAAGAGAGTCAAAAGCAAAAAACGGGAACAAGAAGAACACACAAAGCACATCTGGGTATTAGCGGTATTATTCACGCTGGCCAACGTTGAGTCCTGAAAGTTTTGGAGCACCGAGTCCAATGTTCATCTGGACCGGGGTTTATCGTTGTGCTGCAAAGCTGCCAGGACCCTCACTGTGTTGCTCTCAATGGTAGAAAGAAGACGCTTTCTGCAGACGGTCCATGTTTGTGCTTTTTTAATAATACTATTATCTTAATGAGGTCATAGTTTGGTTTGTTATACACTGGAGTTACAAAGGAAATTAAAATAGACTAAAATTCGAATAGCCCACCAATGGTAAACAGTACAGTATTTTTAGGGGGCGTTCCTCCCCCAATGAAAGTTGGGTAGGAGGAGTTGAGAGGTCACTGATAGAATGCCTATACATACAGACACATACATACCACACAAACATACAGTCTGTCAAGCACACGCACGCACTCTCACGTATATACTGTACAGAAACAGTCAAAACAATGGAGCGAGAGACAAGATGGAGTTCCACTAAAGTCTTCACAAAGCACAAATTCTTCTTATTCCTTTCTCTTGTTCCATACCACTTTCATGACAAATTTGTTTTCGTTTTTTTTTTTGAAAAAAGTAGACATATACTGTAGCATCTCCACGCTGACTTTGAGTTAGGTTGATTCCTCTTTGATGTTGAAAGTCATCTTTATAGTCAGATAATCAAAAAAACACAAGAACAGTTTTTGCGAAATTGATGCACAACAATCCCATACATTCTGAAGTTCATGAGTCAAAATCAAATGTTCTTGTGGCAAAAGTACTCCAATCTGGGCCTGTCCCGAGTCTCCATTGGAATAGTTCCCACAGGACATTACTCGGTGACTGGTTAGCTCCGTTCTGTTCATTTCTGGGTACATCCTCTCTCCTGTATTATACTTCCTTTACTCGAGATCATCAGAGTTTTCTGAACACACCATCACCGTTATTCCATCCTTGTGTATTGTCCAAGAACATTCTACATACAAGGTTTCTGTAGGATCAGAACATTCCAGGGCCCGGACTGAACCCCATGTCCATGTCACGTGGCCTCATCTGACCCCCCATCATCATTGTCTGCTGTGGAGGGCCGCCCATGCCCTGCAGTGACATCATCATGTTAGGTGAGCCACCGGGGCCTGGGTGGGCCATTTGTCTCCCCTGCATCATCCCTCCTGGACCCCCAGGAGACATCATCCGGTGCTGGGGGCCCATCATGCCTTGGCCCATGAATCCTGGGGGCCGCATCGGGTTGTGGCCAGGGTTGCCCATTGGCATGTCTTGGGGGCCCATTCCCCCGCCGGGCCCCCCTGGCATCCCCCCCATCCCCTGCATGGACATCCCCATCCTCGGTGGACCATCGCTCATCATGCCCTGCATGGGGAAGCCGGAGGGGTGTGGTGGTTTCTGTCCAGGGTGTCCGGGGTGTCCGGGGTGTCCAGGGTGCCCGGGGTGCCCAGGATGTCCAGGGTGTCCAGGGTTGTCTCCCCCACCTCGGGGGAAGTAAGACAGAGTCTGACTGGGCTTTTCTGACGGGATTATCCTGGACAGGTCAAATTCGGGAATGCCAGATGCTCCCGGCCGCATCACCTCATGAAGGTCCGCATCACTGAATCCACCTTGCATGTTGTTGAACTCCGGCCCTCCAGGGTTATTGGGTTTGCACATGCCCCCATCAACCCCTCCTCCGTGAGGCATGTTCCCCATCCGTCCTCCCATAGGCCCTTCTCCCTGGAAGCCCATGGGATGGCCAGGGAAACCTTGGGGACCAGGACCGTTGTGCGGGGAGAAAGGGCCCTGCTGGGAAGGGGACTGGGTGAGGGGGTATCCCTGGCCTCTGTGAGGGTAACCCATGCGTCCCTGGGACATCATTTGGGGGTTTCCCATACCAGGGTCCTGGGGGTTTGGTGGTATCATCATGCCATGAGGCATCATGCCTGGGCCCATATTAGGAGCATTGGGAGAGGGCATCTGTGGGGGCATGCCATGGGAGAGGGGCTGGGACGCCATTGGATTCATGCCCAGAGGGCTGAGGGCAGACATGGGTCCAGCATTTCCAGGTCCCATCATACGTGGGTTGACTTGGTGATTCATTGCCATACCTGCAAATGCACAAAAATAAGTGATTATGTATTCTACACATGCACTAAGGTGGGTGCAATTGAAAGTTAAAATCCAACAACAAAGAAAAAGACATTTCAGATGTTTTACCGTTATTGTTTACTGAAGGCAGGTTCGGGGAGCGAGCTGGGGGCGAGTCGTCGTCAGAGCTAGCGACAGTCTTTATGGCATCATGGTAGAGTGGGGTGGAGCTGGGCATTGCAAACTTGGACATGCGTGACATCATGATGGAGAGAGGGTTCTGGGATAGAGTTGGCTCAGGGGGGATGGCGTACGGACTGCCAGACTGAACGTTGCCTGGTAGGGACATGGGGCCAGATGGAGCCCCTGATGAAGGCGGGGCTGAGGGAGGGCCGTTACCACCTAGAGGAGAGCATGGTGAGAAAGAAAAGACATGACAGAGATGATCAATCTTAGCAGTGGAGGCTTGAGATTGTTTTTTATCAGTAATGATAACGTAGCAATAGTATTTGCTCCTTCAGGCTCAGTGAGATTTAATTCTGTGGCCACAAGAGGGAGCCACTGGACCATAACCCACCCAACCCCACCCCTCATACAGATGTGGTGACTTAAAGAGATGCACTTAATAAATAGCCTCCACATCTCTTTATTTGCATTTTCAGTATTGTAGACTAATTCTGACAGATATTCTCCATAATAAAAATAAACTCCAAACCATTTACAGAAGACATCCCAATATTAACTGTATTCAATTTAATAAAGATGCACTGAAAAGAGATGGGGAATAAAATCTATATTAACGATGAAGTAAGAAGAAGAAACAGGTGCTGCTTAACAGGAAATGGATGAAAGAGACTCGTACCTTGCTCCATGGCACCCATCATGTTTGGTGAGGTGATACTGAGGGGAGGTTTGCCACCTTGAGGTGGTACTCCGGGACTCTGCATGGGTGGCTTTGGTGAGGATGCCCATCCTGGAGAGGGGTTTGGAAGAGAAGGAGACCTCATGTGAACAGGAGAGGCACCAGCTGATCCCATCATGGAGTGGGGGGATTTCATTGGTGCTGAAGCTGGGGGAGGTGGAGGGGCACTGGGGCCTGTGGGACCACTGAGCATGCCAGCCAGCTGGGACGGCGTCTGAGGGGATTTAAGGTTTCCAGAGGGAGAGCCCATCATGGGGGACTGCACTTGCCTCAGAGGAGGGGACTTAAGTGGGTTGATACTGGGAGAGTTTCCCCCTCCTGCTTGGACATTCAGATCGGCTGGCTTGCGGCCCCTCTGAATTTGTGAAGGACCACCGGCAGGGGGGAGGTGGTTAATACGGCCATTGCCTCCCGTTGGTGTAGATCTGTGCTCTGGACCAAAGGCTTGGTCTACATGCGGACCCCTCATTCCTCCCGGACCCCCTGGGAAGGGCCGCCCAGGCCCCATAGGAAAGTCTCCTGGTTGTGACTGCTCAGGGAAGGGTGGACCCTGCATGGGCCGGCCTTGTGGACCCATGTTCTCCATTGGAGGTCCTCCACCTCCTCTCATTCTCATGATCTCCTCGGGACTCATATTCATGGAGGGATCTCGTAGCTTGGCAGGGTGCATATGAGGTCCTGGCCCAGGGCCAGGCCCCATGCCAAACTCGGGTCCCATTTCCCTTCCCCCCATCCCCTGGAGCCTAGAAGACGGACTCATAGGACCATCCCCGGGCATTCTGGGAAACATGCCCATGCCATTACCAGGTTCCATTCCACCTCTTTGGTGCCCCATCATCCTTTGCATGTCCATCATCATCCCTGGAGGGATGCCCTTCTCTCCACCCATACCTTGGTGGAACATTGCTTCTTGGACTGACTGAGGATTTGGAAAACGCTCACCACGACCCCCTGGACCAGCAAACATCCCCCCAGGTCCTCCGGGGAAGCCTCGTGCATCTCCCATACGGGGAGGCATGTCGTCAGGCCAGCCCATTCCGGGCCTTGGGGGCCCCTCCATCTCAGGATTCATCATACCAGAGAAGCCAGGCATTCTCTGCATATGTGGGGGCATACCCCTGGGGCCGGGGCCGGGTCCGGGGCCCATGGCCATGCGCTCCTGGTAGTGCTCTGGTGGACCACCTGGTCCTCCCCACATCTCTCCTGGGCCCATCTGGTAGGGAGGCGGGGGGCCTCGCATCATGCCGCGTGGACCGTGGGGGTGCATCATCATGTCTGGAGGAAGTGGCCGGTGCTGCATTTCTTGTTTCTTCCTCTTCTCTTCATAAAATTCCTGCTGTAGCTTCAACCAAGCCACCTGTTCTGGAGTCATCTGATCTCCGTCTCCACAGCCCCCTGGAC
The DNA here is from genome assembly GCF_050575085.1 of Anarhichas minor. NCBI lineage: Eukaryota > Metazoa > Chordata > Actinopteri > Perciformes > Anarhichadidae > Anarhichas > Anarhichas minor. The sequence goes on from NW_027466450.1 coordinate 4,981,470, forward strand.
CCCCCATGTGTGCACCCATTTCATCTTGTGGAAACGGGGGCATGTCCCTGGGGCCGTGGGGGGGACCATGCGGTGGGCCAAAGGGTGGACCTTGTGGGCGAGGTCCTCCTGGCCCACCTGGTGGTCCGAGACTCTGAGACTGTGCCATCATGGCCTGTAAGGGGCCCTGCTCAGACCTTCGGGGTGCACCATCAGGGCCTCCATCGTGGGGTCCACCGTGGGACTGTGGGGGCCCAGCTTGTGGGGCATCACGGTCATCAGGGAAAAGCATGCGCTGAATATCTCGCAAGGTCTGTAGGGAGCGCTGGCGATGCTCCAACTGTTCTTGGGACAGACCCTCTGTGTTGGCCTCCATGTTCAACAGCTCCTGGGCCAGCTGCTGCTGCTGTTGCTGCTGCTGGGGTGTCAAACCCGCTCCACCAGAGCCTCCACCCTGCCCTCCCTCAACTGCTGTTGGAGGGTTGAGGCCTGCCTCAGGTTGGGTGACAGGGGCCTGGTCAACTGCAGCAATAGCGTTGCTGGGGCTACTGCCGGGAAGATTTTTGGATTCCATGCCTGCAGAGGACGACCCTTCCTGCGGAAGAACACCAGATTGGCTCCCTTGGTTTGAAGGCTGGGGTGTGGTCGGCTCTGCCATGCCCGGTAAGGACGGCTTGGATCCAGGCTGGTGGCTCTGATCTTGAGCATGGGACGGGGGCTGCTGGGGAGGCTTGGAGTCATTTCGAAGGGCGCTTGCTGCATTGTTCTTTAGCAGAAAGTGACAGAAAAAGGATTAAGTTATAGACACTCTCATGTGAGATGTTGGTGTATAAAAGTGCATACATGTGCGTTAAAGAGAGTCTTTACCAGGAGGAGGTGAGCTTTGTCCTTGCTGCTGGAGATGTTTTTCATGTGGAAGGCAATGATGTTTTCTGTATGGCCAGTTAGAACCGCATCAGCTGCCCTGTGGACGAGAAGGCAGACAGTCAGACATCCGTCATCAGACACAATACGTTTGTGTGTGTACGGGTCCATTTGAAGTGAGCTGGATGAATGAGTACTAACTGAGCATCCACATCTTTGGTCTCCAATTCCCAACAGAGTGTTAATCTAAGTGTACGCTCCCACTGAGAAACACACATGCTTGTGCAGATACACACAATGGATTTAGGCTATGACTGGGAACGTTGGAGGAAGGAAGAGAAGTGGTGGGAAGCAAGTATCTTAGTGCCATACACACAAACATCAAAGACAACAACCACCACTGATGACAGGGGCACAGAGATAAACTTCAGGCAATTGACATTGTTGGCAATTCCATTTAATTTTGAACTAAACTTCCTCAAAGGGTTTCACTGTCTGTGGGTGTTTTGCTTGTGTGAAAAAAGGGGGTTCAAAGTATTGAGATGATTTAATTTGCCTGTATAAACACATTCATATATAAAACGTGTAGAGATACGTTTTAACTGTAAAATGAATCACCAAACATAACGCAAAAACAGTGCATACGCTACACATACATGTACAATATGTGCACTAAAAATGTAAGAATTAAGTGGCAAAATATGGCTAGAGAGAGCCGTTTCTGAGCTGCAATATTATGGAAGAAACAAGCCGTGACACACATGAATGGGTAACTCTTAGCTTCCTTACTTGTTGGCCATCTCCGTGGTGAAGACATAAACAAGTTTTATGCCTGGTTTCTGGCCACTCGCAGGTTCCGTTGTCGAGCCCTGGCCTCCCAGTGTATTGTGGGAAGGTGTGGAGGAGCGACTGAGTCCGGCATTGGAGGTAGAATGTGAGACGGAGTCCTGGGGCTTCACGTCACTGGAGTTACAGTCTGCAGAGAGACAAGAGGGAGGACCACGGCTTTAAGACCAGCGCAGGCCTATGGGTAATGTGGTTCTACGGAGGAGCTGCCATGAGTCAAGTTGATCAGCAGAGGGACTTCTAAGAATGCTCGAATGAACACGTTAACACACTTACTGAAGAATCCTTTGTCATCTTCGTCACTTTCTCCCCCAGAGCACCAGTCAGCTCCACTGTACGGCTGCCTCCTCTCTGCCACACACATCCTCTTCACCCTGCTACTATCTGTACACACACACACACACACACACACACACACACACAGGCGCACACACACACAACCGTCAGTGGGCTTCGGTTTATCTGTGCGAGTGACTGCAAAGTATATTTTTCAAGATGTCCAACTGTTGCCCTCTCTAAACAATGAGAACATAAGTATCTCTACGTGCAGCACTTTTCAAGATAAAGTCATGCAGTGTCACCGGTTTGGGAACAAAGCGTGAAAGGATAGCTACTAAAGACGTCATCAAGTAACTCATCAACCTTTGCCCGGCTGCCTTAGTTCAACTGTTTTATCATTCTGGTGAGAATAAAAACATTTAACAGTCTCAGATTTGAATTGACTGCCATTATAATGCGTACTGGGCTACGATGGTTGCTACTTACCTTTCTCCTCACTGGTGGGTGTGCCACCTTCTGGCTGCTCAAACGACTCTACCGAGGTGCTTCGCTCCCTTTTGACTTTGACCTTGGAGCTCGGGCCCGATGTCAGGCCCTGGCCGTTCTTCAGCCCCATGCCCCCGGTCACATTCTGAGCCCCTTTGGAGCCCAGGGTCTTGGGGTCGCAGGGTGAGGGCTGTGATTGGCTGCCAGTGCTCCCTGGTTTGCCCTGATTGGGCATTTTAGAGTCTATCTGGGTGGCAGTGGAGGGGGACATGACGGGAGGGGAGCGTACCATGGCCTCCGTCTTAGGTTTAGGGCTGACGGACAAGAGGAGGGAGAAAAAGATCAGACATAATAATAGAGGAGACAGAAAGGAAAACTTTTTTTGTTTTGGAATTGGTAAACACAATGTCATTATTGCATTTGGTATGGATATCTATGAGCTCTATATTAAGCTATTGGTATTGGAAATGCCTTGTGCACAGTTAAACCTGAAGGAACAGACAGTAGAGACACAAGCCATCTATAAATGACTGCTGCTTACTGTTCTGAGAGCAGTTCAGTTCAGACAGGACACATCCAACTGGCAGAGAACACCCTTACCACACCCTAATCTCTGTCTCTCTCTCCCTAATGTGCGCGCAGACACACACACACGTACCAGTAGCATGAAACAAATGCCAACATGTCCAAAAAGCACCGTTGCAGCCGAGCACACTGTCTGTACGTTCACAAAGACACACAGAATCTTGGCAGTCCAGACAGCTGTTTCCAGAGGCTCCAGAACCATGAGTCAGCAGGGAAAACTTCCAACCTCAGTGTACTCCCTGACCCTAGAACAGCTCTGGAGCACGCATCAAGACCTTGCCGGTTTAAAGAATGATGCGCAGAAGCTGATCTTGGATCTGCATTACACCCGACCTACACCTGCTTGCTAAGCAGCACAGGTACGGCCAAAGTGACATGCTCAGGTTTGTGTTAACTAAAACTCAGTTTCACTACGGATCACATAGCATGTATACACCACAACATCAAACACATGTTCAGTAACATGGAGCCTCCCGCCACAGACCAAGCCACCGGCTTTAGAGATGGTTGCTCGCTTACTTTACTTTAATAGTTGGGATGGGTCATATTTCCCCATAGGGATTTATAAAGTATGACAACAAATGCTGCTTCACGGCCTTTGCTGCACAATATGCACCTTGCAACGGTTCAGATACGAGTGAACATACCAAACACCGGCATGAGGGATGCACCAATCACTCTGCAACCAATCATATCAGCCAAAAAGCGGCTTAACTTGGCATCTGCTCTTGGCCTAACGGCACAAAATATATATTTATTTTTACAGAAAATGGTTCCATACATTACAAGTAGCCTCTGTGAGTCGCTGTTCTACAGAGACCCGTTTCTTTCACTTCATTCTGTTCTGAACAGAGGGATGAGTGTTTGTATTTGTTCTCTGCTCCAAACTGTTAATAAACACTGACAGCTAATGTTTATTTATTTTTCAATAATGGGAGATGATTACTTGCAACAGGTTTATTTACTGGACAGAAGCTGGTGCTCGCCCAGTAAAGCCTACTTTATGTTATTGATGTGGAAAGACACGACTGAGTACTTCAGTCATCGAGCTGTTAGAAGTACAAAACGACAACGCAGAGGACAAAAAAAACGTGATTCAGTGTCACAACAATGTTATGCAGCCATAAAAATCATCTGTTTAACATAGTGCGGTTATAATTTTTTTAATTCTGCTAGTTGTGCAGCTGTTCATAGAAAGTCTGGATTAAATGCATAATCAACATTCATATCGGTGTTTGGCTGATAAAGCAATCATCAGGACCACACACCCACACCCACACACACACACACACACACACACAGTCCAGTGTGCGTCCACTCACCTCTGCGTGTTGGTGGACGGGGAGTTCTTCAGCCTATTGGAGTGCATTGATGGGGCTCCCAGGACTACGGAACAGGGTGGAGTGATGAGCTGGTGAGGACTGCCGGTGTGCGTGAGCGGCGCTTTTGCGCGCACGTTCCTGGAGCCGGGCGCGGGATTCCCGATGTTGGAGAGGTTCCCCCGACCGTCCTTGGCCTCCTCTCGCTCCTTCTTCCCTCGCTCCTTCTTGTTGAAGTGTGTCGCTGCTGTACCTGCCGCCGCTGGCCTCTCCTCTTGGACCTCCAACATTCTCTCTATGTCCTTGTCTGTGTGGGTGGTTTGTGCGCGAGAATGTATGCGTGTGTGAGAGAAAGTGTGTAGAGATGATAACAATAGTCCAGAAGTCTTTTCTAGCTCGGTGTGTATTTATGAAACTCCCCCAAGGGGGCTTTCAACGGCCCTTGGGCACACTGTTGAGAGAGAGGAGAGAGGAAAAGGAACAGTTAACAAAAGTGGAAAAGAGGACCACAGTCTGAACAGACTTAAAGTGACACACCACCCAAAATCTTTTTAGTACCAATCTACTTCTGTAGACTTGAAAGGTGGGTGTTGAAAGTTCGTCATTGTTATTTCGTAGTGTCGTCGTTGAGCTTTAATTCATGTCAGCAGCAATGGATTCACATTTTTCACATGTTGCAAGAGTGAAAGCACGGGAGTTAATAATAATAATAAATAATATCAGATATGCTTGGGTTGATACCATTTGTTACACATGGGTCTCAGAGGGTGAATGCTATTTGCACAGTATAAACAGAAACAGTAATATCTCCATCTACCTCTGTGTGCTTAGTATGACAAGGGACCAACCGCAACAGATAATGGCACAAACTGAATCTGTGTATTGAACCATATTTTGGCAAAAATAAAAAAAATAAAATGTGTTTGTAACATACTGCCAGCCTTCAACACTACATTGAGTTTCATGGAGGTAGACCGATAAAAACTCTTAAATATCAATATTGGTATTAGCCCAAAAACATCCAAAACCCAACATCAGTCAGGTTAGCCTTTGATACTACTGTATCACGTTACCTTTATGAATACTAAGTGCAGCAAACAGTGAAGTGTGGCGATGGAGTGGGAGAACAGTATACTGGTCCAAACTAACCGCTGTGCGTTTCTCTTTGTGTGCGTTTGGTACGAACGAATCCTGTTCGAGGGAGCAGCCCAGTCAGTCAGATTACATTGTCATCCTGAAAATATTTAGGAGCTCTTCCAAAAACACTCAACATTGTAACTGGCTCCAGAGTTCCCCCTGGGGAGAAGGAGGTGGAGTGTTTGGGGGGGAGGGGGGGAGGGGTTAAAGGGGGGGGAGGGGTCACTGGGAACCAGACAAATACACTTGACTCCTGCTACAGCAGCAACACTCGTCACTCGCCGGTCTGAGGGGGAAGTGATTTACAACCAGCAGGGCCCACATATCACTACTGCACGCGAGCAGAGGCCGGCTTCTCCACAGGGACAGAGGAGCCTTGTGTATCCAAATTACACTGATTAGACGAACCTTTCTATCTTAACACACACTCTGTGGTACAGGAGTGGGCGTTTCGGAGGAGCCATGGGCAGATTAATGACTGCTGAACTTGCGATTTGTGCGTTTACAACAGAACAGCTTGAAAGACCTCTATTATGGTGACATGACATGTTTGTATTTTTGCAACACAACATGCTTTGATACATAACTGTGGAAATTATATTGTCTGTGCGAGTTATTCTGCAGTAGCGATGATACGCAGCACGCAGAAATTGACTGGAATTTCACACAAGTGCTTTGGCTGAAACTATAGTCGTCACAGTTTAAACTTTGTGTCTAAATAATTTAACAGCGTCAGTAAAACAGACGGTCTGCTCGTGTCCCATCAGTCGTTGTTGCTGGAGTTGGGGTTTTGTTAGAGCAGATATTCAAATATGGGAAGTCAGAGAATGTGTGAGAGAGGACGAGAGCAGGAAGTGGCAGAAAACTGAGATGCCATTTCATTTTTCTGTTGACTGTAATGACTGACTTGGGTAAGTCACAGTGACAAGACCTTGTCACCTTACATCTCACTTGTTTATAGTCCTGTTATCTGTTCGTTTGTGCACTTTATTTTATATTTCATCTTTATTTTATATTTCATTATTTTATATCTTACTTTATTTCATATTTCATATCTCTTGTAAATTTTAATATGTTTCTACTTGCACTGATTGTTGTTGATTGTTAAATGTTTGCACCTCCCGTCACGCCAAATTCCTTGTATGTTCAACATACATGGCAATAAACGGTTCTGATTCCGACCTGCCAGACAACCGCTCTGAACCAAAACTGTCAATAATAACATCCAGGACAAAAATCCTAATTCCTTACAAGACACGTTTGATGAAAATATATATATATATATATATATATATATATATATATATTTCCTGATCCATCATGAGACAGAGAGGAGAGGTTTTAGATTCCGTTTGACCATCTGAAAAGCACTGTGTTTGAAGCATAGTGGCATTGGGTGTATGGGGTCAGTTTAAAAAAAAGGTGAGTTTCCAGCATGCTGTGTTTGGATGAGGGGCCAGCCCCAACTGGCACGTGTGCCCTCGAGGGGCGTTATCTAAACCTAAACCCTAATCATACACAAATGTGCGCAATGTGAGCATGCACACGCATACTGACGCAAACAGCATGACCCGTCAATCACCCACTCCCTCCAATCGCAAGCTAACAAGACACTAATTGGGGAGCTTGCTGACATGACTGTCATAAGGAACGCACACAGACTCACACACACACACACACACACATCAGGCATGCACACTGCAGCCCACCATGCAAAACAAAACACCGTCGAGGCAATCATAGAGATTTTTCTCTCTCTCTCTCCAGTAAAGACGCTGAACTGTCTATCACAGCACACACGGAGAGCTGCCGTGAATGCAAGTCAATGGGAAAACAGTATAATGAGGCTATAAAGATGAGCTTCCTGCCTCCGATATAAATACGAGGTTCCACATGAAGAGAGGGCAGAAAATAGTTCAATTCAATTAGGTTTGGGTTTTTCGAATGCGGGTGGTACTAAAAGGGAGCATTTCATTTCTTGCTTATGTAACAGCCATCGTACGCCGGCTGAGCGCAGTGTAGACCTTCCCTGCTACGTCACCCAAATTCCTCTGAGGGGGCGATGGGAGGCTTTATACCAGTACAGGGTCCACTGGTATATGGGGGGGGGTGTAAAGGTGTGTAAATAAGAGGAAAAGAAACCTAGACCTTGTTGCCAACCCAGTCCCCTGGGTTGAATTTTTAACCCAACAATACTACAAAGGCATTATTTGAAAAAGATAGGGGGGAAAACACACAAGTAAAAACACACACACACACACACACACACACACACAGACTCTCTTCCCTCATCTCAGCCCTGCTGCTGGCTGTAAAAGGGGCCTGCTGATATTTCAGCCTTATTTATGCAAATCCTATTTTGCAGTTCAGTCACAATGGAGTATTGCTCTCTCTTTCTCGCTCTCTAGCTCCTCTACGTGCTCCCCGTCTGCTCAGCCTCCATCTCGAGAATTTCTTTAGTCCATTATTTGTTTAGGCCAACATCAGACACATTATTTCCACCTCTCCTCGGGTTTTTTTCTGCAAGAATATACAAATATGCAGCGCTCATCGGCAAGGAACCGTGCGGTCTGAAGAAGCATCGGCCAGCTCTCTCAAACAGAAAAGCCTTTCAGTCTCTTTCTATAACTTACATGGACCCAATATGAATTAAAATCATATCACCACCGTAGGAAGTCTCAAGTCAAAGTTGTGAAGCAAAAAAAAAAAAGAGCATTTGTAATAGGATCAAAAGCACGAGACAACAATCAAGTCTTCCCACGAGGTACGACGATGTGCGCTTGCTTTTGTGCTATGAATCATTAATTTAACGTGAAGGAGGGTCTGAGAACTGAAACGTCATAAATAAAGAATCGACAACTTAAATATTTTGCTTTTATTTAGAGAGTCAAATCATCAAGACTGGTTGTACCTCAACAAACACCAACAACAAAAAGCCAAGAGTGCACTGAAGTGATTTTTTATAAATTAAACTTTTTATTTGTATGAAAATAAATGTGCTACTTCTTTATTCTTCTAAAATGGGTAATGTATTTTAGAAAGCCTTTCTGTTATAGTGGTTGAAATTCTCTTTAAATCAAATGCTCTGACAGGAATAAGCCCGCCCACCTTCCCACCTGCCTGTCCACTCATTCTGCATCACGGGAATCTTCCACGAGCTGCTAGCTTGAAAGCTATGACTACCAACAAAAGCTATGTTTGTTGTTTACATTCATTATGATATGTTAATGTTCATACTAATCATTTTGGGCCATGCTGTCAGTGTTGCTGACTTGGTGAAGGTCTCGCTAGATTTAGCGACTTTTAGAGCTAGCGCTGCTAGCTCCTTTCATAGGGAAATAGTTAGCATCACTGAGCTAGGTTTTTCACTTTCAAGTCATGCTTGCTCTTGCTGGTTCCTACGACATCACGGACTGCAGCTTGGTAAGTAGTTTCACAAGATGTCTTTGTTCTACCTTGAACACAACTAGTTCCCACACATACCTGTCTGTCTGCTAGTGAAGCAGTAACTAACCACATACAGGACAAACAGTATTAACTCTACTTTAAGAAAGTACAAAACGTGCAAGAGCGGTCGGACGTCCCACAGTGACCTGGCTGAGGAAACACCTGTACGGTCACCTGTTGCGGTGGCTCCCTGAGAGCAACATGCCACACCCTGCAAGTTAGCGGTCACGACTCACGCTTGGTTCTTACAGAATGTTAGGAATGCTAAGTGGCACTAAAGATAGAGCTGTGACACCACAGAGTGAACATTTGACAAAATGTGTCTACCATGACGGGAACAAGGGCTGCCACACATGAACAACCCTCACATACAGTAGGACTGAGCAACAAGCCACAGAAATATTTACAATTAACATTTCCGCACTCTCCAAACTCTTAGCTGCTCCCGGAGTACAATAGTTACATATCTCCATCCATCTCCACCCGGGTTTTTTTCTTCCGTGAGTGTTTTAGTCTTTACCCCCGTCTGTCTATCTGTCCTGCCTTTGTACGACGACTCCCGCCCCCTCGGTTCATCCTTTCCTGTGGTCTGCAGACGAGGCCCCTCCATCCCCGGGGAGGCGACATGTGTGTAATGTCACATTCTGTCAAATCATATCACGGTGACAGGAGCCGAGCCGTGTCCATCACAATGATGGAAGTGGCAATGAAAGCAGAAGGGTAGGAAGAGGGTGGGATACAGATTTACCCGTAGCAGGAGGAGGGGGAGGAGTGGGGGTTATTACACAAGTCGCTCTCTTTACAGAGTGTGCGGGTGGGTGTCTGTGTCTGAAACACACGCGCACACACACACACACACAGCTGACTCACTAGTGACACATCTGTTGGCGTAGCCTGGGCACCGTGCCATGTGTGGCAGCCAGCGCCAACAGCAGGACTGGCACTCAGCACTCCGGCCTGCTCTGATCTCCGTCTCACACACTTCACCCTGCACTTCCATCTCTGTCCATCTGCCCGGCGTCTCTGGATCTCTGGCTAAGTGGGTGTGTCTTGCTTACACACACACACACACACACACACACACACACACACACACACCTTTCTACTCGATACAAGACAAAGAGACTGAGAAACCGGCAACAATGTGCCATTATTTCTCCAACAAGACAAGCGTGGGTTCAAATTAAGGGGCGTGCCATTATCAAACACTTACCAGTATCAAATGCTTAGAGTACAATGACTGTTGCCAAAATTGTAATGGTAAAATAGGTAAAAAAAAAACACATTTACTTTGGACTGTATTAGACAAACAGTAAAGTGTATATTGCAACTTTTGGACTCTGCAAAAGCGTAAACATAAAACACACTATGCTGCTTGGTCAATTTCAGACAATTGAGTGGAAAACAACTTTAAATTGTCTTCTGCGCTAGTAGCAGATATGCGAGCAATAAAAGGTCAAATCAAAAATCCTGAACAGAGCTGAAGCGGACCTCTGAAGATAAAAACCTATGCAATGTGTGCAGTCCTGAGGCGGCCAGATTTCTTCTTTATTCAGGCACAGAAAACCATGCTGTCTTTTCTTATATTACAACTTTGCAGCTCAAACTGTTAGCAGCAGCTAGAACTAGATCCTCAGGGTTAAGTCCTTTTTTTATATTATTTGATGCACATTGGGTTGAGGTAGGTTTACCTCAGGTTCACCTGAGCAGAGACGCTTTCTTTTCTCCGATTGGTGGCTAAGTGAGCAGCCAAACAGAAAGTCTGTTGCCCTTCTTTCCTCCCTTCCCTTGACCATGCTCTCTGGTCCGTGACTCCCTCCCTCCATCCCTACGGTCGCTCCCACACTCGGGCCAAATTCCTCCCTTGTTCAGGCTGGGAGGACGTCTCCCTGTGGCTAAATGCATTGTGGGAAATCCCAACGGCCAGGCCCCAAGCAGACCGTTGAGGGAACGCGTAAAAGGAGGCTCATGGTCAAAAGGCTCTTTTTGCAACATTATATTACACGAGTGTCAATGCGTTGATACGGAACCTCACAACAAACAAGCACAGAAACATCAAATACCCACATTAGAAGCAGCCGTCAATACAACCCACACTGTGCAAAAGCTCCATTTAAAGCACTAAGAGCATTAGGCAAGAATAGAATGACATTTTAAGAACATTTTTTTGCACATTAAATCATTAAAGAAAGTGACTTCTCAACCTGTCAGACCTCGTTCAGGCGACGCCACTGACCTGGCATGACATCAAACAAGCAGAGACGCGTTTCAGTCAAAGCAGAAAACTACAGACTATACTTCTCCCATCGTACAACAAAATTAGCACTTTGGAGAGAATATGAGCCAGATTGTGTCCCTGAATTACCCCAGTTTGCATGCGTGTGTGTGTGTGTGTGTGTGTCATTCCCGTGGAATTTTAAACACACTGGCTAAGACCTGCCCAATTAGATATACAGGCACAGAGCAATACACATGCACATACTCATACTGTTGCACATGGAAACACCCACATGCGGCAGTAGTTAGCCGTCCTAAAAATGGCTGAGATGCAGTGCAAACTGCTGTACGAGTTTATGGCAGCTGCTGCTCCCATGAGTCTGAGCTTGCGTGCCTCTGAAACTATGAACTGCTCTGGAACAAGACATGTCTGCCCAGCTATTACCCACATAATGATGTAGAAAGCATACACTATAGTGCCAGTGTAACCCAAGATTAAGTGGCTGAAAAAAATGCAATCTGCCCATTAATCAGAGACACATTGAACTTACTCTCAACACCTAATCTTCTCAGTGAAGGAGGCGAGGACGTTGTCAGTCACACCTCGTGTGCGGTTGTATAGTTCTAAAAGCTGCTCTCAAGACTTTCAATGGTGGCGGGAGGGGAATGTAACAGTTTTTGTATCGCAATTATGACTCTAGTCTAGAATATACATTTAGGCTCTGTGTGTTTTGAGAAATAGGATTGTTTTTCATTACGTTCGAGGTGTTTGAAAGGCAAAGAAAATACATAAACTTCCTTTGTTTAGGAGCATAAGGAGATGGTTCAAATTACTAGAAAACAAGCAAAAAAACACAAACATGGAGGATGAAGATGAGATCTAAGCAGGTTAAATCTAAGGTGTGGCACTATTTGGAAAGTTGGCGTTTTAAAAAGTGAGGTGAATCTCGATAAGACTACAGTTGTTTAACTATTGCAGCTAAACAACCAACAGGCAGCTCAACACCATCCAGGACTAAACTCTGCAGAAGCAGAAAGGAGGGAATCTGTTCTACATAATCCAATATTTAAAAAAGCAAACCAGAAAACACCAAAAACAACAGAATTGGAGCACTCGAGGAATCACAACAGATGTTAGCTTGTTAGCGTTAGTGCCTTTGGGATCAATATTGTATGTTTTTGGGAGGTCTCTGCTGATTTACGGAGAAAACTACGTGTGATTTGTGGCTTGTTCGCGTCATATTGATCAGACTGTTATTACGTGCAGGTGAGTGGGAAACAGCGTTTGCGTCGGCTTCAGACAGTTAGTTCTCTTAGCAAACAGAACGACAGAGGTGTCAACAAACCGCTGGCAAAATGGCTGCAAAGCCAGAATCATAAAATCGGATATAAACTAATTTAACTGTTTGTAGTAGTCTCGTTTATAAATAAACCACTGCTGCATACTGTGATCTGTAACGCTTTGGGTTGGCAGAAAATCGGAAATCTTGTGTTCAAACTAATGGCGAGCGCAACAGAAAATCCCAGGAGGCGTTGTAGCCAAAATCTCAATTCAAAACACTACAGCTTGACTGCAGTTTGCTCCCTCAGCCTCTGCTGGTTACCACTACGTCATGGCGCTGCCTTACAGTAGGCTAACCAGCCGATCCGGCAGCTCTTAGCTTTAGATAGTTGGGGTGACCGAGGGTCACCGTAGCCCCCCGAGATTCCACCTGAGAGCCGCGCGGTGTGAGAGGACCCCCTCCCCTCAGGGCGGGAGGAGCAGCGTGTCGGTGCAGTAGCTGTCAATCACAGCAGAGAAACATGAAAGCAGAATTATAGGTACACTCTGACTCAGCCAGACACGTCCCGGAGGATCCGCTACGGGCAGCCATCCCACCGCACATCCACACAGACTGAGACCTCCGCCTACACCAAGAGAGATATGAAATACAGCTCGTAGAAAAAAAATATTCATATTTATAGCTGTAACTGTTTGGAAAAGGCACACTAAGCTGTGAAGACTTACTACTAAAGGAGTCCTTAGAGTCCTAGAAGATTTGGTTTAAAAGGACGTCCAGCAGCCAACTTCCTTTATTATTATAATAATGTATCTTTACAACATGTCGAAGTCATGACTGCTCAATCTTGGACAAATGAATAACTAAAGAAAACAACTGGCGCACTTATTGGTCTACTCGCTGAACATTTTGCACGACACGGCTGTAAATGAAGTAATAGATATTTCTGTCATTTGATCTATTCTAAAGCATTCAACACTAGTTTGGGTTTTGAAGAACTGGCGTCCATGGCCCTAAAAAAACACGGCTTTACTTATTGAAGACTTTGTGTTACTTTATATAACCATAATATCCATCCATCATCCATCCATGGGTATGCTTTCTAAATGTAATCACATTGTGTATTGTCTCCCATTTTATCTTATTGTGTTTGGTCCTGTGTTGCTTCTGCAATGTGAAGCTTGGTCCTTCACAAGTGCTATACATTTATGATTTATTACGGATTCCCCTTTTTCTCTCTCTGCATACTAATTCTAATACCTGAAATCAAGATATTGGCTGAGACGGAGAACCAACGTATCTCCAGTTCACTTGTTTTGGTTTCTCAATTGATCAACTGGTTTTAAATATTTGGTGTTTAGAAGCTTTATAAAACTGTCTGGTCACAATTTTATACTAACGGTGATAGAAACCAAATTGAATGTGGATTTGTCAAATCTGTCAAATTCATTTAATACAGACGCTGTATATGTGTATACATAACAATGCTGATTTAATGTATTAGATAAGATCACTATTTAGCCTATTATAAAGAAACATAAAAACTGCCCATTGTGTCTATTTGCAGGGAAAATGGATAATATTAGCAGCAATCAATAAATCAATAGACAGAAATCAACTCGACAATATGTTCAGCCATACTTTCGTGGAACAGGGAAACGAATACACATTTTGCAAAACAAAAAAGGGAGAAAGTTCCCTCTGTGAATAGAGTTTGTGAATTCTCCGTCTGCGTTTCATACTTACATATTTGCATGTCCTGCCGCCAAAGTAAACTGTACATAATTGTATTTTATTCACAGTAGTTCAGTAAAGTCACAGCAATATTTTAACATCACTCTAAACTGCCAAACGAGTCAAATGTTAACGTGCAAACCCTCGATGGTTACAAAGCAAACGGTACTTTTCCTGCTCCCTGGGGAATACCACATAGTTACTGTACAATGGATGCCTGATTACGGCAGGAGTCGTCCAGCTGACGAACTAAACTCCTGAAATCAATTCTGAGTGGATGTCTTACTCAAAACACCAAGCGCTAGTATACACTTGCTGAATGTAGACTACTTAGTTTAGGTACAAACCGGTACCCAACAAAAAGATGTCATAATAAGGCAACAGAGTGAGACAGACTCTCCCTCCACGTCATACACAACACGAGCGTTGTGCAAGTTTTAATTAGAAAACCCATGAAGCAAACAAATGCATGGAAACATGAGAGGCCGATACACAAGAGGAGAGAAAAATAAATCCTCTGCCGCTTTACATCAATATCCATTTCCCTGCGCCCTTCACCTCACTGTGGTTTTTGGTTGACACGCGTTGGGATTAGATAGCAGATAAATAAACAGTGCGGACGGCGTTCTCAGGAAGAGCGGCCCTGACCGCGTGTTGTGTCCTCAGCGTGCGCAGATGTGAGAATGAGACCAAACATCGCACTGATAGACCGAAGCGGTGAGGTCATTTCCCCCCTCCGAGCATGGAGAGCGGCTGTACAGGAGTCACCGCTTCATATTCAAGGCCTCTCTCATCAGACTGCAGCCGTCAACGTGGGCACATCCACACGGCGAGGAGATGGTGACGGATGTCAGGGGGGAGCCTGCGCTCGTTACTGCTCCATCAGAGCGGTGTTACGCTAACGAGTTATGGCAAAAATGTATTGTTCTGGCAAATAAGATTAGAAAATGTGGGCTAAAACGTTGCCGTCCCGGGGAACAGCTGATTTTACAGCAAGCTGACAAGTGGTCCTCATGTCATATCAGTTCATTTTCTCTTACAGATAATCCAGCCACGTAACTATCCATTCATGAAATTAAATCACACACTTTAGGATCCTCCTTACCCTGAGAATATGCATAAACATAAATGGTGAATAAGAGTGGCATTTAGCAATTTAACAGAAGTAATACCGGCGGGTCAAAGGCCACAGAACAGTAAAGAAATAGAACCGATGCTAACCCAAGGCCGGAGCATCGCCCGATTCGTGGCTATCGGCTTTCTTCCGTTCCAAACTATGGTTATTATAATCAGCCTTCGACCTTTGGTTATTAAGAGAACTAAAGCAATGAAAAAATGGGGATGAGAGAACAGCATTTATGTGCCGTCTGTCATGGGTGTGCGCTTTTGAGAACAGGGTCGGTGTGTTTGTATGAAAGAAACTGTGATAAAAGTGAAAAAAAAAAAAAAAAAAAAAAAAGAGCAAGAGTT
The DNA here is from genome assembly GCF_050575085.1 of Anarhichas minor. Lineage (NCBI taxonomy): Eukaryota > Metazoa > Chordata > Actinopteri > Perciformes > Anarhichadidae > Anarhichas > Anarhichas minor. Next base: position 4,997,113 of record NW_027466450.1, read on the forward strand.
GAGCTGGGTTACCTCAGAAGCCCCCCTGCCCTTTCAGCAGGGCCTCATATGGAGAACCAGGCCTCAGGTCCCCTGGGCACGGATGTCTGCTCTCCACTTGACTCCTCCCAGCAGTCAGGCTACTGAGGCTGTGCAGGAACCTGGCCCACTCACGACACCTTACAGCCACAAGTCATTCACACCTGGAAACAGAGAGGAGACAACTTTGCTCATCGGGTGAAACGCAAAACAAGACAAATGGCATGGAAAAGCACTCAGTCACTCGTGTTGACAAGACCGACATGTAGCAAACACGACCGGCGCAAAGCGTAGGTCATTAGGGGCTCACAGCAGCAGTGTCTAGTCGCCTTGTTTTAACCCGGACACTCATTTATACTTCAGTTATCGACCGCCGTGCACATAAGGGACTACAAAACAGCGTGTGATACTCTACCGAGAGCTTCCTCGCGTCTTCGCATCAAAGAGGACTTCACTCCAAATATCCACTGTGGGAGTGAAAAGGAGACACCTCGATATTTCAAAAGAAAATAGAGTAGACGTAGAGATAAATATAAAAACGTAGCGTTAAAGACTGTGCAACAGATGCAACTCGGTGGCAGACAGCAGTGTCTGCCTAGCAATTGAAGAGACCAACCGGAGTCCTGGAACAGGAAGGTCTCCACTGCAATGTCAGCCACTGGCAGGTAAGCCTTAAGACGGCCCTCGGACGAGACACCGGGGGCCCCTACCTGCTAACTCAGGGGGCCGCTCTGGATAACAGCATCAGCTACAGGACTAGAATACAAACTGCAACAAAGCACAAAAGCCACTGGAAAAAAAACACAGCATGGAGGCAAAATGATGCAGAATACACCTTTACCACGAGTTTATTTTTGAGTGCATGCTAAATGTTTTATTAAAAGGAAAAAATAAATGACTTAGGGACACTTACTATCATCTGTTTGCCACCAGGTGTCATTTACTAAACCTTTTCACACTATAGGACCTGTGGATTCTGTTCACTCGCAAGTCAATTACAAAAATAATAGAAAATAAATAATAAAATTGGTAAAAACAAAAAGAGTCAACACATTCTTTGCCATGTTATGCTCTCTTGGTCTTGCCAAAGCAACACAGCACAAAGCCACACAAGTTACTCACAAACAGGCCTACTCGAGGAAGTCGTCCTAAAATACACACAGAGACATCTACGAACCTAAAACTCTGCAAATAAACCGTAAAGCACACAACTACTGCACAGACTAGACTTCCCCCCCTGAAATCTCAGCGCCTCACTGGACAACTCTTGGCGGACAAAGTAATTCCATGGCGCTTGAAACTCCAGGAACTTTTTTTTTTTTTTCCCTTTTTTCCTAAAAGAAGTTGTTCCTGTTTCGCCAGAGAAGTGGGGGGGAAGGGAGGACTTCAGCACTTGCATTCATGGAGCGTCGGCCAGCGCAAACAAAGTCTTCCCCGAAGAGGGAGGCACTGGACGGCGGCTGAGAGCGAGAACAACGACGTCGGACACAAGCACACGCACACACACACACACACACACACACACACAAATCAAACACAAAATGAGATTCCTTTCATGGCTTTGTCCGCCAATAAAACAATTCAGGCCCTCCTTGTGCAAACGTTCATTTTCAAGTTCTGCTAGCTCCGATAACAATGTAACAATTAAATCGCTCGGCAGATGATAGGGCTGGCCGACACAATAAGCAGCCGAGGCCTATAATGTCGCTACGCGTTTATAAATCATATCAAGCACATTTGTAATGAAGGAAATACAATACCAGCGGTGTGGTACGTCCCGAAGAATGCACAACATGCATGCTGCATTGTATCCTTTTTTCATTTTCACGAAGCACGGGCGGTCCTCCGGTATAATGGGGTAAAAACCAATATTTCTCCGCGGCTTTTACACCATGCTGAAAACATCCTGAATAATCCGCTTTTGGTGCGCAGGGGGGGGAATCGGCATTTACGGTCGAACGGATGCTCACTGTCTGCCAGACCAGACACGACGTGGGTTCGCTAGCCAGCCTTCGGGGACAGAGGCAGGGAAGAACGGATACCGGAGTGAGATGTCCCCGGGAGGAGGACCCGCGTGTGCCCGTTGCCAGGAGGCGAGCTGTGGAACCGACACTTTCCACCTGAATTTGACAAAAAGGAAGACTCACCTGGAATGTTAGCTTAAATCCCGTTTTTCCTCGAACGACGGATTCATACCGTGCACTAATCAAATCACAACATTATCACGGGAACATTATAAAATAGAAATATGTCTCCCCCCTTTCGCCGGAGCTTTCCAGTGGTCCTACTCCATTACATCCCAGTCAAGATTTCCTGTCGTCTCCCCCCCCCCCCTCCGTTCCAGCGCGATGGTTTAGCCCGAATTCTAAGTAGCAATTCTAGGTCAGGTCTGTGTGCCAGTGAGAACGTTACTGTCGGACAGCAGCGAGACGTCCACTCCATGTTACACGGTAAACACTGTAGGCTAACATACGAATACACAGAGGAGGACTACATACGGATACTCTAGTTTAAACAAATTGCAATTGTTATTTGCGGAGTTGCACCATTGTCTTTGTGGAGATATCAAACTTCCCATTAAATAACTTTGCATTAGTTATCAGAATCAAACTTGAGGAAGTTCCCACATGACAATGTTTTTTTAGTAAAGCAAATAAACAAATAAAGAAGTTTATTATTTTTCTTAAAGTTGATGATTTCCTTGTCTTATCATTTCATGTGATACCTTAAGGTTTGGACTGTTTGTCAAGACAGATGAAACGTCACCTGTCTTTAGGGATTTGTGATGGACATTTTGCAGTAACCTCTGATAATACAGATCAAATCATTCATCAAGAAAAATGCAAGATTGATCTAAAATCCCTGCAGCGCTGCACTGTCACTGCTGACATTTAGACATTTTTAGAATTAACATTCTGGTTATTTTCCTTCTAGATGTTTTTCTCCATTAATGAAGCTTTCAATTTAGTCAGTAGTTAGTGTCCTGGTCTTTTCTTTTTTTTTTTAAAGAAGCACTTACTGAGCTGTATTTGTATTAAATGAGTACATACATCTAGTGCACTTCCAAGAAGCAAAGCAGCAAAGGTCGCAGTATCCAGTTTTTCTTTGCTCCACAGTATGGGTTCCAAAAGCCCTTAATCCTACATTTCCCACAATGCAACCATCCTTTCATTGATCCTCCCTACCTGGCAAATGGCCATGTACTTCAAACTCCACCCCCAGTTTGTGACTTGTGTTTTCTTTTGTAAAGCTCACACTTTTACCAAACCCTAAACCCTGATGAAACTAACCTTTAATGTGTAACATCACTTAGAGCTCCCCTATAAGACACTTGGTATCACTTTTTGTACTCTAACGAGTAACTTATCATTCATCATTTACTTGCTGGGTTTATAGCCCCCAGATCATCATAGTAGTGGTCAATATGATGCAAAATTGAATCATTCAAAGATAATTCACTTTTTTTTTTTTAAATGGTGAAAGAAAGAAAGAAGATGGATAAAGAAAGTATTTAATGCATAAAAGCCCTGTAAGCATTTACAATTATAAACAATTTGTGTTGTGCTGTTGAATTGCATTGCATTGCAATGAGAGATGTTTGTTTGCATTTTGTCCCCCCAATTTATATCAATGAGAGGTGGAAGTCATTAATGATGCATGTGATTTACCCATTTAATGTTATGAAAAACAGATGTAAAAGACAAAAATCCTCATGATCATAGAGGATTCTCACATTCCTTTTCTTTATGCAGGGTTACATCCAGTTTTAAAAGTGTTATGATTAGTAAAGTATCTAATGGCATGAAAAAATATACTGATCTACCTTTGACAAATACAATAACGTCTGGCTACAACACACACACACACACACACACACACACACACACATTCAGGCCAGCTAATATTGTGTGCAATTAAGCACGAATTCATTCAATCCCCAGTTGTCATGATTATACATTTGGGTTAGATTTGAAATGTATCTTGATTAAATATTGAGAAGGACCAATCTCACATTGCATGTTTTTAATGTTTCACTCTTCCTCTGAGGCTTGTGATAGTATAAGTGTGTGTGTGTGTGTGTGTGTGCGTGTGGGTGTGTGTGTGCACGCGCGCGTGTGTGTGTGTGTGTGTGTGTTCCTGTACTTCTCTGAGAACTGATTCAGACTCTCAAAGTGAAGATGTATTTTCAAACTGAGACATTCTTCCTTAAGAGGCTGTTTGAGGGAGAGGGGCTCGGTTTTATGTGTGAATAGCAGACTAACTGTACAAGGAGAGTGTATTATATCTTTTGACTTTTTGAGAGGAGTTGCATCACAAAATTTAAGTTTGCAGCAGGGCTTCTTTTGCTCCCAATCTTCAAAATAGGCCCATAGTAATGGCAGATTTCAGCTGAACACACAGGAAATAGGGGTGCCATGCTAAAAGTTGTTTGGGCTGCATGTTTTGCGCTCAATAATGTCAACCATCATTTAAGGCTGCAACCGACGATTATTTTCTTTACTTACTAAACAAGCAAATTCTTTTCAGACAATTTCAGACAATAAAATGATCCTCGCAATTTCCCAAAGCTATTTAAATTGCTTGTTTTGTCACACCAATGCATCCAAAATCCAAGACCAACTATAGACGTCAAAGACGACTATAACCCAACAAATAATCATTATAGCTGGCACCGCTTGATCTTTTGAATATTTAACTTGAAATCTTACCTAATTATTACCTAACTAGCTCTTTCATGAGTTATTTGAGTCTTTGTTATCCTAGTTAGTTATTTGGTTGGTTTGACAAACTTGTTAGGTGTGTTTACATCCCTCATGTCTCTCTGCAGATAACACACATGGCTGTAGAGCATCAGCAACACGGGGGCCTTTTACGACAGTGAGCATTGTGGGATGACACACGTAGGTACGTAGGACACAAAATAATAGGATGAGAGCCGCATATTTGTGACTTTTGACAAGCGGGCCATGGCTACGTTGGACGTGTTCGTGCATGCTAGCCGAGATCAGTGACACACCACAAAGCCCTGTTTCTCTCTCTGTCTTACACTCCCTCTCTCTCTGGTTCTCTCTCTGTGTGTGGGTGTGGGCATGTGTGTGTGTGTGTGCGTGTGATAAACCCCACTGGTGGAGTAACAGTAGACTGGCAGTATTCCCAGACTGGGTTGCATTAGACATGCACACTAGCAAAGCTCTTCAGGTCGATGTTCTGGCTCTCCAGCCCTGAATCTCTCTGGCATGACTAACCCAGAATACTTTGGGCACGGGAAAACAAAATCCGAATTCTGCCCAGTGTTACATTAAAACAACTGGAGAAAAACTGAATCCTATTGATTGCGAATGGGAGCGCTATGTGTGGTTGTGTTTGCTCATCTGTCTGCCTGCATGTGTGGGGGCGTGGGCATCATCTGTGTGTGTGTGTTTAAGCAGGACACCAACATTGACTGTTCACTCATCATATTACCATCTGCATTATTTAAAGCTTCGATAAACAGTGTTATGCTGTGGAGACACACTGTAGACACAGAGAGGAGGGGTCAGGTGGTGGGGTTGGAGGTGCGATACATTTTATTGGTACAGACAGTGGCTCTGACAAGTTAACATGTAGAATATTAAGAAATGACAGTAAAACACCTGGCCTCAGACCAGTGGCTGGAGGAAAACTAGGATGCCGGGTGGGTTTGAGTAACGGGGGCGTGTACTGTATCTTTAGGGGCCCCCTGTGTGGGCCAACAGCAGGCTACAGTTTGTTCATTAACGGGTTTGGTGGCGGTGCTGCGTAGAACGCCAGGACCGGCTGGGTTATTAAAATACTGAGACAGTGAGCTCACTCACGCAGCAGTGAGGTCACTTGCCAGAGTGTGGCAGCCTGACCAATCACCAGTCAGCCTATTATCATGGTATGCAGTGTTGCTATGAGTAACAGAGACAAGCACTGCCCTGCGGATCCTTAATGATGGTTGATGCACCGAGATGCTACCACTTGGCCTATCTCACTCTATTGTATTTCAACATCATTTCCTCCCTTTCTACCCTGCAGTCTCTCCCCCCCCCCCGTGTTTACTGTCCCCTGCAGCAGTGTTTTCTGACTTCCCCGTGGCAGGTGAGTGTAAACAAGCCGGAGGACTAAAACAATGTTAATTAACCAATCATTAACGAGTCAAGGCAGACCCCGGAGATCTAAGCAGTTGCCCACCCACCTGCGTCTCACCATTTCACTAACTGGACTGTTAATGACTAATCAGAGGCGAGAGTGATTAGATCGCCTCCTAACGAGAAGGATTTATGATTGCACGTGTCTGTTACACTTACACGGCTGAGGCCGGAAGTGAGCTCAGATCCCGTGGTGGAACAGTAATCAGGTCCTTTAATTCAGTAAAAGGAAAAAGAAAAAAAGGGGAAAAAAAGAAAAGTCCTTCCTGCATTTAAAATGAAGTATTATAAGCTAAATATACTTAAAGTAGCAAACATGCAGACTGATATATTATGCATCAATGTGTTTGTAACATTGTGGAACATACTTTATGTTTGCTGGTTTATTCCAGTGGTTCTCAACCGAGGGGTTGGGCCCCTCCAAAGGGTCACAAGTTAAATCTGTGGGGTCGTGGTTTAAAAGAAGGAAAGAAGAAAAGGCTGTTTGTTCAAGATCTCTTTGGGCCTCAAACAGTTAAGGGGAAAACGTATCTTCGGTGTAACTGCTAATAACCCTATCTCTTAGAATTTTATATACAACGAATTTGCAACAACAGATGTGTTTTGTAGAAAACATAATGCTACTATTGACATAATGAGAAAATGTTGGAAGTTGTTGATACTAAACGTATTAGTAAAATGTTCACCGATGTTTTGCACCAAAATATCCGATCTTGTGATTCAATAATCACGAGTGACTAGGGCACTAACTGGCTTCTATTAGATAAGATAGATAGCTAGCTGCCAGGGATGGGCATAAGTAACCTTACTTGAGTTCTTGGGTAGGCCTGATCGATTTAAACGTCAGTATTTGTTCAATGCAACATCATAGAGTAATCGCGTTCATAAATTGTGTCAATTTAGAGTCAAACCTTCTGTCACATATTTCTGTCACACTGGTTGTTACAGAGGTACCAGCCGTGGCCAGTCCGACCCTCCAGGGTGACTGATTGCAGTTAGCATGTGTTAGTATGCTGACGTCAGCACTAGTCGGGATCACTTCACCAGCTGTGTGTCTCAAACACTCGCTGCCTGGATAACCCAGCTGCACACGGACCACAGACAGATGTTCGTTAATGTTTAACTACTTGTTTCTTTTTTTTATGTAGGCTAATCTCTACGATCCAGTTTGTTTGCTTGCTTCAATAGCTTTTTGAATCGCACTTTTCTTGACAAGACCGCCCTGCGTAGAACTCAAGCGTGATTGGCTCGGCGTGCTATGTGGGGCGGGTCTTGCCAAGATTCATAAATGCCATTTGTCTGCACCACATTATTGGAGATGCAATTTAGTAATAAAACTGTTGGAAATGTAACAAGGGGGCCCCAAGTAAGCACAGTTGTTTGCTAGAGGTCACAAGCCAAAAATGGTTGCAAACCACTGATTTAATATATAAAAATGCTTTTCATATTTTATAATCTGATCATATGCTCTAACATCTTTATCTGAAAGTAACCAACATGGTAGAATAAATGTGGTGGAGTAAAGTGCACAACATCTTCCTTTGAATGTAGTGTAGTAGAAGTAGAAAGTAACAGAAAATGGGAGTACTCAAGTAAAGCTCAAGTACCTCAATAATCGTACTCAAGCACAGTACCTGAGTAAATATACTTGTGTCTCTCAGGCAGACATCGGGGACACATAGATGACAATAGCTGTGAGTGTGTGCACCCACCTTCAAACGCCACCCAAACAGAAGGACACCCTGGCTCGCTGAGCGTACGTTCTCTTCCTCTCGCCTATCTTTGTGTATGAATGCTTACAGAGAGGAAACGATAGATGCAGACATTCCACAACCCATATTCCCCCTCACTCTATCTTGTTGCCATGGGAACCAAAGCAGACGGGAGACAGGTTCATATCGGCCTCCCTCAGGTCTCCAGTCACAGTCTCCTCTCTCTCTCTCTCTCTCCCTCCCTCTCTCTGTGTGTGTGCTGTCAGAGCCGGCTGCTCCTGTGTGGGCCACTGATACTCGCTGATTAAAGGAAGTTATAATTTGATTTTCTCAGCAGGCGCCGTTTAATAGAGCAGTTTAACTAAAGCTGTGCCATCCCCAGGGCTTATAGACGGAGAAGGAGAGAAAGAAAAAGGGAGATATATATGGAGAGAGAGAGAGAGAGAGAGGGAGAGAGGGTGTGGGTGAGAGAGTCATGCTAATCCCAAACACTGAGAAATCACCCCACCACTAAACTCTCCCACTCACTCTCCCATTCTAATTCTGTTTGCCTATTTTACCATCTCTCTCCCTCTCTTCCCCTCCATGCCTCTCTGTCTTTCTCTCTCCGTTTCTCTTGCTCTTCCTCCCCCTATTAATCTGTGCTTCCCTCTCCTGTCCTCTCCCTCCCTCCCTCATTCCTTCCTCCCTCTTTTAAGCGAGGCAAACACGGGAGGGCTGGCTTCTCTATGTACAAGCTAGCTTTATTACTGGCCCATTGTGATAATCGCGTTTAATTATCCTCCCAGCTAAAATCAGCCCCATCACTCTGCTTCTCCTTCCCTTACCACGCTTCCCTTCCCACTCTCCCCCCCTCCACCTCTTCCCCCACCACCCGTCTGTGATGTGTCTAATACTTCCCCTTACAGCCCTCTCCCCCTCCATGCATCTCTTCTTCTCTACCCTGCCGCCACCACCGCTCCCCCGCCCTGTTCTCCAGCTATTTCAGACCCATTTAGTGGGATAAGCATCTTGAGACAGACAGAGGGGTTTTTGCTCTCTTTCAGAGAGAAGCGAGGAGAGGATATGGAGACTGGCATCCTGGTGCCCGCCTCAGAATACAAAACAGGGGCCCGGGCATCTTAATATGCAGTGTGGGACAGAGGCTGAGATCAAAGAGAGCCACAGACAGACAGAGAGATGGGCTGGGGGTGGGAGGGTGGGGATACAGAGACAGAGAGAGGAGGAGAGAGGCAGAGATGGAGAGAGAGAGGTGAGAAAGGGAGGGAGTGAGTCCTCTCACTTCTCCTCATCTGAGCATCCTTTCCTTCACATCATCATTTCTGCCCTGCTCTCCTGCGTCACGCCCTTGACCCTAAGAAAAATCGACGACTTAATTACCACAGCGTGCAAATCTGCATGCCTGCCCAATGCATTGGAGTGTTTTTGTTCAACTGCGTGGCTGGTGGGGAGAGTGTATATGTGCTCGAGTCTTCCTCTGTTTCATTCTCATCTGCGTTTGATTGTGTACAGTGGGGGGTTGGATGGTGGCTCTACCTCTGCCACCCTCCCGGCCCCTCTATCTCCTCAGTCAATTAAGATCGTGAGTAGCTGTCCCTGAAGCGGTGTAGACAGGCTAAATGAAAAGGCAGTGGATGTGAAATATGAATCATTAGAATACTGCAAGGACGGGCTGGGGGAAAGGCAGGAGGGGTGGGGGGGAGGGAGGGAGGGTCTGTTAGAGAGATAAGGAGAAAAAGGAATGGAAGAGAAAGGGAGAGGAAGAATGAGAGAGCAGATAATAAAAGATTAACGTCACGCCTCTCAGAGTGGTGGAATTTCAAAACCCTCCAGATCAAATTATTTATCCCTGTCTATAAAGGCAGAGGAAGAGAGGGAAAAGAGGGGAAGATCAGGAAAAAAGGGGAGCCGGTAGAGGGGAACAGAAGGGGAAAACATGCGGGGAGAGGGAAATGGAGTAGAATGGAAGAACGGCGCGAAGATCTCTCTCACTCTCTTTGATGACGGCGCTGACAGCAAAACAAATACCCCGTGTGTATGTGTGTGTGTGTGAGAGTGTGTGCATGTTTTCAAGATAGAAAAAGAGTTAGAGAGAGAGAGAGAGAGAGAGAGAGAGAGAGAGAGAGAGAGAGAGAGAGAAAGTGCAGGCAGATGTCTGCATTCACTCTGTGGGAGGCTCAAGGCTGTTTGCCGAGGACGAAGAGACAAGAGAGGGAAAAGAGAAAAAGAAAGAAAGACGGAGAGAGACAGAGAGGGTAGGATTAAATGAAACCTGTTTCCCTTTGATTCTTCACTAATTTGCAGCGAGATGAAGAGCACAGAGAACAAACCACCTACGCATCACAGCGACACGCCAAACCACACACACGCATCACTTGCCTAAGTCTCAATAGAGTTCACTCGGCCACGCTGACACGCACACACACACACACACACACACAGTTACATTAATCTGTAGTTCACTGCCTCGCCGCCCTTCTCACCAATGACATTGACATTTCTCTACACGGGCTGTGTAACCCCTGCTTGACTTCAGCTCTCTATTTTTAATTCCCCACTCATCCCTCCGCTCTTAACTGTTTTTTTCTTCCTCCACTATCATCTTTTATATATTTCTTATTTTCCTGAGGTGAGGACCATAATACCACCAGTACTGGTAAGAATACCAGCAGACCGTGTTGCCCAGATACACATCGACTAAACACGGGCGCGCACACACGCACGCGCAGGCGCAAAGTCCTTCCTCATTAGCCCTGATTCCCCCTGAGTGACATATTTAACAAAAGGATGCAGCCTCTGCCGCCATGGCAACAGCCTCCTCCATCTCTATGCGGTGCTTCAGACTGTTTACATGATGGGATCTCTTCTCCTCCATCTCTCTCTCTATCGGCGCCCTGCACTCTATCACTCCTCTCGTTCTCTTTTTCTCTCTCTCTCTCTCTCTCTCTCTCTCTCACTCTATTTGTCTCTCTCTTGTCACAATTTCTCTCCTCCTCTGTCTCAAGCTCCCTTTTCTTTCTCTGGCTCTTCTTGCCTGCTGCCTTGCTGTTGGTGTTATTACTAGGCCAGATTTTGCTTCTTCTTCTTTTTCCTGAACCCTTAAGGACATTCAGTAGAGCCCACCTGCTTGCCAATCAGACAGTGATATGTGAAGAGAGAGAGAGAGAAAGGGGGGGGGGGCAAAAGGAGAAATAAAGAGAGTGACACAGATGAGTTTGTGCACATGATTAAGTGTGTGTGTGTGTCCATGCATGTGTGTGTGTGTGTGTGTGTGTGTGTGTGTGTGTGTGTGTGTGTGTGTGTGTGTGTGTGAAATAGAGTGTGAGGGGCTTCCAGGAGACTCTGATATCTAGGCCATGGGAGTCCAAGGCAGCCAGTGTGTCTGGTGTCACAGCAAATCAACTGTCAGCTGTACACCACCTGCCTGCCCACACATGCTCACGCACACACACATACACACACACACACACACACACACACACACATACACCCAAAGTCTGAGGAGAAGAGACTAAGAATAGAACACCCGGAGAGTGTTGCAGTTTCTCCTTCCACCTCCTCTTCAATCTCTCTCTCTCTCTCTCTCTGCTCTCCTCCTGCCACCGTCAGTGGCCTCCACCACGATAGGAATCTTTTCTGTCTTCCTCCCTTATCCCCAGAGCTCGGCTGAGCCCAGCCCTCCTCTCCCACAGTGAAATGAGTCACCTGCACTCCTTCGCTCCTCTCGCCGCTTCTGCAAGGTGTACACAGTAGCTGTTCGGGGGCCCTCTTTTCTTAAAAGGAAAAAGCAAAGCAAATCCATGGCCCCGCAGTGTGTTCTGCTTTTATTGACAGAACAGGAGGGAGGAAGGGGAACGCGAACGGTGAAAACACAGGAGAGACGCTTCTGAAGCGGGATTCGATCCGAGGCCAGCGGGGGTGCGTGTGGTTTCGGGAGGCCTCAACCGCTAAATCATCCCTGGGGAGGATTGTCAGATTTTGTGTGCACATTATTTGTGTGCGACCCGGAGATATTAAGACAAGATGGAGCGCGATTGTCTCTGCTTTCAGCGCGAGGAATGGTTAGGACCTCCGTAGCGTCTAAATCCACATAATACATACGCTCTGTGTGTGTGGGCACGTAGGCTACACAGAGGGATGTGTGTGTGTGTGTGTGTGTGTGTGTGTGTGTGTGTGTGTGTGTGTGTGTGTGTGTGTGTGTGCTATGCTGCTCTCAGTCTGGTCCCTCTGTTTCTCTGCTGTCTGTGGCCTCCTCTTCCCCATGAATACTAATGTGCTTCAAACCCCAGAGATCAACCCTCCTCCCTCTCCCTCCCTCCCAGCCCTCCTCCGCCAGCCTCCCTCCCTCCCTCTCTCCATCCCTGCCTTCCTCCACCACAGCCTTCATTCATTTCTCTGCCCCCTTTACCTTTCAACTTTCCCTCTCTTTCATGTATCCTTTTACTCCCCATCTTTTTCTCATCCCCAAACGCCCTCCCCCTCTTCCTCTTTCCCTGTCTTATTTCCGCATCCCTCCCTCCCTCTTCCTTTTGCCTTTCCTCCCCTTCATTTTTATCTCTTACTCTGCTTCTTTTCATCCTCTCCTCTCCTCTCTCCTTTCCTGACCTCACCTCTCCTCACATCTCAGCCTTTCCTCCCCTTCATTTCACGTCACATTGCACAACTCTTCCTTTATCATCACCTCTTCAGTAACCTTTCTCTCCTCTCCTTTCCTCTCCTCTCCCCTTCTCCCCTCTGCTTTCCTCGCTTCTCCACTCTCCTCCCGTTTCATTTCCTCCACTCTCTTCTTTCCTCTACCCTCTTTTTCTCTCTTCTCCTTTCCTCACCTCTCTCCGTATCTCATCAAATCCCCTTTCTTCTCCTTCTCTTCTCTCCTCTCTTTTTCTTTTCTCCACTCCATTCCTCTCATCTTCTCCTCATCTTTCCTTTTCCTCCTCTCTTCTTTCCCCCCTGTCTTTCTCTCTCACCATCTCTCCTTTCCCCTCCTTCTCCCTTTGTCTACTCTCTCCTCTCTTCTTTCTGCCTTGTCCCCTCCGTTCTACACCTCCTCAAGAGAGACATGTAAATGAGGTCAGCACTGTCGAGTTCATCAACCGCATCACTCAGGTGTGAGCGTAGGTGTGAACCAACACATACGTGCACAAATCAAACATGTGAGTCCACGAATGTGCGTGTACATTCATTAAGGGTTGCTTGTGTGTGTGTGCGGTGCGTTCCAGTCCTAATAAAGAATTGCCTCTCTTAAGCTGTACACCAGTGAACCAAGTGCTCCAATTACATAAACGCCTTCACCCCAATACATTTTGACATCCTGAAAATTATTCACGGCCTAATTCATTTAAAATTGCATCCCGTTTCTTGGCCTCTTTTCTTCTTCTTTTTTTTTTTTTTACCACAAGCCCTGGAAACAGATGATGAGCAGGGGTGAAGGGATGAGAGGAGCTTTCAGTTCCTTGTGTAACATAGAGGCTGCTGCCCTTTCGGTAGCCTGCTGCTGCTGCTGACTGGACGTTCTCAAACTTTACTGCTTTTCCACACACAAAGGATGAGTGTGGAAATAAAACCCTGTGACTGCCAACAGCAGAGAGAGAGAGAGAGAGAGAGAGAGATGGGGGGTGGGGGGGGGGGGGGGGTGAAAGGGAAGAAAATGGGAGGAGATGAGGAGGAGAGTGCAGTTCAGTTATTTAGAGTAGAAAGTTTTTGGGAAGAACAGAAGCCAACTGCTCGATGTGTGTTTGTCATCAATACCAGTCAGTTTAGATTGTAAAATATTCCTCTTTGTGTCAGAGAAGCAGCAGAAATGTGTGTGTGTGTGTGTGTGTGTGTGTGTGTGTGTGTGTGTGTGTGTGTGTGTGTGTGTGTGTGTGTGTGTGTGTGTGTGTTGTTCAGCGGCAGCAGTGGGAATAAGGAAGCCAGAGAAGGAATCCTGCATCCATCTCAGTCTGCATTCCTCCTGATGCAGAGCTGAGAGCAGTCAGAAGCAGAAAGCAACAGGCTACTGGAGATTGACCCCATGCACAAGCGCACACACACACACACACACACACACACACACGTATATATTCTTAGGACAATAACAGCCTCTACTGGGGAGAAAACACATAACATGACCACACTCAAACACACAGAGACAATTGAATGCAGAAAGAAACCCACCCACAGACTGGGCTCAACACACACACACACACACACACACACACACACACACACACACATGAATAGCACAGACAGGATACACACAGATTGTTAGTATACAGATTCAATTGGAGAAGCTATTCATACTGGCATGCATGCAGAGACACAAAAATATGTAGATGCAAACAAGAGCATCCATGTGTGTGTGTGTGCTCACACATGCAATTCACACTGCAGGACCACTTCAGGTTTCATCATCTTCTTTTCCTTTTTTTTTTGCTTTCTTTCTCTTGAGAGCTGGGGGGGGGGGGCAAGGGGGGGTGTCTCATTCCCTCTCTTTTGTTGCTGCCGGGGGGAGAGAGCACATATCCATAGAGAACACTCTCTCCAGCCCCATTCACACCCACACACCGCTCCCTCCCTCTCACTACACACACACACACACACACACACACACACCCACACACACACACACACACATCCACAAAGATACAACATCAAAGAGCCGCCACCGCCGAAGGATTACTTCAGCCACACATTGGCTCCTCAATCCGGGTCTGTACCTATCGTGGAACCCCCCTCTCGCCTGGCTACACTTGGTACAGCCCAAGCATTCCTGCCAAGTAGCTTTCACACATGGAGGGGAAGCTTGTCTCAAGCAATTGCTGACAAGCTACAAACAAGACAGCCTCCCTCTCCCTCTCCCTCTCTCTCCTTTTTTTCTCCCCTTCTCTCACCCCTTCAACCCAGGTCTGCTGTGCTCCCTACTTCTTACTCTTTCCACCCTCTCCACTCCCCCCCACCCCCTCCCTTATTTTTCCTCATCTCTCCTTCTCCCCTATTCCTCCCTCCCCCCTCTTCGCTCTCTCTCTCTCTCTCTCTCTCTCTCTGAGAATGTGGGGGCCCCACTAGCATAAATTGTCAGCTGTTCCTGGGCGTACTCTCCATGGCTCCCTAAACTCACATAAGCCCACATATGCAGGCGCTGGTGGGACAAGGGTAACCTAAGTAAGCCCTCTTGGTTATGAGTCTGAAAAAGTACACTGAGGCCCCTGAATACTGCTGCAGTGTGAAGGCACTGAGAGTTTTACTCTGGTGAGCTGCAACAGATACTCAGGCTAATAGTATTTTGGGGTTGACATCGACATATCTTCTTTTTGACCTTTTAAATTCATTTTTTGAAAACACCTACACAATATTATTAGTCTTCATGACATAAGGGCATTCTCACACGACGACTATCACTTCCTGAAATCACGGACAGTTTATTCAGCCACAATGTCTCTCACGTTGACCCTTAAATATAAGAACATGAAGGTAATTCCTATTTGTACGCTTAGCCAGAAGTCGTGGAAGGGTTTCCGCTCGAAAACTGATCACATCCTTCAAGCCCTTTGGGTCAACTTGTTGTTTTTACACGTGCCCCTCGCTCTCAGATACACCACTCCAGAGGTAGGGGTTCATATGGATTGCATTTTACTCTGATTGTTACCAAGCAGCCATTGTTATCCGCTAGTGCAGGCTGTCATCTAGTGTCAGGTTTAGGTACTGATGGTTTAAGGAAGCCAACACCAAAGAGAGTCAGTAGATAAGCGCCAGTTCAAAAACATGTGCATTATAGTGCATTGCTGTGCATGAACAGCAAAAGGGCTGTTCATTTACTTCAGTCAGAGATAAGATAGAAAAACAATCATGTTTTGGGGTTTTGGTGACGGATGCATTGGCGGTGAAACCTGAATAATCAAAGGAATGGGAAGTGATGCACTCAAAGGAGAGAGAAATGTGAATGTGAATGCTTTTTGCAGAGTGAACAAAGAAGTCCCTGCTTCCTCGGGTTTGACGAGCGTTCTCATTGCAGCAAATACGTCAGAGAGATTCCTTTGCTGAAATATTCTCTTTTGACGAGTATCTTTCGCAGCTTGTGAGAGCTAGATTCAGCTGCAGAGCAGTTTGGGTTTCAGCAGCTTGCCTCAAAAGACACTGATGAAGTTTCAACATGTGTCCTCAGCGCTGAGCTCAAAGCGGGGTGGAAATAGAGGAGGGAGAGAAACCTGTAGAAATGTGTGAATACATTCTCACACCCACAAATACAACCCAACTTAAACCGTTGGCAGGTATTCCTCGTACGTATCACCGGCCTGAAGCAGGTACATTGAACAACATGGGGTTTTTACATTTATTTACAGAGCCACCAGCACTTAAATGTAACATGCATTTGTGGATCTTAAGACGTGAAAAATGTCTAAATTCCAAACATTAGTACTTTGTGCATTATCTAAAAAGGGGGTTTTATTAGAGGAAAAAAAAAGTTGAATTTGCAGACTGTTCTTTGCTGCCACAATACGTTGCTGTGCATGTAAGACTTCTCTCGCCTGATGAGGATCAGATTGATGTAAACATTGCACGTCAACAGGACATAAACATGATTACGGAAACAACTAGCAGTCTGCAGATTCCAGTTTTGTGTATGCACAAGAAGCACATCTAAAAGAAATGCTGTTAATAATGAACTTCACATTATAAATAAAATCCATGTTGAATACTTCATATTCAATCATTTATTGATCACAAATCTGTCATCAGTATTTAGATTTCACCGCATAGAGAGGCAGGTGGGACTGAGAGCAGTTACTGAGGAAGGCAGAACCTTCAGAAGCTCCTCTCTACTGACCGTGCATCAAATCCTCTCCAACCACACGCAGTGTCTGTCAGCTTTACTTCACATCTATCTGAAATATATATCTTCTTCTCCGTTCTTCTCTCTATCCTCTCCATCCTTTAATGTTTTCTGATGCTAATGTTAATGAGAACAGGACAAGATGCAAATGTGTCTCGTCACTTTCCGCTTCTGTCCATGTGATTTACATCTGCTATTTTAATACATTTGATGTACACTCATGGGCCACTTTATTAGGTACACCTTGCTAGTACCGGGTTGGACCCCCTTTTACCTTCAGAACTGCCTTAATTCTTCGTAGCATAGATTCAACAAGGTGTTGGAAACATTCCCCAGAGATTTTGCTCCATATTGACGTGATAGCATTAGCTGCAGATTTGTCGGCTGCACATCCATGATGCGAAGCTCCCCTTCCACCACATCCCAAAGGTGCTCTATTGGATTGAGATGTGGTGACTGTGGAGGCCATTGGAGTACAATGAACTCATCGTCATGTTCAAGAAACCAGTTTGAGATGATTTGAGCCTTGTGACATGGTGCATTATCCTGCTGGAAGTAGCCATCAGGAGATGGGTCCACTGTGCTCATAAAGGGATGGACATGGCCAGCAACAATACTCAGGAAGGCCGTGGCGTTAAAATGATGCTCAATTGGTACTAAGAGGCTCAAAGTGTGCCAAGAAAATATCCCCCCCCCCCCCCCACCATTACACCACCACCACCAGCAGCCTGAACCATTGATACAAGGCAGGATGGATCCATGCTTTCATGTTGTTTACGCCAAATTCTGACCCTACCATCTGAAAGTCGCAGCTGAAATCGAGACTCATCAGACCAGGCAACGTTTTTCCAATCTTCTATTGTCCAGTGTTGGTGAGCCTGTGGGAATTGCAGCCTCAGTTTCCTGTTCTTATCTGACAGGAGTGGCACCCGGTGTGGTCTTCCGCTGCTGTAGCCCGTCTGCTTCAAGGTTCCACGTGTTGTGCGTTCAGAGACGGTGTTCTGCATACCTCGGTTGTAACGAGTGGTTATTTGAGTTACTGTTGCCTTTCTATCACCTCCAACCACTCTGCCCATTCTCCTCTGACCTCTGACATCAACGAGGCATTTTCGCCCACACAACTGCCGCTCACTGGATATTTTCTCTTTTTCGGACCATTCTCTGTGAACCCTAGAGATGGTTGAGCTTGAAAATCCCAGTAGATCAGCAGTTTTTGAAATACTCAGACCAGCCCGTCTGGCACCAACAACCATGCCACGTTCAAAGTCACTTAAATCCCCGTTCTTCCCCGTTCTGACGCTCGCTTTGAACTTCAGCGAGTCGTCTTCACCACGTCTAGAGGCCTAAATGCATTGAGTTGCTGCCATGTGATTGGCTGATTAGCTATTTGTGTTAACACGCAATTGAACAGGTGTGCCTAATAAAGTGGCCGGTGAGTGTATCATGCTGCACACCATACGTACTTTCCCCCAAATTCATTAATATATGTGGACTCCCAGTATATTTAATTTATTCATTTCAAAAGCCTTATTTTCACTATTTGATGTTTTATTTCCATATTCTTTATGTATTGATTGCCTTACTGAACTCAAAATGCCTAATTTAACTATACTTTTCATAATTTTTGAAAATGATTTTGACTGTCCCATGTATCCACATATTAGCTGCTCCTACCTGTCATTGTACATTTTGTGTTCCAGCTTCTCGGTGTAAACGCAGTCAGACGGCTCATCACGGGTTCTTCTTAAATTGGTTTAACATGAGTCTGTACTTCAGCTCGTCTTGCTGCACACGTGATAACACAACAACCTTCATTCATGCTGCGGCTGAATCAGTCAGAAAGGATGCAAAGATGTGCGATTCACGCTTAAAGCTCTTCCTCATTCCTCCTGGATCACGACGTCCACAGACAGAACTCCTCCTCCTCCTCCTGACCGGATAAATGTTCAGAGCTGAACCCACTGCAGATTTATCTAACAATCCAGTGCCTCGTTATCACCACCACTACGACTTTGTAACGGGAGCAGGTTTGCACTACAAGATCGTTAATATTGTAGATGGAAATATTTTCTCTCCAGGTTAAAAAATATCTCCTGAAATAATTATTTTCATGATCTATTAATGTGCTAGATCTTTTCTCAATTAATCGTTTGTTTTTTTTAAATGATGAAACATTTCCTAAAGCCCAACAGACACCTTCTTGTGGCTTGTTTTGTCCAAACAAATTTACTTTAATATTTTAAGACAATGAAAAGCAGCAAATGCACCCATTTGAGAGGCTGGAACCACATAATGATTTGCATTTTTGCTTGAAACCAATTAATTATCATAATAGACTAATAGTTGATAGACTACTTGTTTCAAGTTAAGAGTATTTTTTGGCAATAGAAATACAATCTCTACATATGCATCTCTACATAGTTTGCTTCTATGGTTACAATAATACAAATGTAATAAATCAAGAATTGTGTCACACTGACTACACCGTCCTTTGTTCCCTTCAGTTACAGTAATAAAACATGTAATTAAAGCCAAACAACAAGATGTAAAAGGCAACAATTTATTCATTATTTTAACAGATAGCAATAGACAGCTCATTTATTTCTAAAATCATTTTGTGAAACTTAAATATCTCTTAATGTGACCATCATTCAGTAGGAGGGGAATTTTTTAGTAAAACAAGACGACAAGTGTCTTTTTCTTGGATCAAAGTGGAAGAGATCAATAAAACATCTGTAATGACACAGCTGTGTTGATTACTAGCCAGAAATTCACATTAAAAACGACACACACATTTCCCTTTTTCAAAATTGGCAGCCTTAGAAAAGACAGCGGAGCACAAACGGCCCGCGAATACACATGCAGTGGTGTCACCATACCGGCCCGGAGTCAAACCCCCGACCACGAGAGACGATGAGAGATAAATACGTAAGGAGGGGACAGACTGGTTAGCACACCAAGAGGACAAAGACCCACTGAAGCATCCAAAGGACCGTCTCACTCCTAGGACCCCGCCCACTTCAAGTATTCCCTCCAGCTCTTTCATCACTTCAAGTTTTCCCGCCGCCGACTCCAAAACCTTCAATTTCATCACCGCTTCTTAGGTTTACAACGTAAGCTATGACATAAGTGCACTCGAGATGCATCTATACATATAAAAATAATAATAATACGTAGCAGTAATAGTTATAACAATCACTTTACATTTCATTTTATACACAACCGTGACGTTAGATCACATTATACCGTGGCACGACATTCCCCACCCCCTGAGTGTAATGTTCAAGTTTAACCCAAACAGGTCCAGCAGCCTCGGTTTGGTTATTTAATTAACATTAGCGATCGTTGGCGACAGCAATGATTAGAATCGGAGTAATTATGCCTTTTCCACAGCCCGTTTGTGCTCGTGTGTGACAGACGCATTATTTACAAGCTGCTGATCGATCATGTGCCTCTGGCGTCAGCCGGGTCGCTGGTGCCACACAGCGAAAGCCTTCATCCTGGAAGACAGTGTTAAGAAGCAGACAAAAAAAAAAAATAAATCACTTTTAAGACAGCTCCACCAAAGACAACAGATGAGCGAGGCGAGTTAAGCGCAGCTCAGCCTCGAAAGGTGTCAACTGTTCACTCACCTCAGTCTCGCTGCTGGAGCAGACCCTCAGGAACCGGCAGCAATGCAGCTCCGACATTTGTACAACTTGGGGTCGTGGGTGCGGATGTGGTTCCGTACGTTCCTCAGTCGAAAGAACGTCTTACTGCAGAGCTGAGAGGGGAGGACGACGGGTTAACGGCAAGGAACACGAACGGAGATGTTATACTGAGGCTACACATGGGGCGGCTTTGTGCTAAGCTAACTGTCTCCAGCTTCTTATTTACCAGACAGATATTAATCCATCTTGCACACTATTGCTAGTAAGCCCTTGGTTAGTGGCATTGGTGGCATGTGTGCCCAAAGTTCCCAACAAGCTTAAAAAATAATCTTCAAAGTAACTATAGTTGTCAGGTAGTAGTGAGGTAAAAAGTACAACATATTTCTCTAAAATGTATTAGAGTACAACAAGTATAAATTGGCATAAAAAGGCAAATACTAAAGTCAAGTACTTCATAATTGTACTTAAGTACATTACTTGAGTAAATGTACTCGCACACAGACTTGCAAAAGTCAGCACTTTTATTACAACCAATCATCTAGCAGAGCACCCACTTCAGATGAGGCGGACCCGTCTTGAATCTCACCACACAGCTGGATTTCACTCTAAATGGTACAATGCTGGGCGGGGTTAAAATCTGCAGGTTTTTGGCACTTCAGGTCATGATTTTCAACCCCTTATAGAGTCGTGTGATTCCAGGTTAAGGTCTTACCAGACATGGCCAGTGCTTGCCCTCGATGTGCCTGAGGCGATGCATGATTAGAGCATCACAGTCCTTGTAGGAGGCCGGGCACTGCACACAGGTGTGGGCCGCTTTTGGGACTTGACTACGAGGCCCTCGGAGCCGCTTCAGCCTCGCCCGACGGACAGCGTCCGGCGGGACACAGCTCCTGCTGCTCGGAGGGAGATTACCTTGCTGCTGGTGATGCAGGAGAAACGAAGGGATTGAAGCACATTTTGTAGATGCAAGATACATCATATACATGCAAAATCAAAAAGGTAGAAGGTGACATTTTCTGCATCGTTCCCCCTTAGCTGCTTTTTTCCCCCTGGATGCTTTATGATCCCAAAATAAACCACTGCCCTCCCTTTCATCTACCTTTGGCTTGGCCTTTGACCCGACAGGTTTGGCCAGGTGAGGAGTGCTGTGTCGGGAGTTTTGCCGGGGTCTCTGAGCTCTGCTTTGGCTCACGCTTCTCTCCTTCTTCACCGTGGGCAGCGGGGTCGGCCCTCTGGCTCTCAGCGCCCTGTGGGGGGACTCCTCCGCTCCAAATTTCTCCCCAACTTGTGACACAGAGCGCGTCAGGCAGATATCCACGCTCTCCTCCTCTTTCTTCAGGCACGCCATCGGCCCCCCCGTGGGCCGACAGAAGCTGAAAAGAAAGCCCGAGTCCAGTAGTTTGATGGGGGGCTTGCTCTGGCGCTTGCCCAGGTCCGACGAGGGAGGCTCGGGGAAAGGTCCTCCCACTGGCACGGGGTCCGCGGGCTCCTCTTTGATGACTTTGTACAGAGGGTGGCTGTAGAGGGACGCCGGAGGTGCTCGCTCCGAAAACTGGAGCCCGTCGGGTTCGTTATCCATGACCCCGATCTTCCTGCCCTCCTCTCTGCGCATCGTCTTCTCCACCTCCACCATGGAGCCCCGCCTAAGCTTGGCCTTCGGTGCCGGTCGGCTGCTGTTGTAATGCGGCGTTCTGACCGTCTCTACGGGGACCTGATTCTTGGCTTGTGTCCTGTGTGAAGGCGGCGATTTGTTGGATGAAAGAGGGAAGCCTGAGACGGAGTATTCGGTCGGCTCCGATTTGATCCTGACCGCGTTTCTCACGAGCGCTTTCTTGGTGTTGCGTTGCCGAGGCGGCTGGGCAGGAAGGCGGGCGCCGTCGACCTTCCTCACCGACCGTCTGAGGTTCCTCCCACCAAAGAGAGCCCTGCATGCGGGCTGGAACATGTCTGGCAACACACCTTGACTCCGCATGCTCCTGTCACTTGGAGGGATGTGTCGCGGGACGGCCTTTGGCCTCTTCGCCGTCATCTGCTCTTTGCTGACCGGACCCACGGGCCTGGTCTTCCCTGACTTGTTGAGGAGGTGGGTGTTAACGGGGTTACAGAGGGGAAGGGACAGTGTCAAAGCCCCGTACGGTAGTCCCGGGGAGGTGGGGCGTGGTTTCCGCCGATTTGTCAGTGAATAGTTGTTCGCCTTCAGCTTCCTCAGGCGTTTCTTCTGTCTCCAGCCAATCAGATCTTCAGGTCTGGGGAGGAGGGCGGTCCTCTGCAACCCGAGAACATTCATCAGCTCGTACTTCTCCTGTGCCCTCACGTTATCCTGTTCATCCTCTCCGACCTCCTCCACTTCCTGCTTTACCCTCACGGGGCTGCGCACCGCGACCTTCTTAACCCTCGACATGGAGGTGCGGGAGAGCTGGGCGATAGAGTGAGCCTTTCGGTTTCGCCGAGGGCTCTCCGGCACGGGCAGCAACCTCAGAACCTCTTTGGCAGCCCCGGGAGTGGAGCGGAGGAGACGGGTGTTCGGTGGCGATATGCGCGAGTAATTCTGCGGGTTGGTGTGTCGAGGCGTGGTGGCTTTCTTGAGTGAGGGAGATTTGAAGTCCATGAGCTTCATCCTGTGCGAGGGGCTAAGAGGGAGGCTGTTGTGGCCTTCGGCCTTCGGCGTCCTCCGCAAGTTTCGCCTCGGACTCCCTTCTAAAGACTCATCGGATGCACCCAGCATTCGACTGAAGCCGTTGTTCACATGGTTCTCCGATCCAAAAAGCCTTTTCCTTTTGCCTTCCCTCTGCTGGCAGCAACAGGCTGAGGCGAAGTCCTTGCGAGGATGGAGTTTCTGCTCCTGCTCCTTCATGAGAGCGGAGCAGGCTTCCACCGCGGGCCACATGCCCAGGTGGCGGGCCATGGCGATGACTTCGGGTAGGTCCTGCTGGCGAACGCACAGAGTGGAGGAGTAGGAGAACTCCAGCAGAGACAGAAGGTTGTCCTCTCCAAAACCTGGAGAGGAAAAAAAAAAGGGGGAGCCTTTAAATTATACATGCTGCACCGTGGTCAATCAGGGAGAAAGATGAAAGTGACTGTGCAAACAGAGGATCAGAGAGGCAGCAGGCAGAGTGGGAGCAGAGTGTAAACATGATGGTGGAGAGACAATATAACAACGGCTTTAATCAGGGCCACTTCTGCTCCTGTCTGACGGCACACATCAAAGACATGCGTAATAGGAAAGACGATGGTTGTGTCCCAATTCAGGGTCTGGACCCTCCAACTCCGAATATCTTGATCGAATTAAAACGTCGTCACGAACCGACAAGCCGGAAACCGTTTCAAAAGGACATTAAATACAGCGGAGAAATACAGCCTGCTGTTGCCTGAATGACCATTGTATGCATGTATGCATCATCTGCAGCTCTCTGTTTCCTACAGACCATTGTTTGAATGATGAGAGATGAACTACTGAGTCGATGGGAAAGTCCCTGCACAAGCTAAATAAAGGAAACCATAAACAATTCAGTTTGTACTAACCTGGACATGTTAATCACAGAAACATTCTTTATTATTATAATTAGAATTAAACATACCATTAACTAGCGATGCAAAGATTACTCAATTAACAGAAAATGAATCTGCAACTATTTTGATAATGCCTGGTACCAGCTTCTCTATTCTAATATGATGGTAACTTAATATCTTTGAATGTCACATCGGGCTCTGGGTAATTCTCATTATTTCGTGGCATTTCACAGAGAAAAACGCAGATCAAATAGTCTGGAGATGAATTGATAACAGTGTAGTATCTTGAGGAACAGTGAGGAACACTTCCTGGTGATGAGCTTGACTGAGAAGTTCAAGAAGAACACTCAAATGCATCTTTTTTTGGGGGGGGGGGGTACATCTGGGGACAATGAGAACTCAAGCAGCAGTGTTTTGTCAGTTTGGACCTCAAATCTTACCGGTGAGATCTATGTCTGCCTTCATGCTCGAGTCCATTTCCGTGAAAACTTCCTGGAAGTGATCGCTGACGGCCGCCAAGACGGCTCTGTGGGCCGAGTAGGACCTCCCGTTGGTCCGCAGTGTAATGTCACAGAACAGCCCCGCCTCCCGCTGACTCCTCAGCTTGCTCAGCATGTCGCCGCTGTGCGACTCCATCGTCTTCGTGACACATCCTCTGCCACCCGGCTCCTGAGAGGCAGATAAGAGAGGCATCATTATAGGAATACAATGTGTGAGACATCCGAGTGTGAGAGCACGACTAAGTGAGAATGAGAGTGTAAACTCAGAAGTGTGAGATGCAGACAAATTAGAAAAAGACTGAAAGTTTGATGATTAAAATGAATACAGGATCGTATTACATACCTCTGTTTTCTTGGTGCGCTGGCATTCTAGACAGCCCAGGACAAAATCTCTGATCTGGAAATACATCCCTGTGAAGAGCATACAGACAAAAATATTAACGGGTCCAAGCTAGTGAGAGCTTCAAGAGGAAATGTAGACAAGCTGTCATTTATGTGTGAGTGCATGTCTTAATCTTTGATTGAGTTAATCACTAGTGTTTTAAATGCCATTCACTCCCCAACAATACAAACAGTTTCTAGATAAGATAACAGATAAGAAGCTGGTGTTCAGAGTCAGGAACAACATGCTGTGTTCCTGTTATGTCAGACGTAAAGCCGGAAGGGAAGTCCATACCTTCCCACCAGTAGTTTTCAGCCACGCATTTATACGTCTCCTCCAGGGAGAGGTGGCGCTGGCCGAGCCTCCGCCGGTGAAAGGTGGAGAGGGCCTCGGGTCTCCGATCCTCGTCCAAAACCTCCCGGTAGTTGACGAAGCCCCTTTCCAGCTTCTTGCGGTACAACAGCCCGTCTATCGTCTCGAAGTTGGGCGACCACCGTGCGGGAAGTCCACGCCCCTCAGAGTTCCCGGCGGACTCCATCGCTCCGGTTCCGGCTCCGTCCGACCACGGCTTGGACGGACAAACCGTCTCTGCGTTCGCGTAACGGGCATTGGTGTGGGTGCAGTCGCCGGCCATTTTTTATATGTTTTATTTTATATTGTGATGTATATTTAACTTTAGGAGGACCGCACCTGCCCCCTCTCAAACACCCGGTAATGTTACACCGCCAAACTTTACACCACCGACCTGAAACAAAGTCCACGTGGATACGGTGACAGCAGACAACAGACCACCGACCCCAACAATAAGTGGCAACTATACACCCCGCTAACAGGCTGACATATCCCGGTGGACGACTACAAATTAGCCTGTTAGCTCAAATGCACCACCACGTCTCTCATTGCTTACAAAAGCTAGTTTTTCTCCACTGGCGCTAACGAAGATAGTCCCCACCAGGTGGGAGTGAGCAGCATTTCACTAGAGGGTCCTGCTTCGTAACGCACCCTAACTGTCAGTGAGAGCATCACTTCTCACTCTCCAAACAGTTGTGGCCAACATCCCTAAAATACGCATCCAGTTCAACTTTCAGCGCTTGGTCATATTTTTTGTAAAAAATGCGCTTTTTTTCTAACGCGACGCAACATCAATGGACGTCCATCCGATTGTAAACGTTAGGTAATAAACGCAGTATATATATATATATATATATATATCGCGCCAAGTGATGTAAAGTCACCAGTTTCACAGCGACACCGTAAGACCGGGTTTCACCGTGAGCCGCACACCAGCAGCTCGTCTTCCATCTATCTCAGGGGTCGGGAGTGGCCTCCGGCGGGATGACGGCGGGCAGCCTCACCGCTGGCGTTAACTTGAGATTTCTTTTCGACAACTCGAGTCGGAAGCAACATGATGACGCAGCTATCGGCTCAGCATCGCCACTTGAAACGACCTGAACGCGAGGGGTTGTCTCGGCGATAAGCCCACGAAATGTTGCGAAATCACCACCGGGGTTCCGCTCAAAAGCGGCACAACAAGCTCCGGTTGGACATCCGCCACAGTTAGCGCCGCTCTCGGTGCCGCAAAGACAGGCTGGCGGTCCAATTTCCCAATTTCTTAAACTCGTAACCTTCTGTTTGTTGCTAATCAGCAGCCTAACCGAGACGAGTCCTCCCCGCCTTCACACAAAGGCCATTAGCAGAAGCGTTAAAGAGATTCTAGCAGACGACATGTGATTGGCTGACAGAGCTGCCACTCAAGTTAGTTTTCTTCCCGTTGCAGCAAGGTAGGTTGTTCGCACACGCCAGTAAACTAGTATTTGCTTCACTTGCTGCACAGTCAAGATAAATATATATGATTAATGTATTTCCCTCTCCTCTGACACGCAGGTACTTTTAAATTAAATTTGTCCAGTTTTTATCTTCCTAAATTGACCTGACGTTATTAAGCAAGAACAAACGGCATCTAATGATCTCAGATTCTAAATTCTAGTCACTACCATCTTAAATCAGTTACAAATATTGAAATACAGTTTTCATTTTACAATTAATTTGGCTCAGTTTTCACAAAACTTTCAACACAAAATCTAACTCCCTGAGTTGTCCCCAATATTTCATATAAAACAGAAAATTAAAACATCTGTATCAAATTAATACATCACCCATTCGCCTATATGTCCACACCAAAACAATGCATGTTCAATAATGAATTTTAATCATTGTGGCGTTTAAAAAAGGTTATTGAATACTGTTGAACAGCATTTTTTATTCAGCGTTTGAAGTGATCTAGAGTAACATTGACTTTCATTTCATGAATTGAATATGGTGTATGTTATGTTTACAAATGTGACAATAAAGAAATAGAATCATTATTTATCCACCAGTTTTTCAAGGCAGTATGTAGACCTTCATGTAGACATTAACAGTTAACTCAATAATTCATTTACATAAAAATAATACCAGAAAGGAAAAAGTATAGATCTTGTTGGTTTACAGTCAAAATCATCCAACCTTAGAATAAGAAATAAAAATCCTGGCTAGTCTTGAACATAAAGACAAATAGCCTTAATATCATGGCTGTACATCTACTCAGCAAACATTGCAGCATTATTTGTTTGCCAACAGTCAGTATTATTCTTCTGTACATCAATCAGCCTGGTTCTCACAAGGATTGTGTAAAGATGGCTCAAGTTTAAGCCGAGTGCAAAAACAGCTCATTAATGACGGTTTTCCTCAGACAATAACACAAGTTAGCTGCTTGTAGCTAAGAAAGCATGAATCATCCCAGTTATTTTCTACAAACCACTCAAACACTCACTTTATATGAAACATCCTTTATTGGACAATATGACAAAAAGACTGTTTAACTTTACACTCAAGTTGCTGAACCACAGTCTGCAAATTAAGACGCAGGTTGTGTATTCAAAGCTCTCACAAGGCACTAAACCTGGAAGCACTTGTGTTTTTTCTTCTTCAGGTTTCGAGCTGTTTTAGTTTCACAATCACGTTTCTGAAAAAGAATGAGAAAAACCTTTCCTCTGGTGCAACCACACATAAGCATCTAAATGTAAATCAAATGCAGTACAATTACCTGTTTACTGTATGATACAAAAACATACCAAAGACTAAAATAAGCATTAATTCAAGGACACGTACTGCAATGAGGTTTGTTGTATAACGACAACATTACGTGGGGTTAAAGCTTCACCGACAGATCGCATCCGCACACACACGCAATGCTGTTGCACGATGGCGTCGCATCCACGAGGAGCCGCAGTGGTTTTGTTGCTTCTGTAACGGTCACCCTCTGCTGTATGGGCCGATATCACAGCGCCACAATGTTCCTATGAGACACTAGGTCTGGGTGGCACTGGTCTTCACGGGGGGCTCACTGGTCTTCGGCCGTTTGGACTCTGGAGGCTGGCACACTGGATCAGAGGGAGGGGAAGGACGTTCTGCAGGAATACAAGTGAACGGATCAGTGACGGCAGCATTGCACATGGTAGCCTGGTTCTGTCTGACTTCTGCTGTGAAGTAACAAACTGTATGTAGATATTCTTTAATGTAGCAGATCAACTGACTAGTTAACACACTGGTAATGAAAATGTTGAAGT
This sequence comes from Anarhichas minor, assembly GCF_050575085.1. Classification (NCBI taxonomy): domain Eukaryota; kingdom Metazoa; phylum Chordata; class Actinopteri; order Perciformes; family Anarhichadidae; genus Anarhichas; species Anarhichas minor. The sequence continues at coordinate 5,025,457 of NW_027466450.1, forward strand.
CAGGACACAACTATAACTTAACGAACCCCCAGGTTAGCCAAATTTATTCCAAAGAGAAAACAAAAGTGAAAGGCAGGTTTTATGCTCGCTGTAAACACTGATTACAGTTCACAGACCCACTTCCTGGTTCAACTTTGACCTACTGTGCTTGCCATAGAAACACAACTTTCCTGCGCAATTAAGGACCAATTACCAATGTTTCAGTTTGACCTCTGAACCAACGGGTTTGAGTTATCAGAAACCGATGGTCAAAAACAAATGTAAACGGTAATATTATTTAAATTAAGAGTTTTTAAGATCCTACTTTTCTGCCAAGCTATAGAAATATATTCAAAGAGCAGAAATCATATAAGTGTGATCTGTATTGATCCGATTCTTCCCCGATGAATGACGATATCCTGCGTTGAGGAATCAGCATCAGGAGAAACAATGTTGGACCGATACATCGCAACAGACATCAGACTATGAAGGTGGATGGATTATTGAGCAGTCCCATATTATTTTGTGTCTTTTGTGATATTTGCAACATGAAGGTCAACAGGAAGCAGCTGCACTCACTAACCATGTTTGGCCTTCTCCGTGGAGGAGGGAGTGCGGAAGAGTGAGCTAATAGCTGGAGACCGGGATGCAATGGGAGTCAGAGATACTCTCCTGTAAAGAAAAAGGACGAAAGCATGAGAAAACACACAAGATGTGACAATAACTTGTTCTCTTCTACACCGTTAATCACAGTTTGTTCCTCTGATTCAGTCGAAATGCAAATACTCCAAGCTACAGATATAAGGCAAACACAAAAGCATGTGCAGACCTGCCATTGTCTAACGCTGTCTGTCAGTGATTACTGTTTTTATAGTCAGTGGGGGGTCCAACGGATCCCTCGTACCAGACAGGCTTTGTTCTCACTGCCAGTGCAGACAGAAACATGGCAAGCCCATTACAGCCATTTATATTTTTCCTGCTTTTTTAAAAACACATTCTGAATATCGCAGTGCTTTCTTGCGTTTAGTACTCCTTTAAACTGCATCTCTGGAGATAATCAGCTTAGTTAATTTAATCTTTCGGGGGAGGGAGGTGGACGCAGTGTGCTCTGTGTGCCTCAGTCTGACGCCATTCAACACACATTTGAATAGTTCAAGTATTTCCATAAATAACCATATGCAGTCCCGTATGAGGCCGCTCCTGCATCCTTCACAGCATCTACAGTTTTAAATACCCGGAGTGGATGAAAACATTTAGGAAGATATTGCTGGTTCAGAAAATAAATTACATTAATTCTCCCGTGTGATCAATTAAATCACACAAATGACTTGAGTGGTTTGGGGCAGTGTGCAGACGTATTTAAATGTGTGAGCGACGGAAACGGACAAAAACATCCCCGTCACTCGGGTGAATACTGACACAATTATTGAAAACACATCAACAAACAATACATACAGAGAAAGTATGCTATGCACTCGTGCTTAAACGATTCATTGATTGGCAGTGAAGTCGCACATAGATAAAATATTTTGAACAAAACAAGCAGTTTGAAGCCATCTTGGGGCCTAAGAAATAGTGATGTCTATTTCTCATTGTTTGCTGAAATATATTATGAAATGATTTGTCAATAATGTAAAAATCATGAGCTGCAGTCCTACTACACAATGGTGGAAGTCTACCTGCCGACAATCACAGCATAGCTGTGCATGTACAAAGGTTCACCCTTAATATATAATAAACCAATTCACTTTCACAGAATTAAACACAGCTGTACTTTCGCATTACCGTGGGGTCGGCCCCTTTGGGGTGGTTGCACCCTTGGGAGTGGTGGAGCCAGCACTATTACCACTCTTGAGGGCTTTCGGGGTGGAGGGAGTGAGGGGGGCGATGCGTGGCTGTGTTGTGGAGGAGGGGGTGGGGGTGAGGGGGGCGATGCGTGGCTGTGTTGTGGAGGAGGGGGTGGGGGTGAGGGGGGCGATGCGTGGCTGTGTTGTGGAGGAGGTAGTGGGGGTGAGAGGGGTGACACAGGGTTGGGGAGTAGAGGGAGCGCTGCTGCTTGCAGACGTTGGGGTCTGAGGTGCTGAAGGAGGAGCGGTGGTTTTAGCAGCGGAGGGCTTCCCCCAGCCCTCCAGGGTGTTCAGGGTGATCCTACGGGGCTGAGGTTTAGACTTGGCACTCGGGGTGCTCCTCTTCTCCTCTGGGGGGGTGACAGAGGGGACATCTTTGCCGAGGCCGGTTTGGGATGTGGGAGTCTGTGCTGAGCTTGGCGTTTGGGTCAAAGGAGACGAGGTCCTGGCCGCTGAGGACTTCTTGCCCCTTTTCTCCACACCAGTGCTTGGGACAAAGACCTCCAGGGTGGGGGGCTCCTTCAGGGGAGTGCCCAACTCCCCGGGAGAGAAGGACAGGAAGGAGCAGTAGCCGTCTGTGGAGGACACTGCCAGGAAGGAACCGTCTCGGGACCTAAAGGTGATACGATACAAAAACGTGTCTAAAACAGATGGTTCAAGACGTCTTAATTTAATCATTTAACATATATAGAGAAATAGAACTATTAGCACTTAGGTCTACGACATCCGCCACAATTTATTCCTACAAATGAGGACTATCTGTAGCCCAAGAAAGCGCTACAGAAGAAGACGATAGAATAGTTCACCATGTAAGATCGCTGAGTGTGTGGTAGTGGATGTTGGACACCAGGCCGAACGGAATGGTCTGCTGCGTGTCATACAAGAAGATGGAGTCCTCGGATGCCACAGCAAACACCATGCGGTACGGCAGCTGGAATACGTTGGGAAGAACCTGAACCGAACCGTCTGTAGAGGAGAAACGGTAAAACAAACGGTGTAGACAATTTAAAAAAAGGGGGGAGGGCTTCATTATCGTTGTTGTCTGTTGACTAATGGGGTGTTTGTTCTTGCCTTCGTCCGACTTGGTCCTCAGTTCAAAGTAGACGGGGCAGCAGCGCACAGCCAGCGTAGCTTTAGTCGGGCACGGCAAGTGGGCAATAGGCCTAAAACACAGTTGAACATCAGTTACTGGAATTACCACCGACAAAAATTACTCGGAAAAACCATAAAAGCAACAAAACTTACCTCTTGAGGCTCTTCCTGGAAAATATGTAGGTGGTATTTATGATGTTCTCTCCAAGCTCCACACATCCAGCTACGGTCACAAAGGGCGACAACGAAAGACGGAAATTAGTTTATATAAATGACCTTAATTAGCCGCCACCCGACCCTGGAAGCGGAGGAAAATGGATGGATGGATGGACCTTAATTAGGATATTACAACAATCAAATGTTACCAGATAAATGGCAGCTAAAAGCCACACTTTGAGCAGGATGCTTATGTACCTGGGGCTAACAAGAAAGACCCATCAGGTGTGAAGGAAAGCCGTCGGAAAAACGACCTCATGCTGTCATCGTGGAACATTCTGTACGGCTTGACCTGCAACGACAAAGAGAAATGCAGCACTGAGTGTGTGTGTGTGTGTGTGTGTGTCACATGACTCACTCACTTGGCAGCAGATCTCTGAAGATATTACAGAGTAAATTCATAACTTAAGACCACATAAAGAAGACAAGTATGTCTTGGTCAACAGAATTACTTTTTCAGAAACCTCACAAAATGATTATTTCAATACTATATACAAACATTCTCCTGACCTCTCCCTCTGCAAGTGGCCCAGGGCTCATTTTACTGACACAGAAGGCTTTCTTTTTGGTGTGAGTGTTGAACACACGCATCACTCTGAAGGGGAGGAAAACACAGACATCTTAAGTATGAAGCTAAGCAACAGCAAACACATTCATTTAATGAAGATTAGATCCATCATGCGGAATGACCAAGTTGTCTGAATCTCTGTTTTTCTACCTGTCACAGCTGAGAGTGGCTACGTATTGCCCCAGAGGATCCCAGGTCACCCCCTGCACGTAGCTCTTGTGGTCATTCAGGATGCACAGCTTCTGTCCTGAACACAAGAACCAAGATATTATCTTACATACTTTACAGTATGCTGTGGATTCATATGACTAAAATACAAGTATAACAGATGAAACTGAATGGAATGCACATATCTGAGTCCTAACAAACCTTTGTTGATGTCCCACATAATAGCCGTGTTATCAACAGAGCCAGACACCATCATGTTTCCATCCCGGGTCCAGCAGACGTCATACACGTCCTCTATGTGTCCCCTGAAGACAAATTCAATAAGAAATGTCTTTCTGTAACCACAGTATTGCAACACATTCACATCAAACAGATAGTACATTTTAAATGGTTTAATGGGCTTTTGGTTAGCTGCGTGAAATAAGGTCTGTGGTTAGCACAAGCTTAAGAGCTTTTACGTGTCTTAAAGTAAGGCGGTTGCTAACAAGTAGCTAAATGAGACCAAATGTCATCAAGCCTTCAAAGCCTCTTTTATGTTTATACTCGCACTCATGCAGCCGGGGTGTAGTTCTTTTAAAGGCTAACGTTAGCATTTTACCTCCGCCGATCGCATTCACGGTTCAAAAAGTTAAAGTGGTTTTCATTTGTGAAGATTATCTTACTGAACAAAACGTGTACGTATCGTAAACTTGTGTTTGCCACAACGCAGCTTTACTGAATTGCGTTGTTAAGCCATGATTTAATACTTTCAGTTACTTGAACCATCACTGCCCATCAAAGGACTGGTGTTGGAAAACTATCTTTACCTAAATACAAATCGACAGTACATCTGTCATTGTTTCTCTGTAAATAATATAGAATGAATAAATAATAACTGTTTTGGGCCCCACCGTGCTTTTGACAGTTGTGTACCTTAAAGTCTTGACCACAGACCAGCTCTCCTTGTTCAGCTGAGCATCTTCTTCCTCCTGGAACATGGGGGCCGGCTCAGGCTCCTTTGAGTCGTTGAGCTTCCACAGCAGAATTGCTGCATCTGTACCAGATAAAAAACATTACTAAAGGTCATTGTATTTGTAAATATCTGTTCTGTTTTGAGATTAACATCATCAGTGCATTTCAGATACTGACATATTTCATCTAGTATACGTGTACTACTCCTACGTGTGACATACCGTCTCCTCCTGAGGCCAGCAGCTCTCCGTTGGGGCTAAAGCGCACTACGTTGACAGCCTTGGTGTGTCGAGCCAGATTAGACAGAAACTCCACCACCGCCTTCCCATCGGGGCCGCTGTCCACCCGCCACAGCTGCATCCACATCAGGGCAAAGAGTCATTAAGCACGCGCTCTGTAAATCAGCTGTGACCTTATGCAGCTGAACGTCAACTATTATTTCTTTGGTCTGACATGCATGTTTTCATACAACACTGTTGGTTCATTAAACCATCTCCTCTCACTCTGACTGTAGTGTCCACTCCAGCTGTGGCCAGCCGATGAATGCGTCCATCTGAGCCGTGCTGGAAGTCCAGACTGTAGACCGGCTCCTTGTTGTGCCATGCGATCTCACACGTTACCACCTTCATCTTTAATATCCAACACTGACCTCGGGAGGGGAAAAAGCACGTAAATGTGATAACGTGCCTACTGACGGTTTCCAATGGACTGACGTTAGCTACTGACGTAGCTGACGTTTCCAATGGACTGACGTTAGCTAGCAGCTAACGTAACACAAACTGTTAGCTCATCATGCTGGGGCTATATGGAGCCCGTGTGGCAAGTTACGATAGAAAATAATTGGACTTAACGACGTACTTGGCCACAAAGTCACTGGAAGCTAATGATACAACTAGCTAACACCGTTAGCAATACATTTAGCGGGTTTGCTGGGATACGGAAGGGCTAACTTTACAAATGACAAAACCAGGTAAACATGTAACTCTACATGAGTTATGGTTTGCTAACAAACATGTTCGTTACAAACACAACCGACTCATATGTGTTTATTCTTGGACATGAAGTAAATTATAGTGTCTTACCTCCACTGTTGACCAGCTGAAGTAATTTCCCGCGTACAATTCGTTCCAAACTTCCGGCCGAGTAGAGTGCAGTGATTGGACGAAAACCCGGAAGAGGAGTTGCCTGTCTGTCTTTACCATGGATGTATTACTAACGTGTAAAATCCCTCACGGTCCCCTTTAGTTCTCTTGTAAAACAGATAAATTGATCTTTAGAAAGCGTTTAATTATGGTTAATTAAAGTAGAAAACAAAACTATAACATAGTTACTCTGTTGTTTGGTTAAATATTTGCACTTCTGTTTCGTTAATTTAATATTATTCTATTTCATTGTATATATTGTGCATCTATCTATCTTTTCTATGGGGAATATTCTATTCATGAATCAAGTATATTAAACAAAACTGTTTTCACATATTAACCTTTAATATAGTTTATGCAATTCTTATTAAGCTGAAGGTATCATGTGAGTCATTAGACTTTAAATATAATTAATAAAGTAATTTCAGTTTTCGGTTAAATGTGATGGAAATGTGTTCTTCCGCATGTCAACCCACACTGTGTATTTTATTCTGAGCCCTTCCAAAGTCTTATTGAACTAGGAAGCTGGTATTTTATTACAAAGGATATTGAGATATCATGTATGAGTGTCATGTGATTTATTACCCAAGACAAAGGTCACACTCAGCAGTGAGTTACATGAAAATGTACAATGGACCTTAATGACATCTAAAATCAGCATAAATGTTTTAGTGTGTCTGTGTGTGTGATGGTTGCTTTGTGTGTCTTTTCAACTTGTAATCTTGAATACATTTAATTTGCTCTCTCTCGCAAAATAAAGAGATGAGCCTTCCTGAATAAATAAAGCTCCAAAAATCTCCTCGTCACACATTGTGATTTACAAACCTGTCAAAACCTGACACCTATAGTTGCTGTATGAAGAGGAATCCCCTCTCAGGGGAAGGAGTACTAGCCTGCAAGTACAAAATGCTGATTGAGTCCTCAATCACGGTCAGTGATGTAAGGAAACTAAGTACATTTACTCAAGTACTGTACTTGAAACTTTAGCAGTCGAGTATTTCCATTTTATGCTACTTTACTTCTACTCCACTAGACTACATCTTGGAAGGTAGTATTGTTCTTTTTACGCCACTAGATTTATTTCACATTTGTTGCTATTTACTTTCCAGTTATTATTATTAATTATAAATCAACTGATACATTATGATGTATTATTATAGATTAAGACACCCAGAAGTAGATCAAGTAGTTGAGATGAGCTCCTTAGTGATGCATCAATAGAACATTTCCGTTCTGGGATTTAAATATTGTTTCATGCTAAAACTTTTGTAGTCTGGAAGACAGCCTCTTCTATGTTTGTCCTACCAGAAGGGTTCACCAGGATACTAAGGATAATGTGCCATTGAGCATTTCATCACAGAGCAAAGACAGGAAATACAAAAATATATTGTATAGAAAACATATCAAATATGCTTCAATTCAAATCAAAGAGAAAACCGTTAGCTTTCATTGTGAAACAAAATCTGATCAGCAAAGTGAATATATAACATTTATGAATGTACACTGTGGTTGTATTGACATAGATTTATTTTATAGCAGTTTTCATCTGTTGAGACAAAGAAAGAGTGCAAAGCGGCTCATAATGTTGAATTTACTATACATTAATAAGAAAACACCTTCAACTAAATACAAGTTCATCGCCCACGATTATAAAATTCTGTAGTTAATATTTACAGGTAGAATATGGTTATTCATTCCAGGATCCGAGGAGTTGCTTAATCATTTATTGCGCTGTAGCTCTGCCCCACCCGTGCAACGGCCTCCTCATCAGAAAGAACCTGTTCGAGGATCTCATCAATTACATCGCACTCATAATTCACTTGTCCCAGGTCCAGAGCCGGCACGAAGGCCGAGACGAGAAGACGCCCGATGTTGTGCCTCAGCTCGATCAAACTAAAGGGAGGAGAGAAAAGCGGAAATGTGATTTACGTCATTGTTTTTCTGGGTTGCAGAGTTCCTCGATGGCTTTGTCAAATAGCGATAATTCAGTTACAATTCATTCAACGTGAAAGGAGAGTCCAACCTTCTTGATGTATCCGAGCTTGAATTTGTGCCGGACTTCGCTGTCGCTCCTGCTTCCTCTGGATCCGTTTGTAGCAGAGAATCAGTGGTTCTGTGTGGAGCTTTACTTGCCCCTTGAGCATTTTCCCTCTCCTGCTGCTGGCCCAACCTGAACTCTTCATACTCGGACGCCAGGTTTGCCCTTTCGTCCTCCAGACGGTCCAACTGGTGGCGTAGCAGATCCCCAGGAGAAAAGAAAAGGAATACAGGAGGAAGGGTAAGCAGGTCAACACAATAAAGAAGAAAAGAAGGTGTACATTTAGAGAGTAAATTATGCAAAAGACAATAATAATATATATCCATACAACCTTACACAACTCATTCTTTATGATTACTACCTATAAATAAAGTGCACAGTCAGAAACTATTTGTTGGGTGTAGTATATGTGTGAGGCTGTCCAGAGGAACCAGACTTGGAAGCTGTTGGCTGTGGTCTTTTTATGGCATTTGTTGGCAATAAGAAAAATAAAGAGTATCACCGGTCTTGAACTTCAAGCTCTAAACACAGCGAGAACGCTGACCTGTGTGCGCAGTTCATCCCTCTCCTTTTTTCTTTCATCCAGGTCTCGCATCAGACTGTCAACTTGCAGTGCAATTTCATCAATGTCCCTTTCTTCACATTGGGCAGCACTAGGCTTGGTCTCAGTAGCCGTCAGTGAAAGCTCTTTGTCCCGAATCAGTTCATCGACTTTCTGTTTGGCCCTCTCAAACAGAGCTTTGTAGTCCTTACCCCCTTCAGTGTCCTCCGTCTGGATGGCCTGGTGAGAACACTCCTTCTTCACATTGATCTGAGACAGCTCCTGCAGTCGGCCCTGCACGTCTTGCAGTTGGCAGGTAAGTTTATGGACCTGCTCTTGAAAAGAGTCTCTCTCCACAGCTGTAGCCTGCATCAGCTCTAGGAGCTGGTCCTGCTGGGCCTGTACCTCAGTGACACTGGGGTACGGAAGTGGAGAGTCTTTCTCACCACAGGCATTCGCACAGGGAGGTCCCGCAACGTTGTCGCTATCCAGGTGATGCGTCTCTCCGTTCTGCAAGGTCTGGTTTCCTTGCTCGGCACTGCGAGTGTCTCCACTGTTCTCATGCTTCATTAAGCTTTGCTCAACAGTGCAGACACCGATGTCCACATGTGAACTCTGTTCTCTACCACTCTTAGTGGATGTACTCTGCCCGGCTCTCTCCTTCCCTTCAGTTTGAATTTGGTCCTGCTCTTCCCTCTTCACTTTGGGTCCTTCTGTCTGGGTGGTGCTGCTGGCCACCTCAGCAGGGGGTGCCGGGGAGGGACTGGTTCCCACAGCTGCGGACCCTGAAGGGCCTGTTCCTGCAACATTCGTCTCCGGGGCTTCACCCACAGCCGCATCATCGCTGCACTCCAAAAGCATGCCGACATCAGCATCACTTTGCTCTTGCTCCATCTTCACTCGAGTCAAATCAAAGCCTGGATTTTTTGGCTTGGGGGTACTGGTGATTTCCACGATGAAAATGTCATCATCAGTATCATCAGTATCATCAGTATCATCATTATCATCATTATCATCATTATCATTATTATCAATGAGCAGTGATGGGGAGCTCTGTGGGCTCACTTCCACTAATGTGGTTGTATCCACGTTGCCATTGATTTTAGGTCTTTTGGGCGTTGTTTGTGGACTAGCAGGCTGTGTTCTTTTCCCCCTGTAATGCACACAAAGCACAATAAATATGCTTCTTAAACAAACTCAAATGGATATATTTAAGCTCACAAACAACACAACATCATACCTGAGGGCTGTTGACAGTGAGCGTACACTAGAAATAACTGGAAGACCACTGCTACCGGAGGGGCTGCAAGCTAGAGAAAAATAAAAGAGACGTTTTAAATTTCATAAACATTCTCTGTCTTTCTCACACACATACAAGAAGAGCACTTGTTCTTACCAGTTTGTAACAGGGAAGGGGACCTAAATGGAGAGGATTCAGCCCTTGCAGCACCCCCTTGTGGTGTTACAGCGTTAAACCTACTCCTTGGGGTAACGGGGGTGGAGGGGGAATGGGCAGCCTGTCAACAAGCGCAACAAAAAAGGAAGATTAGACTAGAAAGCTTTACTAATTCCCGATGGGGAAACTCACTTGCCACTAAATCAACTCATACAGACAAACAATATAGACACTACATTCTGCATAAAAAGTGATTTGAGACATGATTAACAGCTGAAAGATGTTGCATCTAAAAACCACATCTAAAAGGGTTCAAACATAGGGATATGTTTTTTTGTAATTACTAATAATCCTACAACATATCTACTTTCTGCTATTTATTTATTAAAACTTCTTTTGACATAATAATTGTCGTACCTGCAGACGTCCACAGACCTGTTTTTGCTTGACGAAATTAGCCAGACGTTGTTCTTCCAGGCGCTTTCTAGTCTCCTCCAACTAGAAAAATGAAAATTCCCAAACGCACTGTTAATCACGTGTCAACCTTTTTTGGAATCAGAAACCTAACTATCAGAAAAATAACTGTTTATTCTAAATTGTGCAGAAAAAACAAAAGCATGCAGAGAAACGGCAGGTGATTTACAGTATAGAGAGTGTTTTTTACCTTTTGTATTTTCTGCTCTTCAATCCTCCGGTCTTCCTTCTCTCTGTAAAAAAGAAATAACCACAGGGGTAACGTAAGGCAAGTCCCTTCATTTATTATGCTCAGTTTAAGTATTAGTATTAATACAAACCATGCATTTCTTATTGAGTCTAAATATTCAATTACATTTGGGGGCAAAACTTGTGTCAGTGTCTTGAACTGAAATGGGACTCACTGTTGTTTATAGGTCTTGCGGTATGAAGGTTGCTCATCATCAGAGTCCTCAGGCTCCTCCTCCACCTGGCAGCTCCTGTGAGGGTAAAATAGATAAGAGATTGAAAAGAGCCAGGGAGTCTTGAGCTGCGTTTGGGTTATAGTACCTTGATCTCAATAATGCGTATCTGTGTTTTTGGCGCTTCCATTTATCAATACACAAATATTTTTCCACAGTATAGTTTGTCATTTCTTTTTTACAAAAAGAGATTTGCATTTCCATTTTTAATTGGTTTATTTCATCACAGGAGATTACAGTTATTGCAACAGGTGTTTTAATAATGCTCTAGTTACCTGAACTGAGGGTCAGGGTTCATACGGCAGTACCATTGCTCTGGCAGCTTGTTGCGGTCGATCCCATCCGGGAGTTTGCGCCAGCGCAAACACTCATCACACTGCACCCAGTTCTGATCTGGGCGCTTCCTGAGGACATAGACAGAGACAGGTTTTAGAGCATGTAGGAAGTCAACATGGTTAGACATATATGCGTGTAGAATACATGATGTCAGTCACTGCAAAATCTACTAACATGGTATCTTCCATCGGTGTGGTGGCGTTTGGATCCTCTCTTTTTCTCTTGTGGCGCATTTCATTCCAGTACTCCTCCAGTTTGGTCCCTAAATTGGTCATAGTTTTCCTGTACCAAGAAACCAGACTTCTGCATTACTGGCCCCGTGCTGAGAAATAATCCAGTAACAGGATTTGATACGAGAAAAATATTGTTTGTGTGCAAGGTTCAAGGTTCAAGCTGAAACTCACTGAAACCTTAATCAGACTGATGTGATCAAAGAATTTGGCATTGGTGCCATTACCTGTACTTTTCCGTTTCATCAAAGCTCTGTTTGTTGTGGGTAGGTTCCAGAAAGTAACACTCTATGACCCCAATGACCCCAACACCTTTGTTGTTGGCCTGCAGAAGGCAACATTTCAGAAACACGAACACTGGTTAATAGAATTCATAAAAACCCTTGATGATATGTGTACTAAACAAGCACACTCATCAAAACAAACACATCTCACCTTGAGCTGGCAGCCCACACGTTCGTAGGCTTTGATGAGCCGGTTCTTGTGATACATCATAATGCCATACTGGTCTTTACTTTTGGTGTTATAGCCAAAAGTAATAGGAATACGTTTGTTCTGAAATAATACTTAAGGAAAACTTCCTGCGCACATACCAAATGTCCCGAATCAAACGCATTTATCGATACTCTGCGATGAAAGGATACCAGGAAAGCGGGCTTGTAGTGGTCCTTTTCGACGAAGGCAAGACTCTTAGCAATGAGCTGAGATTTCACCTTTTGACCACGAATGATGATCTGCATCCTTGGCTTCAGGTACAGAATACTGCAATAGGCCTGCATCCAGTAAAAAAAACGATGATCAAACATTTACTCATGCAAATGGAAAGTGATATCAACAGATTACCGATAAATTATATGGACTCCACTAAAACAGCTGGCTCAGCTTCAACAACAACGCATGTTTTAAGATGTGCCTGATATGGTTTTTACACAGAAAGTTAAATTACTTGGTTAAAAAGTCTTGAAACTGCATCTTCTATTTGAATAATACAGAATCTGTGAATCCAAAAGTTCACCTGCTGGACGCAAGATGTCTCCTGCTTATTATTTGTGACCTGGAGGCTTAAAGTCGGCACATGACTCTCGTGTAAGTTGCATATTGGACCAGGATTGGCCTCAATTTTGATGCTTGTACGCTTAACATTACATAATTTGTGACTGTGTGTGGATAAGGCATATACAATGAAGGCTGAGGTACAACTCAATCACTAACAACTGTTTGAAGACGTACACATTACTGCTCCTTACCCGCAGTGAGTAAAAACTCTCAGGGATGTGTGACGTGACCCTGTCTGGATGTTGAGCGTCATTCATTTCCTCGTAGACGTCGGATGGAATTCGGATATCGTAACGATCCTTCTCAAAATCAAACTCCGTCATTCTAGTAGATGTCCTGTTGAAAACATAAACATGTCTTACAGTCTTTGGATTATCTGGGCTCCCTAAAGGCTAACGTTGATTATTCTTGAATCACAGGAAAAGAGCCCATCAGTAACAAACAGACAATCAAATGCAACACTGGTGTTATTGATTATTGATAACCAAGTTTAACAACCGCCCTGCTGTTTGTTGGAAGCGCGGCCTAAAAGCCGGAGAGGACAAACGGTCGAGCAACAAACTATTTTTGACAGTTTGATGCACACATGTAGCTGAATGCTGCTTATTACCTCGAACTGTAATTGTGTTCATGTTAGTTTGCTGTAGGAACGATGTCCTGAGAGTTCAACGGTTAGTAGTTAGGGTGTCGACATATCTTCTTTATCTGATCGTTGTACAAATCTGAGGCACATACAGGCATTAGCACCTGGTTCCTGTTTGTATGTGGGAACTACAGACAGACCTGCGGAGATTCCAGATGATGATCCGTGTGCCGGTTTTCTTTGTGGACCAGTTGGAACTGATGGCATCGATCTCAAGAAGCAAGTCTTCCTGTGTCTTGAAAGGGGAATAGCGCAGGATGTCCTGCAGGCTGGCTTTGTGCTCCTCTCTTGCACTGAGTAAAGCCAAAGTTAAGGACAACTTGCAATGAAAAATAAGGAGAAATGGAAAATATGACAGTCAGGGTGTAGGATTGAGAGAAAATGTGCTTCTCTAAAACATGTCTTAATGCAGTAGATGAAGGATATGCTTGTTTCTCTCTCTCTGTTCAAAGCACACAATAGGTACACTTATTTGGTCAGCACCAGTCTCTGTCAGGTAGGTTTGAGAGAGCATCCCAACGCACGAAGCCCTCTCCGACTTCGAAAACACGATGGTGTCCTTGCCAAGACGCATGGATCCAGACTTGAAACCGTTGCCATACATACCAATCGGCTTCACACCCTTTATAGTAGGCTTGTCACTGTACCCAAAGCTAGAGGGGGAACACGGATATATCATTCAGTGAGTGTACACACACCTCAATGCAGCATCATGTACAACATTCACCTGTAAAAGGTCATTATGGATGCCATTGTTGGCAGTGCAATGTCAATGTCCAGTGGGCCTTTACACATTTTCCATAATTTCCAAATAAAATACCAAGTGACAGTACCTGAGCATCTTATGCAGTGCTTCATGATCCAGACCGTTTCCATTATCCATAAAGCTGAGGCATTCTTGTCCTTGGACCGCAATCTTATCAATCCAGAACTGTTTGGCACTGACATCTGGATCGTAGGCATTGTCTGTTAAAGAAACAATCCAGGAGCAAATTAAATTCACATAACAATCTCAACCTCGAGCATTTAAAGTTCACACTACTCCGCGTGTGACATTTAAGCGACTGCTTACAAGGAGCATCGCTGTTGTTATTGCACATACTGTATAATAGGTGGAGCACTACCTGCTACGGAAATCTAGTATATGCACCACATATTTATGTTTTTCTACAATGAGTTGAGATTTGTATCGTGGTAAACTTAAGATTTGAACTAGAGTTGAGCCGCTGCACTCTTCTGATACCGTATTTCATGACCTCAAAGCTATTCAAAAGCTTTCACATACCAGTGAGAGAGGTGACTCAAGCAGGCAGTAAATGTTTTTATATACTTGCCGATTTTTTTTAAATCATTCAAACTTGTCCGGGTGGTTAAAGACTCATGTTTCTCAGATTTATTAATGTATTAAGTGGTGACCTGATTGACATTACGACACCATTTCATCAAAGGTCACATGTTGGTATTTGAATCAGGCTCTTTTCAGAGTATTGTTAAATTCAAACCTATATGCTGCAGGCTAGTTGGTTGTTTGTTTGCTGTGAAGATGACTGGGAAAGAGATATTTAATACTTTAAATATCTCGTGTAAATCTGTCCTGGTGGTCGAAAAAAATGAATCTCAATTGCACTTTAAACATCGCTGCTAGTTTAATTCGCTAAATAGGATTATCATTGTTTGTATCATCCAAAGACACCCAATCATGCAAATCAACTGGGGCCATCACTGTGTAGTAAAATAGAAACTCATGTAAAGCTGCTTGTTTCACTTGCAAACACAACCACGTGACGATGACTCACCTATAAGCTCAGCGATGGCGCTGAAGGGCCAGGTGTGGCTGGTGGAGTTTGAATGAAGAAACTTGGGAGAAAGCTGCAAGGAAGAGGTACAGAATAGTCAGCCTACATTAAAATGGCCTTATTTCCATTCATCAATCTATTCAAATTCAATCACTGTGTCCTTAACCCTAAAGCTACTACAAGGAACTTTCATTGCGTGTTGATTTTGACGGCCCCCGGTAGACGAAAGGTGTAGTGCTTCTGAGTACTAGAGTCTCTTTTGAGACGGTTTCATAACTTTAATCGATGCACTCAAATGATGAGTAAACTCGCAGACACTCATTTTACCCATGATTAGCACTTCTCAAAGAACGGATTGAGTTCAAAGGGCCCCAGAATTTAAGAACTGAATCTGTTCTTCAAAGGGTTTCGACACAACTCACACTCCGATATGCTCAAACAATGTGTATGGGTCCCCACCCACTTTTGCCGCCTTGCCCTGCTCTTAGTATGCACTTACCCAAATCAAGTATTGTGACAAGTAGTGCAGGGTTGTGCGGAGGTATGAGAGTGTCACTTAAAACGGCGTTTTTTCCACCGCAATGCCTGATTTGGTGTGAGTGCAGCCTTACTGCCACCCAGGTGGAAACGGAGCTTTCCAGACTCCGAACCAACAAAGTTCTCATAGCGTGTGCTGGGCAGCTTGCAGGAGTCTAATCTAATCTTTCATGAAGGTGCCCAATCTACAGAAGACTTCTTAGATTGTTCCACTGCCAAAGAAAGGACGTCTCGGCACACTCCATGACTACAGACCTGTGGCACTCACGCCACATGTCAGGAAGACCTTTGAGAGGCTGGACCCAAATATACAACTATCTGTTCGTTGGGATTCGGTTTCTAATTTTGGGATTTGGATATCAACATGCATGAGCGGAAGCCTGGCTGCCTTACACAGGCTTGCAGGTGGGCACTGCCAGAAATGTGGTACATAATGCGTGTTTCTTTCAAACAGAACGAGGATTGTGGGAATTGACATGCAAATCGACATGCAAATCGACATGCACATTGACATGCAAATCGACATGCAAATCGACATGCAAATCTAGCATAAATATAGAATGTGTCATTTCTGTGTTTATTATGTATTGTGTGTTTTTGTATGTCATAGCCCAACCAACATAAGAATTCATGCACTTTTGACAATGTACATAGATGTGGATTGTAGTTAAGATTAAGAGAAATTCTGGAGCTAATGATCTGGGAGCTGAGTCATAACACTATATGTTTATGGTTGGAAAATGATTTGGTCTTCTTCATTTCTTTTGACATTTGAAAGGATAGAGAGGGAGAGAGAGACGGGAAATGTGGGAAGAGAGAGAAAGAGAGTGTGTCCTTTGTCAGAGGAGCCCCCACAAATACTTTTACTATGAATGGCTTTATACATACCAGCACATGTCTTATGCAGTCTGTGCTGATACAACTGAAAGTGAAACTGTATCTTGTTTTCACAAATGTGCTAACTGCAATGAATGCGTGTCTTGGATAAGAGAATGGGAGGTAAATACTGAAGAATATAAGCACCATTCATTTTGCATGAAGGCGAGACCAACACTGAATAACACAAACAAAGAAGATAAATGGGGTTTAGAGAAGGGAGTCAAAGAGAGGGATAGAAACTTTAGGAGTGTGTAAACAAATGGCATAATAGAGAATGTATTGCAGGATAAAGTTAGGTGCTCCTTGGACCAACTCGGATTACATGCACAATGTTTATTTTGCAGTAAATCAATATCATGTTGAGCAATACTTGACTTGTATGAATTATTTACTGAAGAGTAATGAAGCACACGTGATGTCCCACGGTGTAATTAAACAAAAATAGAGGGACCTAAACTGTGAAAGTACTAAATGATTGGGAACTCTTTTTTTTTTTCTTCCATTGAGTTAACATTACACATCTGTAATACTTGAAAAATACAGTTTGATTGACGTTTGTGAATTGATTTACAGGCAGTCATTACCGCTACGAGCAATACTATATTGTGCATAGAGTACCGTTGTATGCTGACGCACCAATGTTTGCAACCATAGATCGCTGTATAGGTTTAAACTGTTATGGTAGAGAGTCTAACGTATTTATAAATAAGCCATAACGTAAATACACGCTCTACTTTCTGTCAACAGGGCATTTCAAACAGCGCGCGGACGGTATATTTAACCCCACTGATCACGTAAGCTATAGCTGCAGTAGTTGACCACATATTATAACGTTGAATGTGAAAATATAAATAAAGAGTCTATTCTACTCACCGTACTCAACGGGACACCGCGGTCCGTCTGTGCCGCCATCTTTCAGTAAACACGGTTGTCGGTAGGAAGGGTTACAAAGTGCAAAGCCAAGGCGCGGCTTAGGTTTCGATTCTTGTCTCTTCCTCACTCATTTCTAAAAAAGTTGCTCGGTGGTACGTCAATTTAAAAAAAAAAAAGTTTGTCAATAGCGCAAGTAAACGGATCTTCCGGCGATCTTCCGCATCCATGACAACTAGGCCTGTTAAATGAAGGCTGGGACAGCTGTGGGGTACGACGCATGCGCAGTTACAGTCCATACCAAACCATACCAAACCATTTCCTCTGACTCGTTCACATGAACCGTGGAAAGAAAATAACTTTGGATTTGGCTAATCGTGCATTTTACAACTGATTTAAATAAGGTCTATGCGAGTGATCGTACTGAAAAAAAAATAGATTCACCTCAAATATTATCCATTGAGTTACAGGCGTCTCCTTCCCAATTTAAGTCTATGGGAAAAGGCCATTTTGGACCCCATGCAGTGACGTGCGGTGAGGTTCGTGGCTGGTGAGGCACTGACTCTTTCAGAGTCAGATTTACAAATATATGAACCCAATATAGAGTAGCTTAAATCACCATTCAATTGGCAGCTTGCACATTGACTACTGGTTGTTTTTCATGTTTCATATCAGCATTATTTACACACACATAGGTAAGGTACATATTTGATTGCACCAGGAGCGTGTGCGCCGCGATCTGCGACCTGCCCCACCAACCGGTTTCAGAAGCGGAGCGCTCGCGGGCGCCACCCGCGAAAATCTGTGTAACAACCACGGATTTATAAAGAGAACAACAAACACATACAAGGTTACTTTACCTGTCCGACGTTGGATTGCTGTTGATTTGGTCAAATTTCCCTGTTTTTTGAGAATTGTTAAAGCTTAGATATTTAATCTTCAATGTTTGCGGTCAAAGCAAAATATAAGAAGAAGAAGAGAAGTGTAGAAGAAGAGTAACGGCACTACAAGCATGAACCCGACCCGTGGGCTCTCGCACGCCCCCTTCATTGAGGCAGAGGTACTGCGTGCCTCCCCTCTGTGCTTTTTCACTGCTGTTTCTGTCAGATCAGCAACGACTAAATATGTTCTACACATACGTGAAATACATGACCTATTCTATGGAAAGAAATGACATATAATAAAAGTGTCTACAAATATTACAGTGGTGACAAACAATGAGAAAGCAAAAGGCACGCGCTCAACCCAGTTTGTTAGGGATTGCGCAATCTGAGGTGCGGCACAGTTTGTCGCTGCCTCACCTCACGTGTCTCCTCTCTGTTTGAACAGGACATGCGCAAATTCAGCGATTTTGACTATAAAAATGCTTAAAATGATTGAAATCATACAGAAATTACATTTATAGCACAGATCAGTGGATAAATATTATTTATTTTATTTTATCATTATTTGTTTTTTACTTTTCATGATGGCAGGTGAGGCTCTGCCTCCCCTGACCGCACGTCCCTGGCCCCATGGCATCACTTGACAAGCTTGAACATTGTAATTCCAGCGTTTGGACACTGTCAAATGTGATTCAAAGCCCAGCGTTCTTTTTTTATTTATTTTTTATTTAAACCTTTATTTAACCATGAGTCCCATTGAGATTAAAAATCTCTTTTTCAAGGGAGACCTGGCCAAGACAGGGGGGCTGGGGGCTAAGTCTATTTGTGGTGTTACGGTACAGGTGTAGGGCGCTGGAATGAGGGAGGTGGAGAAGGAGAGGATGGAGAAGGGTGAGAGGTCAGACTGAGAGTATGGGTGGGAGGCCCAAATTAGAGGCAGTGATTGTACTAGCTCTCCTTTGTCAAATTTTACTACAACATGAGACTAAATGTAAAAAAAGTTTTGTCAAAATGCCACTTCCCGTTCTCATCTGCTCATGTTGCGTCAATTCGCTTCACATTGTGTGCTCAGTTTTATTCTGAATTCAACTAATATGCATTGTAATTGTTATTTTTAATAATACATTTGCTAATATGATCACTTCTGGTTCAATGTTGTCCAAATTAATAGCGCTACCTTTATCAATTACAACACTTGACTAAAAGTCATTAGCGGTACAAGCAATACGTCCTTTACAGTTTTTTGGTGATAACTATTCTCACACACGGATTGAAAGAGTCCCTGTGTATTATTCGTTCGTATCAGTTAAGTGTGAGTTTGTTACAGTTGTAACTTTACTAATCTGCTAGATGCATGTTTTTTTTACGCAGTGTAGTCCCAAACTTCCCCGCAACTACGTCCTCCAGCTCGTTCTGGGAGTTTTCATATTGTTGCAACATTTGTCGTATGGTGAACAGCTTTATTATGGAAAAGCCATGTTTCTGCCGGTGGTCGTCATTGAGCCATATGGGCAAAAAGGTTCCGATGATTGTGTGCAGTGATGTGACTTTGAATTTTGTCTGAATGATGTGCATGAAAGGCAACGCTTTACCTGTTGGTAAAACGGTAACTACATGTAAGGCAGGAGGGTTTAGTGTTGGGTGTCTCGCCCACGGACACTTCAGCATGTGGGCAGGAAGGATCGGGGATAGAAACGCCAATTCCATTCAATCTTTATCCAATACAAACAGAGAAACAAGCAGCTGACGCTGTAAAGTAAAAACACAGTATTTAAGCTTAATATTTATTTTTAATGAGTCTTCTTTCTGTTAATTCATAAAACATGACATGGTCCTTTAAACATCCAAAATAAATGACTTAAGCATTCAGCATTGTGGAAAAAAAAGACAAACAGGCAGTTGTAAAAACTGATTTCCCTTGAACACCAGAAATGGCAAGCATGTATTTTAGCAGGGTACACCAAAGAATATGAATTTTCAAGGTGTACACAAATCACATTCAGTAACTTACTCATACAACTCTTAACGTCAATCTTAGCCAAAGGGTTGTGAGGTCCCATAATGATGTATCCACTAACAATTAAAGAGAAAGTACCAACAGCAGCCATATACAGTAGATTCTACATTCTCAGAGTCACGCAGACATTACGCACCAGAAGGTGGTTATGTAAAAGTCAAAAGATCACATCATCGATACTTAATGAGGTTCTTCACAGGAATCTGCTATTTGTTGACAAACTTTAAAATATTTACTGGAACTTATATTATTAGAAGGTGCATGGTGCCTAATTAGAAGATATAACTAAAAGCATATAAAATGAGAGTGTAGACACTGACGCAATCTAAATGTGTAAATATTTTTCAACCTAGATCATACTTGTCCTTGAGAGAGAAACAAGCATTTCACAGTAATTAATACTTCTACCATTTTTGTTTTTTTCAGATAACCAAAACACCCACTGAAATAACGACAACAAAAGTCCCTTGGCTTTTCCAATACAGAGTCAGTGTGAGAGCACCTCAGAGGTACACATATTTATGTAGCGATTAAGTTAAAACATTAAAAAACTGAATTCCTAAACATTTCCTTTCTAGTTCACGATACACCGGCTGTGCCTATTTTAAGTATTCCAATTGTATGGCTGCAAGTCAAAGAGCTCGGGAAGAGGACTTATTCCATTAAAAGCTTCAAGCTTGAGTTCTAACTCTCCATGGAGTCCAGGAACTCCTCTTCAGTGATGCGCTCCAGCCTCTTCAGGACCGTGTCTGCACTGGCTGCTGGGTAGTCTGCTAGGGGGAGGTGGGGCACAGGGTGGCTGTCGGGAGGAGGGCTCTGGAAGGAACAGCAAAGGGTGCGAAGGAAAGGCCACAGCTGGGTGATGGAGGACAGTGAGCGTTGGGTGAGGAGGGGGAACTCCAAGTGCTCTGTGGAAGATTCCTCACTCAGCTCGTTCAGAGTCTGGAATATCAAGACAGGACTTCATCATCAGAACGAGATGTGGTCATTCACAAAACACAACTTGAATGAATGTTACTTTGTATGTTCATTTGGAAGACAATATTAAGGGTGTTCAGTTTGGGCTGGAGTTTATCACAGACACTAGAATATAAATTAAAATGCCGCAATTTCAATGATAAAACAGTATTTTCTGTGAAGCGGTGGAAACACGCTTCTCTGTACAAGTTCAGTGAACCACAATCCATCTACATCGTACTGTCTTATTGTGGGTTAATGTATCTGTAATGACGATAGAATATTTTTATTATTCAAACTGCTTATCGCCTAAAAGTCATTTTTGAGCGACAAGACGTGACCGACTGCTCGTGAACGTGACTTTAGACACAACAGCTTCAGTTCATCGTTCTGAGCAACAGCCATGAAATTCAAAAGTCTCCAGTATTGTTCTGTCGTCATGATTATTGAACTGTTAACATCTCAGATAATGTTTCACTCGGTCTGTTTCGTTACATCAGGTTGGTAATATTGGTGGAGCTAACGTTAGCTCTGTAAGGTTAGCCAGCTAACAGCATAGCAAGTTAAGTTAACATAAATAAAGTTAATCACCATATACAGTGTTAAGATGCAACGTTGTGGTCCATTGTCTTAGCTTCATTTCTTCACCTAACGTAATCAGCTCATCACAAAGGCACGTCTGTTCATTTAAACTGTATGGTATTGTTGTATTAGCTTTTTGTAAAGACTTGCACTGATATGTTAACACATGTGAGGCACTCAAAGCTTCTTTTAAGTGTGTTTATCCTGGATGTCATAGAACTTTCCAGAGGTTCAGAACATTTTGTTTCTAAAATTTATATTTTTTTTGTTTTACAGTCACTCATCAGAGATTGATGATACCAGCCAGATGCTGCAGTCAAGTCCTCTTTCAAGGTGTTCTCTCTCTCTCTATCGTTTTCATTCATGTGTGAGTTCATGCAGTTCAAATTAACTAGAAATGTGTATAAGACTTGTTAAGAGGTGTTATCTTACCCCATATCGCTGCTGTATGCTCTCCAGTACTCTGACAACATGGGGTGTGCATTCCTGTTCGCACTCCATCAGCGCAGTCTCTGGGCCGCTGTAGCGGTTCACGTCCACCTCAGGGACAAATGCCCAACGATACCTGTACAGATGGAACAGATAGTTACACAGAATAGGTCAGATAGGAAATAGTCCACTGACAAAAATAACTAACACAACACCACAACTTAAACAAAAACGTGTGCTAGCATGTATTCAAGTCCTTTTGTTCTGAGCTTCTTACATCTGAAAGAGTGGCATCCTCTCTGGAGGGAAAGCCACGGAGGCGTCCAGAAACTTGCAGGCTGACAGGTACATGTCCAACTCTGCCTGAGAGAAATTCACTGGTCCGTTCCGGTCCTGGGCTCCCCGCACCACTTTAGCCAGCCTAGGTGGTACACAAGAGAAGTATTTTAAGTGAGAAAGCGTCACCAGAGTGTCAATAATATATGAATTTGTCAATAAAATAATCATCTCACTTTGAGACGTCTTTATCTAACTGCATAGCCTTCTCCAGACGAGCAAATATGCGACTCTGAAAAACAGAACAGGTTGAAAAATAAGTTTCCGTTAACAATAAACAAAATAGATACTCGTGTGTATACAGCCAGGCTCTCAGAAGATGGGATCCTACCAGTTCTGTGACCATGATTGGCCAAAGAGATGTGAGGTGCTGGGATGAAATCCGCAACAGGAGAACACGAAACATCAGGAACATCTGGGCCGAAACACTCGGACTGGGGTTCATACGCAATGCCTCAGTGAGACGCTCTGAAAGGAGGGAAGGAAATTTTATAATTGCGAAAGAACAGTCAATTTCAATGTCTGTTTCTACCACTTAATTAAACAGATTTACATAAAATCAATACAAATATCCAGTAACTGCACCTTGAATGAGGGGCAGATACAGAGGATACTGGTCGAGTTCTCCACTGAACATGGCGAACGCCTGGCGCTTCAGCAGCATGGGTTTCTGGTCCACATTCGTAAACAGTTTGAGGGAGCCGCTCTGCATGCCTACAGGACAAATAAATACAGGTTTGAAAACAGAAAATAATCAAAAATGTATCTTTAATTTGAAACACTACTTTCAGAAGTGACATCGTAAACAGATTCTGAATTTATAGGCGACGGGACAAGATTTTGGTATTGGAAGCGTTGCGGTTTCCCCTTTGTAGTCTCTGTAGTATTGACCAATCATGTTTGAGCAGGCGTTTGTTGAATGCAGGTAAACAGTCTGTGTGGAGAGCAACAGAGGCTCAACGCATGGCCGAAATCTAAAAAAACTATCAGCTATCGTCTGATGAGTTCGTTTTTTTGTTTTGGTTTAAAATTAGTATTTAAACTGGCTGCTTGTGAAACAGTCCGGTCGTACACGTCATCTCTCAACTCTCTCAAGCTTATCCGCTGTCAGGCCAATAGTTGATGGGTTCCCAGATTGCTATGCATCTGTTCCCTGACATTTTATGATCTACAGTAGACATGAATAGTAAAAAAAGTACCTTTTGTGTCACAGATTAGGTCTCACCTTTAGATTACAATTGTATCTTTACAGCAATACATTTCCTAGAAGCTGTACTCACTCATGAGGTCTTTAAACATGGTCTTCTCATGAGTCAGCAGGTGGTCAACAATGGATTTCCAACTATAGAGAACAAAGAGCAGTCAAGAAAAGGACATTAGACATCGATGATCTCCAATTCATTTGTGTCATAATATTAAATACACCAAACAGACAAAATACTTCTTTATAAATACGCAGCAAGATCATTTCAACATTCACCCATTCATACATTGATGGCAGGCTGAAGGAAACTTCCATATGCGGAAGAGCCGGGGATCAAACTGCCGATCTTCCAATTAGTGGATGACCCATATCTTTGTGTATATATATATATATATACACACTTCAATGTTTTACATTTTTATGTAATTGTCTTATAATTTAATTAATGTTTGTATATATTTGTGTCACTTATATCTGTTCTGCCATTGCTTACCTGATTTTGTATCTTTGATTATTATGCTTTTGTCACTAAGAAATAAAAAATAAGTTATTATGAGTCCTCAGTGTGTGTGTGTGTGTGTGTGTTTCTAACAAA
Organism: Anarhichas minor; assembly: GCF_050575085.1. Lineage (NCBI taxonomy): Eukaryota > Metazoa > Chordata > Actinopteri > Perciformes > Anarhichadidae > Anarhichas > Anarhichas minor. The sequence continues at coordinate 5,049,681 of NW_027466450.1, forward strand.
TAACCATACTAACCTGGGAGCACAGGAGACATCCATAGTGAAGAAGAGGGGGTCCATGAAGAGCTCAAAGACCTCTTTCCTCCAGGCCCTTTTGGTATAGGCATACCCACTCAGACTGCTCAGCAGCTGAGAACCCGCTTCAAAGCTGGGCATGTTGTAGGCACTAGCGGGAAGAAAGCACAAGTGAAAGGAAGTCCGCTGAGACCAAACAGACCAAAGCTGTTAGTGCTGCACACTAGTTACCTGTGGTTCTTCAGGTAAGGGAAAACATAGTATGTGAGGCGAGAAATGAGAGGAACCGCTTTCTCCTTCTCATCACTGCGGTATACCATGTCCAGAAGTGGTGCCAAGACCTATACAGTGAGAGAACGTGTCAAACAATACAAACACACAAAGAGGCTCTCATTCATTCTCTCACCATAAATAAAACCTACCTCAGCCAGGAGTACAAGAGCTTGGACGCTGTAAATGGAGGGAGCCGAAGAGGAAACCATGGTGCTAGCTTGAGCCACTGACTCTGACAAGGAAGTAAAGAGAATACAGAGTTCACTTGTGACCGTTACCAAGCGTGTAATAATTCTGGGAGTGAGCAACATGTGCATATGCAATCAGGTGACAATTAGGATAGAAATGTTTCACCATAGAAGACAAATGTGAGTCTTTTTGAAAGAACCTCCTGCCGTTCGAGGCCCCATACGGGTTGTATGACCCGTGCGCTATACCTACAATATTTACACACCTTTACCTTGATGTCAGGCATTGTGTTACTTTGGGGTTTGAAGGGTGCACTTGGAGAATACATTCTTACTCAGAGTGTAGTACAAAAGCACTGTTTAAATGCAGTAACTGTCTTTTCTTTGAAGTCATCCTGTCGGCTGACCACATGTTCTGAAGAAATAATGACTCAACCGTGAATGAGCGGACGCTCTATCTAGGGAGGTTGTTTTTAAGGGATACCATAAAGAAAGAATCCCTTGTGTCAGCTGCGGCGCAAAGACAACTCCTAGTATTTAAAGAACAGCCTGATAGGTCAGTTAGACATGATGGATAACAGTGCTGGTAGTCCTGCCTGCTGATAGCCATCTACTGTAGGTAGTAATGCACTGACTATGGATGAGTACCTCACACAACCCGGATAAAAAAAAAAAATCTGAACTATCCCTTTAAGTATTGATTTGTGAGCTCCATAATCTATCTGTCAGAGCGCCATATTGATCCGCTGGGTTCATATCCTCAACCAGTGGATGGGAATCGCATATGAGGTCAATGGTCATTGTCGGCACGTGTTTGTCAAAGACATGAAAAGTTACCATCAAACTCCGTGTCATCAAGTTCGTCTGCTTCAGGGCACACCTGCGGCTGAACTTTGACTTCAAGGCTGCGACTGAGCCAACTGGTCTGCTCCAGAGACGACCCCGCGATCCCACCCACCGCCTCGAGGATCCGCTGAGTCACCTCCTGCATACGATAATGTCGCCATCAATCAATCATCACCACAGCATCTCACATGCACTGCCTCGCTATTTCAAATCATAGCTAGCACAACACAACATGCAGCATACCTGCAGATCTCTCGTGTCCTTTTTATTGTCCAGGTTAGGGAGCCTATTGACAACGTCATTGAGTATTCTGCAAGACAGAAACCGTTGATGAGGATCAGATTTTCCAAAAGAAAACCGGCAAATGTTAACAAACATGTTTGAGCAAATACAGATAGCAGTGCATTGCAGGCCCCGATACTGTCTGTGTGAGAGTATTCTGTAATACAATAGAACTACTACTACTAATCAGAGTAGTTTACATATCAAATTCCTAAAAAATAATAAATAATAATAACAACTTTATTTACATAGCTCTTTTAAAAACAGAGTTTACAAAGTGCTTTGACAGACAAAGCAGCAAAAGCAAGGAAATAACAACCCGGATATAACAGTATAATAGATTAAATGAAATAACAAACAAACAATCGATACGATAAAAATAAAATAATAAATAAATAAAATAATTTAGTAAACTCAACAAATAAAAATAAAGCAGTAAAGCGACGACATCATATAAAAGCCAGTCTGTAAAAATAGGTTTAAAAGAGATTACTGATTTGGCGAGCCTTATCTGCACCACAGTAATGCACTACTGTTTTTGTTTTGTTCGTTGACTACAATTGCATTTGGTTGTGCAACCCTGTATTGTACAATGACAACGAACAAATGAACCGTAAACCTTGAACAAGAAGTGAATGTGTTAAAAACTGACCCCAGCAACAAGAAGTGTCCAGGCGGGGCCAGGTTGAGCTGAACAGACTCCCGTAACAAACTGAGGAGAGGAGCCACGTTTTCCTGCAGAGTCTGAGCTGAAATGCTACATAGATTTCAATATATATTATGAATACAATTTGTAGAATAGTCTTATCAAACTTAAGGTGGAGACTCGCACTGTATTTCCTACTTACCTCTGGATATAGGCGTAGCTGAACTGTAACATGGGGATATCTACTAGGGTTGACTTCTGATGGAGAGAAGAGTACAGTAAAAAAATGGTATGAAATTAGGGGAAATTGACCTCAGAAACCTCCAGAATACATGTTTTGAGCAGCTGTGTGTGTATGTATGCATGTATGTTTCTGTACCTGTTCTCCTTTGATCTGATGTGGTTTTTTCACCACCTCCTTGACCAATTGTAGGACTGCATCTGTCTGCAAGGTGTGCAGTGATTTCACCAGAGCCACAATGGTCAGACGAGACTCACTGGCCACTGGTAAAACCTAAAGAAGACAGGGATGTGATGAATGAAAGCCGCTCTAAAGCCTTTCAGTGAGCTAGACGCGACTGTCCTTTCTCAGTTTCCATAAACGCTGCAGTTCTTACTTTGTTTTTATGTCTCCTTTTACTCCTTCTGCTGCTCCACACTGCTCCCAGCGAAGCCATGATCTGAATCCCATATAGCCCAGTTAGAGGGACCAGGAACTCCAGTATCCGCTGCCGTAAGATCTAAACATGCACACCGTGAATAGATGACATTTTCCATTATAACACATGCACATGGCTAAAAAAAGGAGAAGATGTGCGAGTGCAGGATATAACCAACACCATACATGACACAGATGTATTATTCCATACATTTGTGTTGGCATAAAACAAACAAAGACAATATGCACGTAAGTAGCACACTACACACCTTGGTGCTTTTAAAGTAGACAGAGGCAGAAGTGTGTCTGCTGCTCTGGGCGGTGTCCGATGCCCGCCTCTGAAACTCTTCCCTCATGACCACGCCCCATAACAATGCCATGCTACTGAGCATGTGCGGTAGTGCCTCAATCACAGCGTTGCGTGCATTACGGACATCCACAGGATCACAGGCAACCATGGACTAACGGAGAGAAAGAGAGAGCAAAATGGGTTTGTACATTCTCATACAGATAAGAGGTAAATATCTGTGTGTGCTTCGTTCCTCACCTTCTTGTTGTCCAGTAGACAATAGTGTGTAATGGTGGTCAGGCCTTCTAGCAAAGTCAGAGGGTAGTCAGGAGCAATGTTTTCCCTCCTACCACTCAGAGGACAGAAACATATATGAAATTAAAAGCACAATCGTGTCTTCACTGTAAACTTGAGATGATATCAAATTAGATTCCAGCCATGACACACACTGGCACATATAACTAATAACACTGCTTAACTTCTTGAATTACAAAAACTATTGTCGAACTAAGCAGTGTGTCTTTGTACCGTTTTATATTGTGCTTGTGAAGTTGGAAATAAAACAAAATAAAAAAGGACTATATTATCATAACAGCGTACGAAACTATGTCAGCGAGATCTGTTTTTCGGAGGTGCTCCGTCTACCTCTGATTCGTCTTTCCTCCATCGTGCTCGTAAAGCTTGACCAGCTCGTCCAAGTTCCTGCAGATCTGACTGATGAGTGGAGCCACAATGATGCCTAACGAGCGACCCAAGTACTGCAGAGAGGAGCACAACAGGGACACCCAGTGGGGGTGCATGGCATAGCCGTACTGCGGCTGCAGAGCCCTGGCTGCGGCAGAAACGAACATTCCTTGGGCTGTGATGGGGTGGCTTTGGACGTACTGGGCTGCGTTGATCGACTGCTGGAAAATAACTGCAGTTTGCCATTCGCGTGCAAGCGGGGTGGTGGCAGTCGGGGATTCGCGAGGCTCCCCGGGCTGCCCAGATGCTCCACTCGACACAGCTGCGGAGACGGCACCACCAGGCCCCAGGTGGGACTCCAGGACGATGAGACCCTTGAGGAGTCTCAATAGTTCCATTTGTAAGGGGTACTGCTCCTGTCCGCCTCCTGCTCCGAGATTCACCAGACTCTCCTCAGACAGGCCTCCCTGCTCCTCCAGCAGCTCCACACCCTTGGATGGTCCCTTTTCCGTTGCCCTCTGGCTGACGTACATGGATGCAGAAAGTGTCAGCAGAGCATATTGCTGCACTTTACATCCTGAGAGGAGTCTGCAGATGGGCTCCACGCCGGCCCCATTGCCCTCTTGTCCACGCGCCATGCAGCCAAGCTGGTTCACAATCCGGGTCAGCACCGCCACACTCTTCACTTGAACCTCCCTGTTCCCCTGCAGGTCAAGGGGACCCAGGTTCAGATAGGAAGGGTAATGAGAGCGCAGGAATCGCAGGCACAAGGACACCAGCAGTTCAATGAGCAAGGATGGGGGCACTGAGGGGGAGGAGGAAGGGGAGAGCAGGCAGCTGTAGAAGCCCTGACCGTCCTGAGCCTGTTGGTGGCGCTGCAGGAGGTTCGACACCAGGTTTAAATGTGCAGCAGAGCTCGTGTCCAGAGAAGTGTAGGAGAGGGCATTCACCAGACGGCATTCAGCACTGCTTCGCAGCAGGCTGTCCAGCAGTGCCAAGCCTTGGATCAGATGGCGCCAGCCGCCTGCCACAGGGTAAAGAAGCACATGGCGGAACAGAGAGTCGATGGCCTCTCTCTTCTCTCGCGCCTGTTTTAACAGGCGAGACCTGGCCATGGCCTCCAGCTCTAAATCCTCCTCATCCTCACTCGACAGTGAATCAGAGGCCTGCGTGTGCTCGGACTCGGCCCTCCGCAGGCCGTTGACCACACCTCCTTCCTCAACGCTGCGGTAGGGGACAGAGCCCGAGCTGGAGTTCTCAGTGGACACCTGGGCACCACTTGTGTCAGCTGACTCGGTGTGTTCACTCTCAGCCTCCTCCTCCTCCTCCTCCTCCCCCTCCGTCTCTTCACTCTCACTCCTAGACATCACTAAAGTGTCCGGTGGTTTGACCAACTCTGAGCCACCGTCTAACTCTGCCCACAGGGATTCCCGGTCCACAATGTTCATGAGATTTAAGGTGGTGACCTCGGTTGACATGGAATCCACAGATGTCCCGGAGGTTTTGGTGGAGCTTCGGCTTCTGTGGCTTAGAACCTTCAGGTTACCTTTAAGAAAAAACAAAACACATATACAGCCAAACCAAAGAAGTTCATCTAATAGGAATTTGAACTTACACAGCATATGCAAATTACGCTGACAAAAGCACTTACCAGCAGTGAGATTTTGCTTGATGCTCTGAATGGAGCAGCGCTGAGTCGACGGGTGAAGCAGCAACAACAGAATAGGCTCCAGCACCCGGATCACGTCATTGAGGGAAAGAGCCCTGACGAGCCAGCACTGAGCTGCTGCACTTATTGAGCCATCTGTACAGCTCAGACTGTCCACCACCACACACAGAGTCCTGAGAGAGACACACACACATTTCAACAGTCGGATTTGGTAAATAAAAGGATCCCGACACAAAGAGAAACTCACACCTTCATCAGTCTAATAGGAATAATACAAAGAAGGAGGCGATGCCTCAGATTTCATTCAATCTGCAGTTTTTGAACATGTTATTCACTTTTTATTCAGATTTTACATATTCAGAGCAGGCATTTGGCCAGTTTTTAACTGCTGCATATTTGTTGTGACAGAAGTGCAATTGTTTCACTCCGCCCGCTGTTGGACATTTGCATGACGTTCTCACTTTGCACAGACACTAATGCCTCCTTGTGTAGCAGATTCATCCACTATCAGAGGAGCACTGACACATATGTTGATGTTGTAAGCTATAGAAGACGAGTACTGAGACAGAATATACAGTATTCAAGAATTACAGAGACACAGTGATATACATGAATAAAGACACTACGCTCCATTTGTCAGCACTTTTAAACTAGGTACTAACCGATCGAAGGAGTGATTGGGAGACATGGTCCTGTTGGCCTGGATCTCCCGGGTCAGGTGCCATATAACTGTGAAGCGGTGTAGTGCTTCCAGCCTAACGGCCTGGGGCAGACAAACACAAGGCAAACATTTGGCTGTTTTGCTTAACTTGTCGCATTTCCTAGTTGCTCTGTTTGTGTGTGGCAAATAAACTGACACATGCTGGGAGAACATTCAAATGTGTTCAGCGTGTGTGCAGGCCTATTACACACCTTGTCTTTGTGCAACAGCGCCTGGCAGATGATGTCTTCACAGATGGATGCCGATGGAGCCAAACAATGAAGCCTGTAAAAGAGTTCCACACAGGAAATGTGCTGCTCTCTCCGCTCTGTGTCCAGCTGGTTCCACAGTACCTGGGACACCCTCTGAGTCACAGCAGAAAGGAAAGTAAATGAATACTGCATTTACACTACAGCTCTGAGTTACAGCAATATTTTCCCTTTAATAACCTGACCTGATAGAAATCTGTGCCTTCCTCTATGGCACGAAGCAGAGCAGGGTAGATGGGGGGCACGGTGACCATCTGCAGCCGCCCACTCAGAGGGTTAGAGTCAGATCCTTGGTAGCGTCTGTGCTTGTCCTGGATGACCAGCGCTAGAGACTGTGAGTGGTTGATGAGTTCCAACAAGGCGGACACTGCAGTGTGCTGGATGTTGTAGTCCCTGGACAGGCAGCACAGTGTCATCAAGGACCTCAACCACACTGGCAAGCTGTCGACGTCACGATCTGTGGAAAACCAAAACGTAAAAAAGTACGTAGCGGACAGTAGCAATAACTCAGCTCGATAAATAACTATCTATGTGCTGACCTGTGTGGTCAAACATGTCCGTGTGGAGAACCAGAGTTTCCTCTTCAGTGAGGTAGACAGGGAAAGTGGTACCCTCCAGCAGAAGGTGGCAGGCGGTGGTGAAGGCCTGTCGACAAGCCTCAGAGATCTCTGCCCTGCCACGGGGCATGTAGCCAGTTGCCCAGTCCAGACACCCTAAATGCCTATGCTCCTTTTTCTTCTCTGTTGGGGCTGCTAAGAGCTGGGCGTCAGATGTAGGGCGGGATTTAAGCTTGTGTGGAGTGAACATTTCAGTCTGTTTGTCTTTAGTTTCATGTCCCCCTATGCCCGCCAACAATGTCTTCTCTTCCACAGAAGCCACAGTTAGGTCAGGCTGGGGTCTTTCCTCCGGTCCCCCAACATCCTCCACCTGCACCAGCAGGTATCTATAACATAGAAGAAGTGAAAATATTTAGAAATCACACTTTATAAAAGAAGTCCATGTAGGTTATGGTTAACCTGATGATTGCTCATTAGTTCACCTTGTGGTTATGAAGGCCAGGATGTCCTGCAGACACCGGGTCATGGTGTCTACACTGCCTCCCTTCCTCCACACTCCTTCGCCTTCTTTGGAAATTACATTCTCCTCCTCCCTCTTCCCCATCCCTGGTGGGAGATGCTGCTCTGAAGCTGAGGCGCTGATGCCCAATCCGCTGTCTTCAGACCTGAGTGTTGGGTAAACACCATCTGCAAGCTCTGCCTCGTCTCCTCCATCTCTGTTCACCTCTTCATCTCCACGGTCACCATTAAACTCACCAACAGTGCCATCTTTCTCTCCCTCCTTCTCTATATCCTAGATAGGGTATAGTTGATATGATCACAGTCAAACATCAAAAACATAAATGAAAGATAAACCACATTGGCACAGACAGTAAAATGCCTAACCTGAGTCTTTTTGCTTTCCTCCTCTGGTGACTGTAACTTGATGTCCTTTGTCTGTGCCCCTGCCTCAATGTCCATATCAGCTACAGGCATCTGGATCTTGCTCAGCACCTTGAAGCATGCACGTAGACCCTGTGTGACATCTTCCAGGCTAACAAAGTCCATGTGGCTGTGCAGGGTCCCCAGCATGGTGCCCAACATCTCAGGGAGGAACTGGGACTGGATGTCAGCATGAAGCTCCTGTGGGACAACAAACACACAGGTAAAACACACCGTTAGTGTATACAAATTTGTGTGTACGAGTCAGACTTGAACGCTGAATGAAAGATAATATTTGCTTAGACTTTACTGTAACTGAGTACCAGGAGGTGCAAAAATGGTTAACCAAGTAAAAGCTTATCATTTTTCTCTATTTTGTCAAAATAATAACAATTTGCTTTTCAATGTCTACTTTTGTAGTATTTGTTGGAATTTTCCAAAATATCAAACCCCAATATTGCGTTTTTCTGGCAAAACACTTATTTTATTATTAGCACGATTCACTGCATCAATTTAGTTTCACAATTGGGAAGTAAAGGTGTGCATGTGTGTGTAAGTCGTTTACCAGAGGGAGAACGTCAAGCAGGAAAATGATGAGATTGGACATCTCTGTGACAGACGGAGCAGGGTGATGGCGCTCCTGTCGAGGAGGTGTTGGTGGGTCATCTTTGTCACTATTGGGTAAAGAAGGAGAATTAAAAACAGTGATCATTGTTGGTTGATATTCGAGGGTAAAAAAAGAAAGCACGCACATTTCATTTATGTTCTTGACAATGCTTACTTTGCACGGAAACAATGTATTCAATTCATCGATTGGCTTTCTTTCACATTATTGAGACAATATTGTTCACTGTGTTAATGCCGACTGTTCCCGATAATCTTGCATGTCTCTGAGTCGGCATAAATAAGGATTCCATGTCACAGTCATTCCTGGCATACCTGAGAGAGGTGCAGAAGCGGTGGGTCACGTACTCCCACAGGTATTCTTTGTTCATGGAGGTCACGAGCATATTCACCGTCTTTATGATCTCCGCTGCATTTTTATTCTCTTTTATTGTACTGTTTCAGAAAACAAAAAGAAAAGCATATTTTTTTTTGTCTCATATCTGTCAGTTGCAATTTTGTCACATGTTCAGTTCAACAATTAACATCCTTGCATCTTTCCTGTCATCTATCGCTCTTTACCTGGCTAGCTGGTTGCCTGAGAGACCTGAGCTGGCGATGTTTTCCTCCCCCAGCATCTCTCGACAGTAGCTGTAGAAGGCTCGGACCACCTCCAACAACACACTGCTCAAGACCACTGGACCTGTGCAGAGACGTTGTCATGATCACAGTGAAACATGCTCAGAGTGGCGGATCAATTAATTCAGCATTTCCACGTGTTTGTGTGCTGCCTACCTATCTCTGGTTTATCCAGCAGACTGATGATGATGCGAAAGGGCCTGAGGTACCCAATCACACTCTCGGGGTCGCTCTCCACATCCTTCCTTTGTAGGATGTTAATAAGAGCCTAAAGTCACAGAAACAAACAAATGAGAATAAGAGAAACAGGTGAAAAAGATACATTGGTACACGTTTCGAACAGACACACCTGACCCAAAATTTGATGTATTATGCTTCTGCTCAAATACTGTCCAAGCTGAAATGTACTCTGTTCATCATTACAGGAATAGATTAGATAAAAGTCAAGTCACTTCCTGGGGTCTTCCTCTGGTGGCCTGGAACCTCAATGTGACAACAAGATAAGTCACTGCTCCCGACCAGGAAATAGTGACAAACATAAACCCCCATGAAACCACAACCAGTCTCATTTTCACACTTGTTTATGGGTTAAACAAACAATATATACAGTCTTAACTAGTGAGCTTAAGAGGTACTTATAGATGGATTGTGTTTCCTTAGGACAGAGCCAGGAAAGCTGTTTCTCCCCATTTCCAGTTATTATGCTAAGCTAACCTGCTACTGGCTGTAGCTTTATAATTACTGTACAAACGTGAGAACGGCATCGATCTTCTCATCTAACTCTCAGCAAGAAAATGAGTAAGTGTAATTCCCAAAATGTCTAACTTTTTCTTTAACAACATTGACGAATCAGGTTGTACTAAAAATAAACCCATATTTATGTATTTTTAGGTTTTGTGTGTGCTATGAGTGAGTTACCTGCACAAGGAAATCTCTTGAGTATGTGCTGAAGTAAAAGGAGGTGTGTTCCTCTGTGGTGGTGGAGCGGGTGGGATGTGGTGCCACCATTCCTCCTTTTTTGTCTATCCCTGACAACACACACAGAGACAAACAGTACTGAATTAACTGGAAAACTGAGTGGGTCATCCATTACTGAAATGTACTTCAATGATCAGCACCTAGGAGCCAGGCGTAGAGGCGTCTGTTGAGGGACATGTCTCTGCGCAGAAGTGTAAGTGCGGCTGCAGATACCATCGTTATCATGTCTTTACCACTCATGGCAATACTGGCCTCCGCTGGGTCCTAAACCAACAACACACAGAGTAACATTTGCCCGAGGAACAACAAGAAAGAACAGGAGAGCGATGACAGGACAGTCCGTATGTTTAATGGAAAAGAAGGTAAACAAAAGAAGGATTATTAGAGACAACTTACAAAAAATAATTCTCAATAGTTTCCAGCAGCAGTCACAGATATTTATACATCATTGTAATTACAGATCAATTCCTTTTTCCCCCCTCAATAATCTGAATCTAATGATTTTTGCATTTTACTTAGATCACATGGAACCAAAGATGTTGTCCCGGAAAACAGGAAGTGAGTATGTTTAAGTGTGTACCTACCAGGCACGCAGCAAAGGGGAAAAAGTAGAGCAGGATTTCAAGCATGTTCCTCTGCACCAGGACATTTGAATCTTGCAGAGAAAGACACACCGACTTCATCTGAAGACACACAGAAGCCGAGACGCTCAGAGGTTTAGACAGATGACAAAAGATGTTGGTGGAGCAGATTGCTGAACTAAATTGAAACAAAACTGAAATATGTCAAAGTGACAACAATATCCCCATAATGATCAAATGTGAAGTAAGACAAACACAGACACTCACCACCAGTCGGTGGTCGTAGCCTAGCATGTGTGTTTGCTGGCGCAGAGAAGCCTTGCAGTCAAAATGTGTGACTATAAAGACCGAGGCAGGTAGTCGCACCATGGGGGTAACCAGCATACTGCCCCACAGCGCACCATAGAACACCTGCTGACCCACCAGCAGTGACAACTTGAGCAGCAAGGCATCGGTCCTGGATAGAGAGAGATGACAAAATAGAGACAACCCATTGACGTGTGTTCCAACAATACATCCACTAATAAATCTATATTTCCGAGAGGCAGGCTGACTTTGGTTGGTGATGTCACACCGATCAATTCTGATAAAATCCTTCTGTTGTTTCAGTACAGAAGTGCCTAAAGGCACAGCAAGCAGCTCCCGTTAGAAATATTAAGGATTGCTCGTTTGCCATATTGTTATAAAAAAGGCTGTCAACAAAAACTTGAGAAAATTAATACTTTCCCACTTTCCCAACCTCGTCTGTGGCTCTCAGCCCGCAAGCTGAGACTTCTGTAGTGACTCACTCATGTACACTTTCATTAAAGGAGAAAAAAGTATTTACGATAGCAGGATCGTGTACGCGGGGTTGACTCAAAATAAACTACAGTGCCCATGTTCATCAAAATGAAGGAACACCCAGTGCAACGGTGGAGGTATTTGATGTGTTTTCAATTATTTTTAGACAAATGGAGCCTTATAGCACAGATGAATAAGGCTTTGGCTACAGAGACTATATGTTTGTAATAGGGATCAATTAATTATAGGTTTTGGCCTTTTCATGGGATTTGTTGACAATAAGAGAAATATGAATATTGTCAGATGTATCCTTTAAATTTATAAATGAGAATAGAAGAACAGCTTGAGAACATTTCTTCTGACAAAACAGTATGCGCTATGTACCTGTCGTAAACCTCCAATCCCTCTTCCAGCCCTGGCAGCAGTCCTGTTATGAAGGCCTGAAGACTGGGCAGCAGAGCCTTCTGCAGTGGGAGATAGTAACGCTCGTACAGTGTCAGCAGTATAGGCTTCACTGCCATGGCTGCATGGCCCAAGAGTGGGAACAATCCTGAGCTGAAAACCAAAAAACACAAGTTATAACGTCAAAAGCTGCACACATAATCAGGCTAGCGCTCGCTTTAAACCAGTAACAGATTCATCTTTACCTGTAAATAAAGAGATCCTTGGCCAGCCATTTTGTTCCAATGATTTTAAAAATGACCTCGTATGTCTCCAAAGCCTTGAGGTGTACTCCGCTGGGCAGAGCCGGGTGCAGGCACTGGGCGAGGCGCTTCCCTATGATCAGCCTCTTGGGCAGGAGGGAGTAGCGAAGGTTACTCTGCAGGGCCTGAACGAAAGAGACAACAAAAAAAAATGAAAAAAAACTGGGTTGGCCACTGAACAAATAGTTTACATATGAAGGTAAAATTTGGCATAACCCTCAAATAAAATAAATGAACCTACAGAGGCACACTGGAAGAGATGTTGTGCATATAGTTCTATTAAAATATCATGTATAACAGAACTACTTTTGTTTACATTCCCTTTGTACTTTAATTACCAATGTTGTTGCATTAACACACACAGACACTCCAAAGTAAACACATGCTCTGCAAGGGAAAAAAGAAAAGTGACATGCATTTCCCAAAACAAATAGGTAGAAGACTTGAGCAATAAGGGTGTATAACACAGAGAGAGAGAGAGACAGAGACAGAGAGAGAGACAATAACTTCCTCATAAGTACAGAGAACTGAAACTCACAAGCTGTGAAGTTGACACCCGCAAAATGACAACAAAAAAAACCCCTGCAAATGCTTCAGTGAATTCAGATCAATCAACATAAAAAATAGACCAAAGTTCTATAGTTGTATACTAGGAGCATCCAGATGAAGATATTAGCCGTTACAGTATTTCTCAGGCATCAAGCACAACATAACGTACCTTATTGAGCTTGCCCAAGGACGAGATCAGATCTGCCCACTCACTCGAAGACTCAAAGTTTCGCAGCGCCTTCTCGATGACCGCTGCATAGCTACGATAGCGGTAGTCATTCTGCAGTTCCAACTCCTCGGGATCCATGATACGTCAGTCTGATCCCAGCATGTTCAGCACAATATTTCTGGGGGAGAGGGGAAACAAACAAGAGGGTTATTTATTGGCAAGAGAGTAGGTTTATCAAACTCACAAGAACAATCAGCGCTGCGATATTATCAGTCTGTCTGCAGCCTCTTGGATGTCCCTCTGCCTCTGAAGGAGGTTTCTGGCTAATAGAATTAGCCAATTAGCTCTGTACTGATAAATAAAGGCTCGTAGACTACAAATGTCCTCATTCATGACCGGTCAGTGTTTATCTGACTGACCTGTCTCTCAGTCTGAGGAGGGAGGAGTTCCTGATAACACAAACTGTGTGATCATGCACGCACTTCCAGAGAAAAACAAGTTATGGACTGGGCACAAAGCGACACAGTTTGTTTCTCTCTCGTCTTCACGGTGACATTTGAAGTAGCGTTTACAGGTTTTTTTGGCCTCTTTGGGGGCAACCTGGGGCAACATTGACATACGATCAACTTATGGTGTTCTCGTGGCACACATCCAGCAGAGCAACATTAGCATTGACTCTGAGCTGTGTTTCTGGCCACCTGATGAATACAAGTCCAATATTCACTCTCGCTATATTGATCTCCACCAACTCCTGTCTGGCACTTTAGCAGCTAAAAGCTCCACTATGTCCACTAGCATACGTTAACTTTGTCTGCTGTTTGGCTTTAAAAATGCATTTAGGTAGAAATTGGAAAATAATCTTATTTTAGGCAACATAGGCAAAAAAAAAACACAACAAAGTGTCCAACAGTAAATATACTACATGATCTAGAAAGAGTAGCTTTCTCACTTTCAAGAACACGGCAAAGGCGGTGGTGTGTGTGTGTACGTGCATGTACGTGCATGTAGTGGATTTGAATTAAGCCACATAGAGAGATGGGTCGGAAAGTAGAGGCAGGATTAGAGGAGCACAGACATCTGGACTCCCTGAGCTGAGAGGAGCTTTACCATCGTGGACAAACCCACCAACACGTGCAGGGTGACTTTGTATTCGTGGTGAAAGTATCAAACTCTTGACAGAAAACTAATATTAATATTAGTCAATGAAAATTCAATTGATGATTAGTCTTCAGAGTCATTTATGAAATACAAATACCCAACATTTGTTTGTTTAAGTTAAAATATGTAATAAATATATGTAAAACAACGAATATGTTGCGGTTAATCAACAATGAAAATAAAAAGTGAAAAGAGCCAACTAAGATCTTGACCTTCAGGAATAAGTCAGGTTTATTTCTTGTAGAAAAAAAAGGAGTGAATGAAGTGATGAAGAGGGACGAAGACTCAAGATTGTTTCAGTTCTCATCAGGCTTAAACATTGTCAGCAGGTAGACCTACACCTCATCAGGGATTCTCAAAATCTTTTCATGTACTAACAACACTCTCGTACTAAAGCCAAACCAATACACAGCTTGAAAAGGATATTGTTCTGATGAAAAGCTATAATAATACTGGAATAAACAGTACATGAAATAGTGTGTGGTGTGAAAAAGCCTGCCTTAAATGGAGTATTGATCATTAAAATAGACTGTCACCAATATGTATCACTTTATCCTTCATTGAGCAGTACTCCTTTAGTATTTTGTCGACTGCAATTTCCTTTTAGTCGCAATTAGGGCTGAACAATTCATAAAAAATGTTTAGTTGCGAATAATCTGACTGATATTGAATTTGTGATATGATTTGCAATATTAGAGGGAATATCACCCAGTGTTATAATAAAAATGATGACGACATATTTGTTATAAACTCAACCTGGTCAATAAAACAGAAAAGGCTCTCTACCTTATTAACGATGCATTTTCCTACGGCCTTGGCTTTCAGGTAATATGGCAGATCAAGCAAACTGTTATTATTTGAAGCTTTTCATGTGGGTGAAAATTACCACCTGTTGTTACGCATTTCACATTCAAGAGATGGCCTTGTAGTCACTTTTTAAAATCATGTGTCCGGACGTAATCAAATCGTTAATATGAATGCCGAGTGGTTAGTTGTCTCTGACAAAAACAGACCAATGACATCAAACACTTCTTATCCCTAAAAGCCACACGCAGTACTCGTGACACCAGTGGATTTACCTTTTGGTTGACACATTGACAGCCATGACATAACATTAGGAGTGGCGAAAGACAGAATCTGTAAAAACAAGTCATGCTACATAGCAAACTACCCCCGGGTTAGGTTGTGCTGTTCTACACAGACCCTGTTCAGATGTCTCTCCTCAGATGGACCACAATTCTTCCTGCAAAGAGACAATTTATTTGTTTGCACCCTTCAAGTTCATGAGGATCCTTAAAATTCAGCCTAATCACAGGTGACAGCTGGAGGTTATGCAATGGTGTGGCCCAAGCAGAACTAAATACACGTTCTCACTTCCTCATTGTGGAAGTGCAATAAAAAACATTTCAACAAGATGTTGTTGGGCTGGAGTGTGTGTGTGTGCGTTGAGGGTGGACCCACGCACACAACGGGCCCCGCTATAAACTGTGTCACCTGACTGACACCCCCACAGACTTCAATGTGACGCTGTTAGACTTCAATGTGCCGCTGATCGCTGACACATGGCAGATGGAGAAGACAACATCAACTGTGACTCAACTCAAATGACAGTTGGCTGCTGCAGCTTTTGGCTTGTGAATATACTGTAGCATCACTAGAGTTGAGGGTATTATGTAACTGCACGACTTCAGACTGCATCATAACTGCTTCCAAGACGAGGAAACAAGGAAGATATATTTACAGTTAGTGAAATGTAAAAATGTATGTGTGCAGCTAGCATATATGCACATTTTCGTCAATACTGTAATTGAAACTAGGGGAATATATAAGATATTGCTAGCTAGCAAATAAAACAACGCAACGTTAACGCACTATTTAAACATCAACGTTTCCTGAAGAAATAATATGTTATTGTGGTTATAATAAGACACCATGTACCGTTCGTTCAACCCCCGTAAACAACAATTAGCTAACGTTAGCTATCAGGTGCATCAATGACTCACCGACTGACAAACGAGCCCAAGATGCGCCGAGCGACCCTCGCTTCAGAGCAGTCCGACTCAAAGACGCGACAGCCCGGTCATCATGGTGCATCCTCCACGCCGACGTAGCTCAAAGAAAAGAGGTGGTAGACCTGTTGTTTGTGCCAAGGATGAGTGTGTCACTAAACATCCCAAGAGTACCACGGAGCGACAGCCACAACGGGGCGGAATCGTCAAACTCAGCTGATTCAGAGCCGAACGCGGACGGAAAGGTTCACTTCCTGGTAGAGAAGGGGTGTGGCGGGGGGGGGGGAGTCATCCCAATAGATGAGATGTTTGTCTTTAAACCGTCGCCAGAAAGTTAATTCACTAAAATTTTATTTTATTTTCTCGCCTGGAGCAAAAATAAACCAGTTTCTCTACGTGCAGCTTTAACATCGAGACGTGGACACCACCGTGCACTTCCCCTCAGGCTTTGGTATAATCCAGGATGTGCAGTGTTTACAATCCTCTCACCTTTACGTCAGATACTTGCATGACAAGCACACGACACTGCAACCTCAAAACACAGCCTTAACTTCATTTATTTTTGTCGTTTATTTTTTTGTCCCTGCAAATAAAATAAAAATAATGTCTTAATATTGACCAGTTTTGTTGTGAAATATGTAATTATGGCAATGTTTTTTTTGGCAATGGCCAATTTACTGACACATTTGAGGCATGGATAAAGTCTTTTGGGTGAGTTAGTACCATTTGTAGAGATGCAATAGAGCTGTGATGTACCATGGAGCAGTTGTGATAATTGCACTTACAGTTTAGAAAACTCTAAGACCGTTTCAAAAAATGAGCCAAAGTTATTGAGAAAACCTGTAAAACTCTCTTGATTTCTTCCTCTGTTGTTTTTTTTGGCTAAATTGATTCTGATTTGAATATGAACTATGCTCTTTCTGCACCTTGAAAGCAGCAACTCTTTCCCATGTTCTTTGTCATCTGTCAGGATTCTTAGAACTTGTCTCATTGCTTAAACAAGTCATAGTAAGATCATTTATAAATGTTATTAGTTGCACCTGATGTGTTTTTGATGTGTTTGCTACAACAAGGCAACATGTCTGCATATATTATCCATTTTAAAAGTTATGTTCTTCCCAATTTGAAATTAACTGTAAATGTCAAGTTATAGTTAAAATGTGATATTCCTGCTCTCAGATATCTGACCTATCAAACACAAGTATCAGTATTTTTAGTTTTAATTTCAGTGAAAGACTGAACATTATTTGTCACAATATCTTACACTCTCATCTTATAATGAATGACCATGTTGTCCCTGTCAAATACTCTAGGACTCGTTCGGCTTTCCTGGTTAGTTCTTAATAACAATGTCATCATGACAAAAGTAATTTGAATGTCAAATTTTTAGTTTTTCTGAAAATAATACATTTTCACCTGAGGTTTTGGTTATAACGTTGTTAGTCATATGTCATGTTGTATGTACACACAAGGACTGTCAAATACATGTTTACGTCTCTAGGTGGAGCTCCGGCATTATTTTAACCTGCCTGTACTAGAACTGTCAAAAGACAATGTGGCCACGTAGTGCTTAATGTTCAAAGTATCGATAGCAATGAATCATTTTAAAGATTGCAATCTGGGACGATGTTTGTAATAAACACTTGTATCGTTGACTGCACTATTTCCTACTGTTATGGCCTGCCCTATTGTATTTGTACAACATAGGCAATTATGAACTGACAAATACTGGTCAATCTTCTCTTGTGACAACATTGTTAGACAGGACTGAAGTCAAACAAAGATCAGACCACAAGTTCTATTTGACAACATGTAAAGCTATTTTTAGTGAGCAGTGTTTGCCTTTCATTTTTTACTTCAAAATTGCCACTACTTTGTTTTTCTGTGTACATTTTAAAAAGTCCATTATACTTAGCTACACTAGCACCAGTACTAATAATTGGTATGAGATGTTTTCTTTTGAGAAGCTTGCATTACAGTATTTCACTGTTCCCTTTCACAAGTGTGAGTGTAATAAAAGTGACAAGAGGAAACCAGTGTTCGTTAGTTTCCTGTTTAATAATGAACTGCACAAAAGGGTCATATGGGGACATTTCTACAGACCAGTTGATAAAACTTCTGAGAATTTTAATTCATTCCACGAATGCCTTCCCAACTAAAACACAATCACTTTCCAAAATGTGTTTCACCTGTTGTAGTTATTTATAATACTTTTCTTTCGTCTTTCCATTGATTATTTTAACTTTCACCTACAAGTTCATGTTTTCAGTCTTGTCTGTCTGAAAATGCCATAAAAAAGGATTTAATGATTCCAGTAAGAATATTGTAAGGCTCAGTGATGGGCCACTAAAAACAAAACACATGTGAATAGAACATTTGATTTGAGTTTGTTTTTAGAATTACAAAGTCTTCTGATTTTCTACAACTGATTCAAATAAATTCTTGGAGGTATATGGCCTATTTGCCCAAAATTATGTCCATGAGTACCTGATCTTACTGGACTATTTGTCACAAATGTTGCTGGTTTGGAAATTCAAGGTTTGTGTTTGTGAATTCAGGTAACTCAAAGATAGTCTAGCTATAAAAAAAAAAAAAACATGCTTTGTGAACCAAAAGGAGAGCTATGGTCATGTGTACTGTGAACATGGGAAGTGCTGTATAACAGTATACTGGTGTTTCTAATCAGCCACAACCAAGTCGGACAAAATCGAGGGGAATTCAATGGGTTTATTGTAACCTCTGCCAAGATAGTTGTTTTTCTCCCCTTTTTTTCGATTAGTTAAAGTGATATCTCATCCTCCTTGACAAAACTGCCATGATTCTTAAATGCACTGTGTAATTTCAACAAAATCCAGATTACATTGGCACAAATGAACTTCCAAGAGATCCTTCAAACTTCTGTTGCAGGCAGGTGACTCCACAGCAACATGATCAATCAACTCACCTGAAATTTTGCATGATTAATGCATGTACAAAAAAACTCAGGGTTAATATCATGCCATTTCTATTTGGAGTAATAAAAGGATCCTGTTAAAGATAATATTTTCTTTCTTAAATAAAAATGTAGAAGATTGTGCAGCTTTTGCAGAGTCAGTTCAATTGCTATTTGATTTCATTGCTCCTCGACAGCATACAGTCATTGATAAACTTATTAAGACTGGTGCACCACAGTGGGTTTCAACCATGCCATTGGGGGCAAAGGGTTAACTTTGTCCACACTACTGAGTAGAAGTCACAGCCATAGAAAATGTAATTGATGGTTACCGATGAGAATCAAGACCCTGTTTTACAGAAAAAGAAGACAATGGTAAACATAATCTTTGACTTATCATCCCATTTTCCCCTTCTCCCGTTTCTTCTTTCCCATTATCTTTGAAGTGGAGGAAATGTGTGCACATAGCATCCACTACAATGTGACATGAGAGCAAGAGCACAGCAATCATGATCATACCTTTTTAAGTTCCCGAAAAAATATGTGGCTGAGTAAGTTCTGTCAAAAAGAAAAATATTTTTATGATGCCGCATCTTGATATAACAAGCGCATATTTGCAGTAGCTGCAACCACACATGCGTGCATGCACTCAATTCATTCCCACACGCACGCACACACACACCCACATGCACACACACACACACACACACACACAACCTCATAAACAATACACATTAATGGTATGAGGAAATAATTAAAGCTTTGTTTTTCGCTGAAAGATGGAAGAGTACAGAAGACAGTTTGACAGAGCAGAGCATTTTAAAACATGTTGACCTTTAGAGGTACAAAGTATGAAGCTGTGTAAACATTGTGAGTGAATAAGTAGATAAGCAGACAGAACAAACAATGTATCAATGGAGCCAATGCAAATACGTGCTTTATTTCAGCTACTATCCTTAAAATGTAACATGTGATAGTTCATCACAACCAATCAGAGAATTGTACAGTTTTCTGTAACCAATCATAATGTTCCAGCTGCGGGCGTATGTGTGTCTAGTGTTGTCAAGCTGTTGACAGATGAGCTGTTCTTTGATGAGGTCCTGCATTAAATCTGACTGCTACGGCATAGGTTATGTCTTCCTTGGTCACTTCTGGTAGAGTCTCTAAAGCATGCAAAGGGTTATTTATGAGAGTGGAGCGTAAGTTTACAGTCACAATGAAAGTTTTTCAGGTCTTGTAAATGTTCTGGTTGAAGTTGGATTTGTTAGCGGTTAGTGCATGCCTACAGGGCGAGTTGAAGCATGCAGTTAAACGTTAGTAGTCAATGGTAAGCCGGATTTTCTGGTTGGTTTCAACACTGGCTAGATTGGCGAGTTGCACTCCCTGCGAAGTGCATCTCTCTAAGTTTCTGTTGTCAGAGCCTTCCCCCCTCAAACTGTTCAAGTGGCGAGGGTGCATACCACCACGTCACCGCCAGCACTCAGGGAAGCGTCGAGAACGGCTTCATTCTGTAGTGTGTCATGGCGGGTAATGATGACATTTCCCCCGCCCCTCCCCCCTAATTAGAGATGGAGACAGGTCCCCCGCGCAAATCAAGTTCAGTTCCCTAAAGCGGGGCAGGAGCTGGAAGAAAAACCTCGTGCACTAGGCATCTTCTGTCCCCTGCGGCACTGGCGACTTGACACGCCCGGGCGATGACTCGGCTGAAAGAAGGCGGTGGCTTCGTTGAACAAACTGGAGGTGGATCACGCTGACAGAGCAGGATAAACAAGGCTTAGCTGACAAAGGATTTTCCGAACTAGGGTGCTGGAAGGGCCTCTAAGGTTGTGGTACCCTAGAGGTGTATGCGAAAGGTGGGGGGGACACATTAGGTTCGTTTCTGACCTGGAATCGAGTAGAGCAAGTGTGTTATGGCCCCCCAGTACGACTGAAATATATATATACACAACGGGCATTGTCTTTGTGAACAAGGTCGCCCAAGAAGGTTAAAGAACAGGGGGGGGGCGCGCAATTGGGAGTGGTCGTTTCAGGGAGTGTGCCGAGTTCTCTTCCCCACCCTACTAAGTAGACTTGAGCAGCAGAGGGGGAGGTCACTTGGCTTAGTCAGGTGGGCTGCGAGTCGGTGTCGGGTTTTCTGACGAGTGCGGTGGCATTACCTGATTTGGACCCTGAGACAGTCATCAATACTCGAGTAGCGAATATTTGGATCGAAGCGCTTTACGTCCTTCGTGCGGGACTCTATGTGATAGGTGCGCAGGCCCTGCGCGCGGAGAGGGCCTAAGCCGTCTGAATCGCCATAATTATTAAAATCAAGGGGAGGGTGATCTACCTCTCCCCGCGTGGGAGAGGGCGTTCGTTCTAGGCGTACACTTGACATATGCGGAATGTCTCGCTCGCCTGTGGAAGTGGGCTCGGACCCACTTAGGTCACTCAGGACCTGGGAGTACTCCCCCCTTCTCCTGTCATCAGAGAGGGCGAGTTTGAGGAGACCAGCAGCTGCATCTTGTGGTGCAGGGTTGTCTGGCTCCTGGTGAGCTTCTGCTCCTAACCTGTACGGTTTTTGACTGCCCATTTTACTTCTTTGTAAATGGCAACAGTGGTTAGAATTCCCTACTGTTAGTAAGAAAAACGGTTAGTGTTTACGGTTAATGCAGGCGCACAGTGAAATGCCTAGTTCTGTGACTTACAATTTCTACTGTTGGACGTCAATTACTGCTCTGAGGTGCACAGTGAAATGCCTAGTTCTATGACTTATAATTTCTACTGTTGCTCTGAGGTATTAACTTCTGCTTTTCAACTCAAAGGTAGAAAATGCTAATGTAGTTTCAGCACTTCTGGCCTGTGACAGCTGTGTGTAACTTTTCTTTGAGGGATTAAGAAAAACAAAACAAAGTGTTGGTTTTACAAATAAACGATCAAATCTACTAAACACAGCTGACTGTTAGTTTAGGAAATGTAACGAATGATCTAACCTGGGAAGGAAAAGAAGTAACAAATTTCAGAAAGGAAATTTAAATTGAAAATTTAATTAAAATTAAGATTAAAATCAAAATTAAAACTAAATTAAAATAGGAAAATGTTTTGAATATCAAAAATCAAACTATTTTGGAAAATCATTTTCAGAAATTTGGATTATTCAAAAAAAATTAATAATTAAACTTTCTAAGGAAAATTAATTATTCAAAAATTATTCAAAATGATTTGAAGGTATACTATGGATTAGTGTGCATACATACTGCAATAAAACTGGAATAACGTAGCCTCACACGGGGCACCATTATGTTGGGAACGTAGAGGAGCGTGTTTGGTTATCAGCATCTAAGAAACTAAATTCTTGACATCAATAGAATTATTAATGTCAGTAACAATTATTAATGATTATTAATAATAACGGGGCACCACCCTGCGAACAGGGACCAATAACCAAACAATAAAACTAAGTCTCATAATTAGCGTTCACTCATAATGTCAATAGTCTGAGTACTATTACACATTCAGAGTGAAAGTGAAGGTTTACGTTCGAGCACAGGCCACTACATCCAGTTATTATTACACACATATGCACAAGTAATCACAGACGACTGCTCTTTAAAATATAACAGAGTTTATTAAATAAAATGTGAGTGTGTGGAAACAAAGGGGGGGGGGGGCCTACTCAAACAGTGATGGTACGTAACCTAAAAAGGGGCGTGTGAGCCTACAAGCAAAGATGGCGGAGTCTATTGACCCGCGACAAGATAGCTGAGAGGTGGCTACGTGTAACCACGTGGGACGGCGCACAATGTGGGTTGAGACAATAGATTACGCGACCACGTGTCTGAGAGGTTCACCCAAAATCAGTGAATCTAACTATGTGTGTGCGGGTTAGTAGGAAGAGGGAGAGAGGGAGAGAGAGAGCGGGAGAGAGAGAGCGAGAGAGAGAGAGAGAGAGAGAGAGAGGGAGAGAGGAGCTCTGAGCGCGGTGCTCAGCGCTGCAGTGAGAATGTGAGGAACAGCTGATCACTCGTAAACTCTGCGGTCGGATTCTGAACCGACCGGTCACGCTTGTACGGTGATAGTTGCGGTTCTAGATCTCACTCACAGAGCCGATTTAAAGAGAGAATAAAACCAAACAAAATAAAATAATCCCCAAAACAAAACACATCTTTATCACTGCGGTGAGATGCGAGTATTGCTCTCGTATCACCCCGAAACTCGGTCGGCGAGAAGAGGCTACGCCACCGTGGTTTTGGTCTTTGAAGTGATAAAATCACAACCTCCACATCCACTAGCAGCGACGGATCTAATGCAAACAGTTACAGCAGGAAATACACAATATAACGGGACTCCGTGGTCCGCGATGCTTGCACAATAACACGTTATAACACGACAGTAACTTAATGTAACAAGATACAGGAATAACAACGATATAACGAATAGGCTAAATTAAGCTAATGCTATGCTAAGCTAAGCTAGGCCCAGATACCAGTAACTCTTACTTGTAGAAGCTTTGTTCGGTGGGGTACGTTTCCCGTGGTGGGGATCACTCGGTCCTCGAGTAGCCGCTGGCTCTCGGTGGCGCGGCCTCGGGGCTGGCTTACATGAACTAAAAAACACACCGTAAAAGGATTAAAAATACAATACTAAAACACAGATAAACAAAAGTTTAAGGCCCTTCCGCATTGCCTCCAGTTTTCTGAACCAGAGGTTGCCTCCTGGAAGCTTCCCATAAGAGTCTACAACAAAGGCTTTTTATTATAGATCAACCTCATCACACCCCTTTTGTCAATTGGCATGAACACAAACACACACCTTCACACCCACACACTTGACCTCCATGTCAAATTGCAGCTTCTATAGGGCAAAAACAGTGGCCGCCAAAGGGTGGGGAAGTTTTTGTAAAACCGACCGAGGGAGCAGCTTGCCGCAGCTAAAAGCTAGTGTGGTGGAATTCTGTATCGCTGAAGAAGAAATGCGAGAGATGTCTTTGTGAGGGATTGCAAATGCTTAAATAATCTTTCTGTGTCTCCTTCTTATAGTGAGCATGTAAAGGAGGGGTTAAGAAGTCAAAGGTTTGGTTCGGAAGTACTTTCCGCTGTCTGGTACTTTTGACCAGACTTTTGACAACAGAACAAACACATTTTCTATTGCACTTAAACAGTAAGACAGACAGGCAGTTAGAATATTAATGTTAATATTAATTCAAATAAGCTCCTAATGTCCTACAAGCTCACCTCCCAGCACTGGCTTCTTCATCATAACAATGAAGACAATTGTTGAGTTCCGCACTTGTGGGACTCAACTTCAGCCTTGATCAGGAGGAGAGGCCGCACTGTGCATCACAGCTCTTGTGTCAGCTGTCTGGTTGCTCTGTGTCACAGTTGTCATCCATGAGTAAGAATGGCGGCCATGTTTAAGTTGATGACCTGCAGGAGCCCTTTGACCTAGACAAGGTTGTAAGCTCACTTGCTGTCTAGATTGATTTTCCTGGATGCTACACTCCAAGGCTTGCTATGATGCTTGCCCATTTCACCTGGAAGTGTAAGTTGAGTTTTTTTGAATTAACTCTGTTTTTGTGTGCGTCAATGTGCTACTAAAGTCAATCAGCTCCTGTTTTGTGTGCTATTAGTTCTTTGTCTTTTAGAAGACATCATTGTTATGGCACAAGTGCAACACTTTTTAATGTAGCCGATACATATTTACACACTGGATTGGGGAAAATGTGTCCTCAATTAAAGAGACTTTTCCAGAAATAGAATAAGGTATTGGCTATGTTAAGTGGCCATATGGTTTTGTTAAATATCTGAGCAGAAATCACCACAGGGCTGACACGGATATGACTGCTGAGGCTCATGTGTTTAAAATAAAGCTAAATTGACAGTATTATAAATCTTAGGATATATGGCTAATGACTACACGTATGTGTATTACTATAGTGCTATTGTAATATTGTGGTATGTTTTGTTATGCTAAATCCCTATTATGTAGTAATACTAATAGAGGTGTTGCTTTCTCAATTGCAGTATTGGAGATTTGTATTATCTCCCACACTTTATGTAATATGATGTATACTATATTCCAAAGAATACTGTAGCTTTGTGTGTGTTGGAAAACAATACATGTGTGTTTTCAATATATGATATGTAATAAATAAAACAAATATAAGTATGCATTACCTCTCTACCTCAACTGGGAATTGTAATTGGCATACAGGGTGAAATTCTGTTTTAGGGAGGCTTCAGAAATTCAGAAAAGATTGTCCCAGATTAGAAATGGCATCTTCATTTCCAGTGAAATACTATAATGTTTAGAAGAGCTGCGCATTGTTTAATCCCCACCAGTTGTATTCAATGTATAGAAGTAATTTATTAAGTTTAGTAAATTAAACCTGTAGTAAATTCTCGTGCCGAACTAAAGCAAGTTGTAGAAGGTGGGTGTGTTCAGTGGGCACTGTCATATTTTCTTTGTTGTTGCTTAGTCAACATGCAGGTCAAATAAATAGATTTTTCTCAGCTTTCGTTGCACCCAAACGCCTCATGGGTGTGTGACCCACATTGTTTCACGTGTGGGATATGGTCTGAACGAGTGCGCATGAGGAGCAGAAGAAGAGTGGCAGCATTTGTTTTTGGGGTTTTGGGGCATAGCTGCTCCTGAGAAAACGGACCGTGAACATCAAAACGATCCTATCCTGTGGGGGAGACGGACAGCCAGGAAGGAGTCACTGCTTCACTCACATATACCTTCTGCAGCATGGAGAGTCGTTGTAGTACATGCTCGGTGCTAGCGGGAGCTAAACAAGGTAGCGTACGTCTTCAGTATTTATCCGAGTTAAACAACAATGGAGCCAGTGAGTCTGACTGTAACGACTAGCGTTAACCTATGTATTTTAAAATACGTGCTCATATGTCAGTGTTAAGGCTGTGAAGCTGTGTTTGCTGTAGTGACGGTGAATCTACCATTGCTTGTCTGCGTGCGTACAAATACGTCTGGTGAGGCATCTGGCCTATATTTACGCTCGTGTCTAGACGGAAACTGTTAACGCACAAATTGCAGAAACTGTCCGACACGGTTGAGGTTAGCGTCAGGCATTGACCTCCGATGGTTACGGGAATGGGTCGGTTGTTGTGAAGTGGGGTCTTATTCTGCAGTCAGTGGTGTCCTACAGTAGAGGGCAGTCGGTACGCCCACAGTTTGGAGGAAGCAGACCCCGGAGAACAGCGGTTACATGTCAGTCTACGCTAGAGGTGTTCCGCGAGAGAATGTCCTCGTGCAAAGGTCCGGAACGTCACAATAATGTGTAACTTGCGCTGTGATTTAGTTCCATATGTTGAAGTAGCCTAGCTGTTGTATTAACGTCGGTATTTCAAATTTAGAATAAAGAAATTTCAATTGAATAATATCTAAACAATATTTATCAGTTTTCAAATTGAACTGGATAATAAATACTCTAATAATAAATACATGTCAAGTAAAATAAGGCATGCATATAAGAATAAATTACATAACAAAGCTTTTGTTATGTAATAACAAAAGCTTTGTTGCATCTTAAAATATGGTGCTTATATTTTAGAAAAGAGAATTGTCCTGCAGCTTAAAATTCAGTTCATTCAGGTGTGAAGTGATGTCAACCAAGAAAACCACGATATTATATTCCTCTCATCTTCTAAAAAGAAGTGTGCGGGGACTTTATCTGTGGTTATTAAAGCCACTTGTTTCAGCTCTTTTCCTCTCTGTTAACATCACTGTTGGTCGGTGAATACAAGTTTTAGGATTCTGATCATATTGGGCTCTTCGATTGTTTATTTTCTGTGCCTTCATTTCAGATGTGAGTGGGTACGTTGTGTCCTTTGTCTCAGTGGCACTTCACATTGCCACTTTTAATAATCGGCATGGTCTCTGAACATGTGAAACACTGGTTTTAAACTGCCCGTGTTAAGAATGAAGATACAAGAGTCTCCATTATTGGTGAAAGGCTCTGGTTAAGCTGTCCACATTTATTTTTTTGGAGAGCGTCATGTGAAATAACTTCTCTGACGTAATTCTAGATTCTAGATTCTAAAGGAATCTAGCCGACGTGTCTGGAGCAAAAGTGAAAGTGGCAACTTCCAAAACAGTGGCAGCCGCTGTGGCAAGTCGGTGGCAACCCCCCAGGCAGCAGCAACTGCCGTGGCAGGTTGTGTCAGTCAGTGGCAACTGCCCAAAACATCGACAACTGCCACAGTTAGTCAGTAGCTGCTGAGACATGCCTCAAAAAAAGTGCCACTGTTTGAGCTTGCTGTTACTCCCCAGTATGGCATTCAAGCGCTAGGATTGGCCAGGCGTCCATGCCCGCCGGGTTACAGGTAACCTGGTTAGTTCGGATGCTATGACCCTAACTCCTCGAGGGCAATGCTTAACGTTAACCAATCGTCTCTGCCTCAACCAGCTACACAGCGTGGGTCTTGCCAAGAAATGCAGTGGGATTCATAATCACGCGGCCTGGGGGCTTTGAATAGGGCATACATAAATTTCACTTCGAAAAAAATCGACACGTTTCAGTTCAGTTCGACGTCTGAAAGAGCTGTCTGACGGCAAGATAAATCTGTGATAATATGTAATAATAAACATGTTTGAATCGCATATTATAATTGAGCAAATATATTACTCTATTTAATGATATTGCTGTGTTTTAGAGTCTCCTGGACAGTTTTCGGTGAACACATGGAGTGCAGCCCTTGATGGTGACATGGTAAGATGAAGACAAAGACTTCTTTTTATTGAGACGGAGGGTTATGCATACAGCCTGTGAGGAGGAATACACGGGGCTTCTTTCTACCATGCATGGACGGCTGCTACCGCAATGGATTTATGGATTTAATTTGATCAATCTCACTGTTAACTATACATATCTGTTGAATTTGAATTACAAAGCTATAACATTATAATGCATCTTACATGTTACTGCATCAATAATAATCTAATATTATAAGGTAGTCTTTAGCATTTATATAAAAAAGGCTAAAGACTACTTACGCACAGGCATGTTTGTTATCTTAAAGAATTGCAAGATTTTAGAAGATGATAAAAGTCAGGCCACATATGATGTAATGTAAGAACTGCATAGTCTTTGGCTACATATTTTTTTCCTTCTTGACTCCTGCTGATTTCTTGCATAGTGTTATTAAGCTTTCTCTGAAGTCTTCACAATTACGGCCGTTAAAAAGATTAGGGAGGAAAGTCACAGGCAGGCTAAACCCACCTGGACATTTACTGCAACTGCAAAACTGAGTTAAGTACAACCTGCATTTTTTAAAATCTTCATGCATTTTATAGAGCGCAATGCCCTATTTTACCTTTTCATTAGATCAAATTATGTTACTGATTGTGATATGATGTTCAGTTTGACTTTGACGTCATTTCTAAACCTCACTTCCTGTTTTCAGAGAGGCTGTTTGGTGTTTTACTCTTCTCAAATTACCGCTCGAATGAAGGTTTTTTTACTTTCTCTTTGCTGTTTTTCAGACATTTGAACTCTAGGCTTTTGTAGACCAGAGGCATACAACGTCGTCTTCCAAAACTAGAACAATCATCACAGTGCCGTTGGATAAACCCCTCCGAAGCACACCTAGGGATTTTGACCTACCGGTGGATACCACAGCTTCCAGACAGCAAACCAAAACAAAGCATTTCCATTCCTCCGTTTTAAACCGACAAATCAATAACTCACTATTTTGTATTCATTTTTTCAATCAGAATTTGTAAAGTTGTGAGCTCTACTTCCAAGAGTTTACTTTTAGGTTAATCTGTAATAATGGGTCCTGGAATGGAGACAGTGGACGTAGCAGTGGTAGCCTTGTATTTTGTCCTGGTGCTAGCCATTGGTTTTTTTGCCATGCGTAAAGCCAATCGCAGCACCGTGAGTGGCTACTTCCTGGCTGGACGCTCCATGACGTGGATAGTGGTGGGTGCATCACTCTTCGTCAGCAACATTGGCAGTGAACACTTCATTGGCCTGGCTGGGTCAGGCGCAGCAAGTGGCTTTGCTGTTGGAGCATGGGAATTTAATGCGCTTCTACTTCTGCAGCTGCTTGGCTGGGTGTTTGTCCCCGTGTATATACACTCGGGAGTCTTCACCATGCCGGAGTACCTGTCGAAACGCTTCGGTGGCAACAGGCTAAAGGTTTACTTCGCTTTCTTGTCTTTATTGCTATATATTTTTACCAAGCTGTCTGTGGACTTATTCGCTGGAGCTCTCTTCATTCAAGAGTCCCTGGGTTGGAACTTGTATCTGTCTATTTTCCTGCTCATTAGTATGACTGCACTGCTCACTGTCACTGGGGGATTGGTGGCAGTACTCTACACGGATTCCCTTCAGGCAGTGTTAATGATTGGTGGAGCCCTAACCTTAAGCATCCTTAGCCTAATTAAAGTTGGTGGGCTAGAAGGTGTCAGAACTAAGTACATGCTGGCAGTTCCAAATGTTACTGCAATAATGGCCGCCGGAAACTTCACCTATTCTCCTTCCTGCCGTATTGATCCTAAACCAAATGCGCTACGTCTCCTTCGAGGTCCCCTGGATGAAGACATCCCATGGCCGGGCTTCCTTCTTGGCCAGACCCCTGCCTCTATTTGGTACTGGTGTGCAGACCAGGTCATTGTCCAGAGAGTACTTGCGGCAAAGAACATTGTTCACGCTAAGGGCGCTACGCTCATGGCTGGATTTCTCAAGATCCTTCCCATGTTTCTAATAGTCATTCCTGGAATGATCTCCCGCATCTTGTTTGCGGACGAGCTCGCCTGCATTGGGCCAGAGCACTGCATGTCTGTGTGTGGTTCTCACGCCGGCTGCTCAAACCTTGCCTACCCACGCCTGGTCATGGCAGTGATGCCCATTGGACTCAGGGGTTTGATGATGGCAGTCATGATCGCTGCTTTGATGAGTGATCTAGACTCGATCTTTAACAGCGCGAGCACCATCTTCACACTGGACATATACCAAACTGCTAGACCGAAGGCTTCTCAGCGCGAGCTGCTGATCACGGGCCGCTTGTTTGTCGTGGTCATGGTGGTAATCAGCATTGCCTGGGTCCCTGTTATTATTGAAATGCAAGGTGGACAGACATACCTCTACATCCAGGAAGTTGCTGGCTACCTCACTCCACCAATTGCAGCCCTTTTCCTGTTGGGGGTGTTCTGGAAACGGTGCAATGAGAAAGGTGCATTTTGCGGCGGGATGACAGGTTTCACACTCGGCGTCGTGCGACTGATCCTAGCTTTTATCTACCGCCAGCCTCGCTGTGACCAGCCAGATGATAGACCTGCCTTCATCGTTAATATTCACTACATGTATGTTGCCACTGGGCTGTTCTGGATTACTGGGTTTGTGGCGGTGGTGGTCAGCCTCTGCACCTCTCCACCAGATGAGGAGCATGTTCGTACCACCACATTCTGGGGGGTCCGCAACATTAAAAAGGTTCCCACAGAGGACAGGAAGGACACTTACAAGCTGACTGAAAAGATCCATTATAGTGCAGACGGAAGTCTCCAGGAAGAACTGCCTCTAGATGTCAGAGAGGAGAAGTGTTTGGATGGGGCACATGTCATACCCCTGATCCCATCCACGGACTGTGACCCAGAAACCCCTAGTACGGAAACATCCCCTC
The DNA here is from genome assembly GCF_050575085.1 of Anarhichas minor. NCBI lineage: Eukaryota > Metazoa > Chordata > Actinopteri > Perciformes > Anarhichadidae > Anarhichas > Anarhichas minor. Next base: position 5,080,398 of record NW_027466450.1, read on the forward strand.
TCGACACAACTCCAGAACAATCTGGTAGTGCAAGGAGGGAGATGATCAGAAAGGAAAGCTGCCATGTTAGTGGGGAGACCAGCAGGTGCAGGTGTTTCCTGGAATGGTTTTGGGGATACAAGGAGGGAGCACAGAGCTCTAAGCAAGACGTTGTGCAGGAGGATGCAAGAGCCGTTGCAGAGAGGCTGTACGAGCCGCCTAGAATCAAAACTCTCCTCAACGTGGGTCTGTTTATCAACATTTGTTTGGCCATCTTCATGTTTGTTTTCTTCTCGCTGTAGTTGAACTCTGCACTGAACCAATGCGAACTGGTGTGGATGTTTTTTTTTATTGAGATGGAAACGAACAGTTGAGTTTCCAAAGATTTGAGAAGCTCTGCCTGTAATACAGTTGTCTTTTGTAGCTCTCGAACAAGGATCTAAGATTACATTAATTCGTTTTTTTTTTTTTAAAATGTATAAAGCTTTGACACGGGAAAACAATTGTGCTCTTAATGACTATGAAGCTTATTATTTAGGCTGGTGTTTGTCCTTTTTGTACAGCGCTTGTATTACATTTAGAATATAGACTTGTTTTTTTGTACTTCTACGTGAATTTGATATTTGCCTTATTTGACATATGCACTTTTGTTCTGTGAAAATTAAATGTATTCTGTGATTTATGCATTGTTTTCTATTTTAGTTGATGGCGACAGTAGGCTTAGTTGCTGGTGTAGCGCCTGTATGTCTGTAGTAAGTCAAAAAACTATTTTAGGTTAGAGAAGCCTTTACGGTTTTGTGCAAGTTTTTGCCGCTGAACGCTAAATTGTCACAGCATTATTTCAGTAAAAAAGTATTTGATATATTTTTATTGTTCCCCCGACTGTCAGTTCATGTTTACCAGCAAAAGACCTTATAAATATCCATGTTGTTTTGCTGAAGACAATAGGTAGAAATGATATCTTACCCTCTGTTTGTAAAGTGGACAATTAAGAAGTATGTAAAACGAGTTAAGTGCCAAGAACCTCTGCTGCTATTACATACGACCATTATGTGGTTTGATTTAACCGACTGCAGGTATTGCCAAGCTTACAGTAAATATCTGGTACTTATAATATGTACGTGTTTTGCAGCACAGGAAATTAAGAGAAGAAGCACAATATTAGAAATTGTATTTTCAATTTTTCAATTTATATTTGTTTTCTTCTTGAGAAGAAATATTCTAACTTCTATCATAACAATAAGCCACTTCCAATACTGATTCAGTATCCATTTATACGTTATGAATATCTCATTGTATGGTTCATATTGTTCAAAAGTGTTGAGTCTGTTGCATTGTGTTAACATTGTGTATAATACAATTCAGGGCTCATTGGATCACCCACAATATACATTTATTTCTGTTGCAGGCTATCTGTTGTGTCTCTACTGTGTGTCAATGTACCTTTTAGCGCACTGCGGTGCAATTAATTGTTGTAACTTGTTTCAAGCGCACCTTTCACGAACCTCTTTTACCAAATGTGTCTTAGTATGCAATGCTAAAATGAAAAAATAAAGAAGTCAGTTTTCCTTCCTGAAATTAGTGGGGGCAGTGAATTAGGATTAGGAGGATTGAGTGATGATTTGCCGTATGGGGAAAGTGCTTTAATATGATTTATTTCTCTCTGCGAGAATATACATTGTTATCTTTATGGATTTTATATTTTAGAGACTTAAATAAAATTCCTGTGGAGACAAAAAGAAAGTGCATTCATTATTTATGTTGTGACAGAACAAAAATGAGAGGAACAGTTGGAGAATTTACTTTCTTGAAACACTGGCTAATATATAGTAAGTGCATTTAAATATTTTTTTAAATTTCTTCTCAAGTCAGGTGATTTGTTGACTTGTGCTGTGCTAAAAGAATATTACAACACCTGAAATATTCATGATTGATCTTGTGATTATCAGCTGTCTCGATGTAATAGGAAGCCGAAGCATCTTAGCTGTGGACCCATTTTCACAAGTTATCTCCTGGTTATGTTGGTGACGACGCATCTTATTACAACTCCTGTATAACTGCATTATGTGATATTCTGCAACTTCTTCCTTTACACGATGATTGAGATCTCTTCAAAACTCTAAAGAGGTGGGAAGGAATTCATACTGGGCGTGGGCTGTAACAAACATTCAGTGTTTTAGGTTTTTCTGTTGTTGACCGGGGTTACATAAACCCCAGCACAACATTATTAATCTTCTCAGAGCCAAAAGAGCATTGGATGGATCCAGGCTTCTTTACACAATATTCAGCCAATCAAAAAGCCGGTGGTTTATAAATCTTTACTTCTTACCAGTTTAGCTCCATACATTCCTCTATCCTCAGTCGACCAAACATGTAACTAGTGGATTAAAAGTTAACCTACAAACATGTACTTTAAGATGTAACGCTATACTTGTTAGAAAGCACAGAGGCTAAAATGCAAAACTAAGCAATATCATAATCATTCATATGGTTAGATAATGTGTTGACGAGTACCCTGTTTTTGAGAGTGACACAACCAACACCGTTGTTGCACTGAAAGACCTTGAAATGTCATGTCACTGATGTTCTATGACTCCCCATTGCAACAAAGTAAAATGTAGCGCGCACATCTAAAGGTGAGTGTGTGGGCTGCAGTTATGGGAGCAGAATGGACCTTGGCAACCTTGACCAAGGCAGCTGAATAAGTCAGTTTATCAGATATTTGCTAAATGTTTGTATCACATTTGCCCGGACAAAAATATTTCACAGGATTAGTGGAAACTTTGACCTACTGGTGTTGCTAGGGGGGTACAGTCAGTTCATCACAAAAATCAATAGTGTTCGTCCTCTGGGCACCCTGGATATCTGTACCAGATGTTGCATCAATCCATGAAATAGTGGTTGAGATGTTAAAGTAAAAGTGTCAAACTGCTAGCGGTGCTAAAGGAAAAGTCAGAGAATCATCAAAGTACTTTTACTTAAATAAATGACACTGAATACTTCTTCCACCACTGTTTAGTTACATTGTGCAGGTGGATAGCTCTCAGGTAAGCAATCATCTAATGGATACCTGTCCACTGTTTCCCTTCTTATTGAATAAAAACTGCAGGCCAGGAGCTCAGCTCTCTTGTGTTGTTGTTATTTTACAACACACACTTTGAGTTTACCCGCTTTGCCTACCCCTCTCATAAATGAATGATATTGTCCTTGTGGAAAAGTACTGGCATCAATGCCATGCTTTGTTCATTGTCTATTTTTGTGTTTCACATCCATGTCAGTTCTAAATTTAGTTTTCTTATTATAGCTGTTATCTTTTAGGGTGGCGATCTTTTGGCAGGGGATGTAAAACAAAGCTTGTTGATGCCCTGAACTGATCATCAAAGGTAACACTTCCTGACATGCTGCCAACTGCTTCCAACAAGTTATAGGCATACCGAGGCATCTTAATCAAATGGATCAGGATGTAGATGGTCGGGTTGAAGTCTTTCAATTCTGGTAAGATTTAAAGCTGCCAGAGAGGTTCAACTCAGGACATGAAAATCATTTAGGCGTGGATGCCTGCGGGCCCACATGACTTGTTGCGTTAATTAATATTTTGGACCAAACCAAAACCAAATACTTTACCCCTAAAGGTCAGTTAAGGGCTCTTGTAAGTATATCTGCATTTGAAACACAGTTATTCCCTTTTGTTTTTGTGTCAGGGTTACAATGGTAATACGCTTTTCTGTGATCCAGCAGCTGCATCCAAGGGTATGCAGTGTGCACATGGACATGCAGCTCAGCTGAAATCCATTATTTTCTTTACCAGTAATTTACCAGGTTCCACAAAATGTACAGAACAGGCTGCATGTTTTTAAGCTCCAACCTCCATCTTCTTGAGGTGATTTTATGATAAGCATACTTGCATACTATGCTATAGGAGCTAGTGATCTCACTTCTTGAAGCCTTGTGAAAGGAAGACCTGCATTGCCTTTCATTCGCACAGAGATGGCTGCTGACCTCATGGTCTGTAGACGAAATGCAGAAGAGGTTCTCAAGTGCACAAACTTTCCAGAGCTTCAGCACTTTGCATCTAGGAAAATCATTAGAGCGATCAGCAAATGTTGACGTATAGTATGAGTGAGTCCTACTGTATACAATTGAATTTGTTTTGTATATTCCTATGAATTACTAATGATCTCAAGAGTATCATTACTATTAAATAATGGAATCATGGTCATTAAGTCAATACTGCAACTGAAATGACTGTGACAGATTTCTGCGAGTTTGTCTGCTAGTATTAGCAAGTTGTCGCAAAATACATTTTGAGTATAAAAATCAGTTTGCTTGTTTGTTTTCCCGTCACATCAAATGTCATTTTGCTTTTCCTTTTTGCTATTTAGCCATATTAGGAGTAATGTCTCTGTTATTCCTTCTTATTGGGGTGACAACAGAAGCAGCCATGTGGGGAATGTGGAATGACCTGTCAAATACACCACAATAACATTTCTGTCATTCCCAAATGCACAGCCCCGACTAAACTGTGTCGGCATGCCTGGTATAATCCGTGGAACAGAGCTTCAATGGCAAAAGGAAATATTTGCCTCCCTTAGTAATAACAGCGGAAAAACTGTGTCAAGGCCTCGACATAATGAACGAGAATCAATGAAACATACACGAGGCCTTTTCTTGTCTGGGTCAAACCGACCAATGACAACATTAATTATGGACAAATTAACAGCACGGCTGCTGGAGTGTCAAGAGTAAACTGCTGATACCGAGTTTTATGGAAACAGTGACTTATATGATGGTAGTTATGATGCAGAAAAATAGCAGCTTAGTTAATAAGTAATGAAGCAGACTTTATCAACAGGTCTCACTCTTGCAAGTCATGATAATGATAATGGTAACTGATTATCAAAAGGAACATTGAATAGCCTACTGCTCCAACTTTATGCAAAACATGAATTATTAAAATATGAAGGGTAGCCCTGTTTACTTTACTGGCAACCATTAAGAGTAACCCATGCTGTTTTAATACACATCATACACCAGGGCACCACGCAATCAATACAAAATAAGTAATTGTACAGACCTACCAGACACCCAGACTGTACTGAAACAAATGAACGTGATTAAACAGGAAGTCAATTATCATTCTAGCTTTCAACCAATCATTTTTATTTTCACCTGTTTATATGCTGACTCCTGTGACTCTGTACGCTGGTCAATGTTTACGCTTTATGAATGACTATAACTCCAATGATTACAAGCACACACATACACACATAAACATAGACACTGAACACATAACACACACCATATGAGCATGTTCCTGCCTATATGTGCATAAATAAGTAGGCACAGCATATGTGGTCAATATGAATCTACATTTCAGAGTTTATGGTTTCAGACTTTAACATCCGGGGCCTATCATGGGGTTTTGGTCACTCGCTCCAGTGGCACTGGTCTCTCTTGCCTTTGGGTTTCAGTTGCTGTCCTGGCCCGTCTCTGACCCCTGATGTTTAATCCAGCCAGTTGTGCTCTTTCCATGTTAATCATGTCCGCCAGTGTGCCTCTGTTTTTGTCCAAGGCTAATCTCGCATTCTGCTACAGCAAACTGCACAATATTTTGATTGTCCAGTTATGGCTGCGTGCTCAAGGACTAGCAGCAAACGTAAAAGTAGTTAAATAATGATTAACTTATTAAAGCTCAAATAATTTCCAGCGACCACAACAACTGTTTTTCCACATTGTATCCTTAACATCAGGTCACTATGGGTGTTTGTAAAAAGGCAGTGAGTAAGGATTTAGGATGGAGATAGATAATAGCTGGATGAATCACCTTCACATCAGTCTGTTTTGCTAATAAACTTGTTCTGTGACTGAATAGGCAGGTTCATCTTCACCACATTGCGGTGCACACACAACACAAACACTTATTCCAGGCGTCTAACCAAAAACCCATCAACATCGAGACAAGGGAACCATTGCTGACTCATTTCTGGGTTTTAGGACTCATTCCTGCAGCACTCTATTGCAAGTTTTTTACAAACTCATTTCCAGCACCACTTTCCCGTGTAGTGCACCTCATGTGTCTTTGTGTTTCTTGCTTATTCCACTACAGGAGAGCCAGAGGAAAAGGAGGAAGAGCCAGAGCTGGTCATTGATTATTTGAGCTGCATGTCACAAATACCTGATCCTTCTCCAAAAGAAGATCCAAGGCCTAGTGATGAAGAGAAACCACCACAGAGAAACAGCAAAACTGAGTATAAAAGTGTACTGGGTTAAATGTACTGATAAATCACTCTGTGACCTTATGATTTGTCTGTGCAATAAGTGAAAAAGGAAATTAAAGAGCTGATGGAAACTATCGAGAAGGCCAAGCGGGCGCAGATAGCTGGCACTATAAACTTTGGAGAATATGGGTTGATAAGGGAACCATTGCTGACTCATTTCTGGGTTTTAGGACTCATTCCTGCAGCACTCTATCGCAAGTTGTTTACGAACTCATTTCTAGCTCCACTTTTCTGTGTCTTTGTGGCGTCCATCCGCTGACCCTGCATTGCAAAACAAATGATCCAGGAGGACTTGCCAGAAGTGGTGTGAGTCATCTGCTCCGGCAGTGTGATTCTGGGGAGGAGACACACCTCCTTCTCAAACACAAGACGCAGTTTCGAGCATTCTAGTCAGCAAACAGATAACACGTTGAAGTATCCTTGAGCAACACAATGGATCTTGAATGACTTCAGCGTGCTGCTTTGTGACTGACACGAATTGCGTATTTTACTTCAGAACCCAGTTCAATTCCTCATTTAATCAAATAGTGCACTTTCACTTTTTTTACAGAATAGGAGGAAAAGGAAGTGCGTGTGAATACGAGTCTAACATGTGCTGCATTTTGCTGCCATCTGGGGAGATACAGTAAAATTACTATCACCTTGCAGTCAATGTCCCCCTTGTATGGAGCTTCTACCGTGTGGGCAGATGAGGAATTACACACACACACACAGACACACACACACACACACACACACACACACACACACACACAGAATAAACACACTCGCCAGCCACTATCAAACCAGTTGGGTCAATCTTGGATTTTTTCCATTTTCTGCTGTGTGTGTGTGTGTGTGAGGTTATAATGACTTTAACAATTTGTATGCCTTACATTTTCAAGGTCATCCCCCCCCCCCTCCACACACACACTCAGATCCACTGTTCAGCCAAGGAGAAAAGATTAAAAAAGTAAACAAAGACTGAGCAGTGGTGTGTTACTGTGAGCTGAAGACTTTGCTTCTTCCTGTGACCAGCTGTGCTCTCTGTCAGCGCCTCTTTGCTTTGTTCCATTTGCACTCCAAGGTGTCCAGGGCGACCAATTTCATGATTCAGCCGTTGAAAACCTGGCAGAAGGTAAGTACAGTAAAGCTGCAAAGATACCATATTCTTAATTTCTGTTTAGTTTAGATGATAATACGACTGCAGGCTGCTGAACCTTTTTCTCGTGCTCTTTATATTACTTTGAAGCAGTGAAATATCAGTTTGGGCACTGATGATTTGGCTTTTTTCAGAGCTCTATTCTAGCTTGCTGCTTTAAAGAATCACATTTCATATCACAGAACTGATTTGTGGACCATATCTGATGTTCCTTATTGGACTTCAAATGTAAATATGATCCTCCTTTGCAGCAATTCTTCTGCTGTCACTAAATTACAACTCAGTTTTGCCAAGCATGTAAGAGAACGGTGGCCGATGCAAAAGACGTGAATGGCCCTATAGAGCCTGTGTTAGATTTGTCTGTGTGAGCTAACATGGCAGCCGACTCTGTAAAGAGGACCTGCTCCGTATGTAGATGTAAATATTAAGTGATTAACATAATTCATCATATTATATTCCAATTTCGCCAATAGATCACCCTAAATGCAAAACTCTTCCTTTTAGACTTTTTCCAGTGAAATGAGTATGCACAAGTCTACGTTCTGAATATACGACAGACTCAATTTACTTTATAGACAAGTGGAATTTATCTTCAATTTTCTGGAAATTGCAGAAAACCATCCTTTGTTTTCCCTCTAGATGAGTGCATCTGATTTTTCCAACCTGACCCTTCACCTGGAGGGGTCCCTGACCAGTGCTTTAGGTCATTACCTGGACAACTGGAGGCGTAACATGACGGCTGCAGCCAACGCTTTGGACAAGACTCTGGCTGAGGAGAACTTCAAGAACATCATCTGGTACCTGGTGGTGATGATTGGCCTGTTTGCCTTCATTGTTGTGGCCATCCTGGTAAGCACGGTCAAATCCAAGAGGAGAGAGCACTCTAATGACCCCTACCACCAATACATCAAGGAGGACTGGACTGCTCAGATACAACAGGGCGACGTTGTCACCAACTTTGCAGCTAGATAATGCAAGCAAAGACGCTCAGCCCACAGCAGATTATCATTATCATCAGTAGCAGTAGCAGCATAACCGGTTTTCACAAAAGTGGTCTAATGTCCTTTCTTTTTCAGTGAATTTTGCTCATGCTGGTCAAATTTGTAATCAGTGTAATAAGGTATAATATATATTGTGTATCTAACTCGGGGTTTTGCTTTTTAGTCCTCTAGATATTTAACCCATTAACATCAATAATGCATTCGGACAGTTTTGTCACAGCCCTGTCAGATGAAGTCAAGTATCACGTCACTGACAAATGTGTTCATTTTATATGATTTTGAAGAGAATGTTATTCAACACTGGTTACTATATAAATATATATGTTGTTACAATATGTTCATACAAATCATGGTGACTGGGAAATAATGAAATAAAAATGCTGGCTTGCTGTCACGCTGTCATGACTTTCTGTGAAACTTAAATAGATCAGAACCACTTATTAGTTGTTATTAGTGAAAACACCTGTTCTTTTACTGCTTCTACAACATGTCTGCTGTGAAAAGGCCTGACACCAATTAATCCTATTTGTGTGTTTATTTTTTTGCAAAAAAGCTGAGCTGCTCCATAACTCTTCCATATATTCCCTGGAAACTGGGAATCCGAGCAGGAAATACCTGCTCGGATACAAGTACCTCTGGTTGAGAATCACTGCATAAGACTCTTAAACTTCAGCAGGTCATACTTGTTTTCCGCCTGCAGAGGGCAGACAAGGCTCCTCCCCAAGCAGCCAGAGAGAAATATTATAGGGTGGTGATGAAGAGGACTAAAGAGGTCGGCAAAAATAGAGGTGCAGCTGCTGCGGCTTTGTCAATAGTGTAATAATGGTGAATGTAAAGATTACATATACACTTTAAGAGTACAGTCAATGTGTAGGTTTGTGAAGAGCAAAATGGGGAAAACTGGTGAAAACTCCAGAAGGCACATTGAATTCTGACAAAAAACACTAATCAAACTAATATGCTGTTATATATAGATACGAATACATTCAGGTCATGGTCAGATTGCACATGCTAAACTCATGGGACCACATCTGCACAACAAGCACACAGATTATTTGAGTTGTCTATTGCACACCTGTTGGCAGATTGTCTCATAAGCGGTTACTTAAAATACATCACTATTTTATGCTCTAAACAGGTTCTCACGGAATTAAACGCCTTGAAATAACTGAACCCCCCCAACTGTCTCCTCCCACATCACCGACATCACTGGGAGCAAGAACTGTACTCACTATTAAACCCCCCCGTGCTATCTCTCTTTCTCACTTGCTGCTTTATTTTTAGCATTCAAACAACTGGTCTCCTAAAAATGGGCCTGTCCTGCACAAGTAGTGGTAGAGGAGCGCAGCTATGTATGGTATCCACCCGCCCCACCAGTACCTCACAGGCCCGGCAGTGCTCCTCTTTCGTGTTTGTGTCTGCAGAGAGAAGGCGTGAAGGAGAGATCACAGGGGGAGAAACAGTTGCCAGTTCTTGAAGATGTTTGAAGAACTTGGATTCGTCTGCACAGCTTGGGATGCTTGAGAACTGCGATTGACGGACCAACTTTTACCTCCGAAACTTACTGTAGATTTTCCTACGTTTCCCTATCCACAGGGCTTGGGTGACCTTTTCGATTTGGCAGTTTTTATACTGTGAATCTAAAACCAAACTCCACCAGACTTCCTGGGGTGTGTGGTTGCTCTGGACCATGCTCTCCCTCTGCTTGTTCTTGCTCCCTTGCCTGAGCCTCGTGCCTTTGGCCCCGGCTGCAAAGGGCCTCGAGTTCCCACAGTATGACGGGAAAGACCGTGTCCTAGACATCAATGACAAGAATTACAAGAAAGCCTTGAAGAAGCACACCATGGTATGCATGTTCTACCACGGGCCCATATCAGACAGCAAGGAGCTGCAAAAACAACACAAGATGACTGAGTTGGTGCTGGAGGTAAAGTATTAGAAGAGGAAAACAAAGCAGTTAGAGAAGAGGTGCAGGGCCACATTTAAGGAGAAGGGAGATAAGCAGTGACCAAATAAAAAAATAGAAAAAGACAGTTGTTGCTAACAAACGACAGAAATCGAATGGAAAAAAATATGGTTTGTTGTGTAGCCAGTGATATGAGGGAAAGGACCCACATAAAAGACTTAGATTGCACTGCCCAAATAATCAGACAGCCAACTAGTAAGATACAAAACTCCATCTTAATGTGTATGTGTGAGCTTTTTCAAGGTCAACGAGTATAGCATATACTCTATGGGTGCACAATAGTCCAGTGAGATGCAGAGCTGTCACTTAAGGTTACCTCTGTTGCTTTAATTCAATGTGTGCTTCGATCTCTTACAATTATATCACTCTGATTTCCCCTGTGGCTTTCCTCTGGTGGCAGAAATAGGCCAAGAGCTCATGTGGTTTCAGAGCAATACATGTGAAGGACACAACTAACTTCTCCTCTATTGTGGTATTTTTGTCGACTTTGGTAGTCAAAGCAAAAATAACTTGAAGTTATTTTGTATTCAGCCTCAGCTAACCTACTGGCTACAAATTGAGAGATTAAACGAATCTCTTTGGTTGAATCCCGTACAGCAGGAAACAGTGTGCACTGTGTCCTGTCTCATGTTACACATGGCTGAGGGTTAGTTGCTCTCTGGTCTGTTGAGGGTAACCTGAGCCCAGTCGCGCAGTCCTGATATTAGCACCGTTTCTTTGACATAGCGCAGGTTGGCCATGTTGCTATACAGTCATTCCCTCATGTCACAGTTAAAGTTGATATTACATATTTGCTAATTTGTTCCAAATATCTACTCACAGAAGGTTTTGCAGCCTTACAACATGTGTACGATCTGGTTGCTGCTGTTGCTACCTTGAAGATGATACATGTATGTAGATAGCGCACATTCTAAGGTAATGAAAACAAAACAATTCTTATTTTCAGGAAGAAAATTAAAAGCTTAATAATATTATATTCCATTTCTGCCAATAGATCCCTCTAAGTGCTACACACTGTTCCTTTAAAAGGTGCCCTGGGGAGTTTCCTTGTAAACACACAAATGGCAGCATTGTTTACATCCATGTTTGCTTACTAGAAATGTTCCCCTTCACTGCCGATGTCGGTGCATTGCTACGTTTGTTTGCACCTTGCCACCACCAACTGTCGGTGGAATGGCTTGAAACTGATGGCAGGTTATAGAATCTCATGGTCTGCATGCTCACACAAACATGCAAACAAAACAGGGACCCACTTGTAAAAGACATTGCTTAATGTAGTCAAAAATCTCCTTAATCTTAAATCTTTAACTTAATACGACCAGAGCTTTTCCCTGTGCATTGAAGACCACATACATGAAAATCATAATTTAAATATGCTTGCTCTATGCATGTAAAAAATGATAGAGTCTCCGTTTTCTAACCTACTGTACTTCACAGAACAATTGCCAGAACAATTACTGTAGTTTTGGCTATATTTAGATTCAGGCAGCTTGAACGATTATGTAATTGTGTCTCCGTGGCCCCTGGTCAGCTTGAGTACCTCCGTCATATTACCAACTTTGGTATTATCTTTTTCTCCGTTAGACCTTACCTAACACTGCAGTCACACTACCATTCATTTTTTTTGTCCATGAATATTTCAACGAAACTGCGATTTTGTTCTCAGAACTCCAAATCCAAAATCAATAGATTTTGGATTGTCTTGTTTCTTTACATCTTATGTGTTCAGTCCTGTTCTTACCGTTTATTCCTTCATGCTCTCTTTCTTTTGGCTGCAGCTTGCAGCTCAGGTTATGGAGGAGAAGGACATTGGGTTTGGAATGGTTGACTCCCACAAAGATGCAAAAGTGGCAAAGAAACTGGGTGGGTATATAAATAGAACATCATCTCTATCCGATTGATATTTGCAAGTCCTGAGAGACGATTGCCTTTATCACAGATTTAATGAAGGGCCAAATAACTTCAAGAACAGTCTTTAAATGTATGTATTGATATGTAATTTCCTTCAATCACAGGCCTGGAGGAGGAGGGCAGCGTGTATGTATTCAAGGCCGATCGGGTGATTGAGTTTGACGGCTTGCTCTCGGCAAACATTCTGGTGGAGTTCTTGTTGGATGTGAGTAGACTGACTCTTAGCTACTAGCACCAATCAACAGCAGACTTTAAAAAAGTTACCAGCTTACCCCAGTACTTCTCTGTCTGTATGTCTCTAGCTGTTGGAGGAGCCCGTGGAGGTGATAGATAATGCTCTGGAGCTGAGAGCCTTTGATAGGATGGAGGAAGACATCCGCCTCATTGGTTTCTTCAAGAGCGAGGACTCTGAGCGTGAGTGTGTGAGCCTGTTGGCATGAATGATATGTTTGTAAAATGTACGTTTTTTAATGTCTGAACACAGCTCTTGTTAGCTGGGTTTGCGATGGGCTCTCTGTGGCTCATGCCCTTCATAATGAGTGCATTTTAACCCCCTTATCTCCACGGATTTACAGATCCATTTTTATCACACAGCTGTCACTGCCTGCTTCCATACCACGTGTTATGGGAGAACTGAGTCTGGAGTAGTTTACTTGCGGTGATGGGCTGGAGCCACATCCCTTGTGACCGGTCAAAGTTCATCTATTTCCGCTCCCTAATGTGCATACGTCATGTATACAACAGCCAAAGAAAGCACAAACATATGTGTGACTATAGGAAAGCCTTGATGCTCACAACATAATGAAGTCAAAGAACACAGTATACTGTCAATGACTCCTTTGTCCCTGTTCTGTTTCATCCACAGACTATGAAGCATTTAAAGAAGCTGCAGAGCAGTTCCAGCCCTACATCAAGTTCTTTGCCACATTTGAGAAATCTGTAAGTAACACACAAATAAACAAATAAATGGATGCATTTTTAGTCTTGAGGGATCCGTCTTTTTTGCCTCAGGTGGCCAAGGAGCTAACCCTAAAGCTGAATGGGGTGGATTTCTATGAACCCTTCATGGAGGAGCCAGTCACCATCCCGGGCAAGCCTCACTCTGAGGAGGATCTGGTGAAATTCATCACCGAACACAGACGGTAAACAACGTTGAATGAAATACTCAGACAAACGTGTATTTATTTAACCAACTTCTTTTCCTAAGGTCTATGAACACATACTTTAACATTCAATATGTTTTCTGTGCCATCAGACCAACTCTGAGAAAGCTGCGTGCAGAAGATATGTTTGAGACCTGGGTGAGTGATGTTTGTCCGGCTGAAGATAACATTAAAAACTTTAGAATTTAGTTTACAATAACGTGACATAAATAACTTATATTTGTCTTCTTCTCCTCAGGAGGATGACGTTAAGGGCATCCACATCGTGGCTTTTGCAGAGGAAGAAGACCCTGGTAAGGGCATGCTACATGCTATAAAACGATTTGATTTAGACACTGGAGTTTTACAGCAATGATAAAAACGTAATAAGATAAAATAATAAACCAGCTGAAAGACAAAATAATTTGTAAAATAGATTGAAAGCAATTAAAACATTTTAAAACAAGAAGATAAAAGAATTTAAGAAAATGTAATTATTAAGACAGAAACTGACATACAACTTAAGGCTTTAAAGAAATAGTTAAAAAGCAAAGTTATTCACTTACTTGGCGATACCATTATCATGTTTGTATGATATGAATATTGAGCCATCATGGAGATAGCTTAGCTTAGCATAAAGACTGGAAACAGGGAGAAAGACTTCACAAAGTCACTGTGGCAAGCCGAGTTATAGATAGCCACAATTAATGTGTTGGGTTTACACTTCTTCTTCTTTTAACAGATAAAACAAACAAGATATAAAGTGTTTATCAGTGAGCTTGAGGGGGGCTGGTAGGCAGATTTTGTTACCTTCGGACAAAGCAGGCTAGCTGTTTCCCTCTGTTTCCAGTCTTTATGCTAAGCTAAGCTAACTGGCTGCTGGTTTTAGGTTTATATTTAACTTACAGACACATACGAGTGGTGTCAATCTTATCTCATTTAGCTCAAACTAAAAAAGCAACAAGAATCTTTCCCTAAATGTCAAATCGTTTCTTTATATTGGTTGATCTCTCCTTCTGGTCCAAGTAAATACTTACTGAAGGCAGCAGAGCTTTGTATCAATTGATTTTGTGTGAAATTGCTTCCAGATGGTTTTGAGTTCTTGGACATCCTGAAGGAAGTTGCGAGAGACAACACCCACCTACCTGAGCTCAGCATCGTCTGGATTGACCCTGATGACTTTCCCCTGGTGAGCTGTCAAAATAAACAAAACATGGATAGATTTAGCTGACACGCTGCAGGTCTGATGTAATCTCTTTTTTTGTCGGTGACCCCCTTCAGCTGATCCCCTACTGGGAGAAGACCTTCAAGGTGGACCTGTTCCGACCACAGATTGGAGTTATCAACGTTACAGATGTGAGTCCCTGACGACCTGACATCCTGTCTGACGTGACATGAATGTTGTGATGAGTTTGACCTCTCTGTCTGCGAGCAGGCCGACAGCGTGTGGATGGAGATGGATGACGAGGAGGATCTGCCCACCGCACAGGAGCTGGAGGACTGGATCGAGGATGTCCTCTCTGGCAAAGTCAACACTGAGGATGATGACGACGACGACGACGACGACGACGACGACGACGATGAAGATGACGACGAAGATGGCGATGAAGAGGAGGATGACGATGATGATGATGACGATGATGACGATGATGACGATGACGATGACGATGACGACGATGATGATGATGATGATGATGATGATGACGATGACGATGATGAGTAATCCATAGCTTAATCCTAGTAAATGTTGACTTTTCTGTTTTTTTTCTTCAGAATTAAAGTTTAACATGAATCTCAGACAAACGACTGTACTGTAAACAATACAAACAATATAATTATTTATAATGATAGTAATAATAATGATAATAATAATAATAATAATAATAATAATAATACATCTATTTAATATCCAAAAATGTTTGATGAAATAAGATGAAAAAAGATTTTTCAACTATGTAAATAAGCCTGGAATGAGTTTTGTATACTGGATGTATACCAGACCAGACATTACCTCACATTACACATGAAAATCACTAATTCATCTATAAATAACTGCTAATAATAAAGGCCTGTCGATGTCAACCATCTGTCATCTATCTAATTCATTTCTTCTCTACATTGTGAAAAACTCAATCCTCAAGAGAAACATCACTGACTTACTCCAACTGTGGAACAGCAAGTAGACTAAAACGAAAGCAGCACCAACGACGGAACTAAGTATATGTACTTTAATACAGTACTTAAGTAGCCTATACATTTGAGGAACTTGTACTCCTTGCGTTTCCATTTTATTCCACTGTATGCTTCTATTTGTAGGGGTGTATTGTTCAAAATGAAATACGTGGTTCCAAATCTTTTTGGTTTGTGACCCTACAAAAACCGCTCTATGTAATGTCAGAAACAGCAGTTTTAATAGTAACTTATAATAATTCTGTACTTTATGAAATGTTGAATGCAGGTTACAGCTACAGCTTTTAAATTGTAAAACCACATGCTGACAGTGTCCATTTACAATAGCAAACCTCTTATCTCTTCTTTCATCTCTCACTACTTCCTCTTTTTCCATCAGCTTTATTTCTCACCTGAATTAATGAGGAAGGCAGCAGCTGCACAGGGAGATGTCATCACACCGCTGGATTGACTCTGGAAAGCTCATCAGAATGCTAATTCCTCTGGTTTCTCTTCCTCTATTGCATTCCTGCACTTTTACTTTGCTCTCTTCTTGTATCCCTTTGCGCACACAATGAGAAAAAACACAACTGGGGAGGTTTCTTGATATACATCCATCCATCTATTGATAGATGCTGCGCTGTGCCACCAGGAAATATTCGTGCACCTTTATTGTACTGGTGGTTAACGTCATTCTGATCCAGAAAACATGTATACGCACATTTTTTCATTAAATTTAGAATCAATCCACACATAGTGGAGAAGCAATAAAGGACAACATAATAAGGGCAATAAGCCAGTAGCATGAACGCCATGAGCAGCTCAACTGGTGAAATACAGTCCCAAATGTAATTACTGCTAATAATCTCATGCTGCACCACCATAAACTACCTGAACTAATCACAGCCTATGATGCATATCCACCCACAATAGATAACTTTCACATCATTAGTTGTCTGGAGAGCAATCAAGACTCCAATAAACTGCCTGTCAATAACAACGCCCAGAAAACAACGTCAAGAAAACAAAAGCAGACAATCACAAATACAACTAGAAAGGCTAATAAAGGCTGATCCGCCTTACAGTAATAAAGGATACCAAGTGACACACTCAATCATTACATACAAATACAGCAATCAAATGCCTTGAAAAGGTTGATACAAATATTTATTTTTCTTACAAATGTGACTTTGACACAGCTCCTGTGATTTTACATGTTCTGTTGTATAAAAGAAGACGAGGACAAAGCATTTGGAAAAGCAACCTCTTTCCTTCTTTATGTTCCCTTTCTTTCTCCTCATTCTCTCTCTCTCTCTCTCACACACACACACACACACACACACACACTCGACTGCACATGTATGCTGAGCACATCCTAACTATAAATGAGGCACATGTGTAGTCAAGAACTATTTGCAACCATCAACACTCTAAAAGCCTCAACAAAACTACACCGTCAGTGACCACAGTAACACTTGTGTGGGTATAAATTGAACAACGTACCAGGCCCCATAAATACAAAGGGTTTTAAAAATACAGATCAAATACTCACACAAATTGAATTGATGCTCAGGACAGTGTTACTGTTCCAGTAGCTGTAGATAGGCGGCAGCTGTGTGCCACTGAGACAAAATACTGGAAGCAGAAATACTGACGCTGGGTCGAGTTAATTTACACTTGATATAAACATTTGCCAGCATGAGATAAGTGACTATTCATTTTGGTGAGACATTTGGAGAGACTTAAATCTCTCAACGTCCTAAATCTTTTGAAATTGCTGAAGTAATAACCCTTTAGGTTGTGCATTGTCTTATGCTGCAGGATGTATATTATGTGGATGGTGCTGTAATAATACACCTCATGATGAATTAAGATGGAAAAAAGGGGGATATGTTTTCAAATTAAACAGCACAAAGAGGCCAGTTTTGACACAATATATTAAAGGTCAACCACATGAATCTCAAAGCTGTCCAAACATCTCTCTACTAGCCTACAAACAGTTCAGTGTATACACACACACTTAACTGTACATACATAACAAGAAGTCACATGTGTTTGTTCACAATCTATTCCCTAGACCATCTATGTTCAGCTGTACTGTGGTTGGCATTCAGTCCGAGAAATTCCAGTGATTTTGACATTTACAAACGTGTCTTCATCTATTTACAGTCTATTTATCTCCACAAATACAGACAAGGTAAAAGAACTTTGACAAGGTACAAAAAAAATCATTCAAGCAATGCAAAATTTTGATATAAAAAGTCTGGAGAGATAAAGTATATTCACATATAAATACTGTACATACATCTGTAATACGGGACATTTAAATAATGCTGAGACTGAAACATTTTGGTGAAAATGGTTGCGGGTTATATCACAAATCCTGGTCACTATAGTGACGCTAAGGAGAAAGAAGAGACAGGTCGAGACAGATTTCCAAGTGTACACTACAGTCAATACACACACGTCCTTTCTTCCTAAATCAAACACACTCCTTCTAAATCATGCCCCCCCCCCCCCCCCCCCCATGAAGGCTCACACTGGCACATGCAAATTACAAGGTAGAACATCTGTGAAGATCATCTGTCGTGCATAGAGGAATACCTGAACTGTGTTCTGCAAACGTCAGGACAAAGAAATCCAAGAATATTCTCTCCCATTTTCTATCTTTTACTGCTTTCATGTCGACCGGGACAAAGACAAGGACACGAAGATACTCTATGTGAGGAAATTACATACACATAAGTAAAAAAAAAAAAAAACAGTACAAAATGTTATTTTTGAAAAATTTTCGTCAAAAAATTGTAACAGTCCCGTAAGTCCAGATCAGCAGCACTGGTCCACTGTGTTAAACCGAGGTTTCTGATTGGAGCAGCAGTATAAACTTGTGAGACTTGAGGTCGACGTACTCCTCGGTCAGTCGAATGTACGGGATGCCCTTGATGGTTACAGCCAAGCTAAAGTCAAGACACTTCAGTAGGAACTCTGACCCCTCCTTTATGCCGCCGGTGACAGAAGCCTCGCTGACCAACGTCCACTGGTCAGCCATCCAGCGCTCAGGGCCGTACTGCAGGGTCGGACCAGGGGCCAGGTAGGCCTCAAGGAAGGCCTGGACACACAGACACAGCCAACCACACATGTTCACCAAGAAAATCGCTTTGTGAAGGACATTTATGATTAAAATTATATTTCTG
Source organism: Anarhichas minor (assembly GCF_050575085.1). Lineage (NCBI taxonomy): Eukaryota > Metazoa > Chordata > Actinopteri > Perciformes > Anarhichadidae > Anarhichas > Anarhichas minor. The sequence goes on from NW_027466450.1 coordinate 5,099,179, forward strand.
CATTTGCATACTTTTGAGCACCATTTCTAATTGCAAAAACAACATCAAAATACAATATTAATTGTTGAGATCTGGAAATACATGGCAACATGTGTTTGTCATGCCATTGACTGCCTGTATGTGTATTACATTCAGACGGCATAGTATTAAGATTGTTTTCCATGTTTTTGGCGTGCCAGTTTAACTGATAAGTCAAAACACTTTGTTTTGTTTGTTGTGCTGTTTGCTGTAGCAGTGTCATTGTGTTCCCAGATTTCAGCAGATACATTGGTGAGTACAATGCTATCTTAACATGATTTCCAGAACTACGCAAAGAAGATCCAAATTGTACTAATCTGGGATTATCCTTTACATCCTGTTAAACATGTACTTCTGTGGCTTGAAATATTAACAGCACATTGTATTCTGACATTACAATATTTCAGTTATCTCAAAGCCAAACTCACCTTAGGACTCATGTTGTTGACGAGGCAGAAAGCGAGGTGCTTCTGGATGCTCTCCATGCTGTGGGAGTGCTGCCTCCTGGTGGTGCGGAGGTACTTCTGCAGGGCCCGGGCCATGGAGGGAAATATAGCCAGAGCTGCTTCACGCACATCCATGATGTCAGACGGTGTTGCATGCTCGTCCTCTTTCTTCATCCGTCGGACATGTGTGAAGGCCTCCTCCACAGCCACCACCAGCCTGACAAAGAGGGAACAATGTTCCTTGCAGCTTTATTACTTGACAGGACTGTTGTAAAAAGAGCCAAAACATTTAGCTATTGTGACAAACGTGAGTCTGATGGATGCTCGCTTCTCACTTGTACATTTTAGAATGCCATGCAATGCATGAGCATAAATTGAAGAGGCATTAAGTTGGGACTGGATATTTATATGTACACGTTTTACTTGTATGTCGTACAAGAGTTTTAACTCTTAACTGTGCTTTTGCGATAAGAGGAAAAACATATTTTCAAAGAGTAATCTGACAGTTGAAGAAGCTCTACAACAACTTTAAACTGGCAGGTCACAATGTTTCTTGGTTTTCCCTGACTATTGCTTTAAGACAGATATAAAATAATTGTGATGCCATCCTTAAAGGAGGCATTCAGATGTGCATTCAGACCGATCGCATTTCCGTACCGAGCTGCATGTCTGACGGAGTCTATGGATCAGTAAGCTGCCCTCCCACATGAAGACATTTGTTCCCTGTGGCTCACCTGGCTCTACGTTTACGGACTCTTCTCTCGTAGTCAGCCTCTTCGTAGTACAGCTCATTGTGGGCGCTGTCTTTGCGTTTGGCGGCAGCTGTAACCATGGCTCGTGACTGATTCCCATTACCAGGCTGCGCTCCTGCAGTGCTCCCCGGGGCTGCACCGAAAGGGGAGGACAGAGGCAAATTGGTTATACTAGTTTGAGCAGGAGAAAATAGCACCTGACCCCACCGGAGTCTCTGATTAATGGGCTGTATCTCAAACTGAATTGTGGAGACAGGAAAGGTCAGATGGGAGGATAGCGCAGCTCTTACACATCACTGGAGGTGTCCAACAACTATGAATCAGCCTCTTCAGTGTTATCTCTATTGTATAGGTTGGACAAAATATTTAAGAAGAGTGTTTGTTACTTATCTGGGGCATCCTGCCAAATCATGTGTCTCAGTCACAGAGAATGTTAATTATAGCAATGAGAAAAGAGGAAAATTACACTGGAAGCCTCTACGTTTCTCTGATGCAGAAACCTTTATATTACAGTGTAGATTAAATATTCATTCTTTTACACTTCAAAGGCCATAGTTCTTGTCTGATCTGTGAATTCACTGGTTAGTGTGACGAACCCATAAAGCTAATGGAGCTTGTACATTAGTATATTAGGGTTCCTGGGGTTTTATAGTGGGGGAGTAAGGTCTGGTACATATTAATGAAGATCAGAACAGTTTGGGGGAGGTTATAGAGAGTAAGCGCTGCAGGTCAGGTAAGGATATAAATCATTAATAATATGATCTGCATATGTGCATTTATAGTATATGTGTGTGTGTGCAGGTGAGAAAGAGATGCCGAAAGACGCAATAAAACATGGATGACAAACTAGTCTAGTACATACTGTGGAAAGAATGCAGTGAAAACATTTGAACAGGAAGAATTGTAAATATTTTCCATTGAAAATATGGGTAAACACAAAACTCTTTTAGTTCCTGGCCTACATATTAATGCTATGAGCAGAGCCACTTTGGGTGAATAAGAAAGAGAGGGGTAGGTGGGTGGGGGTTGAAGCGAGTGCAAAATGAAAAGAAAGAAGGGGGGGGGAGAAAGTGAGAGCGAGTCGAGCTGGAGACAGGCTGAGTGGGAGGAAGGAGAGATGTGGGAGTATGTGAGGAATGAGCGTTCCTCTGATGAATTATTTAAGGCCTGAAATTCCACGGCCCCCTAGAGGCCTCTCCGCTGCACTTTGATCGGGAGGGGGGGTGGGGTGGAGGGAAGGTGCGATGAGGACAACATATCCCATACTGCATCCCTGCCATAGATCATCAAATCCACTGTGCTGTGTAGCGGGAGGGGATTTATGGGCGGTGAGGAGAGGACCATTTTAACAGCAAGAAGGAGTGCAATGTGTGACATTACAAGGTGTGTGTATGTGGGTGCAGGGACAGCGTCACAGTTGGAGTTTGTGTGTGTCTGAGTGTGTGTGTGTGTAGTAGGAGTGCTTGCCGCGGATGCAATATATACATTATGTCAGGGACAGGGGCTTCAGGGTGTAGTGAAGATGGAGGGAACTGAACCGTTAAATTAGTGGCTTCCCGTGATAAAGTGCTGGGTAGAGTGACGTTGAGGACTTTTATCTGTACTTACGGTCCAAAAGGTATTTTCTCAGTTTGTTTTTAAAAGCTGCTCATGAAAGAGATGGAGATGGAAAAGGAAAGATCACAAGAGGAAAGCAGAAGGAGCGGAAGCTGTAGTAAAACAGGGACTTGATATACAAAGACAAGACTTTGACTGTGGCTTAGATCCAACGAAGAGTCAGACTTCAGATAGATGTCACAAAACTGTCTGGCTCTCGACTATTTTAAGTAAGACTTATTTGCTGTGACAGAGTAGCCACAACAAACCGCTCGTCTCCCTTCCCTCCAGCAGAAAACAATGTTCCAAGGACTATTTGAATTCAGTGAAGAGCGTAACAAAACAAAACATTCCGGAAACATAAAATCTCGACACAGTGCTTCTGCTAACTCGTCAGTCAGGCTCAGGATAGTTTCTTTGGGCAAATAGAAACGACTGGCGACGTCCTCACTGCTGTATATTTCAAACTGTCAAACCTTCTCATTCCACAATATGCAATATTGTTAGAAAACCATGAATTAGATTCATGCTTTCCCCCTATTACGTCTTTTGGTGCCACTGGTCAGCAGGTGCCACTGATTGTTACCATGTGGGAACCAATGAAACACTGAGGACATCAACAGAAATCCTATAAAATATAGAGGGTACTTATTTGAAAATACGAGGCGACTAACCGTCCACGTTGTAGACCTTCAACCCGGCCAGGTGTTTGGCAGCCCGGTGTTTGGAGGCAGAGAGAAGGGCTGGGTTATGGAGTGGGAAGTCTCTGTAGTAATACTCCAAAATGGACAGAGCAGCCTTTTGAATGCTGCATGCGATGAAAAAGAGATGGAGAGGGTAAACTCGAACACACGAGAAATACAATTTACATCACGACTGACTGATATAAGAACCTGAATGATGCCCTTAAATCCACTGAACACTGAGATGTTTTGTTTAGCCTGATGAAGCCTGATAAAGATCTCTGTGTTATTATATTGTTGCTTCATTTTAAAGAGTTCCTCACAAATTTAGCATTGCACTTGTATAACACGGTCGGATGTGTTCACGACTTGTCGATGTGTGAAATTGGTGCAGTTCCGGTTTGCGTTATTGGAAGCTATTAATACAATATGTATCCTTAGTCTGTTTCTGCCTCCTTTCAAGGTTTCAACCTTTATGCAAATAAAAAAACCCATTTCATTTTTAGCTTCATCACACAAAGCTTATCTAAGTAGAGTTGTCTCATAGACCTGTTGAAGTCATATGCTCGATCCGTACAGAAACAAAATGAGACAGCCATAGGACGAGCGCCTGTGTGCACTGTGTCATCCCTCCCCTCAACTCCTAGAATAGCTCGCCTTGAGCAAACTAGACGGGGGAGGCTGAGTAACTCAATTACTGCCTGTGCCAGTCTTCCCTGTGGATGAAGGGATGTTACACACACACTTCAACAGTGCATGACTGTGACCAAGTGCCTGTGTGTGTGTGTCTAAATGTGTACTGTACGGATGGGTCATATTCAAATGTACAACTCTGATATGCTTGTATTCATAGATTCTTCTTTAATCCTCCCGTTTCATTTGGAACCATATACGTACCTAAGCTGTCCTATGTTGTATTGACGTGTCTCTCCGTCTGTGGAGCGCATGACAGACGCGCTGTAGCAGGGCTGGAGGTGGCGGAGCTCCAGCAGCACCACGGCCAGGTAGTGGACAAACAGCTGGGAGTCCACGAGGGACACAGCAAACTGGACGATCCCATGGTAGTCCTCATCCTGCTTAGACCACATGACCGGTTTACTGAAAACATTTACTGCAGGATGAAAAACAATTCTTTAATCGCATTCCACCTATATTTAAAATTAAGCATCTTGTTTTCAACAGCAAGATTGGCAGCAACGACAAGTTAGAGACGAATAAGATACCACAAATGAATAATCAAACCGAGTCCGATTAGTTAGCATTATTGTCAGATAACCAAACAGCTCTGATGCATGAGCCTCAACAATAACAGCCTAACATTAACCCCTTCAACATCAATTTCCCACTTACCTTGAAGGACTAACATGAACAAATATTTTGTGACTAAATGATAGAGCACACTTATTATCTTTGAAGCCATATACATACTTATATTGCTCTAATGGCACACTTTGTGACCCACCTGTGCATCAAGGATTCGGACCCCATAGAAGAGCCAATAAGACATGGTGAGCAGGAGTGTGAGTGTGGTGAGGAAGGCGCGGTACACACACACTCTGGGCAGGCTTGCACGGCCCGGCTTGAGAAACAAGGCCCACATGGCCATCAGGAGGATGAGGAGCTTGAAGGCGATGGAGAGGAATAGGCCCTCACAGGCTGCGCCACAAGCCTGCAGCCTGTCCGGCCACATTACAGCCGGAAGAAGCAGGAAGGCCAGGGGAGTGGCCAGCACCAGCAGCCCCACACATGAGCCCACAGCCAGGGGAAGATAACGTCGGAAGCTTTCGGTCCGATCATACATTTCCTTCCCAAGTCCAACCACTTCCTCCTGGGAAATACTCAGCTCTGAAGTGCCCGTCACTGCGGTGGTGGTTTCCCCCCAGTTGTCATCCTGAGGGAGGAAAGAAACAAAGGCCAAGGAAGCGTATGTTACAAGCCATAGATGTATATTTAGAGGTATTGGATTGTGTTGGCACTTAAAGGGTTGATTCAACCAAATTACACAAAAAAAATGTAAAAAGCTGCATTAAGAGGTTTTTGGCCCTGTGACATATTATCTCGCCTTATTAATTGAACAAAACAGTTTCCTATTCGTACATCCAGCTCTGTGCAACATTTACATTCATGTGAATGTCAGTTTTCTGAAAACAGCTGCCTGCTGCGTCTGGATACACGGTGGAGGAGAGCATTGCTTTGGAAAACAAAGCAATGAGCTGAAAGATGCTAAAAGACTCTGAGACGCTGAGGGGCACAGATTTGGGTAATAATTCTGTGAAAACATAAAAAATAGTGGCCAGTGCAACTTTAAATGTCAATGTTCAACATTGTGAGCACAAATTAAATTCTGTTCACATTTTGGTATTGGGGTAGGGAAGAAAATCTCAGAGAGAGATATCTTATAGCAACGGCAACCAAAACTATCTGCATTCCTAAATACCCCTAGAGGCAAGAGAGATGTGTTTCTTTGTCATTTTAAAATGCCCACTGACAAAATAGACAAAGCAGAGTGAGAAACAAATGAACTGATAAAAGTATAAACCTGTGTCTGACATGCAACAATTCCTCCATTATCCTATCTTACTCCCATTTCTGCACGAGCAATCATGGACTTTATGCACCGTTCACACTGCACATCCTTCATGCCATTTGGAGATGTTTCATTTTCTAGGAGTTTTGCCTCATTATGACGGGCCTTCAAAGTCCCTTTGATGTAATGTAAAATGACAGGTTGGGGAGGGCTGGAGCGTTCACGTTGGCAAGAAGATGCCAACATATGCGTGTAGACACACACACACACACACACACACACACACACACACACACACACACATATACCCACACGCACACACACACACAGAAGCTGAAGCTTTCCAGGCCCATCATTGCAAATTAGAGTCATTTTTTTCTTTTAGCCAGCAAGGTCATTTTCTGCATAAATATTTCCAAGAAAGAGTGACAGGGAGTATAAATTCATGACAAGTCTGCTCTAAAGAGGCATTTCTCTTTTTTGTGTGCCTGTCATTAATTCAGGTAATTAGCCATTCATTGTTCCCCAGAGTGTCACTGCATTGTATATCTCTCCAACTACAACCAATCACAGGAACAGCAGCTGCAGGGGCAGCGAAGAGGGCTGGAAGAAAAGACAAGCTGAACAGACACACACCTATCACATCAAACAGTCTGCAAAGCCCAAAACTATAGAGCCATATGGGCCTGATCAAGCTGCTGGGAAACCAGACAAGCTGCAGACAGAAGACGGTCGCATTGAATCTCACCGGTCTAGAGTGTGTATTCCCCGTGAACGTGAAATATATGAAATTGACATGGCGTTTGCATATTTCCAATCAGGAAAATGCAGCATGATGAACATGGTGCATAAATATGAATTCTGTGGTCCATTGCTGTTCACAGCTAATTAACTCCGCCATGCTGGAGGAGGGGATGCCAACAGGAGCCAGAAGATGAATGAGCATGAGAGGAGGAGAGGGAGGGTGGCAGTGGTTTAAGGTGTGGGATAGAGGTAAGAAGGGAGGTGGGGGAGGATCCAGAAGCAGCATTTCATTCTGGGTATCTGCCTACCAGACTAATGTGTGAGGCCAGAGGTCGGCTATGTAAGTGCAGTGTCAAGTCCATTTAGTACCCAATCTCATTTATAGTCCTCTCACATCGCACCTCTTTCACTCTCTCTTTTACCAGGGTCCAAGGGAACAAGTGGGAATACAAAAACAATATCCCATTAAGCTTGACAGTTCATTCTTAACCGTGGAAACAACAGTTGACTAAACAATCTCCACTTCAGGTCCACTTATTCATCTGTTCTGGAGCTGCTTTTGACTGCATGAAATATCATCAGCAGATAAAGTTTGCTCAGTTGACGCTGTTGATACTTTTAGATTAAGCAAAGTGGGCTTAATTTGTCTTTTTCGCTCGATTTTATCCCTCTGTCCACAGAATGCTTTTATTTATCACACCCAATAAAACTCCTGCTGCATCTAATAATGTGGACAAGTTGGATTTTCGCAATCATAAAATAGCTATTGGACTCTCTGATTGGAGCTGGAATTATTGTTTGTTGTTTTAACGGGCTGTATTTATGACCCAATATCAGATCAGAACTGTGTACCTGTTCGGTTGTCTGACAACATAAGCAGAAAAATATGCATATAAGTGACTAAACCTTGAGTTTGTCTGTACTTAAACACAGCGGGGGTGATTATAGAGCTCAAGAGAAGCTGAGAGTCAACAGAGAAACCAGAATGTTTGTGTCGCTCAACACCAGATGTCAGCTCTGAGGCGCAGATTTGCTTTTTCCCGGCTGATTGAGGAGAAAGAGGAAATTTTACTCATTTTATTTTCCTGTACTTTACAAAAATGACCACCTGGTTTGGTGCCGTAGGCTAAACCAGGTGCAATAGGTTTTTTTTCAAGGAAGTCATTTTGACACGTCACAGTAGGAAAAGCACCGGTGTAAATAATAAAATGAACATCCCGCTGTTGTGCGTGCTGGCTCACTGACACGGTTATTCAAGACGCTTGAATAGAAAAGAGTCATTGCCAATGCTAGTGGTAACACCAGTACTTTTGCTACTGTGACAATGTTTGCTGTGAAAAGTCATACGCGTTTTTTGACAGTTCAGGTAAATATGCACAGACGGTTAATACGGACAAGCTTGCATGCTCATGTCTCCTCTCGTGAGAGAAACAGTGTATCACTTACCGAGCTAATACACTGTTAAAACCAGCCATTAATTCTCAGGGGATTAATCCCGAAAGATTAACGCTTCACTAATCAGGCCTGATCTCTTCGTACAGTAAAGCGAGGAGAAAGAGTAACTGAGAGAGAATGAAACAGAGAAGGGTTACAGAGGAGAGAGGGGGTAGCATGACTGCTGCTGCTTGCTTGGCAGTCTTTTCATCTGGCAGAGGGTGAATATGGATTATGGTTAGGCCTGTTCCACCGTCCCAAAGCACAACAACACAACAACATACTGATTATCACCGTTCACACAGACTCACACACAAAAACACACACACACCAAACAGTCTGCCAGCTACAAAACACAATAGCAGAGCCCCAGTGGCGGAGGTTAAAATGACATTTACACATTGGTGTGTTTGCGAGCGTTAGTGACGCTGTTTATGTGTTTGTGTTCTAAGTGAGTCACAGGAGCTACGGGACAAGAAGAAATGGCATTAGATTAAAATGCCTGGCAGGTTTCCTACAATTTACTCCATTCTTTTAATTGAGGTGGTTATTTCTTTATTACATAAAAAGCTGCAAGTGTAGTAGCTATGAGTAGGTGTGTGCGTACAACTAATCATTGAAAAGGGCAAAGAAGCAAAGTATGAAATGCGAAAACAAAACTGCGCGCTTCTCTGCATTCGCTTTGATATTCCTAGAGCTAACGTTGTGATTTGAATTAGCTGCTTTCTGGCAAAAAGTCACAACGTCTCACAAAGCAGCATGGACAGTCTCAGTGACAGCCTTGTTGCTCTCGCTATGACTCACTCACACACACACACACACACACACACACACACACACACACACACACACACACACACACACACACACACACACACACACAGAAGCTGTGGTCCAAGACCTATCCTTATGTCATAGGCATCCGTGTAAACATGGAGGATTATTCATATCAGCTTTCCTCAAAGTGCCATTTGGCTGGATGCTAAAGCTAATCTCAGTCTGTGAGAATGTCTCTCTGCACTGGAGCCTGTTAGTGTTACAGCGGCTCTGCCATCTAACAGAGCTGCCCCCCCCCCCCAAAAAAAAGCACTGGCTGGGGCGGACTTTGGCGGTGGTAATGATGGCGCTGCCGCTGTGCCATTTGGACATATTTGTCTGAAGGGCTAATGCAATACAATGGCAGATTACCTTACACTGCGGACAATGGACGTAAGCTACAAGCTGACAATCACATGACATCGTGGAATGTGGCTGCCCAGCCGGAAGGGAATGCAAGAGCAGAGACGGCAAAATAGGTCAGACCTCTCCAAGATTCGGAAAGTCTGGCTGAAGGCATGTCCATATCGTAACCACATTAAATAATACTCTATTGCTATACTATTCCAGGCAGCTTCAGACCTCAGCTTCTCCACATACACACACACATTTTCTCCTTTTTTCTCTTACACACAAACCAACAGCACACACACAATGACAAAATGCTCTCTTTTTACTATAGATTTCAAATAGGTCAGAGAGCCTGTGAAGGTAGCCCAAGGCAGAGTTCTTTCCAAAGAGCAATAACTACTTTCCCCTTCATTTGGTTGTTTGTTTTTTGCTTCTCATCCAGTTTTCTTTAACTTTCATTGTAATGTACTTGCTTATTTGCTTTTAAAGGAATGAGGAAATAAGCCTTCTTGATAAGAGTTAGATGAGAAGATCGATACCAGTCTCCCATCTGTCCGCTGAATATGAAGCTGGAGCTGGGAGACAGTTAGCTTCCCATACAAACTGGAAAAGGCCTGGCTCTGTCCAAAGCTATAGAACAACACCTACAAGTGCCTCTAAAGCTCACCAATCAACATGTTGTATCCTGTTTGTTTAATACTTACAAAAAAACTAAAATGTAACAACAAGCAAGTTGCTGTTTTATTGTGGGTTATGCCAAGAAATCTCACAGTGACTCCAGGAAGTCCAGCTCGTGGCAAAAGAAAAAGTCTGGCACATAACCCCCTGTAAAACTACAACTGTGCAGATTATTAACAAGAAATGATTAGTGGGTTTTGTAGGTGCTGGTATGTGGATTTATTTTTTTCCTTTTGGACAGAGCCAGGCTAGCTGTTTCCAGTCTTTGAGCTAAGCTAAAAAGGTCTAGTCGATCTTCTTATCAAACTCAAAATAACAACTACTTTAAATAATGGCCACCATTTGAATGCATCTTTAATCTCTGCGGCATCGACTTAGTTAAATGTCTATTCTGTCTTTGAGCTGCATTATTACGACATTTTGCTTCCCCGTGTCTACTTAAAAACCTTTCGCTTGCACAGCTCAGCAAAATCAGCTTTATGGAATGACTGGGATCAATTTGCTCTGCTTTCAAAGCGATAAGGCATGACAGTTATAGCCAGTATCACACACTCACACACTCACACACACACACACACACACACACACACTGTAACATAGCGTTGTCCGTATAACAAATCCGTACAGGCCTACAAGATGGATGCTAATCCTCTGACCTATTTGATCCCTTGTCACCATTGTTATTATGTGGCAATGGGCAGCCAGCTGCTCTGAGGATGAGTTTAAAAGGCCACGGTGCCGAGTTCATGGTGTAGATGGATTACTGGGCCTTCTGATTTTTTTCTGAAGGAATAAATTACTTCTCTAAAAATACAGCTCTATTTTGACGCGTGATCAGTTTCGTGGTACACTTCCATGTGAAATACCTGGGCCTCATCTCCCTCATCTGCTGTCGGTGTGGGTTCTCCTGGCAGCGGCTCTCCGTTGTGAACGGGGGAGTCCTGGGAGGGCGAGTCAGGGGGGTTGATGACCACGGACCTCTCAGAGCGAACGCTGTCTTTACTGCCGCTGGCCTTGTGCCGCTCGCGGCTTCGATCGCTGGAGTTGAAGAAACAAACACAAGAGGAATATAGACGCAGGAAGTTAAGATCATTCAAACATATTCTCATGTGCTTATATACTTATTATTGATACATCTGGAGATTATTTCCTTGATTAATCGTTTTGTCTATAACAAAAAATCTTACAAAGCTCGAACCACCAAATGTTTGCTTGAAATATGACCAAAGAATCAAATCATTAAAATATCTGCACATTTTGTATCGATCAAAAAATATGAATCAACTCATTATTCAGGTCTAAATTCATGCATACAAGCAAAAATACACAAATACACACACAAAACAAGAGCTGACAAACGATTGATTAATCAACACATAAGGTCAATAACAGAGTATTCAGTAGTAAACATAATAGCTGCAGCCCTACTGGGCAAGAAGCTGGTGGAAAGGGATAGAGATGAATACTGAGGAATGGACAGCACAGGAATCAAATGATTCTCTCATTTGCGGGATAGACCTTGTGAATTAGTGAAATAGGTTAGATTCACTCAGCTGTGACGACCCTAATCCACAAGCTCTGTCTGTCTCAATCTCCAGCGTGTCCCTTTTCTGTCTCTCTCTCTCTCTCTTAGTCACATTCATTTGGCTCCAACCAACACAACCGAACTGAAGACGAACACAACAAAACCTAAAGTAATTACATGAAATACAATATAGCAAAAGCATGCTGTGAGAGAGTCAGCTTGTGATTTGGCAGAAAGCCATGTAACAGGCAGGGAGAGGTAGACGGATACAGTGCAGAAGAAGACAGTCAGATGGAAAGGCGGCCAGACAGGAGACATACCCATGTCGGTTTGATCTCCCCGAGCGGCTGGAGTGATAGGAGTAGCCCGAGTGGGTCGACTCGGTGTCCATTCCAACGCGGTTCAGAGCCGGCAATTGGCCAGGGGTGGGGTGGGGTGGGGAGTGATTGTTGTGTGGCAGAGAGGGTGAGTTGGCAGTGGCGCTCAGGAGGAGGAATGGGTTGCTATAGAGACGGGCCTCAGGAATCCACAGCGACTGACAACTAGCTGCGTTAGTAGCCACATTGACCTGCGAGATGGAGAGATAGAGGGTGTGAGGCTTGCATCAAAACTTGCAAAACAATGCATTAGACGTTAGCCAGGCCATACAGGCTTGTACTGATAATCATTCAATGTATTTTAAATGAGATCAGAATGACAGGTCATCAAAATATTAGAGCATCATAATATATATAGACATACTATTATCTTTCCTGCATGTATGGACCTGTCTTCAGAATCTGTTCTGAACTTCAAAACTACACGCTTGTACTATTCACACTGAGCTTAGCATAATTTACAAGACAAACTTTATTTGGAAACAGGAAAAAAACAGGCATTCAAATGCCACATTCACAACATGTTTTATGAAGAATGTAGCTGTTTTAAATAGCCAAGCTCGCTCCCTTATGCCTCGCACCTCAAGTGTGTGTGTGTGTGTGTGTGTGTGTGTGTGTGTGTGTGTGTGTGTGTGTCTTAATGATGCCATTTTGACCAGGTCTCTCTCGTAAAAGAAATAACGCATCTCGGGAGACTTCCTGGTTAAATATAGATTAAATAAACAATGACATCATAATCCTACAAACATACTGCAAGAGCTTTAGGGAGAAAATGGAGACCAGTGCCGCCAGTTTCAGAATGACAAGTAATCTTAGTGTATTGTAGAATAGTCAAATAAATAAAAAAATCCACCAGAAAATAACTGGATGAATAAATAAAACAAGGATATAACCCACTTTAATACTGTAGCTATATGGCCCTGCTGAAAGCATAAACAAAATGTTGTCCTTTTTCCGAATAATAAATTCTCAGTATATGTGAACGAACTCTCCATTCTGTCATTCCTGTTCAAGTCATTATGAGGCTCAGACTCACTTCCTGGGCCTGAATGCCTGCTGTGTGATGCATGAGGTTGTCTCAGGGCTTCACCATGCACGAGCATTCATTTAGACCTCAATCCACTGTCTGTCTCCATAATCATGTGCCAATCACCATCTCCAGCCTCATTTTACCTCCCCCCCCCCCCCCCCCCCCACCCTCCCCGTCATTTACAGGCTATTTGTCGTCTCTGTAGCTCATAGTGAATACAAAGAGTAAAAACAGCCCGTTCAGCATATTAGTATGTGAATCCATGGAGCTCATGCTCTGAAAATAAAATGGTTAGAAAAATGTAGCTGCAATTTTAGCTGATTTCCATTAAGATGACACAGATGGGGTTGAACGTTTTTCCTCTCTTTCCATAACCCATCATGGGAAATGTGGACGGTGCACACGAGGAACCACTGATTTTCCATTAAGGACTGTCACGCAATGCATAAATTATTTTTACCACTGTCCGGATTACATGTGCCAGACAAAAACTAGAATTAGCAAACGATGGTGCGGTGACAAAACAAATATAGTTTCACTGAGAGTGAATAGAGCATCGGTTTCCACTGGTACGGGCGCGTATGCTATTGAAAGCAGGGGAGCATATGCTGAACAAGACAGAGCTGTGTATAGATGCAGGACTTCCATACAATATTCCACTTGAACATACCACTCACAACATCAAAGCTGATGTCGCAGCATCAATTTTTAAAAGGCAAACCAGAGTTTCGACAGAGGAATCTCTCATCGCCAACCCACATCTGGAGCGTCCGCTGTTGCCGTGGCAACACCGGAGGCAGGAGGCCCCGTCTAGGAGCAATAATCAATCACCCCTGCTGGGAGTAAATTTGTGTTATGCGTCTATGAGAGAGTGAGGGTGGAGGGGGGGGTGGCACAGTGAGAGGGCACAAAGAGCAAACAATGGCCTCCCATCGCACCCAGCGCCCATATGGTTAAATGAATAAGGCAATGATTTGAATAAAAGCCGTTAACCCCCTGAGTGCTGATCTCTGAGTGCGTGGCAGTGGTATGTGGGCCAGGATGATTCTCTGATCCTCTGAGAAGCCACTCATCCGCGAGACGAGCCTGAAGAGCCGTAGTGAACCAGGCCATGTGGAAAATCACAGCCACGGGGAAAGAAAAACTATCAGTTACAAACCAACGGATAACTATGAATAAAGCATAACAATGTGCGGCCTCGCGCTTGCTCTGAGTCGGTCCATCTAAAAAAAATCCAGTGGTCCTCTGTGAGGAGATCCTCTATTGAGAGGTAGTTGCTGCTTCGCTGCAGGCCATTCTGGTTGGCCGCACCGAGAGAAGGTTCACAAGGGCAGAAAGTGACACTAATGTAAAACCAACACTCATTAATGTGTTTGTTTAGTGGATGGAGGCTGTTGCACAGTGGGGGCTACTGTAACTACATAGGCTCAGAGGTACAGACACACGTGGTGGAATGGACTCGTTTTTTAAATTTATATCCTAAAGAGAGAATCAGACTGCACTATTGCAACAAATATGCGTGGGAGTCCATGGGGAGACCGGTAACATCTAAAAGATTAGTTTTTTTGTGGCATTTTCCCCACTGATCCACCTCATCAATTAATAATAACACATAGAAATGACAGATTTTTTCCTTGGCCTCACGGACTTTGGCCTCCAAAACGGGCAGAGAAAGAGAGGTGTGGAATTTGAGATTTCATTAAATACCCGATGCAATGCTGGCAGCCTAAACGGCACAGATCAGCCTCCTAGCTCATCTAGAGCACATGAGGAGGCCTGGTGGTTACCATGGCATCTGTGCCCTCCTTCACACCCATTAGCCCTCGTGCCTTCCTTCATGTGCGCCCTGCACTGGTGGCATTATGCCATAATCTGCAGATGCAGCAGCCGGCAGTCTGCTGTGTTTCCTTTTTCATTTATTCGTTGTTATTAACTGGTAACCATGCATATATCATTTATAGTGACGGAGCACAAGGTGACATCTTGTCCAACCAACAGTATTCAATTTACTATCACATGTTAGACAAAAAAAAGTCATGCAATTGTTGGCATTTTGACAAATCCTTTCAGCTGTATATTATTTTAGTGGAGTAAAACACGTTCTTTGAAAGTGGCAAATAAAACACACACACACACACACACATGTGAGTAAGCTGGGTAAGACCTCTTTCAAATCAAACAATGGGCGACACAGTGTGTGCCAGTGTTATTTATAGTGATAACAATCTCCAATCCCTCCATGGGCTTCGGATAACCCAGAGGAACAGCTGCTGATTAACACACATCGCTGTTAACTGACTAAAATCACACAAACGGAGCCAAAGATCCGGAGACATGAAAGTCCCATGGAAACGATTGTGTGGGCCTCACCGACGGGACATATGATGTCATTAGGAACTTATTTCATTAGTAATTTCCCTTCCATTGTTTGACTCTGACATTTGATTCTTGGCACAAAGGTATTCGTCAGATATGTGAAGAGAGCAAACCTGTGACCTTTGAGTGACTGAAGAGAGTCTCAGCCACTCCCACCCTGCTGTTCTTACACACACACACACTCACACCTACGCACACCACAGTAAAAGGAGAACGTTAAGACCTGACACAGTACTCTGGAATGCAAACTTAGTCCCCCCTCGGTCCGCTCATGTGGAACTAAATAAAAGTACAGTAGAAGGAGAGGGAGTGAGGCGGTGGGGAGATAACTCAGTACATTCCTACCTTAAGAAAAGTGCTTTTGTGGCTGTAAATACACTTCTGCACACTGCTCTAAAATGCACCATGCGTTACAGCGTGCTAGCCAAGCTTTGCTGGATCCTAACACTCCTTAGTAGCCTAAAGGTAGCTCCACTTCTCATTACACTTGTGGCAGAAAAAAAAAAAAACATGGTTCAAAAGAGAGCAATGACAAAAGCCTTGCTGGCAACACTTTCTTTTGATCGTTCATGGCAAGAATGGCTTCCAGGGGATGAGTCACCTATTCAAGGGGTTCCCATACCTTAACGTGCCCTTATACCTCTCTGCTCAGGTCCCATCAGCGCTCGATCAATAATAAATGGCTGCAGGTGCAGCACAGTTTCACTGCAGCATCATGACTCTGAGATACTGGGAGAGACAGCGCCGAGGGTGTCAGAGGAGGCACGAGAGGCGGCTTCAGTCACAGTAACACCTCATCCAGCTGTGCACAGTGTGCTCTTCAGGCAGCTGCTGGTGATGGCGAGACACACCATCACCCTGCAGCGGCAGCTTAATACGCCCTTTATGTTACAGGCGCCTGGGTCTGAAAGAGAGAGCTAAGTGATGTGATGTTACTTCTTCTATTACACAGATGCCGTTTCGGTTTACAACAGATCTGGTTTCAGTCACATTCTGAACACCATTAACCACAGCAGATTATACACTATCACATTCATTATGTTGGCTCCTGATGCGTTTGAGGCACTGGGCAGTGTCTACATAAAAGGCACATGTAGCCTGCGATGTTGGCTCAACATAAATATGGGTAAGGAGGACTAAAGGCTGTCTGATGAGAAGGAAACCATTTTTTCCCCCCACGACGGCAGCATTGAACTTCATCAGTAATTCCTGCGAGGGGTTGCGTGTGTCTCAGGCGTTTGGCAAGGATATACCCAGTGAAATGAACGGCAGCGTCGCGACAATCAATTCGTTTACCTACCTTTTTTACGGTCTCAGACGTGTGCCATATCCCTCTTCGTGCGTCTCGGTATCAGTGTTTCGGTGAGAATCTGGCGCTCCTGCGCTCCTGCGCTGCTGCTGCTGCTGTACCGCACTGACAGGGGCAGCTCCCTCACACGATCCTGGCCATTGTGGTTATCAGTACCAGAGAGGGAGGCAGCATGGAGGTGCAACACACTTCAAGTGCACTCAAATCTGTATTTTCAGCTGTAGCCCACAAGAGGTCGTCCTTTACTACATACTCAGATCTGCTACAAGCAGGAAGTTAGTGCATGTTCCCAGTGACATTTTTTTTAAATCACCCTCCATTCAAAAATGTGTTACTTCTCTTTGATGTTTGAGCTTGTGCAGAATGATGTGTGTACAAAGTTTGACTAGAGGGTCATTAATGTGCTGAAAGAGGGAAGTGTATCTGTACTTATCCTAAACTCTGATTTAGATGATTGCCTCGCATCTACTGAGGCCAATGTGGTCCAATAAAGTGTGATGTGGAAACATGAAACCACAGTTCACACACGCTGAGGATGGACTTTTCAGTAAAGTAGGAGACATTTTGTATCCAGTTGTGAAATTTGTGAAATTTACAGATTCACTGAATGTTTTTTTTTTTAATGAGGGAGAACGAGAAGATGTAATTTGTTTTAGTTTGTAGGTACTTCATTGAATTTTCTTTGTCAAAAAAAAACCCATAAAAATATATCGTACATAAATGTATTGTACATGCTGTTGCGAGTGCACTGAGACCCAAGACCACCAGGTTCACTGTATTGTATCTGTTTTGTGGTGATTGTAATATCATTTGGGGAAACGGGTGTATGCATGACTATAACACAGTATCTACTGACGTGGTAAAGGCCTTGGGTCCAGCTTCAGTACCTGATCTTGAGGCCCTGTCTTGAAAGGAAGGTCCCAACTACATGTGATTACACACCTGATAAGTGTCATCCCAGAAATACAATTTCTAGAAGTTTTGGTGTCAAAGGCTTTACAGCAGCGCACTTTCAGGTTCAAGACAAGTCACCTGGATTTTGTGAGACAGAAACAGAGTAAGTTTGGAAGGCATACTTCTGCCACAAATTCCTTGGACATATTGGCTAATAAAAGATATTTCATCTCTAAACAGACAACAGAGACAAAATGTGAGGGAAAGAGGCAGTTTTCACCATATATGCACACAGGAAAAAAGGGCAACGGAAGGTAAGAGCTGGTAGGATGGTGGTGTTTGTAAACAACAACAACAACAACAACAACAACCAGATTAATATCAGTGGTACACAATACAGCAACGTTGAGTTTATTCTTGACATTCAAGACTGCAACTGACAAAATAATCTCACCCCATTTAGTAAATGTTCTAGAGCTTTTGATATCGACAGATCAACTCTATTTATTATTTTACTTTTAACTAGCTAACATGAACAATATAGACATTTGAACAACTACAATCTCATAACAACTGAACTCCATCTGCTGACGAATCTCATGTGATATGATCGAAAGCTCCAGAACAGCTAAAAGCAAATAAAGCAGGGTTTTCAATGGCTCAAGGCATAAACAAAACACAAATAGCTATACTTTTGAATATCATCAAAACATTTTAAGGCCTGTTCAGAATAGAATATTAACTTTTAACAGTTAAATCTCCCCCTATCTCCATCAGAGGGCAGTGCTGCTCCTTCCAAACATAGCCTGTGGCGTGTGTTAGAGCTGTATGCAGACTTAAATAGCTTACAGTTCTTGCCTAGTTTTAGTATTCGACCCACTTTGGCAAAAACTACAGAATATAAATAGCCATCTATGTACAGCTTCCACTGCCACATTTATCTTAGAATCTGATGTTAGGCTTGGCCTGTCCTCCTCTCCTCCCAACATACCTATTGTATCCAGTGTGTAGTCCAAGTGTGTAGTGTGTGAACTGTGCAGTGTTCAGACAAAGGGCTGTCACTCTTACTGCTGGAGTGGACATGAACAATACCTCAAGCCCCTCGGGCCACATTACACCAGAGACTCACATAAAGGGATGAGAGAGGGAGCACAGACGGCTTCTGACTAATGGAGAGAAAAGTCAAAGGGACGTGCAAGAGTTTGTATCCACGGCCTGATCTCATAAGAAAACATAAAAGCCGTATTTTGGGAATTTGCAAAGCCTGGGCATAATGTAAAAAACACTCAGAATAACCTCAGATAACAGTCTAACGGACTGCTTTGCTTTGATATTTGATATTTTGCGCTAAAGTTAGAAAAATCCAAGTCTTAATCAAATCATGTTGGCATTCATCCCAAAACATTGAGCAAAGAGTTACCACTTCTTTGTCTCTTGTCTTGGTATACGTTCACTTTACTCAATCATTTGTATGTATGTCCACTTGTGTGTGCGTGTGTGTCCCCAGAGAGGAAGGAGACAGATGGCGGTAGTATGGTTGTCTGGAGAAACACCTGCCCCATCCAGAGGGAGAGAAACCCCAACAAATACCAAGACCTCATGTGGTAGAAGAACAGCTGTAATAGCTTCCCTTCATGGCTTTACTTGAAATGAATAGAGCTACAAAAAAAAAAAGCTTTCAGAAGACACGTCGTAAGATGAAATCTATTGGTAAGGTCTTCAAATAAGAAACTTCTTTGTTCAGAAATATTGAAAGATAACTGGGATGAACAGCATCTAAAATGTTTCTTTTATATTTTATACAGACGTCCAGTAGAATATCTTTTGTGCAACTGAAATAAATATATTTACAAATTAGTGCACACAGAAAAGTCACATAACTGGCAACAAATTTAAGGTCAAGCATTGCAATGTTTCAGTAGTTTGGCTACAACAATATAATATACAGCACCTTTCAAAATATGTCCATTCTTTTCATCCTGTTGATGACAGTAAGCCTGCAGTCCGGCAACTATTTCCGATGATGAAATACTAATGTGATGTTACCATGATTAAGATGCATGACAGTCTAATGTGCCATTAGTTTAATATGACCTTATAACCCCAGGGCATTCCCCATATCTACGGGTATTAATGTACAGAAATCCTTCATCTGTGGTGTGAACAGTCATCCTGCCTCAGTCCATCCTCCTGTTGGTCCTCCTAAACATCCAGCACGTGGTTAAGGTAGGAGATGTAACAAATCGCGAGTTGCAGGATCTCAATCTTGGACAACTTCTTATCTGGTGGGAGCGTTGGGAGCAGCTGTCTCAGTTCTGCAAAGGCCACGTTGAAGGCCACGACGCGGACGCGCTCTCTGGTGGCGTGCGCAGATCGATACTTATCCGTTGCGCGCCTCTTCCGCCTCTTCTCCTCCCTGCTGAGGGCGGGCACGTGCACGGAGCGCGCCTTGCCATTACCATCATCGAGTTCGGCTGGCACGGAACCACACTGCACATTGAAAGTGTCCAGAAGGGTCACCGTGTCCGTTTGTCCCCAGGACAGGTCGGACTCGGGCTGGCCAGGACTGAGGATCATGCTTCTGTCCTCACACTGGAATTATCCTGAAGAAAATAGTAGAAGTCAGTAGAAATTACATCTAGAAATGATGATGTTCTGTATCAACGACTAATAGTCAGGACCTGAGACAAATACAATGTCCACATATTAGGCATGGGGGGGGGGGGGGGGGGGGGGTATTTCATACTCAAAAACTCTCGTGCTCTTCGTCAATTTTGAGGTACTAATATATTTGACTATCTCCATTTTCTGCTACGTTATACGTCCAATTAACTACAATTCCAAAACAAACATTAAACTACTAGATTCAGATTAACTACAAACTATAATCAACAATATAATGATATTATTCTTATGATATTGTTATAGTCAAATTGTAAAACCTGGCTAGAAATAAGAGACAAAGGACCCTGAAATATGAGGGACTGGTGGTGTCCCCTAGTGGAGGACTACACATTTGCTGCTTGCAGAGACCAGCGCTGTCCGAGGTGCTGAAACAATATCAAGACTACAAAATCAAACGCGACTTATAAAGCCATTTAGTAAGCTAACGATTATTTGAGACCCATTCTTGTTACCTCAAGACAATTAAAGAATCGAAAAGCATTACATCATATTTTGACTTGTGAAATGTACTTTACCTGTACTGGAAATGGATGTATTTGTAACACATT
Source organism: Anarhichas minor (assembly GCF_050575085.1). Taxonomy (NCBI): domain Eukaryota; kingdom Metazoa; phylum Chordata; class Actinopteri; order Perciformes; family Anarhichadidae; genus Anarhichas; species Anarhichas minor. Next base: position 5,119,968 of record NW_027466450.1, read on the forward strand.
TGGCATTTTTCCTTATTTGTTTAAGGAAAAAAAATAAATGTATTTTTTAACACATTGCCAACTCAGAATATTTCTATTTTCAGCCAGCGCTGAGCTTCTTTTTTTCTGCCTGTTTAGCGCAAGCAGGAGTAACTTTAAGATTAGGTTTTCTGTTTATATCGTTTTTTGTTTTAATAATTCCATTATGTTTGACGTTTTAGCTTCTTTAAACTAAGACTATTTGAAGCTTGCAATCAGCTGAGCCGATATTAAGAACAGCTCAAACCTCTGAAACTGCGCTGCAGAGCAAAGGTTTTGTAGAAGTGCAGGATGACATTTTAACTTACCTTGCAAACAACAGAGCCAACTGATTCAAGAGTCTCACATGTTAAAGCAGCATCGCTAACCCAATAAAGAGTCAGTGCAGCAGCAACACGTAAAGTTATCTCCCCACCAGCCTCCATGCTGTTTTTCTTTAGTTTTTTATGATGTTGAGTCGAGTGAAAATGCTGGTAACAGTGCGTGGGTGAAAAGAAACTCCGCAGTCCCTCCTGTCCTCCTCCCTGTCCGTCATATTGTCAGGTGCACATGTCATCCTTCAGTAAAATATCTGCCTGTTTCTCCCATCCAACCTCGCCTGGTTGTGCGCAAGATAACACATCACAATCTCCTATGAAAAAAACAAAACGGAGCGAAGTGACGAAACAGCAGGATATAATGAATGTTTGTTGTTAAACCTCCAGCTTTCACTTTCAGTTTCGTCCCACAGATTAGCTTTGTTTATGGCGCAGCACGTTTCATTTTTAAAGGTTACAACCCAGTGAATTTATTACCAGCCTTGTTGTCGATTAACATAAATTGACTATAGTCTGCTAGATGTGAAACTACTTCCTATGAGCCATATTGTTCCTGGATCCAGTCAGTATAAGGTCAATTGAGCACCTGTATCTAAATAGTCTCATTGCCAAAACAAAAATTGCCTCCGCCTATTTGGTCCATTAAAACGTCCACAGTAAAACAGTGACAGCTCATTGCATCCTTTGTCTAAAGAATGTTTGTGTCGTATCTGTGAAGCCTTGGCTGGTGATGAGAGTGTTAAAATCTCAATGAGATAGCAGATTACAGATAGCTGGGAATCTGTAAACCACAGTCCACAACATTCGGTTTGGTCATAAGATGTTCATTTCACCAGAGCACATGCTTTGCCATTTGCAGTACTTTAACGGGCCCAGTGCTGATTAGAGGGTTTTGGAGAAGGAAGGTGAGGGTAGGGCTGTATATCAAAACAGCTCATGTATCCAAGCAAGAAAATGGGAACCGAGTTTAATAAAGGCTACTCAGTTTAGTGCCTTTTATTACAACCTATTTGTTTCAATTGGGTGAACAGGGTTATGATGTGCTGTTCATGGCAACACATTAAAGGTAGTGTAAGGAAAGGTACGATACTGTAGTCTACGATTCAACTAGCAGGTAAAATAAATGATTGCAGTTTGCAGAAACACTTTATTTTAGTCAGCTAACCATTGTGCAAGTTGTCTACAGGCAAGCATACAACATGTAAATAATACAATTTCAAATAATACACTAAATGAATGATTAATACATATTTACATGGTTTAAATAGAATTGTTCTTTCAAGGAAATTGAATGACGTTGTACCAAGTTTGTGCCATGCACTTTGCAAAGGTAAAGTAAAGGTAAGAGCTGTGCTATAATTTAAATGGAGTTGTATCCTGCTGTTCTGTTTGTTGACAACATAACAAACGACCGTAGCAAGTTTTCATACAGTTTTACTTCCAACCTGGCATTTAGTTCTGTTTTTTTTTTTTTAGGCCTGGGCACAAAATTCCCAACTGTAAATTAAGAGGAAGAGCTTCCCAGAGGAGCAGGATGAGGCAGTAAACAGACCATTTACAAAACATAATCGATTGTAGAGAAGCTTAAATGGAAAAGTAGATGGATTTGTTTCACACCTGAGAATAGCAAGGGAAATGCCTGCATGAGGTTTTATGGGAGTTAAAATGTAAGTGTTATATCCTTCCGCCAATTCAGTAACAGACATTACAGAGGACACCTGTTTCTAACTCCTCAGGGGCAGTTAATGGGACAGTGGAGAGGCGTAAGACATGTTAACGATAAAGAGGGAGACTTTCATTCAGTCAGAGAGTTTACTCTAGAAGCAGTGACTCTTATCTCGGTGCATGCCTCTGCTGTGACATTAAATAGATATGCACAAGGTCTGTCTGTCGTCCACTCTATTCACGATGCAACTCCGTGTTTTGCTGCTAGACACCGTCACAGTTCAGTGAACATCACTTCACCACGTTGCCTTCAGGGGCTTGGGCTCAGGAAACCCTCCTTGGCTGACAAAATATAATAAGTGACTTATTATCCCGACGAGGACAGAAGAGAAGAAAAAGTGACCATGAGGATTATGGGATTATAATATTTAGCTTTTTTTTCTTTTTTTTACTGGAAAGCAGCTAGCATACTGTGTATTAAACGCAAACTGATTAATATACCATGGTCACAAGTCAGGCCAGATGCAATATGTACGGGAATATCGTTTTATGAAAGTGATTTTGCCGCTGACCTGAAAGCATCCACAGTAATAAGGAAAGTATTGTGAGACATTAACATTAATCCAAAAGTGGAACTGAAGGTAAGTCTATATTGAGCTTTCCTCTCTCGAGGCTTTCATTGTTGAACAGAAAATGAGAATAATCCATCTTGAGATCTGTACGCTATGCCTGATGTTGCATAACTGGTTTTGTACGAGCAGGTTCAGATGTTTTTAATTCATTAGGAACCAAAAAAATAAAGAGGCCTCTTATTAATTTATGTTCTCTTTAGTCAGAAGATGAAATAGTTCAAGGAGGATGAATCAGCCCACTTCTAAAATGATGTCAAAGCAATCTACAATTAAAAGTTGCAAATGATTAGATACATGCAGTGTTATTATGATCCTGTATAACCACTTTACTCAAGAAAGGTAATTTCATGGGAGTTATTTTTATGTAATTCAATCTGAGTCACACACAATTTAACTTGTGATTATGAACTGTTGTTGAGAGGCAAGTAAAAGTTCAGAGTTTCAGGTGATATGTCTCGGCTTCAGGGCTGGTGTTAACATTGAAAATGGGGTCAAGGAGAGTGATATTTATATATATATATATATATATATATATATATATATATATATATATATATATATATATATATATTAATCCTGATGTTTTATCAGTCTATAATAACTTAAAACTAAATTGTTTTTTTCTGGTGTAGAATGAGAACTTCATATCTAAAGAGGGAGTTGGGCCTGAGAGTTTGCTTTGTTTCTACTGTAGCCCAGAAGGGACAAATCTAACACTGATTCTACAGGTTTCAATCTTTAACCCCCAATTGGACGACGCTCATGCTTACCACTGTTTCTCTCTATCCAGAATGGCATCCTGCACTACTGTGGCTTCCAGGTTCTGGCCCCTCAGATCTTCTGGGCTCCGTCTCACGTTTCCTCAGAGGAGCGCAGCACCATGCTGGAGGGCTGGCGTACCCGACTGCAAGGTGTCCTGGGCGAAAAACCACTTTCCTTCACTCCCATGGACTGCTTTGATGGGGAGAAGGGTTTCCAGCTGAAGCCTGAGGTCCATGAGAAAAATGCCACCGAGGAGTATGGACTGACGGTTGGGACCCATCTGGGAAAGGCAATACCACCCAACAACCAGATGAAAGCTGGAGTCTGAAGACATTGGGGCTTCTGTGTTTCCTTGCATGACAGAAAAATAAAGGCTGACTTGAACTATATTGACGTCTATTACATGAGTTTTTGATGCATATACAATGTCATGGTTCAAATATGAGGGGCAGATTTCTTGTACGGAGTTTTCTTTGCATGTACAAGTGGCAGTCAAGAAATAATGTAAAGGACTCTTGAGTGCCAGTTTTTCTGTCTTGCGAAGTGATTGACTTTCAAAATCTGCTTTTTGTCATTAGGATTTCTGATAAAAGCAGATTTCTGTGTTTGATCACTGGGTTATGATAGATGCCTGGTATGTATTTCAAAAACTAGTCAAATTAGACACTCACAGTTCAGTGAACATCACTTCACCACGTTGCCTTCAGGGGCTTTGGCTCAGGAAACCCTACTTGTCTGACAAAATATAGTAAGCGTCTTATTATCCCGACAAGGGGAGAACTATAATTAGCATATATATATATTTTTTTTGACTATCGTAGCTAGCATACCGTATATTAAAGGCCAAATATTGCCATTAAAAAAAAACTAAAAAAACAACTACAATGCCTGGGAGCATATAAAGAGGGCTCAAAGTCATGTCAATATGTGATTCTTTATTTCAAGTTTGCGTTTTGGTGCAGAATAGGTGAATCATTATTTTAAGACCATCTGTTGCCAGGAAACTCTCAACCGCAGTTGTCGGCTATAACAGACCGTATGGCCCCATTATAACTGAAATGTATTGGTCTGATATAAACAGGAATGCTATTGATATACCCGGTCACAAGTCAGGCCAGATGCAATATGTACGGTAATATCGTTTTATGAAAGTGATTTTACCGCTGACCTGAAAGCATCTATAGTAATGTGACCGAGCGTCTTGGGTTCGTGTATAAGGGCACTTATCATACAGTAATAACTGGAGTCGGGAGACCAGACATCTTGTATCAGCCCACCGCTACTCTCTTTATTATTGTTTCTCCTTTCGGCCAGAGGCGGGAGTTGCTCCTTTGCTACGGCAACCCTCAAGGGACATATCGTCAACACCAGAACGACAAACATGAGACAGTCTTGTTACAGTAATAAGGAAAGTATTGTGAGACGTTAACATTAATCCAAAAGTGGAACTGAAGGCGAGTCTATATTGCACTTTCCTCTCGCGAGGCTTTCATTGTTGAATCCCTTGATATGGAAAGAAAATGTTTTGATCTCAGTTTTTTCCCAACTCGTTTTAATTTACTATATTATTTTGAGAACTATTTCATTGGAGATTTCACAGGTTTCCACCGATCACATGGCTATTTGTTGCATGAACATTAACAGAAAATAAGAATAATCCATCTTGAGATCTGTACGCTATGCCTGATGTTGCATAACTGGTTTTGTACAAGCAGGTTCAGATGTTACGTTAGCTAGCTTGTCAGCTACGAACGTAACTTAACCGATCATTTTAACAAACGTGATGTTATAATGTAGACTATATACTGTATATATATACAGTATTTCGTACATATATATATATATATGTAGGCTATATATATATAACGTAATATATATATTCTCTCTCTCCAGCAGAGAGGGGTTGTGTAATGTTTACAACTCATAGCTGTACTGAATGGTAATAGAGCACTGAAAGATAAAATAAAAATAACTCTAGTATAAATACAATTAAAATATATTATATAAGAGAAAATAATTCAAATTTCTCTCTTTCTGTCTTGCAGCCGCGTGTCCCTAAATGCCATGGAAACGGACCCGACCGAGGTTACTTAAGGCCGTTCAGAACTTTCTGATCCTCACTCTGCACTTGGACCTGAACACGAGCGGAACACTTCTTGAGCGACAACCTCTTGAGCTGAACACCTCTTGGACATCCATACCGTGGAGAGCCGACTCTTTGAGTTTTTAAACTTCTGGAGGAAAGCTACTTGATACGAATCTTTTGGAGAACTGAACTACTGGATCGCTACTATCGTGGACAACAGGAGAGCCGGATAAAGACGCTAGGTCGCCTGCCGATCGAGGAGCCGAGGAGGAGCACCTGCTGAGGAGAGCGGGCTGTGATTTGGACGATAAGTGTGCAGGTAAGACAACTTTTAGATTTATTTTAGGTTTTTTCAGTTTGATACATCTCCTTAAATCCTTAAAAGTGTTCTCAGTTTAGAAATCAGTGAAACTTTTTGAGTTTAAAGGTGAACAGCTCACACTATATTATCAGGCCTGTTGGAAAAACACCGATTTGGTGGAAACAGACACTCAGTCGATCGTCTGTAAAATGATTATTTGAGTGGCAGAATGTCTTAAAAATGGCGGAACGTCTGTTGAATGTGTTCACAATTAGTGTAGAGGTTTAAAAACACTCTTATTGTGGTTTTAAGGCATCGTATCTTCCTTTTTTTTAAATTAGAATTTATATTTCTGAAAATGGAACGTTTTCAAAAAATGCTAAATATAGGCTTACGTTGTGCACGTGGGTTTGTTTTGACTGTTGAAATTTGAGTTATTGTAGAAAAAACATCTGCTCCTTTTACTTTATAATATGACATCAACTATTTCTTTAACATAGAGATGCGCTTGGGTCGTTGTTGTGGTATTTTGTTTACGAGGGACAAGCGAGCGATCTGTTAAGTAACTGTACGGGACTGCATGTGCGCGTGCACCATCTCCTCCACGCGCTTTGATATGCAACTCATAAACTGGGAGAATAATGAGTTATAAACTAAAGAGGGTGCTGTGGTCATGTTGGATTAATGTAGCCATGTTTCACTGCGTCATGACGCACGTAGCTCAATGCATATTAAACACGTTCACGCTGTTTACTGCAAACCATTGATCGTTTTGTCCACACAGACATTGAAGTCCTTACAATTGTTTGGTGCAGAATAACTAACTGTTAACTGAACTAACAGAGGCAGAGCTGCACTATGTTTGATATTGTTGTTAAAATATTAAAAGGCACAGCCTCTTGTGTGTTGGTGACTTGGTGACACGTGTAGTGCGGTCATCATTTTTTCAAATTTAATCTTTGATTATTCTTCAATGTAATCCAGAAATATTTCATGTTATGAGAAATCCTTACAGTTTTAATTTTTCCCTCTCAGCTGGTGTGAACTGCATCATGGAGCGTCCTGCACAAGAGGGCTACAGGATCGTCCCGTACTCTCTCGACGACGGAGCAGGTGAAGTATGTGTTGAATATGTTTATTATGTAAACGGTGAGTATGAGGTCAGGCTCGACGTTTTGGTCCCAGCTAAGGAGGAGGACAAGGAGGAAGACGTCTTGTCCGACTGCGAGTCCTTAGATTCCGGCTATGACTCCACGTTCGAGGATACAGAGGAGGACGACGAGGACGAGGAGGAGAAGGACGAGGAGGAGGAGGAGGACGACGAGGAGGAGGACGATGAGGAGGAGGACGAGGAAGAAGAAGAAGAGGAAGATGACCCTCTCACCCAGCGCTTACCACCTAGGAGTTTCTGGCAGGGGTTCTACCGCGTGACGACTCCTTCTCCCTTTCCCGCTGGCCATCTTCTCTCCCTCCCTTTTGGTGTGGAACGTCCTGAAGAGGCTCCGCCCCTGGTCCCCCAGAGGTCAGAAGAGTCCACCAAGAGGAGCAGGGAAGAGGACTGCACGGAGCAGGTAGGTGTGAAGAGGCAGAGGACCGGTGACGTTTTGGTCCCAGCTGACCAGGAGGAGGACGAGGAGGAAGAGGACGAGGAGGAAGAGGACGAGGAGGAAGAGGACGAGGAGGAAGACGTCGGGTCCGACTGGGAGAGCTTAGGTTCCGGGTATGACTCCATGATCGAGGATACAGAGGAGGAGGAGGAGGAGGACGACGAGGAGGAGGAGGACGACGAGGAGGAGGACGATGAGGAGGAGGACGAGGAAGAAGAAGAAGAGGAAGATGACCCTCTCACCCAGGGCTTACCACCTAGGAGTTTCTGGCAGGGGTTCTACCGCGTGATGACTACTTCTCCCTTTCCCGCTGGCCATCCTCTCTCCCTCCCTTTTGGTGTGGAACGTCCTGAAGAGGCTCCGCCCCTGGTCCCCCAGAGGTCAGAAGAGTCCACCAAGAGGAGCAGGGAAGAGGACTGCACGGAGCAGGTAGGTGTGAAGAGGCAGAGGACCGGTGACGTTTTGGTCCCAGCTGACCAGGAGGAGGAAGAGGACGAGGAGGAAGAGGACGAGGAGGAAGAGGACGAGGAGGAAGACGTCGGGTCCGACTGGGAGAGCTTAGGTTCCGGGTATGACTCCATGATCGAGGATACAGAGGAGGAGGAGGAGGAGGACGACGAGGAGGAGGACGACGAGGAGGAGGACGACGAGGAGGACGACGACGACGACGACGAGGAGGACGATGAGGAGGAGGACGAGGAAGAAGAAGAAGAGGAAGATGACCCTCTCACCCAGCGCTTACCACCTAGGAGTTTCTGGCAGGGGTTCTACCGCGTGACGACTCCTTCTCCCTTTCCCGCTGGCCATCTTCTCTCCCTCCCTTTTGGTGTGGAACGTCCTGAAGAGGCTCCGCCCCTGGTCCCCCAGAGGTCAGAAGAGTCCACCAAGAGGAGCAGGGAAGAGGACTGCACGGAGCAGGTAGGTGTGAAGAGGCAGAGGACCGGTGACGTTTTGGTCCCAGCTGACCAGGAGGAGGACGAGGAGGAAGAGGACGAGGAGGAAGAGGACGAGGAGGAAGACGTCGGGTCCGACTGGGAGAGCTTAGGTTCCGGGTATGACTCCATGATCGAGGATACAGAGGAGGAGGAGGAGGAGGACGACGAGGAGGAGGAGGACGACGAGGAGGAGGACGATGAGGAGGAGGACGAGGAAGAAGAAGAAGAGGAAGATGACCCTCTCACCCAGGGCTTACCACCTAGGAGTTTCTGGCAGGGGTTCTACCGCGTGACGACTACTTCTCCCTTTCCCGCTGGCCATCCTCTCTCCCTCCCTTTTGGTGTGGAACGTCCTGAAGAGGCTCCGCCCCTGGTCCCCCAGCGGTCAGAAGAGTCCACCAAGAGGAGCAGGGAAGAGGACTGCACGGAGCAGGTAGGTGTGAAGAGGCAGAGGACCGGTGAGGACGACCACGAGGACGCAGCGCCCTCCACTTCAGGCCTCTGATCCTCCAAGAGGAGGACCAGAGGAGAGGACTGCAGGTGGTCTCCACCCTCCACTGCAGGCCTCAGCTTCCTCACACACACAGAGGATACTGGCAGTCGGCTGAAGACAGCGACTCTGATTGAGACAGACAGCCTGTTTGCTGCAGGATTGTAAAACCTTTGTGTCTGGTAGGACTGATAAAGCACCAGACAGCCTTCCCTCGCGTCTGGCGGGGTTGACGATAGGTAGCATCCTGCAGCAGAGCTTTTAAATATCGCTTCTTTATACATCAAGATTGCGCTGCGGACGGCTGCCTCGACGTGTTGGTGTGCATTGTTTTGTTTTTGTCGTTAATTCAGTTTTATGCTGCGATACGCAGAGCTCTTTCACCAGACATGAGCTCACAAACATCAGGGGAACAACTCCAGCGGACGTACTTCCAACTTTTTAGTTAACTTCTGTGGAATTACTGGACATTCTCGTCGAAGGTGCTCTCACCTTAACTCATGCAGTGAAGCGCCGTAGGAGAGGCAAACGGGCTGGCGCGCTCGTGCGTCTTCGCACAGGTGGATTTCGCACACCGCTGCCGGGCATATTTCTCTCCAACGTCCGCTCACTGAGCAACAAACTGGACGAACTTCAGCTACTGGTGGGGAAAGACAGACTTATTCATCCTCCGGTTTGTGCTTCACTGAGACCTGGCTCTGTGGCACGATACCGGACTCTGTGCGCCAGCTTGCTGGCTTCCAGCTTGCTGGCTTCCAGCTGTTCAGAGCGGGTCGCGACACGGAGCTCTCCGGCAAATCGAAGGGTGGAGGAATCTGTTTCTACTCAAACAGTGGCTGGTGTAACGATGTGACAGTGGTTCTGCAGCACTGTTCTCCTGATCTGGAATCTTTTATCATAATCTGTAAACCATTTTACTCCCCCCGTGAGTTCGCTTCATTCATACCGGTCGGTGTTTACATTCCTGCACGGAGGCACAGCGCGCGCTCGACGACCAGATACTGTGTGTGGAGTGGACCACGCCATCCCTCGTGCTGCACTGGGACACTCTGACCAAGTCATGGTCTATCTGATTCCTGCATACAGGCAGAAATTAAAGCTCTGTAAACCTGTGGTGAGGAAATTCAAGCAGTGGACCAGTGAAGCTATGGAGGATCTTCGGGCGTGACCCCCTTCCCCAGTGACGACTCTCTATTCTGGAGAATCATCCACGTCCCCAAAAAACCAAGGATCACAGGACTTGATGACTACAGGCCCGTCGCCCTAACCTCTGTGGTTATGAAGTCTTTTGAGCGCCTTGTCCTGTCCCATCTTAAAACCCTCACTGACCCACTCCTGGACCCCCTGCAGTTCGCCTACGAGCCTAAGAAGGCTCAGCAGAGGATGTACTTCCTGAGGCAGCTGAAGAAATTCAACCTGCCAAAGACAATGATGGAGCACTTCTACACAGCCATCATTGAGTCCATCCTCTGCTCTTCCATCACCGTCTGGTACGCTGCAGACAAGGACGAGGGCAGGTTGCAGCGCATCATTCGCTCTGCCGAGAGGGTGATTGGCTGCAATTTTATATTTCACTTTATTTTATATTTTTCTGTAAATCTTAATGTTTCTACTTTGCACTGTTGATAGTATGCACCTCCCCTCATGTCAAATTCCTTGTATGTTCACCATGGCAATAAACGGTTCTGACTCGGATTCTGATTTATGGATTTTCCTTTTGCGTTATAATTGATGCTAGATGCAGAAACCAGAGTAAGTATCAGTGAATGGTTGTTATTCTGTTGTGTATTTTTCTTAATAAAGTCTAGGTGTCTTTACCAGACAAAGGTAAACTAATAATTACTAATGTTAAGAAAAAGTCTCCAAGTCTCTTCTACTCAGGTATCGATGGCTGTAACACAGGAAGCAACATCCAGGATCTCCTAGACAACAGAGAAGATGTATTCACCCTGGACCAGATGAGAAGGATGGAGGACTACAGGACCAGATGAGAAGGATGGAGGACTACAGGACCAGATGAGAAGGATGGAGGACTACAGGACCAGATGAGAAGGATGGAGGACTACAGGACCAGATGGAGAGCGGCGGTCTCCTTTCTTTCAGTGGGCTGAGTAAGTAATCCCTCACTAAGACTACAGAAGTATCAGTAATAACATTCCATCATTGGAGGCCAGATTCAACAACAATGTAAAGGTCGTATAGTTGAGTTTAAAGTATTCATCTCTTGTGTTTGTGTCTCACAGGGCAGGACTCCTCTGTGCTTTTGGCTCACTCGTGGGGCAGCTGAGAGTGGACGTCATCCAACCCATCATCCCAGGAAGATCCAGACCCACCACAGACCACTGAACCACTCTCAGCACCCCAGAGAGTCAGAGACCCAGTGAGTACGGTGACGTCCTCCCTGCCCCCCCCCCCCGACACCACCCGCTCCACCCACCAGCCGAGAGGACGAGGAGCGTCCCGTCCCCACCGGCACAGAGGACGTAGTTTGTCTTCGTCTGCTTCTTCTGTGCTGGTGGGTTTGGGAAGCTCCTCACACACACACAGGAAGCCGCCAGCAGCTCTTTGCATTGTAGCACAATAAAAATCAATGTATGACAAACTTTCGAAATATGTCTTTATATTAGAAACAATATCAAAATATTTCTGATAATCTGACTATGTATGACAATTAATATACAATAAATATTGTGCCAATTATAATTTAATATCTTTTTGATTTTCATTTGACTCAAAGGCATTACTGTTAGTACTGTTAAGTATTGCTAATCATAATATTACATGTTGATATAAATAAAATGGGGAAAGCTTTAGATTACGGCCCCAACGTGCAGCATAATTCTTCCCAATTTAATTCAAACTAAATCATAAATAATTGAAATCTTTACTGATTGTTAACCAGTACAGAACGTAATGATACATACATGTAGTTGCAAGGGAACAAGATGTGATGTTAATGAATAATAAATTAATGAATTATCATTTTTTATAACACTGCTGTAGTTTATTTCAAAATGATCATATATAATTTACAAACACTGGAGAGGCACAGATGATAACAAAATAAGGAACTACATAGAAAATAACTTCAAGGTACATTTGTGTTTTTACTTTGCAGCAAACGGAGGTAAAAGAGTACTGTCAGGTACATACTGTTGGCCTAAATAGGTCATTGAAAAATTTGAGTCATTGCACAATATCAAAATGAAATTTTGATATGACGAGGTCATCTTGTCATATTACAGTTACTGATAGTCTGTAGTTCAAATGTTTAAGCAGCCAAAAGAACACATTCCCCATTACTCAAATTCTGAGAGAGCTCAGTGACCAAATTGATAACCTGCAAGTTCAACGTCAATCGTTCTGCTGTCCTCGATGGAGCAATAACGGGGGTTCAGATGGCTCTCCTAGGACCCAAATAAAAAGATGTCCATAACGTTTTCAGTCTAATTAAATATTCCTAATGAGGTTGTGGTGACTAGTCTTCAATGGGTTCCAATGAAATGATCTGCTCGTGTATTTCTTTACTTCAAGGCGTTTTGGCCTCTGGGTGTGCACCACGTCACTGACTGGATCAATCAACCCATCAATCAATTATCTTAACTACGTAATCCCTTGTTATGTCGTTTGTCATGGCTCATCATAAATTCAGGAGGAAGAGCAAAGGGAAGTCAAAGGAACACTGTTGTGCTATCAGGAACACGAATCAATCAAAGCATAGTTGTCAATATCTAAATGCCAATAACAGCATGTGTTGAGGCAATGACAAAGACAAAACTGCAAACAATGGAGAGATGATCAATACGTGGAATTGGAATCTATTGCTGAAGCAATGGTTGGGTCAAAGACTTGATTTTGGATTAGATATTTGGATCTGACTCCTTCGAAGTTAGACCCACAGGACCACAGAATTGGAGACACAAAACAATCTGTCCAGTCAGTGTTTTCTCCTCAGAATTAAATATGGCATCTCAGACATCATCAGTTGTTTTTGCATGCTGCAAAATGCGACCAGACGCAGTACATCCTGGTATTTGTGGCAAACTTTATTTGATATACTATGTATTAGGACATACTAGATATTTTTCTGGCATATTAATAGAATGGAGGTATGGTTATTGGAACACACATACATAAACCTTCACTAAACCACTGAACTGACCAGTGTTTAGTAAAAGAATGCAACACAAATGAGCTTTTATGTTGGTGGTTTGGGAGTTGACCAACAAATCCACTAAAAGAGGAGATGTTGGTTTCCACAACTCTGCACTACTACATGCATGTGGGATAAAATAAACCCAAGTCAGTGTGCAACAAAGTAAAGCACATGACGCTCAAAATGCTGTGTGATAAATTACAGCGAGCATAACATCATTAAAATCTACAATAGTAGCCAGTTTGGCTCTGTGTTCAATAGATCGTTCTGTTATGAGACACTTTGCCATGTACACACGTACCCATTTGAAAACATGACAATTGTACTGTATGACTGAGAATCACACATTTTTATTACACCTTCAAATCGAACAATGGCGCACCTGCTACCATGCTACGAACCTGCTACCATGCCAATGTCATGAGAAATGGGGATTTCCTGGCTGCAGGTGATACAACATGGCACTTACTGGTGCATGCTGCTCTCTGGTGGACCAGTACATACTGTATAACCACTTTACTCAAGAAAGGTAATTTCATGGGAGTTATTTTTATGTAATTCAATCTGAGTCACACACAATTTAACTTGTGATTATGAACTGTTGTTGAGAGGCAAGTAAAAGTTCAGAGTTTCAGGTGATATGTCTCGGCTTCAGGGCTGGTGTTAACATTGAAAATGGGGTCAAGGAGAGTGATATTTATATATATATATATATATATATATATATATATATATATATATTAATCCTGATGTTTTATCAGTCTATAATAACTTAAAACTAAATTGTTTTTTTCTGGTGTAGAATGAGAACTTCATATCTAAAGAGGGAGTTGGGCCTGAGAGTTTGCTTTGTTTCTACTGTAGCCCAGAAGGGACAAATCTAACACTGATTCTACAGGTTTCAATCTGTAACCCCCAATTGGACGACGCTCATGCTTACCACTGTTTCTCTCTATCCAGAATGGCATCCTGCACTACTGTGGCTTCCAGGTTCTGGCCCCTCAGATCTTCTGGGCTCCGTCTCACGTTTCCTCAGAGGAGCGCAGCACCATGCTGGAGGGCTGGCGTACCCGACTGCAAGGTGTCCTGGGCGAAAAACCACTTTCCTTCACTCCCATGGACTGCTTTGATGGGGAGAAGGGTTTCCAGCTGAAGCCTGAGGTCCATGAGAAAAATGCCACCGAGGAGTATGGACTGACGGTTGGGACCCATCTGGGAAAGGCAATACCACCCAACAACCAGATGAAAGCTGGAGTCTGAAGACATTGGGGCTTCTGTGTTTCCTTGCATGACAGAAAAATAAAGGCTGACTTGAACTATATTGACGTCTATTACATGAGTTTTTGATGCATATACAATGTCATGGTTCAAATATGAAGGGCAGATTTCTTGTACGGAGTTTTCTTTGCATGTACAAGTGGCAGTCAAGAAATAATGTAAAGGACTCTTGAGTGCCAGTTTTTCTGTCTTGCGAAGTGATTGACTTTCAAAATCTGCTTTTTGTCATTAGGATTTCTGATAAAAGCAGATTTCTGTGTTTGATCACTGGGTTATGATAGATGCCTGGTATGTATTTCAAAAATACATAGTAATACTATAGTAATGTGACCGAGCGTCTTGGGTTCGTGTATAAGGGCACTTATCATACAGTAATAACTGGAGTCGGGAGACCAGACATCTTGTATCAGCCCATCGCTACTCTCTTTATTATTGTTTCTCCTTTCGGCCAGAGGCGGGAGTTGCTCCTTTGCTACGGCAACCCTCAAGGGACATATCGTCAACACCAGAACGACAAACATGAGACAGTCTGTTACAGTAATAAGGAAAGTATTGTGAGACGTTAACATTCATCCAAAAGTGGAACTGAAGGCGAGTCTATATTGCACTTTCCTCTCGCGAGGCTTTCATTGTTGAATCCCTTGATATGGAAAGAAAATGTTTTGATCTCAGTTTTTTCCCAACTCGTTTTAATTTACTATATTATTTTGAGAACTATTTCATTGGAGATTTCACAGGTTTCCACCGATCACATGGCTATTTGTTGCATGAACATTAACAGAAAATAAGAATAATCCATCTTGAGATCTGTACGCTATGCCTGATGTTGCATAACTGGTTTTGTACAAGCAGGTTCAGATGTTACGTTAGCTAGCTTGTCAGCTACGAACGTAACTTAACCGATCATTTTAACAAACGTGATGTTATAATGTAGACTATATACTGTATATATATACAGTATTTCGTATATATATATATATATATATATATATATTTATATATATATATATATATATATATATATATATATATATATATGTAGGCTATATATATATAACGTAATATATATATTCTCTCTCTCCAGCAGAGAGGGGTTGTGTAATGTTTACAACTCATAGCTGTACTGAATAGTAATAGAGCACTGAAAGATAAAATAAAAATAACTCTAGTATAAATACAATTAAAATATATTATATAAGAGAAAATAATTCAAATTTCTCTCTTTCTGTCTTGCAGCCGCGTGTCCCTAAATGCCATGGAAACGGACCCGACCGAGGTTACTTAAGGCCGTTCAGAACTTTCTGATCCTCACTCTGCACTTGGACCTGAACACGAGCGGAACACTTCTTGAGCGACAACCTCTTGAGCTGAACACCTCTTGGACATCCATACCGTGGAGAGCCGACTCTTTGAGTTTTTAAACTTCTGGAGGAAAGCTACTTGATACGAATCTTTTGGAGAACTGAACTACTGGATCGCTACTATCGTGGACAACAGGAGAGCCGGATAAAGACGCTAGGTCGCCTGCCGATCGAGGAGCCGAGGAGGAGCACCTGCTGAGGAGAGCGGGCTGTGATTTGGACGATAAGTGTGCAGGTAAGACAACTTTTAGATTTATTTTAGGTTTTTTCAGTTTGATACATCTCCTTAAATCCTTAAAAGTGTTCTCAGTTTAGAAATCAGTGAAACTTTTTGAGTTTAAAGGTGAACAGCTCACACTATATTATCAGGCCTGTTGGAAAAACACCGATTTGGTGGAAACAGACACTCAGTCGATCGTCTGTAAAATGATTATTTGAGTGGCAGAATGTCTTAAAAATGGCGGAACGTCTGTTGAATGTGTTCACAATTAGTGTAGAGGTTTAAAAACACTCTTATTGTGGTTTTAAGGCATCGTATCTTCCTATTTTAAAATTAGAATTTATATTTCTGAAAATGGAACGTTTTCAAAAAATGCGAAATATAGGCTTACGTTGTGCACGTGGGTTTGTTTTGATTGTTGAAATTTGAGTTATTGTAGAAAAAACATCTGCTCCTTTTACTTTATAATATGACATCAACTATTTCTTTAACATAGAGATGCGCTTGGGTCGTTGTTGTGGTATTTTGTTTACGAGGGACAAGCGAGCGATCTGTTAAGTAACTGTACGGGACTGCATGTGCGCGTGCACCATCTCCTCCACGCGCTTTGATATGCAACTCATAAACTGGGAGAATAATGAGTTATAAACTAAAGAGGGTACTGTGGTCATGTTGGATTAATGTAGCCATGTTTCACTGCGTCATGACGCACGTAGCTCAATGCATATTAAACACGTTCACGCTGTTTACTGCAAACCATTGATCGTTTTGTCCACACAGACATTGAAGTCCTTACAATTGTTTGGTGCAGAATAACTAACTGTTAACTGAACTAACAGAGGCAGAGCTGCACTATGTTTGATATTGTTGTTAAAATATTAAAAGGCACAGCCTCTTGTGTGTTGGTGACTTGGTGACACGTGTAGTGCGGTCATCATTTTTTCAAATTTAATCTTTGATTATTCTTCAATGTAATCCAGAAATATTTCATGTTATGAGAAATCCTTACAGTTTTAATTTTTCCCTCTCAGCTGGTGTGAACTGCATCATGGAGCGTCCTGCACAAGAGGGCTACAGGATCGTCCCGTACTCTCTCGACGACGGAGCAGGTGAAGTATGTGTTGAATATGTTTATTATGTAAACGGTGAGTATGAGGTCAGGCTCGACGTTTTGGTCCCAGCTAAGGAGGAGGACAAGGAGGAAGACGTCTTGTCCGACTGCGAGTCCTTAGATTCCGGCTATGACTCCACGTTCGAGGATACAGAGGAGGACGACGAGGACGAGGAGGAGAAGGACGAGGAGGAGGAGGAGGACGACGAGGAGGAGGACGATGAGGAGGAGGACGAGGAAGAAGAAGAAGAGGAAGATGACCCTCTCACCCAGCGCTTACCACCTAGGAGTTTCTGGCAGGGGTTCTACCGCGTGACGACTCCTTCTCCCTTTCCCGCTGGCCATCTTCTCTCCCTCCCTTTTGGTGTGGAACGTCCTGAAGAGGCTCCGCCCCTGGTCCCCCAGAGGTCAGAAGAGTCCACCAAGAGGAGCAGGGAAGAGGACTGCACGGAGCAGGTAGGTGTGAAGAGGCAGAGGACCGGTGACGTTTTGGTCCCAGCTGACCAGGAGGAGGACGAGGAGGAAGAGGACGAGGAGGAAGAGGACGAGGAGGAAGAGGACGAGGAGGAAGACGTCGGGTCCGACTGGGAGAGCTTAGGTTCCGGGTATGACTCCATGATCGAGGATACAGAGGAGGAGGAGGAGGAGGACGACGAGGAGGAGGAGGACGACGAGGAGGAGGACGATGAGGAGGAGGACGAGGAAGAAGAAGAAGAGGAAGATGACCCTCTCACCCAGGGCTTACCACCTAGGAGTTTCTGGCAGGGGTTCTACCGCGTGATGACTACTTCTCCCTTTCCCGCTGGCCATCCTCTCTCCCTCCCTTTTGGTGTGGAACGTCCTGAAGAGGCTCCGCCCCTGGTCCCCCAGAGGTCAGAAGAGTCCACCAAGAGGAGCAGGGAAGAGGACTGCACGGAGCAGGTAGGTGTGAAGAGGCAGAGGACCGGTGACGTTTTGGTCCCAGCTGACCAGGAGGAGGAAGAGGACGAGGAGGAAGAGGACGAGGAGGAAGAGGACGAGGAGGAAGACGTCGGGTCCGACTGGGAGAGCTTAGGTTCCGGGTATGACTCCATGATCGAGGATACAGAGGAGGAGGAGGAGGAGGACGACGAGGAGGAGGACGACGAGGAGGAGGACGACGAGGAGGACGACGACGACGACGACGAGGAGGACGATGAGGAGGAGGACGAGGAAGAAGAAGAAGAGGAAGATGACCCTCTCACCCAGCGCTTACCACCTAGGAGTTTCTGGCAGGGGTTCTACCGCGTGACGACTCCTTCTCCCTTTCCCGCTGGCCATCTTCTCTCCCTCCCTTTTGGTGTGGAACGTCCTGAAGAGGCTCCGCCCCTGGTCCCCCAGAGGTCAGAAGAGTCCACCAAGAGGAGCAGGGAAGAGGACTGCACGGAGCAGGTAGGTGTGAAGAGGCAGAGGACCGGTGACGTTTTGGTCCCAGCTGACCAGGAGGAGGACGAGGAGGAAGAGGACGAGGAGGAAGAGGACGAGGAGGAAGACGTCGGGTCCGACTGGGAGAGCTTAGGTTCCGGGTATGACTCCATGATCGAGGATACAGAGGAGGAGGAGGAGGAGGACGACGAGGAGGAGGAGGACGACGAGGAGGAGGACGATGAGGAGGAGGACGAGGAAGAAGAAGAAGAGGAAGATGACCCTCTCACCCAGGGCTTACCACCTAGGAGTTTCTGGCAGGGGTTCTACCGCGTGATGACTACTTCTCCCTTTCCCGCTGGCCATCCTCTCTCCCTCCCTTTTGGTGTGGAACGTCCTGAAGAGGCTCCGCCCCTGGTCCCCCAGAGGTCAGAAGAGTCCACCAAGAGGAGCAGGGAAGAGGACTGCACGGAGCAGGTAGGTGTGAAGAGGCAGAGGACCGGTGACGTTTTGGTCCCAGCTGACCAGGAGGAGGAAGAGGACGAGGAGGAAGAGGACGAGGAGGAAGAGGACGAGGAGGAAGACGTCGGGTCCGACTGGGAGAGCTTAGGTTCCGGGTCCGACTCTACAGAGGACGAAGAAGACGAAGATGAAGATGACCCTCTCACCCAGCGGTTGCCACCTAGGAGTTTCTGGCAGGGGTTCTACCGCGTGACGACTACTTCTCCCTTTCCCGCTGGCCATCCTCTCTCCCTCCCTTTTGGTGTGGAACGTCCTGAAGAGGCTCCGCCCCTGGTCCCCCAGCGGTCAGAAGAGTCCACCAAGAGGAGCAGGGAAGAGGACTGCACGGAGCAGGTAGGTGTGAAGAGGCAGAGGACCGGTGAGGACGACCACGAGGACGCAGCGCCCTCCACTTCAGGCCTCTGATCCTCCAAGAGGAGGACCAGAGGAGAGGACTGCAGGTGGTCTCCACCCTCCACTGCAGGCCTCAGCTTCCTCACACACACAGAGGATACTGGCAGTCGGCTGAAGACAGCGACTCTGATTGAGACAGACAGCCTGTTTGCTGCAGGATTGTAAAACCTTTGTGTCTGGTAGGACTGATAAAGCACCAGACAGCCTTCCCTCGCGTCTGGCGGGGTTGACGATAGGTAGCATCCTGCAGCAGAGCTTTTAAATATCGCTTCTTTATACATCAAGATTGCGCTGCGGACGGCTGCCTCGACGTGTTGGTGTGCATTGTTTTGTTTTTGTCGTTAATTCAGTTTTATGCTGCGATACGCAGAGCTCTTTCACCAGACATGAGCTCACAAACATCAGGGGAACAACTCCAGCGGACGTACTTCCAACTTTTTAGTTAACTTCTGTGGAATTACTGGACATTCTCGTCGAAGGTGCTCTCACCTTAACTCATGCAGTGAAGCGCCGTAGGAGAGGCAAACGGGCTGGCGCGCTCGTGCGTCTTCGCACAGGTGGATTTCGCACACCGCTGCCGGGCATATTTCTCTCCAACGTCCGCTCACTGAGCAACAAACTGGACGAACTTCAGCTACTGGTGGGGAAAGACAGACTTATTCATCCTCCGGTTTGTGCTTCACTGAGACCTGGCTCTGTGGCACGATACCGGACTCTGTGCGCCAGCTTGCTGGCTTCCAGCTTGCTGGCTTCCAGCTTGCTGGCTTCCAGCTTGCTGGCTTCCAGCTGTTCAGAGCGGGTCGCGACACGGAGCTCTCCGGCAAATCGAAGGGTGGAGGAATCTGTTTCTACTCAAACAGTGGCTGGTGTAACGATGTGACAGTGGTTCTGCAGCACTGTTCTCCTGATCTGGAATCTTTTATCATAATCTGTAAACCATTTTACTCCCCCCGTGAGTTCGCTTCATTCATACCGGTCGGTGTTTACATTCCTGCACGGAGGCACAGCGCGCGCTCGACGACCAGATACTGTGTGTGGAGTGGACCACGCCATCCCTCGTGCTGCACTGGGACACTCTGACCAAGTCATGGTCTATCTGATTCCTGCATACAGGCAGAAATTAAAGCTCTGTAAACCTGTGGTGAGGAAATTCAAGCAGTGGACCAGTGAAGCTATGGAGGATCTTCGGGCGTGACCCCCTTCCCCAGTGACGACTCTCTATTCTGGAGAATCATCCACGTCCCCAAAAAACCAAGGATCACAGGACTTGATGACTACAGGCCCGTCGCCCTAACCTCTGTGGTTATGAAGTCTTTTGAGCGCCTTGTCCTGTCCCATCTTAAAACCCTCACTGACCCACTCCTGGACCCCCTGCAGTTCGCCTACGAGCCTAAGAAGGCTCAGCAGAGGATGTACTTCCTGAGGCAGCTGAAGAAATTCAACCTGCCAAAGACAATGATGGAGCACTTCTACACAGCCATCATTGAGTCCATCCTCTGCTCTTCCATCACCGTCTGGTACGCTGCAGACAAGGACGAGGGCAGGTTGCAGCGCATCATTCGCTCTGCCGAGAGGGTGATTGGCTGCAATTTTATATTTCACTTTATTTTATATTTTTCTGTAAATCTTAATGTTTCTACTTTGCACTGTTGATAGTATGCACCTCCCCTCATGTCAAATTCCTTGTATGTTCACCATGGCAATAAACGGTTCTGACTCGGATTCTGATTTATGGATTTTCCTTTTGCGTTATAATTGATGCTAGATGCAGAAACCAGAGTAAGTATCAGTGAATGGTTGTTATTCTGTTGTGTATTTTTCTTTATAAAGTCTAGGTGTCTTTACCAGACAAAGGTAAACTAATAATTACTAATGTTAAGAAAAAGTCTCCAAGTCTCTTCTACTCAGGTATCGATGGCTGTAACACAGGAAGCAACATCCAGGATCTCCTAGACAACAGAGAAGATGTATTCACCCTGGACCAGATGAGAAGGATGGAGGACTACAGGACCAGATGAGAAGGATGGAGGACTACAGGACCAGATGAGAAGGATGGAGGACTACAGGACCAGATGAGAAGGATGGAGGACTACAGGACCAGATGGAGAGCGGCGGTCTCCTTTCTTTCAGTGGGCTGAGTAAGTAATCCCTCACTAAGACTACAGAAGTATCAGTAATAACATTCCATCATTGGAGGCCAGATTCAACAACAATGTAAAGGTCGTATAGTTGAGTTTAAAGTATTCATCTCTTGTGTTTGTGTCTCACAGGGCAGGACTCCTCTGTGCTTTTGGCTCACTCGTGGGGCAGCTGAGAGTGGACGTCATCCAACCCATCATCCCAGGAAGATCCAGACCCACCACAGACCACTGAACCACTCTCAGCACCCCAGAGAGTCAGAGACCCAGTGAGTACGGTGACGTCCTCCCTGCCCCCCCCCCCCCGACACCACCCGCTCCACCCACCAGCCGAGAGGACGAGGAGCGTCCCGTCCCCACCGGCACAGAGGACGTAGTTTGTCTTCGTCTGCTTCTTCTGTGCTGGTGGGTTTGGGAAGCTCCTCACACACACACAGGAAGCCGCCAGCAGCTCTTTGCATTGTAGCACAATAAAAATCAATGTATGACAAACTTTCGAAATATGTCTTTATATTAGAAACAATATCAAAATATTTCTGATAATCTGACTATGTATGACAATTAATATACAATAAATATTGTGCCAATTATAATTTAATATCTTTTTGATTTTCATTTGACTCAAAGGCATTACTGTTAGTACTGTTAAGTATTGATAATCATAATATTACATGTTGATATAAATAAAATGGGGAAAGCTTTAGATTACGGCCCCAACGTGCAGCATAATTCTTCCCAATTTAATTCAAACTAAATCATAAATAATTGAAATCTTTACTGATTGTTAACCAGTACAGAACGTAATGATACATACATGTAGTTGCAAGGGAACAAGATGTGATGTTAATGAATAATAAATTAATGAATTATCATTTTTTATAACACTGCTGTAGTTTATTTCAAAATGATCATATATAATTTACAAACACTGGAGAGGCACAGATGATAACAAAATAAGGAACTACATAGAAAATAACTTCAAGGTACATTTGTGTTTTTACTTTGCAGCAAACGGAGGTAAAAGAGTACTGTCAGGTACATACTGTTGGCCTAAATAGGTCATTGAAAAATTTGAGTCATTGCACAATATCAAAATGAAATTATGATATGACGAGGTCATCTTGTCATATTACAGTTACTGATAGTCTGTAGTTCAAATGTTTAAGCAGCCAAAAGAACACATTCCCCATTACTCAAATTCTGAGAGAGCTCAGTGACCAAATTGATAACCTGCAAGTTCAACGTCAATCGTTCTGCTGTCCTCGATGGAGCAATAACGGGGGTTCAGATGGCTCTCCTAGGACCCAAATAAAAAGATGTCCATAACGTTTTCAGTCTAATTAAATATTCCTAATGAGGTTGTGGTGACTAGTCTTCAATGGGTTCCAATGAAATGATCTGCTCGTGTATTTCTTTACTTCAAGGCGTTTTGGCCTCTGGGTGTGCACCACGTCACTGACTGGATCAATCAACCCATCAATCAATTATCTTAACTACGTAATCCCTTGTTATGTCGTTTGTCATGGCTCATCATAAATTCAGGAGGAAGAGCAAAGGGAAGTCAAAGGAACACTGTTGTGCTATCAGGAACACGAATCAATCAAAGCATAGTTGTCAATATCTAAATGCCAATAACAGCATGTGTTGAGGCAATGACAAAGACAAAACTGCAAACAATGGAGAGATGATCAATACGTGGAATTGGAATCTATTGCTGAAGCAATGGTTGGGTCAAAGACTTGATTTTGGATTAGATATTTGGATCTGACTCCTTCGAAGTTAGACCCACAGGACCACAGAATTGGAGACACAAAACAATCTGTCCAGTCAGTGTTTTCTCCTCAGAATTAAATATGGCATCTCAGACATCATCAGTTGTTTTTGCATGCTGCAAAATGCGACCAGACGCAGTACATCCTGGTATTTGTGGCAAACTTTATTTGATATACTATGTATTAGGACATACTAGATATTTTTCTGGCATATTAATAGAATGGAGGTATGGTTATTGGAACACACATACATAAACCTTCACTAAACCACTGAACTGACCAGTGTTTAGTAAAAGAATGCAACACAAATGAGCTTTTATGTTGGTGGTTTGGGAGTTGACCAACAAATCCACTAAAAGAGGAGATGTTGGTTTCCACAACTCTGCACTACTACATGCATGTGGGATAAAATAAACCCAAGTCAGTGTGCAACAAAGTAAAGCACATGACGCTCAAAATGCTGTGTGATAAATTACAGCGAGCATAACATCATTAAAATCTACAATAGTAGCCAGTTTGGCTCTGTGTTCAATAGATCGTTCTGTTATGAGACACTTTGCCATGTACACACGTACCCATTTGAAAACATGACAATTGTACTGTATGACTGAGAATCACACATTTTTATTACACCTTCAAATCGAACAATGGCGCACCTGCTACCATGCTACGAACCTGCTACCATGCCAATGTCATGAGAAATGGGGATTTCCTGGCTGCAGGTGATACAACATGGCACTTACTGGTGCATGCTGCTCTCTGGTGGACCAGTACATACTGTATAACCACTTTACTCAAGAAAGGTAATTTCATGGGAGTTATTTTTATGTAATTCAATCTGAGTCACACACAATTTAACTTGTGATTATGAACTGTTGTTGAGAGGCAAGTAAAAGTTCAGAGTTTCAGG
This sequence comes from Anarhichas minor, assembly GCF_050575085.1. NCBI lineage: Eukaryota > Metazoa > Chordata > Actinopteri > Perciformes > Anarhichadidae > Anarhichas > Anarhichas minor. The sequence goes on from NW_027466450.1 coordinate 5,144,025, forward strand.
TGATATGTCTCGGCTTCAGGGCTGGTGTTAACATTGAAAATGGGGTCAAGGAGAGTGATATTTATATATATATATATATATATATATATATATATATATATATTAATCCTGATGTTTTATCAGTCTATAATAACTTAAAACTAAATTGTTTTTTTCTGGTGTAGAATGAGAACTTCATATCTAAAGAGGGAGTTGGGCCTGAGAGTTTGCTTTGTTTCTACTGTAGCCCAGAAGGGACAAATCTAACACTGATTCTACAGGTTTCAATCTGTAACCCCCAATTGGACGACGCTCATGCTTACCACTGTTTCTCTCTATCCAGAATGGCATCCTGCACTACTGTGGCTTCCAGGTTCTGGCCCCTCAGATCTTCTGGGCTCCGTCTCACGTTTCCTCAGAGGAGCGCAGCACCATGCTGGAGGGCTGGCGTACCCGACTGCAAGGTGTCCTGGGCGAAAAACCACTTTCCTTCACTCCCATGGACTGCTTTGATGGGGAGAAGGGTTTCCAGCTGAAGCCTGAGGTCCATGAGAAAAATGCCACCGAGGAGTATGGACTGACGGTTGGGACCCATCTGGGAAAGGCAATACCACCCAACAACCAGATGAAAGCTGGAGTCTGAAGACATTGGGGCTTCTGTGTTTCCTTGCATGACAGAAAAATAAAGGCTGACTTGAACTATATTGACGTCTATTACATGAGTTTTTGATGCATATACAATGTCATGGTTCAAATATGAAGGGCAGATTTCTTGTACGGAGTTTTCTTTGCATGTACAAGTGGCAGTCAAGAAATAATGTAAAGGACTCTTGAGTGCCAGTTTTTCTGTCTTGCGAAGTGATTGACTTTCAAAATCTGCTTTTTGTCATTAGGATTTCTGATAAAAGCAGATTTCTGTGTTTGATCACTGGGTTATGATAGATGCCTGGTATGTATTTCAAAAATACATAGTAATACTATAGTAATGTGACCGAGCGTCTTGGGTTCGTGTATAATGGCACTTATCATACAGTAATAACTGGAGTCGGGAGACCAGACATCTTGTATCAGCCCACCGCTACTCTCTTTATTATTGTTTCTCCTTTCGGCCAGAGGCGGGAGTTGCTCCTTTGCTACGGCAACCCTCAAGGGACATATCGTCAACACCAGAACGACAAACATGAGACAGTCTGTTACAGTAATAAGGAAAGTATTGTGAGACGTTAACATTCATCCAAAAGTGGAACTGAAGGCGAGTCTATATTGCACTTTCCTCTCGCGAGGCTTTCATTGTTGAATCCCTTGATATGGAAAGAAAATGTTTTGATCTCAGTTTTTTCCCAACTCGTTTTAATTTACTATATTATTTTGAGAACTATTTCATTGGAGATTTCACAGGTTTCCACCGATCACATGGCTATTTGTTGCATGAACATTAACAGAAAATAAGAATAATCCATCTTGAGATCTGTACGCTATGCCTGATGTTGCATAACTGGTTTTGTACAAGCAGGTTCAGATGTTACGTTAGCTAGCTTGTCAGCTACGAACGTAACTTAACCGATCATTTTAACAAACGTGATGTTATAATGTAGACTATATACTGTATATATATACAGTATTTCGTATATATATATATATATATATATATATATTTATATATATATATATATATATATATATATATATATATATATATATATGTAGGCTATATATATATAACGTAATATATATATTCTCTCTCTCCAGCAGAGAGGGGTTGTGTAATGTTTACAACTCATAGCTGTACTGAATGGTAATAGAGCACTGAAAGATAAAATAAAAATAACTCTAGTATAAATACAATTAAAATATATTATATAAGAGAAAATAATTCAAATTTCTCTCTTTCTGTCTTGCAGCCGCGTGTCCCTAAATGCCATGGAAACGGACCCGACCGAGGTTACTTAAGGCCGTTCAGAACTTTCTGATCCTCACTCTGCACTTGGACCTGAACACGAGCGGAACACTTCTTGAGCGACAACCTCTTGAGCTGAACACCTCTTGGACATCCATACCGTGGAGAGCCGACTCTTTGAGTTTTTAAACTTCTGGAGGAAAGCTACTTGATACGAATCTTTTGGAGAACTGAACTACTGGATCGCTACTATCGTGGACAACAGGAGAGCCGGATAAAGACGCTAGGTCGCCTGCCGATCGAGGAGCCGAGGAGGAGCACCTGCTGAGGAGAGCGGGCTGTGATTTGGACGATAAGTGTGCAGGTAAGACAACTTTTAGATTTATTTTAGGTTTTTTCAGTTTGATACATCTCCTTAAATCCTTAAAAGTGTTCTCAGTTTAGAAATCAGTGAAACTTTTTGAGTTTAAAGGTGAACAGCTCACACTATATTATCAGGCCTGTTGGAAAAACACCGATTTGGTGGAAACAGACACTCAGTCGATCGTCTGTAAAATGATTATTTGAGTGGCAGAATGTCTTAAAAATGGCGGAACGTCTGTTGAATGTGTTCACAATTAGTGTAGAGGTTTAAAAACACTCTTATTGTGGTTTTAAGGCATCGTATCTTCCTTTTTTTTAAATTAGAATTTATATTTCTGAAAATGGAACGTTTTCAAAAAATGCTAAATATAGGCTTACGTTGTGCACGTGGGTTTGTTTTGACTGTTGAAATTTGAGTTATTGTAGAAAAAACATCTGCTCCTTTTACTTTATAATATGACATCAACTATTTCTTTAACATAGAGATGCGCTTGGCTCGTTGTTGTGGTATTTTGTTTACGAGGGACAAGCGAGCGATCTGTTAAGTAACTGTACGGGACTGCATGTGCGCGTGCACCATCTCCTCCACGCGCTTTGATATGCAACTCATAAACTGGGAGAATAATGAGTTATAAACTAAAGAGGGTACTGTGGTCATGTTGGATTAATGTAGCCATGTTTCACTGCGTCATGACGCACGTAGCTCAATGCATATTAAACACGTTCACGCTGTTTACTGCAAACCATTGATCGTTTTGTCCACACAGACATTGAAGTCCTTACAATTGTTTGGTGCAGAATAACTAACTGTTAACTGAACTAACAGAGGCAGAGCTGCACTATGTTTGATATTGTTGTTAAAATATTAAAAGGCACAGCCTCTTGTGTGTTGGTGACTTGGTGACACGTGTAGTGCGGTCATCATTTTTTCAAATTTAATCTTTGATTATTCTTCAATGTAATCCAGAAATATTTCATGTTATGAGAAATCCTTACAGTTTTAATTTTTCCCTCTCAGCTGGTGTGAACTGCATCATGGAGCGTCCTGCACAAGAGGGCTACAGGATCGTCCCGTACTCTCTCGACGACGGAGCAGGTGAAGTATGTGTTGAATATGTTTATTATGTAAACGGTGAGTATGAGGTCAGGCTCGACGTTTTGGTCCCAGCTAAGGAGGAGGACAAGGAGGAAGACGTCTTGTCCGACTGCGAGTCCTTAGATTCCGGCTATGACTCCACGTTCGAGGATACAGAGGAGGAGGAGGAGGACGAGGAGGAGGAGGACGAGGAGGAGGAGGAGGACGACGAGGAGGAGGACGACGAGGAGGAGGACGATGAGGAGGAGGACGAGGAAGAAGAAGAAGAGGAAGATGACCCTCTCACCCAGCGCTTACCACCTAGGAGTTTCTGGCAGGGGTTCTACCGCGTGACGACTCCTTCTCCCTTTCCCGCTGGCCATCTTCTCTCCCTCCCTTTTGGTGTGGAACGTCCTGAAGAGGCTCCGCCCCTGGTCCCCCAGAGGTCAGAAGAGTCCACCAAGAGGAGCAGGGAAGAGGACTGCACGGAGCAGGTAGGTGTGAAGAGGCAGAGGACCGGTGACGTTTTGGTCCCAGCTGACCAGGAGGAGGAAGAAGATGAAGATGACCCTCTCACCCAGCGCTTACCACCTAGGAGTTTCTGGCAGGGGTTCTACCGCGTGACGACTACTTCTCCCTTTCCCGTTGGCCATCCTCTCTCCCTCCCTTTTGGTGTGGAACGTCCTGAAGAGGCTCCGCCCCTGGTCCCCCAGAGGTCAGAAGAGTCCACCAAGAGGAGCAGGGAAGAGGACTGCACGGAGCAGGTAGGTGTGAAGAGGCAGAGGACCGGTGACGTTTTGGTCCCAGCTGACCAGGAGGAGGACGAGGAGGAAGAGGACGAGGAGGAAGAGGAAGAGGACGAGGAGGAAGAGGACGAGGAGGAAGAGGACGAGGAGGAAGAGGACGAGGAGGAAGACGTCGGGTCCGACTGGGAGAGCTTAGGTTCCGGGTATGACTCCATGATCGAGGATACAGAGGAGGAGGAGGAGGAGGACGACGAGGAGGAGGACGACGAGGAGGAGGACGACGAGGAGGAGGACGATGAGGAGGAGGACGAGGAAGAAGAAGAAGAGGAAGATGACCCTCTCACCCAGCGCTTACCACCTAGGAGTTTCTGGCAGGGGTTCTACCGCGTGACGACTACTTCTCCCTTTCCCGCTGGCCATCCTCTCTCCCTCCCTTTTGGTGTGGAACGTCCTGAAGAGGCTCCGCCCCTGGTCCCCCAGAGGTCAGAAGAGTCCACCAAGAGGAGCAGGGAAGAGGACTGCACGGAGCAGGTAAGTGTGAAGAGGCAGAGGACCGGTGACGTTTTGGTCCCAGCTGACCAGGAGGAGGACGAGGACGAGGAGGAAGAGGACAAGGAGGAAGAGGACGAGGAGGAAGAGGACGAGGAGGAAGACGTCGGGTCCGACTGGGAGAGCTTAGGATCCGGGTCTGACTCTACAGAGGACGAAGAAGACGAAGATGAAGATGACCCTCTCACCCAGCGGTTGCCACCTAGGAGTTTCTGGCAGGGGTTCTACCGCGTGACGACTACTTCTCCCTTTCCCGCTGGCCATCCTCTCTCCCTCCCTTTTGGTGTGGAACGTCCTGAAGAGGCTCCGCCCCTGGTCCCCCAGCGGTCAGAAGAGTCCACCAAGAGGAGCAGGGAAGAGGACTTCACGGAGCAGGTAGGTGTGAAGAGGCAGAGGACCGGTGAGGACGACCACGAGGACGCAGCGCCCTCCACTTCAGGCCTCTGATCCTCCAAGAGGAGGACCAGAGGAGAGGACTGCAGGTGGTCTCCACCCTCCACTGCAGGCCTCAGCTTCCTCACACACACAGAGGATACTGGCAGTCGGCTGAAGACAGCGACTCTGATTGAGACAGACAGCCTGTTTGCTGCAGGATTGTAAAACCTTTGTGTCTGGTAGGACTGATAAAGCACCAGACAGCCTTCCCTCGCGTCTGGCGGGGTTGACGATAGGTAGCATCCTGCAGCAGAGCTTTTAAATATCGCTTCTTTATACATCAAGATTGCGCTGCGGACGGCTGCCTCGACGTGTTGGTGTGCATTGTTTTGTTTTTGTCGTTAATTCAGTTTTATGCTGCGATACGCAGAGCTCTTTCACCAGAGATGAGCTCACAAACATCAGGGGAACAACTCCAGCGGACGTACTTCCAACTTTTTAGTTAACTTCTGTGGAATTACTGGACATTCTCGTCGAAGGTGCTCTCACCTTAACTCATGCAGTGAAGCGCCGTAGGAGAGGCAAACGGGCTGGCGCGCTCGTGCGTCTTCGCACAGGTGGATTTCGCACACCGCTGCCGGGCATATTTCTCTCCAACGTCCGCTCACTGAGCAACAAACTGGACGAAATTCAGCTACTGGTGGGGAAAGACAGACTCATTCATCCTCCGGTTTGTGCTTCACTGAGACCTGGCTCTGTGGCACGATACCGGACTCTGTGCGCCAGCTTGCTGGCTTCCAGCTTGCTGGCTTCCAGCTGTTCAGAGCGGGTCGCGACACGGAGCTCTCCGGCAAATCGAAGGGTGGAGGAATCTGTTTCTACTCAAACAGTGGCTGGTGTAACGATGTGACAGTGGTTCTGCAGGACTGTTCTCCTGATCTGGAATCTTTTATCATAATCTGTAAACCATTTTACTCCCCCCGTGAGTTCGCTTCATTCATACCGGTCGGTGTTTACATTCCTGCACGGAGGCACAGCGCGCGCTCGACGACCAGATACTGTGTGTGGAGTGGACCACGCCATCCCTCGTGCTGCACTGGGACACTCTGACCAAGTCATGGTCTATCTGATTCCTGCATACAGGCAGAAATTAAAGCTCTGTAAACCTGTGGTGAGGAAATTCAAGCAGTGGACCAGTGAAGCTATGGAGGATCTTCGGGCGTGACCCCCTTCCCCAGTGACGACTCTCTATTCTGGAGAATCATCCACGTCCCCAAAAAACCAAGGATCACAGGACTTGATGACTACAGGCCCGTCGCCCTAACCTCTGTGGTTATGAAGTCTTTTGAGCGCCTTGTCCTGTCCCATCTTAAAACCCTCACTGACCCACTCCTGGACCCCCTGCAGTTCGCCTACGAGCCTAAGAAGGCTCAGCAGAGGATGTACTTCCTGAGGCAGCTGAAGAAATTCAACCTGCCAAAGACAATGATGGAGCACTTCTACACAGCCATCATTGAGTCCATCCTCTGCTCTTCCATCACCGTCTGGTACGCTGCAGACAAGGACGAGGGCAGGTTGCAGCGCATCATTCGCTCTGCCGAGAGGGTGATTGGCTGCAATTTTATATTTCACTTTATTTTATATTTTTCTGTAAATCTTAATGTTTCTACTTTGCACTGTTGATAGTATGCACCTCCCCTCATGTCAAATTCCTTGTATGTTCACCATGGCAATAAACGGTTCTGACTCGGATTCTGATTTATGGATTTTCCTTTTGCGTTATAATTGATGCTAGATGCAGAAACCAGAGTAAGTATCAGTGAATGGTTGTTATTCTGTTGTGTATTTTTCTTTATAAAGTCTAGGTGTCTTTACCAGACAAAGGTAAACTAATAATTACTAATGTTAAGAAAAAGTCTCCAAGTCTCTTCTACTCAGGTATCGATGGCTGTAACACAGGAAGCAACATCCAGGATCTCCTAGACAACAGAGAAGATGTATTCACCCTGGACCAGATGAGAAGGATGGAGGACTACAGGACCAGATGAGAAGGATGGAGGACTACAGGACCAGATGAGAAGGATGGAGGACTACAGGACCAGATGAGAAGGATGGAGGACTACAGGACCAGATGGAGAGCGGCGGTCTCCTTTCTTTCAGTGGGCTGAGTAAGTAATCCCTCACTAAGACTACAGAAGTATCAGTAATAACATTCCATCATTGGAGGCCAGATTCAACAACAATGTAAAGGTCGTATAGTTGAGTTTAAAGTATTCATCTCTTGTGTTTGTGTCTCACAGGGCAGGACTCCTCTGTGCTTTTGGCTCACTCGTGGGGCAGCTGAGAGTGGACGTCATCCAACCCATCATCCCAGGAAGATCCAGACCCACCACAGACCACTGAACCACTCTCAGCACCCCAGAGAGTCAGAGACCCAGTGAGTACGGTGACGTCCTCCCTGCCCCCCCCCCCCCCGACACCACCCGCTCCACCCACCAGCCGAGAGGACGAGGAGCGTCCCGTCCCCACCGGCACAGAGGACGTAGTTTGTCTTCGTCTGCTTCTTCTGTGCTGGTGGGTTTGGGAAGCTCCTCACACACACACAGGAAGCCGCCAGCAGCTCTTTGCATTGTAGCACAATAAAAATCAATGTATGACAAACTTTCGAAATATGTCTTTATATTAGAAACAATATCAAAATATTTCTGATAATCTGACTATGTATGACAATTAATATACAATAAATATTGTGCCAATTATAATTTAATATCTTTTTGATTTTCATTTGACTCAAAGGCATTACTGTTAGTACTGTTAAGTATTGATAATCATAATATTACATGTTGATATAAATAAAATGGGGAAAGCTTTAGATTACGGCCCCAACGTGCAGCATAATTCTTCCCAATTTAATTCAAACTAAATCATAAATAATTGAAATCTTTACTGATTGTTAACCAGTACAGAACGTAATGATACATACATGTAGTTGCAAGGGAACAAGATGTGATGTTAATGAATAATAAATTAATGAATTATCATTTTTTATAACACTGCTGTAGTTTATTTCAAAATGATCATATATAATTTACAAACACTGGAGAGGCACAGATGATAACAAAATAAGGAACTACATAGAAAATAACTTCAAGGTACATTTGTGTTTTTACTTTGCAGCAAACGGAGGTAAAAGAGTACTGTCAGGTACATACTGTTGGCCTAAATAGGTCATTGAAAAATTTGAGTCATTGCACAATATCAAAATGAAATTTTGATATGACGAGGTCATCTTGTCATATTACAGTTACTGATAGGTCTGTCGTTCAAATGTTTAAGCAGCCAAAAGAACACATTCCCCATTACTCAAATTCTGAGAGAGCTCAGTGACCAAATTGATAACCTGCAAGTTCAACGTCAATCGTTCTGCTGTCCTCGATGGAGCAATAACGGGGGTTCAGATGGCTCTCCTAGGACCCAAATAAAAAGATGTCCATAACGTTTTCAGTCTAATTAAATATTCCTAATGAGGTTGTGGTGACTAGTCTTCAATGGGTTCCAATGAAATGATCTGCTCGTGTATTTCTTTACTTCAAGGCGTTTTGGCCTCTGGGTGTGCACCACGTCACTGACTGGATCAATCAACCCATCAATCAATTATCTTAACTACGTAATCCCTTGTTATGTCGTTTGTCATGGCTCATCATAAATTCAGGAGGAAGAGCAAAGGGAAGTCAAAGGAACACTGTTGTGCTATCAGGAACACGAATCAATCAAAGCATAGTTGTCAATATCTAAATGCCAATAACAGCATGTGTTGAGGCAATGACAAAGACAAAACTGCAAACAATGGAGAGATGATCAATACGTGGAATTGGAATCTATTGCTGAAGCAATGGTTGGGTCAAAGACTTGATTTTGGATTAGATATTTGGATCTGACTCCTTCGAAGTTAGACCCACAGGACCACAGAATTGGAGACACAAAACAATCTGTCCAGTCAGTGTTTTCTCCTCAGAATTAAATATGGCATCTCAGACATCATCAGTTGTTTTTGCATGCTGCAAAATGCGACCAGACGCAGTACATCCTGGTATTTGTGGCAAACTTTATTTGATATACTATGTATTAGGACATACTAGATATTTTTCTGGCATATTAATAGAATGGAGGTATGGTTATTGGAACACACATACATAAACCTTCACTAAACCACTGAACTGACCAGTGTTTAGTAAAAGAATGCAACACAAATGAGCTTTTATGTTGGTGGTTTGGGAGTTGACCAACAAATCCACTAAAAGAGGAGATGTTGGTTTCCACAACTCTGCACTACTACATGCATGTGGGATAAAATAAACCCAAGTCAGTGTGCAACAAAGTAAAGCACATGACGCTCAAAATGCTGTGTGATAAATTACAGCGAGCATAACATCATTAAAATCTACAATAGTAGCCAGTTTGGCTCTGTGTTCAATAGATCGTTCTGTTATGAGACACTTTGCCATGTACACACGTACCCATTTGAAAACATGACAATTGTACTGTATGACTGAGAATCACACATTTTTATTACACCTTCAAATCGAACAATGGCGCACCTGCTACCATGCTACGAACCTGCTACCATGCCAATGTCATGAGAAATGGGGATTTCCTGGCTGCAGGTGATACAACATGGCACTTACTGGTGCATGCTGCTCTCTGGTGGACCAGTACATACTGTATAACCACTTTACTCAAGAAAGGTAATTTCATGGGAGTTATTTTTATGTAATTCAATCTGAGTCACACACAATTTAACTTGTGATTATGAACTGTTGTTGAGAGGCAAGTAAAAGTTCAGAGTTTCAGGTGATATGTCTCGGCTTCAGGGCTGGTGTTAACATTGAAAATGGGGTCAAGGAGAGTGATATTTATATATATATATATATATATATATATATATATATATATATATATATTAATCCTGATGTTTTATCAGTCTATAATAACTTAAAACTAAATTGTTTTTTTCTGGTGTAGAATGAGAACTTCATATCTAAAGAGGGAGTTGGGCCTGAGAGTTTGCTTTGTTTCTACTGTAGCCCAGAAGGGACAAATCTAACACTGATTCTACAGGTTTCAATCTGTAACCCCCAATTGGACGACGCTCATGCTTACCACTGTTTCTCTCTATCCAGAATGGCATCCTGCACTACTGTGGCTTCCAGGTTCTGGCCCCTCAGATCTTCTGGGCTCCGTCTCACGTTTCCTCAGAGGAGCGCAGCACCATGCTGGAGGGCTGGCGTACCCGACTGCAAGGTGTCCTGGGCGAAAAACCACTTTCCTTCACTCCCATGGACTGCTTTGATGGGGAGAAGGGTTTCCAGCTGAAGCCTGAGGTCCATGAGAAAAATGCCACCGAGGAGTATGGACTGACGGTTGGGACCCATCTGGGAAAGGCAATACCACCCAACAACCAGATGAAAGCTGGAGTCTGAAGACATTGGGGCTTCTGTGTTTCCTTGCATGACAGAAAAATAAAGGCTGACTTGAACTATATTGACGTCTATTACATGAGTTTTTGATGCATATACAATGTCATGGTTCAAATATGAAGGGCAGATTTCTTGTACGGAGTTTTCTTTGCATGTACAAGTGGCAGTCAAGAAATAATGTAAAGGACTCTTGAGTGCCAGTTTTTCTGTCTTGCGAAGTGATTGACTTTCAAAATCTGCTTTTTGTCATTAGGATTTCTGATAAAAGCAGATTTCTGTGTTTGATCACTGGGTTATGATAGATGCCTGGTATGTATTTCAAAAATACATAGTAATACTATAGTAATGTGACCGAGCGTCTTGGGTTCGTGTATAAGGGCACTTATCATACAGTAATAACTGGAGTCGGGAGACCAGACATCTTGTATCAGCCCATCGCTACTCTCTTTATTATTGTTTCTCCTTTCGGCCAGAGGCGAGAGTTGCTCCTTTGCTACGGCAACCCTCAAGGGACATATCGTCAACACCAGAACGACAAACATGAGACAGTCTGTTACAGTAATAAGGAAAGTATTGTGAGACGTTAACATTCATCCAAAAGTGGAACTGAAGGCGAGTCTATATTGCACTTTCCTCTCGCGAGGCTTTCATTGTTGAATCCCTTGATATGGAAAGAAAATGTTTTGATCTCAGTTTTTTCCCAACTCGTTTTAATTTACTATATTATTTTGAGAACTATTTCATTGGAGATTTCACAGGTTTCCACCGATCACATGGCTATTTGTTGCATGAACATTAACAGAAAATAAGAATAATCCATCTTGAGATCTGTACGCTATGCCTGATGTTGCATAACTGGTTTTGTACAAGCAGGTTCAGATGTTACGTTAGCTAGCTTGTCAGCTACGAACGTAACTTAACCGATCATTTTAACAAACGTGATGTTATAATGTAGACTATATACTGTATATATATACAGTATTTCGTATATATATATATATATATATATATATATTTATATATATATATATATATATATATATATATATATATATATATGTAGGCTATATATATATAACGTAATATATATATTCTCTCTCTCCAGCAGAGAGGGGTTGTGTAATGTTTACAACTCATAGCTGTACTGAATGGTAATAGAGCACTGAAAGATAAAATAAAAATAACTCTAGTATAAATACAATTAAAATATATTATATAAGAGAAAATAATTCAAATTTCTCTCTTTCTGTCTTGCAGCCGCGTGTCCCTAAATGCCATGGAAACGGACCCGACCGAGGTTACTTAAGGCCGTTCAGAACTTTCTGATCCTCACTCTGCACTTGGACCTGAACACGAGCGGAACACTTCTTGAGCGACAACCTCTTGAGCTGAACACCTCTTGGACATCCATACCGTGGAGAGCCGACTCTTTGAGTTTTTAAACTTCTGGAGGAAAGCTACTTGATACGAATCTTTTGGAGAACTGAACTACTGGATCGCTACTATCGTGGACAACAGGAGAGCCGGATAAAGACGCTAGGTCGCCTGCCGATCGAGGAGCCGAGGAGGAGCACCTGCTGAGGAGAGCGGGCTGTGATTTGGACGATAAGTGTGCAGGTAAGACAACTTTTAGATTTATTTTAGGTTTTTTCAGTTTGATACATCTCCTTAAATCCTTAAAAGTGTTCTCAGTTTAGAAATCAGTGAAACTTTTTGAGTTTAAAGGTGAACAGCTCACACTATATTATCAGGCCTGTTGGAAAAACACCGATTTGGTGGAAACAGACACTCAGTCGATCGTCTGTAAAATGATTATTTGAGTGGCAGAATGTCTTAAAAATGGCGGAACGTCTGTTGAATGTGTTCACAATTAGTGTAGAGGTTTAAAAACACTCTTATTGTGGTTTTAAGGCATCGTATCTTCCTATTTTAAAATTAGAATTTATATTTCTGAAAATGGAACGTTTTCAAAAAATGCGAAATATAGGCTTACGTTGTGCACGTGGGTTTGTTTTGATTGTTGAAATTTGAGTTATTGTAGAAAAAACATCTGCTCCTTTTACTTTATAATATGACATCAACTATTTCTTTAACATAGAGATGCGCTTGGGTCGTTGTTGTGGTATTTTGTTTACGAGGGACAAGCGAGCGATCTGTTAAGTAACTGTACGGGACTGCATGTGCGCGTGCACCATCTCCTCCACGCGCTTTGATATGCAACTCATAAACTGGGAGAATAATGAGTTATAAACTAAAGAGGGTACTGTGGTCATGTTGGATTAATGTAGCCATGTTTCACTGCGTCATGACGCACGTAGCTCAATGCATATTAAACACGTTCACGCTGTTTACTGCAAACCATTGATCGTTTTGTCCACACAGACATTGAAGTCCTTACAATTGTTTGGTGCAGAATAACTAACTGTTAACTGAACTAACAGAGGCAGAGCTGCACTATGTTTGATATTGTTGTTAAAATATTAAAAGGCACAGCCTCTTGTGTGTTGGTGACTTGGTGACACGTGTAGTGCGGTCATCATTTTTTCAAATTTAATCTTTGATTATTCTTCAATGTAATCCAGAAATATTTCATGTTATGAGAAATCCTTACAGTTTTAATTTTTCCCTCTCAGCTGGTGTGAACTGCATCATGGAGCGTCCTGCACAAGAGGGCTACAGGATCGTCCCGTACTCTCTCGACGACGGAGCAGGTGAAGTATGTGTTGAATATGTTTATTATGTAAACGGTGAGTATGAGGTCAGGCTCGACGTTTTGGTCCCAGCTAAGGAGGAGGACAAGGAGGAAGACGTCTTGTCCGACTGCGAGTCCTTAGATTCCGGCTATGACTCCACGTTCGAGGATACAGAGGAGGACGACGAGGACGAGGAGGAGAAGGACGAGGAGGAGGAGGAGGACGACGAGGAGGAGGACGATGAGGAGGAGGACGAGGAAGAAGAAGAAGAGGAAGATGACCCTCTCACCCAGCGCTTACCACCTAGGAGTTTCTGGCAGGGGTTCTACCGCGTGACGACTCCTTCTCCCTTTCCCGCTGGCCATCTTCTCTCCCTCCCTTTTGGTGTGGAACGTCCTGAAGAGGCTCCGCCCCTGGTCCCCCAGAGGTCAGAAGAGTCCACCAAGAGGAGCAGGGAAGAGGACTGCACGGAGCAGGTAGGTGTGAAGAGGCAGAGGACCGGTGACGTTTTGGTCCCAGCTGACCAGGAGGAGGACGAGGAGGAAGAGGACGAGGAGGAAGAGGACGAGGAGGAAGAGGACGAGGAGGAAGACGTCGGGTCCGACTGGGAGAGCTTAGGTTCCGGGTATGACTCCATGATCGAGGATACAGAGGAGGAGGAGGAGGAGGACGACGAGGAGGAGGAGGACGACGAGGAGGAGGACGATGAGGAGGAGGACGAGGAAGAAGAAGAAGAGGAAGATGACCCTCTCACCCAGGGCTTACCACCTAGGAGTTTCTGGCAGGGGTTCTACCGCGTGATGACTACTTCTCCCTTTCCCGCTGGCCATCCTCTCTCCCTCCCTTTTGGTGTGGAACGTCCTGAAGAGGCTCCGCCCCTGGTCCCCCAGAGGTCAGAAGAGTCCACCAAGAGGAGCAGGGAAGAGGACTGCACGGAGCAGGTAGGTGTGAAGAGGCAGAGGACCGGTGACGTTTTGGTCCCAGCTGACCAGGAGGAGGAAGAGGACGAGGAGGAAGAGGACGAGGAGGAAGAGGACGAGGAGGAAGACGTCGGGTCCGACTGGGAGAGCTTAGGTTCCGGGTATGACTCCATGATCGAGGATACAGAGGAGGAGGAGGAGGAGGACGACGAGGAGGAGGACGACGAGGAGGAGGACGACGAGGAGGACGACGACGACGACGACGAGGAGGACGATGAGGAGGAGGACGAGGAAGAAGAAGAAGAGGAAGATGACCCTCTCACCCAGCGCTTACCACCTAGGAGTTTCTGGCAGGGGTTCTACCGCGTGACGACTCCTTCTCCCTTTCCCGCTGGCCATCTTCTCTCCCTCCCTTTTGGTGTGGAACGTCCTGAAGAGGCTCCGCCCCTGGTCCCCCAGAGGTCAGAAGAGTCCACCAAGAGGAGCAGGGAAGAGGACTGCACGGAGCAGGTAGGTGTGAAGAGGCAGAGGACCGGTGACGTTTTGGTCCCAGCTGACCAGGAGGAGGACGAGGAGGAAGAGGACGAGGAGGAAGAGGACGAGGAGGAAGACGTCGGGTCCGACTGGGAGAGCTTAGGTTCCGGGTATGACTCCATGATCGAGGATACAGAGGAGGAGGAGGAGGAGGACGACGAGGAGGAGGAGGACGACGAGGAGGAGGACGATGAGGAGGAGGACGAGGAAGAAGAAGAAGAGGAAGATGACCCTCTCACCCAGGGCTTACCACCTAGGAGTTTCTGGCAGGGGTTCTACCGCGTGATGACTACTTCTCCCTTTCCCGCTGGCCATCCTCTCTCCCTCCCTTTTGGTGTGGAACGTCCTGAAGAGGCTCCGCCCCTGGTCCCCCAGAGGTCAGAAGAGTCCACCAAGAGGAGCAGGGAAGAGGACTGCACGGAGCAGGTAGGTGTGAAGAGGCAGAGGACCGGTGACGTTTTGGTCCCAGCTGACCAGGAGGAGGAAGAGGACGAGGAGGAAGAGGACGAGGAGGAAGAGGACGAGGAGGAAGACGTCGGGTCCGACTGGGAGAGCTTAGGTTCCGGGTCCGACTCTACAGAGGACGAAGAAGACGAAGATGAAGATGACCCTCTCACCCAGCGGTTGCCACCTAGGAGTTTCTGGCAGGGGTTCTACCGCGTGACGACTACTTCTCCCTTTCCCGCTGGCCATCCTCTCTCCCTCCCTTTTGGTGTGGAACGTCCTGAAGAGGCTCCGCCCCTGGTCCCCCAGCGGTCAGAAGAGTCCACCAAGAGGAGCAGGGAAGAGGACTGCACGGAGCAGGTAGGTGTGAAGAGGCAGAGGACCGGTGAGGACGACCACGAGGACGCAGCGCCCTCCACTTCAGGCCTCTGATCCTCCAAGAGGAGGACCAGAGGAGAGGACTGCAGGTGGTCTCCACCCTCCACTGCAGGCCTCAGCTTCCTCACACACACAGAGGATACTGGCAGTCGGCTGAAGACAGCGACTCTGATTGAGACAGACAGCCTGTTTGCTGCAGGATTGTAAAACCTTTGTGTCTGGTAGGACTGATAAAGCACCAGACAGCCTTCCCTCGCGTCTGGCGGGGTTGACGATAGGTAGCATCCTGCAGCAGAGCTTTTAAATATCGCTTCTTTATACATCAAGATTGCGCTGCGGACGGCTGCCTCGACGTGTTGGTGTGCATTGTTTTGTTTTTGTCGTTAATTCAGTTTTATGCTGCGATACGCAGAGCTCTTTCACCAGACATGAGCTCACAAACATCAGGGGAACAACTCCAGCGGACGTACTTCCAACTTTTTAGTTAACTTCTGTGGAATTACTGGACATTCTCGTCGAAGGTGCTCTCACCTTAACTCATGCAGTGAAGCGCCGTAGGAGAGGCAAACGGGCTGGCGCGCTCGTGCGTCTTCGCACAGGTGGATTTCGCACACCGCTGCCGGGCATATTTCTCTCCAACGTCCGCTCACTGAGCAACAAACTGGACGAACTTCAGCTACTGGTGGGGAAAGACAGACTCATTCATCCTCCGGTTTGTGCTTCACTGAGACCTGGCTCTGTGGCACGATACCGGACTCTGTGCGCCAGCTTGCTGGCTTCCAGCTTGCTGGCTTCCAGCTTGCTGGCTTCCAGCTGTTCAGAGCGGGTCGCGACACGGAGCTCTCCGGCAAATCGAAGGGTGGAGGAATCTGTTTCTACTCAAACAGTGGCTGGTGTAACGATGTGACAGTGGTTCTGCAGCACTGTTCTCCTGATCTGGAATCTTTTATCATAATCTGTAAACCATTTTACTCCCCCCGTGAGTTCGCTTCATTCATACCGGTCGGTGTTTACATTCCTGCACGGAGGCACAGCGCGCGCTCGACGACCAGATACTGTGTGTGGAGTGGACCACGCCATCCCTCGTGCTGCACTGGGACACTCTGACCAAGTCATGGTCTATCTGATTCCTGCATACAGGCAGAAATTAAAGCTCTGTAAACCTGTGGTGAGGAAATTCAAGCAGTGGACCAGTGAAGCTATGGAGGATCTTCGGGCGTGACCCCCTTCCCCAGTGACGACTCTCTATTCTGGAGAATCATCCACGTCCCCAAAAAACCAAGGATCACAGGACTTGATGACTACAGGCCCGTCGCCCTAACCTCTGTGGTTATGAAGTCTTTTGAGCGCCTTGTCCTGTCCCATCTTAAAACCCTCACTGACCCACTCCTGGACCCCCTGCAGTTCGCCTACGAGCCTAAGAAGGCTCAGCAGAGGATGTACTTCCTGAGGCAGCTGAAGAAATTCAACCTGCCAAAGACAATGATGGAGCACTTCTACACAGCCATCATTGAGTCCATCCTCTGCTCTTCCATCACCGTCTGGTACGCTGCAGACAAGGACGAGGGCAGGTTGCAGCGCATCATTCGCTCTGCCGAGAGGGTGATTGGCTGCAATTTTATATTTCACTTTATTTTATATTTTTCTGTAAATCTTAATGTTTCTACTTTGCACTGTTGATAGTATGCACCTCCCCTCATGTCAAATTCCTTGTATGTTCACCATGGCAATAAACGGTTCTGACTCGGATTCTGATTTATGGATTTTCCTTTTGCGTTATAATTGATGCTAGATGCAGAAACCAGAGTAAGTATCAGTGAATGGTTGTTATTCTGTTGTGTATTTTTCTTTATAAAGTCTAGGTGTCTTTACCAGACAAAGGTAAACTAATAATTACTAATGTTAAGAAAAAGTCTCCAAGTCTCTTCTACTCAGGTATCGATGGCTGTAACACAGGAAGCAACATCCAGGATCTCCTAGACAACAGAGAAGATGTATTCACCCTGGACCAGATGAGAAGGATGGAGGACTACAGGACCAGATGAGAAGGATGGAGGACTACAGGACCAGATGAGAAGGATGGAGGACTACAGGACCAGATGAGAAGGATGGAGGACTACAGGACCAGATGGAGAGCGGCGGTCTCCTTTCTTTCAGTGGGCTGAGTAAGTAATCCCTCACTAAGACTACAGAAGTATCAGTAATAACATTCCATCATTGGAGGCCAGATTCAACAACAATGTAAAGGTCGTATAGTTGAGTTTAAAGTATTCATCTCTTGTGTTTGTGTCTCACAGGGCAGGACTCCTCTGTGCTTTTGGCTCACTCGTGGGGCAGCTGAGAGTGGACGTCATCCAACCCATCATCCCAGGAAGATCCAGACCCACCACAGACCACTGAACCACTCTCAGCACCCCAGAGAGTCAGAGACCCAGTGAGTACGGTGACGTCCTCCCTGCCCCCCCCCCCCCGACACCACCCGCTCCACCCACCAGCCGAGAGGACGAGGAGCGTCCCGTCCCCACCGGCACAGAGGACGTAGTTTGTCTTCGTCTGCTTCTTCTGTGCTGGTGGGTTTGGGAAGCTCCTCACACACACACAGGAAGCCGCCAGCAGCTCTTTGCATTGTAGCACAATAAAAATCAATGTATGACAAACTTTCGAAATATGTCTTTATATTAGAAACAATATCAAAATATTTCTGATAATCTGACTATGTATGACAATTAATATACAATAAATATTGTGCCAATTATAATTTAATATCTTTTTGATTTTCATTTGACTCAAAGGCATTACTGTTAGTACTGTTAAGTATTGATAATCATAATATTACATGTTGATATAAATAAAATGGGGAAAGCTTTAGATTACGGCCCCAACGTGCAGCATAATTCTTCCCAATTTAATTCAAACTAAATCATAAATAATTGAAATCTTTACTGATTGTTAACCAGTACAGAACGTAATGATACATACATGTAGTTGCAAGGGAACAAGATGTGATGTTAATGAATAATAAATTAATGAATTATCATTTTTTATAACACTGCTGTAGTTTATTTCAAAATGATCATATATAATTTACAAACACTGGAGAGGCACAGATGATAACAAAATAAGGAACTACATAGAAAATAACTTCAAGGTACATTTGTGTTTTTACTTTGCAGCAAACGGAGGTAAAAGAGTACTGTCAGGTACATACTGTTGGCCTAAATAGGTCATTGAAAAATTTGAGTCATTGCACAATATCAAAATGAAATTTTGATATGACGAGGTCATCTTGTCATATTACAGTTACTGATAGGTCTGTCGTTCAAATGTTTAAGCAGCCAAAAGAACACATTCCCCATTACTCAAATTCTGAGAGAGCTCAGTGACCAAATTGATAACCTGCAAGTTCAACGTCAATCGTTCTGCTGTCCTCGATGGAGCAATAACGGGGGTTCAGATGGCTCTCCTAGGACCCAAATAAAAAGATGTCCATAACGTTTTCAGTCTAATTAAATATTCCTAATGAGGTTGTGGTGACTAGTCTTCAATGGGTTCCAATGAAATGATCTGCTCGTGTATTTCTTTACTTCAAGGCGTTTTGGCCTCTGGGTGTGCACCACGTCACTGACTGGATCAATCAACCCATCAATCAATTATCTTAACTACGTAATCCCTTGTTATGTCGTTTGTCATGGCTCATCATAAATTCAGGAGGAAGAGCAAAGGGAAGTCAAAGGAACACTGTTGTGCTATCAGGAACACGAATCAATCAAAGCATAGTTGTCAATATCTAAATGCCAATAACAGCATGTGTTGAGGCAATGACAAAGACAAAACTGCAAACAATGGAGAGATGATCAATACGTGGAATTGGAATCTATTGCTGAAGCAATGGTTGGGTCAAAGACTTGATTTTGGATTAGATATTTGGATCTGACTCCTTCGAAGTTAGACCCACAGGACCACAGAATTGGAGACACAAAACAATCTGTCCAGTCAGTGTTTTCTCCTCAGAATTAAATATGGCATCTCAGACATCATCAGTTGTTTTTGCATGCTGCAAAATGCGACCAGACGCAGTACATCCTGGTATTTGTGGCAAACTTTATTTGATATACTATGTATTAGGACATACTAGATATTTTTCTGGCATATTAATAGAATGGAGGTATGGTTATTGGAACACACATACATAAACCTTCACTAAACCACTGAACTGACCAGTGTTTAGTAAAAGAATGCAACACAAATGAGCTTTTATGTTGGTGGTTTGGGAGTTGACCAACAAATCCACTAAAAGAGGAGATGTTGGTTTCCACAACTCTGCACTACTACATGCATGTGGGATAAAATAAACCCAAGTCAGTGTGCAACAAAGTAAAGCACATGACGCTCAAAATGCTGTGTGATAAATTACAGCGAGCATAACATCATTAAAATCTACAATAGTAGCCAGTTTGGCTCTGTGTTCAATAGATCGTTCTGTTATGAGACACTTTGCCATGTACACACGTACCCATTTGAAAACATGACAATTGTACTGTATGACTGAGAATCACACATTTTTATTACACCTTCAAATCGAACAATGGCGCACCTGCTACCATGCTACGAACCTGCTACCATGCCAATGTCATGAGAAATGGGGATTTCCTGGCTGCAGGTGATACAACATGGCACTTACTGGTGCATGCTGCTCTCTGGTGGACCAGTACATACTGTATAACCACTTTACTCAAGAAAGGTAATTTCATGGGAGTTATTTTTATGTAATTCAATCTGAGTCACACACAATTTAACTTGTGATTATGAACTGTTGTTGAGAGGCAAGTAAAAGTTCAGAGTTTCAGGTGATATGTCTCGGCTTCAGGGCTGGTGTTAACATTGAAAATGGGGTCAAGGAGAGTGATATTTATATATATATATATATATATATATATATATATATATATATTAATCCTGATGTTTTATCAGTCTATAATAACTTAAAACTAAATTGTTTTTTTCTGGTGTAGAATGAGAACTTCATATCTAAAGAGGGAGTTGGGCCTGAGAGTTTGCTTTGTTTCTACTGTAGCCCAGAAGGGACAAATCTAACACTGATTCTACAGGTTTCAATCTGTAACCCCCAATTGGACGACGCTCATGCTTACCACTGTTTCTCTCTATCCAGAATGGCATCCTGCACTACTGTGGCTTCCAGGTTCTGGCCCCTCAGATCTTCTGGGCTCCGTCTCACGTTTCCTCAGAGGAGCGCAGCACCATGCTGGAGGGCTGGCGTACCCGACTGCAAGGTGTCCTGGGCGAAAAACCACTTTCCTTCACTCCCATGGACTGCTTTGATGGGGAGAAGGGTTTCCAGCTGAAGCCTGAGGTCCATGAGAAAAATGCCACCGAGGAGTATGGACTGACGGTTGGGACCCATCTGGGAAAGGCAATACCACCCAACAACCAGATGAAAGCTGGAGTCTGAAGACATTGGGGCTTCTGTGTTTCCTTGCATGACAGAAAAATAAAGGCTGACTTGAACTATATTGACGTCTATTACATGAGTTTTTGATGCATATACAATGTCATGGTTCAAATATGAAGGGCAGATTTCTTGTACGGAGTTTTCTTTGCATGTACAAGTGGCAGTCAAGAAATAATGTAAAGGACTCTTGAGTGCCAGTTTTTCTGTCTTGCGAAGTGATTGACTTTCAAAATCTGCTTTTTGTCATTAGGATTTCTGATAAAAGCAGATTTCTGTGTTTGATCACTGGGTTATGATAGATGCCTGGTATGTATTTCAAAAATACATAGTAATACTATAGTAATGTGACCGAGCGTCTTGGGTTCGTGTATAATGGCACTTATCATACAGTAATAACTGGAGTCGGGAGACCAGACATCTTGTATCAGCCCACCGCTACTCTCTTTATTATTGTTTCTCCTTTCGGCCAGAGGCGGGAGTTGCTCCTTTGCTACGGCAACCCTCAAGGGACATATCGTCAACACCAGAACGACAAACATGAGACAGTCTGTTACAGTAATAAGGAAAGTATTGTGAGACGTTAACATTCATCCAAAAGTGGAACTGAAGGCGAGTCTATATTGCACTTTCCTCTCGCGAGGCTTTCATTGTTGAATCCCTTGATATGGAAAGAAAATGTTTTGATCTCAGTTTTTTCCCAACTCGTTTTAATTTACTATATTATTTTGAGAACTATTTCATTGGAGATTTCACAGGTTTCCACCGATCACATGGCTATTTGTTGCATGAACATTAACAGAAAATAAGAATAATCCATCTTGAGATCTGTACGCTATGCCTGATGTTGCATAACTGGTTTTGTACAAGCAGGTTCAGATGTTACGTTAGCTAGCTTGTCAGCTACGAACGTAACTTAACCGATCATTTTAACAAACGTGATGTTATAATGTAGACTATATACTGTATATATATACAGTATTTCGTATATATATATATATATATATATATATATATTTATATATATATATATATATATATATATATATATATATATATATATATGTAGGCTATATATATATAACGTAATATATATATTCTCTCTCTCCAGCAGAGAGGGGTTGTGTAATGTTTACAACTCATAGCTGTACTGAATGGTAATAGAGCACTGAAAGATAAAATAAAAATAACTCTAGTATAAATACAATTAAAATATATTATATAAGAGAAAATAATTCAAATTTCTCTCTTTCTGTCTTGCAGCCGCGTGTCCCTAAATGCCATGGAAACGGACCCGACCGAGGTTACTTAAGGCCGTTCAGAACTTTCTGATCCTCACTCTGCACTTGGACCTGAACACGAGCGGAACACTTCTTGAGCGACAACCTCTTGAGCTGAACACCTCTTGGACATCCATACCGTGGAGAGCCGACTCTTTGAGTTTTTAAACTTCTGGAGGAAAGCTACTTGATACGAATCTTTTGGAGAACTGAACTACTGGATCGCTACTATCGTGGACAACAGGAGAGCCGGATAAAGACGCTAGGTCGCCTGCCGATCGAGGAGCCGAGGAGGAGCACCTGCTGAGGAGAGCGGGCTGTGATTTGGACGATAAGTGTGCAGGTAAGACAACTTTTAGATTTATTTTAGGTTTTTTCAGTTTGATACATCTCCTTAAATCCTTAAAAGTGTTCTCAGTTTAGAAATCAGTGAAACTTTTTGAGTTTAAAGGTGAACAGCTCACACTATATTATCAGGCCTGTTGGAAAAACACCGATTTGGTGGAAACAGACACTCAGTCGATCGTCTGTAAAATGATTATTTGAGTGGCAGAATGTCTTAAAAATGGCGGAACGTCTGTTGAATGTGTTCACAATTAGTGTAGAGGTTTAAAAACACTCTTATTGTGGTTTTAAGGCATCGTATCTTCCTTTTTTTTAAATTAGAATTTATATTTCTGAAAATGGAACGTTTTCAAAAAATGCTAAATATAGGCTTACGTTGTGCACGTGGGTTTGTTTTGACTGTTGAAATTTGAGTTATTGTAGAAAAAACATCTGCTCCTTTTACTTTATAATATGACATCAACTATTTCTTTAACATAGAGATGCGCTTGGCTCGTTGTTGTGGTATTTTGTTTACGAGGGACAAGCGAGCGATCTGTTAAGTAACTGTACGGGACTGCATGTGCGCGTGCACCATCTCCTCCACGCGCTTTGATATGCAACTCATAAACTGGGAGAATAATGAGTTATAAACTAAAGAGGGTACTGTGGTCATGTTGGATTAATGTAGCCATGTTTCACTGCGTCATGACGCACGTAGCTCAATGCATATTAAACACGTTCACGCTGTTTACTGCAAACCATTGATCGTTTTGTCCACACAGACATTGAAGTCCTTACAATTGTTTGGTGCAGAATAACTAACTGTTAACTGAACTAACAGAGGCAGAGCTGCACTATGTTTGATATTGTTGTTAAAATATTAAAAGGCACAGCCTCTTGTGTGTTGGTGACTTGGTGACACGTGTAGTGCGGTCATCATTTTTTCAAATTTAATCTTTGATTATTCTTCAATGTAATCCAGAAATATTTCATGTTATGAGAAATCCTTACAGTTTTAATTTTTCCCTCTCAGCTGGTGTGAACTGCATCATGGAGCGTCCTGCACAAGAGGGCTACAGGATCGTCCCGTACTCTCTCGACGACGGAGCAGGTGAAGTATGTGTTGAATATGTTTATTATGTAAACGGTGAGTATGAGGTCAGGCTCGACGTTTTGGTCCCAGCTAAGGAGGAGGACAAGGAGGAAGACGTCTTGTCCGACTGCGAGTCCTTAGATTCCGGCTATGACTCCACGTTCGAGGATACAGAGGAGGAGGAGGAGGACGAGGAGGAGGAGGACGAGGAGGAGGAGGAGGACGACGAGGAGGAGGACGACGAGGAGGAGGACGACGAGGAGGAGGACGAGGAAGAAGAAGAAGAGGAAGATGACCCTCTCACCCAGCGCTTACCACCTAGGAGTTTCTGGCAGGGGTTCTACCGCGTGACGACTCCTTCTCCCTTTCCCGCTGGCCATCTTCTCTCCCTCCCTTTTGGTGTGGAACGTCCTGAAGAGGCTCCGCCCCTGGTCCCCCAGAGGTCAGAAGAGTCCACCAAGAGGAGCAGGGAAGAGGACTGCACGGAGCAGGTAGGTGTGAAGAGGCAGAGGACCGGTGACGTTTTGGTCCCAGCTGACCAGGAGGAGGAAGAAGATGAAGATGACCCTCTCACCCAGCGCTTACCACCTAGGAGTTTCTGGCAGGGGTTCTACCGCGTGACGACTACTTCTCCCTTTCCCGTTGGCCATCCTCTCTCCCTCCCTTTTGGTGTGGAACGTCCTGAAGAGGCTCCGCCCCTGGTCCCCCAGAGGTCAGAAGAGTCCACCAAGAGGAGCAGGGAAGAGGACTGCACGGAGCAGGTAGGTGTGAAGAGGCAGAGGACCGGTGACGTTTTGGTCCCAGCTGACCAGGAGGAGGACGAGGAGGAAGAGGACGAGGAGGAAGAGGAAGAGGACGAGGAGGAAGAGGACGAGGAGGAAGAGGACGAGGAGGAAGACGTCGGGTCCGACTGGGAGAGCTTAGGTTCCGGGTATGACTCCATGATCGAGGATACAGAGGAGGAGGAGGAGGAGGACGACGAGGAGGAGGACGACGAGGAGGAGGACGATGAGGAGGAGGACGAGGAAGAAGAAGAAGAGGAAGATGACCCTCTCACCCAGCGCTTACCACCTAGGAGTTTCTGGCAGGGGTTCTACCGCGTGACGACTCCTTCTCCCTTTCCCGCTGGCCATCCTCTCTCCCTCCCTTTTGGTGTGGAACGTCCTGAAGAGGCTCCGCCCCTGGTCCCCCAGAGGTCAGAAGAGTCCACCAAGAGGAGCAGGGAAGAGGACTGCACGGAGCAGGTAAGTGTGAAGAGGCAGAGGACCGGTGACGTTTTGGTCCCAGCTGACCAGGAGGAGGACGAGGACGAGGAGGAAGAGGACAAGGAGGAAGAGGACGAGGAGGAAGAGGACGAGGAGGAAGACGTCGGGTCCGACTGGGAGAGCTTAGGATCCGGGTCTGACTCTACAGAGGACGAAGAAGACGAAGATGAAGATGACCCTCTCACCCAGCGGTTGCCACCTAGGAGTTTCTGGCAGGGGTTCTACCGCGTGACGACTACTTCTCCCTTTCCTGCTGGCCATCCTCTCTCCCTCCCTTTTGGTGTGGAACGTCCTGAAGAGGCTCCGCCCCTGGTCCCCCAGCGGTCAGAAGAGTCCACCAAGAGGAGCAGGGAAGAGGACTTCACGGAGCAGGTAGGTGTGAAGAGGCAGAGGACCGGTGAGGACGACCACGAGGACGCAGCGCCCTCCACTTCAGGCCTCTGATCCTCCAAGAGGAGGACCAGAGGAGAGGACTGCAGGTGGTCTCCACCCTCCACTGCAGGCCTCAGCTTCCTCACACACACAGAGGATACTGGCAGTCGGCTGAAGACAGCGACTCTGATTGAGACAGACAGCCTGTTTGCTGCAGGATTGTAAAACCTTTGTGTCTGGTAGGACTGATAAAGCACCAGACAGCCTTCCCTCGCGTCTGGCGGGGTTGACGATAGGTAGCATCCTGCAGCAGAGCTTTTAAATATCGCTTCTTTATACATCAAGATTGCGCTGCGGACGGCTGCCTCGACGTGTTGGTGTGCATTGTTTTGTTTTTGTCGTTAATTCAGTTTTATGCTGCGATACGCAGAGCTCTTTCACCAGAGATGAGCTCACAAACATCAGGGGAACAACTCCAGCGGACGTACTTCCAACTTTTTAGTTAACTTCTGTGGAATTACTGGACATTCTCGTCGAAGGTGCTCTCACCTTAACTCATGCAGTGAAGCGCCGTAGGAGAGGCAAACGGGCTGGCGCGCTCGTGCGTCTTCGCACAGGTGGATTTCGCACACCGCTGCCGGGCATATTTCTCTCCAACGTCCGCTCACTGAGCAACAAACTGGACGAACTTCAGCTACTGGTGGGGAAAGACAGACTCATTCATCCTCCGGTTTGTGCTTCACTGAGACCTGGCTCTGTGGCACGATACCGGACTCTGTGCGCCAGCTTGCTGGCTTCCAGCTTGCTGGCTTCCAGCTGTTCAGAGCGGGTCGCGACACGGAGCTCTCCGGCAAATCGAAGGGTGGAGGAATCTGTTTCTACTCAAACAGTGGCTGGTGTAACGATGTGACAGTGGTTCTGCAGGACTGTTCTCCTGATCTGGAATCTTTTATCATAATCTGTAAACCATTTTACTCCCCCCGTGAGTTCGCTTCATTCATACCGGTCGGTGTTTACATTCCTGCACGGAGGCACAGCGCGCGCTCGACGACCAGATACTGTGTGTGGAGTGGACCACGCCATCCCTCGTGCTGCACTGGGACACTCTGACCAAGTCATGGTCTATCTGATTCCTGCATACAGGCAGAAATTAAAGCTCTGTAAACCTGTGGTGAGGAAATTCAAGCAGTGGACCAGTGAAGCTATGGAGGATCTTCGGGCGTGACCCCCTTCCCCAGTGACGACTCTCTATTCTGGAGAATCATCCACGTCCCCAAAAAACCAAGGATCACAGGACTTGATGACTACAGGCCCGTCGCCCTAACCTCTGTGGTTATGAAGTCTTTTGAGCGCCTTGTCCTGTCCCATCTTAAAACCCTCACTGACCCACTCCTGGACCCCCTGCAGTTCGCCTACGAGCCTAAGAAGGCTCAGCAGAGGATGTACTTCCTGAGGCAGCTGAAGAAATTCAACCTGCCAAAGACAATGATGGAGCACTTCTACACAGCCATCATTGAGTCCATCCTCTGCTCTTCCATCACCGTCTGGTACGCTGCAGACAAGGACGAGGGCAGGTTGCAGCGCATCATTCGCTCTGCCGAGAGGGTGATTGGCTGCAATTTTATATTTCACTTTATTTTATATTTTTCTGTAAATCTTAATGTTTCTACTTTGCACTGTTGATAGTATGCACCTCCCCTCATGTCAAATTCCTTGTATGTTCACCATGGCAATAAACGGTTCTGACTCGGATTCTGATTTATGGATTTTCCTTTTGCGTTATAATTGATGCTAGATGCAGAAACCAGAGTAAGTATCAGTGAATGGTTGTTATTCTGTTGTGTATTTTTCTTTATAAAGTCTAGGTGTCTTTACCAGACAAAGGTAAACTAATAATTACTAATGTTAAGAAAAAGTCTCCAAGTCTCTTCTACTCAGGTATCGATGGCTGTAACACAGGAAGCAACATCCAGGATCTCCTAGACAACAGAGAAGATGTATTCACCCTGGACCAGATGAGAAGGATGGAGGACTACAGGACCAGATGAGAAGGATGGAGGACTACAGGACCAGATGAGAAGGATGGAGGACTACAGGACCAGATGAGAAGGATGGAGGACTACAGGACCAGATGGAGAGCGGCGGTCTCCTTTCTTTCAGTGGGCTGAGTAAGTAATCCCTCACTAAGACTACAGAAGTATCAGTAATAACATTCCATCATTGGAGGCCAGATTCAACAACAATGTAAAGGTCGTATAGTTGAGTTTAAAGTATTCATCTCTTGTGTTTGTGTCTCACAGGGCAGGACTCCTCTGTGCTTTTGGCTCACTCGTGGGGCAGCTGAGAGTGGACGTCATCCAACCCATCATCCCAGGAAGATC
Organism: Anarhichas minor; assembly: GCF_050575085.1. Lineage (NCBI taxonomy): Eukaryota > Metazoa > Chordata > Actinopteri > Perciformes > Anarhichadidae > Anarhichas > Anarhichas minor. The sequence continues at coordinate 5,171,640 of NW_027466450.1, forward strand.
CAGACCCACCACAGACCACTGAACCACTCTCAGCACCCCAGAGAGTCAGAGACCCAGTGAGTACGGTGACGTCCTCCCTGCCCCCCCCCCCCCCGACACCACCCGCTCCACCCACCAGCCGAGAGGACGAGGAGCGTCCCGTCCCCACCGGCACAGAGGACGTAGTTTGTCTTCGTCTGCTTCTTCTGTGCTGGTGGGTTTGGGAAGCTCCTCACACACACACAGGAAGCCGCCAGCAGCTCTTTGCATTGTAGCACAATAAAAATCAATGTATGACAAACTTTCGAAATATGTCTTTATATTAGAAACAATATCAAAATATTTCTGATAATCTGACTATGTATGACAATTAATATACAATAAATATTGTGCCAATTATAATTTAATATCTTTTTGATTTTCATTTGACTCAAAGGCATTACTGTTAGTACTGTTAAGTATTGATAATCATAATATTACATGTTGATATAAATAAAATGGGGAAAGCTTTAGATTACGGCCCCAACGTGCAGCATAATTCTTCCCAATTTAATTCAAACTAAATCATAAATAATTGAAATCTTTACTGATTGTTAACCAGTACAGAACGTAATGATACATACATGTAGTTGCAAGGGAACAAGATGTGATGTTAATGAATAATAAATTAATGAATTATCATTTTTTATAACACTGCTGTAGTTTATTTCAAAATGATCATATATAATTTACAAACACTGGAGAGGCACAGATGATAACAAAATAAGGAACTACATAGAAAATAACTTCAAGGTACATTTGTGTTTTTACTTTGCAGCAAACGGAGGTAAAAGAGTACTGTCAGGTACATACTGTTGGCCTAAATAGGTCATTGAAAAATTTGAGTCATTGCACAATATCAAAATGAAATTATGATATGACGAGGTCATCTTGTCATATTACAGTTACTGATAGGTCTGTCGTTCAAATGTTTAAGCAGCCAAAAGAACACATTCCCCATTACTCAAATTCTGAGAGAGCTCAGTGACCAAATTGATAACCTGCAAGTTCAACGTCAATCGTTCTGCTGTCCTCGATGGAGCAATAACGGGGGTTCAGATGGCTCTCCTAGGACCCAAATAAAAAGATGTCCATAACGTTTTCAGTCTAATTAAATATTCCTAATGAGGTTGTGGTGACTAGTCTTCAATGGGTTCCAATGAAATGATCTGCTCGTGTATTTCTTTACTTCAAGGCGTTTTGGCCTCTGGGTGTGCACCACGTCACTGACTGGATCAATCAACCCATCAATCAATTATCTTAACTACGTAATCCCTTGTTATGTCGTTTGTCATGGCTCATCATAAATTCAGGAGGAAGAGCAAAGGGAAGTCAAAGGAACACTGTTGTGCTATCAGGAACACGAATCAATCAAAGCATAGTTGTCAATATCTAAATGCCAATAACAGCATGTGTTGAGGCAATGACAAAGACAAAACTGCAAACAATGGAGAGATGATTAATACGTGGAATTGGAATCTATTGCTGAAGCAATGGTTGGGTCAAAGACTTGATTTTGGATTAGATATTTGGATCTGACTCCTTCGAAGTTAGACCCACAGGACCACAGAATTGGAGACACAAAACAATCTGTCCAGTCAGTGTTTTCTCCTCAGAATTAAATATGGCATCTCAGACATCATCAGTTGTTTTTGCATGCTGCAAAATGCAACCAGACCCAGTACATCCTGGTATTTGTGGCAAACTGTATTTGATATACTATGTATTAGGACATACTAGATATTTTTCTGGCATATTAATAGAATGGAGGTATGGTTATTGGAACACACATACATAAACCTTCACTAAACCACTGAACTGATCAGTGTTTAGTAAAAGAATGCAACACAAATGAGCTTTTATGTTGGTGGTTTGGGAGTTGACCAACAAATCCACTAAAAGAGGAGATGTTGGTTTCCACAACTCTGCACTACTACATGCATGTGGGATAAAATAAACCCAAGTCAGTGTGCAACAAAGTAAAGCACATGACGCTCAAAATGCTGTGTGATAAATTACAGCGAGCATAACATCATTAAAATCTACAATAGTAGCCAGTTTGGCTCTGTGTTCAATAGATCGTTCTGTTATGAGACACTTTGCCATGTACACACGTACCCATTTGAAAACATGGCAATTGTACTGTATGACTGAGAATCACACATTTTTATTACACCTTCAAATCGAACAATGGCGCACCTGCTACCATGCTACGAACCTGCTACCATGCCAATGTCATGAGAAATGGGGATTTCCTGGCTGCAGGTGATACAACATGGCACTTACTGGTGCATGCTGCTCTCTGGTGGACCAGTACATACTGTATAACCACTTTACTCAAGAAAGGTAATTTCATGGGAGTTATTTTTATGTAATTCAATCTGAGTCACACACAATTTAACTTGTGATTATGAACTGTTGTTGAGAGGCAAGTAAAAGTTCAGAGTTTCAGGTGATATGTCTCGGCTTCAGGGCTGGTGTTAACATTGAAAATGGGTTCAAGGAGAGTGATATTTTCTTAAAGACATTGACAAACCTACGCTCCGTCTCTTTCTGGGCAGGCTGAAATGGGGAAAACACACATTGCCTTGAAGTAGAAGATGTAGGTCTAAGAGTATTATTGTAAGTTTATCCTGTGTTTAAACAGGCAAAATCTGTAGCTGGTTTCACTGATGAAAACCTCCATATTTCTTGGCTTTTAGTGGTTCATAAATTCCACTCCCCATTTAAAAATGCTGTCCAGGGTCAGTAAAAGATATGTTGCTGTGTTGATGAGAGTTCTGAGAGATGCCAGGTGATTGGTTAATGACCTTGATTGCTGATTGACAGCACCTGTGAGGAGGCTGTGTGTTGAGTCTTGTGGTGTATAAAACAGCATCTTGGCTGTTGTTGTAGACTGACCTGCTCTCTCATTCAACACAGCAGCTATCTGTAAAGTTGCAGCTGACATCTGTATTCAGAATGGGTGAGTTATCAACTATGTGTTCTTGTATTTGCTGAGGGATTTGGCAGTATGTGTCATGTTCTGAGTAATGTTGGATCTCATGAACTGTAATGTTTCACTGGTGAGATTTCTGATCTGATGTGTGCTCATTTCCAATCTCTAATCTTTGGTTTAGCCGCGAAGAAAGTGTTTATCGTGTATGCCCACCAGAGCACTGGCTCGTTCAACGCTGCAGCCAAAGATGCTGCTGTGGAAGTTTTAGCAGGTCAGGGCTGCACAGTGGAAGGATCGGACCTGTACGCCATGAAGTTTAAAGCCACTGCTACTGCTGAGGACATCATCGGTATATCAATATCTCCCTGGCATTAGAAGAAGTTTAGCTGTTAATTGAACTTCGGAATTAAATGAAATAATTTGTCTCGGCAGGAGAAGTCAAGAATGCCGATCACTTCCGTTATGCAGAGGAGACCAAACTGGCATGGGAGGAAGGAAGACTGTGTGCTGAAATCACTGAGGAACAACGCAAACTCACTGAGGCGGACCTCATCATCTTTCAGGTAGAGGCTTGGTGACAGTAATGCTTGTTTGTTAAGCTGCTCTTAGCTCAAAGCTAACACTTTGCGTTACTTCTCAGTTCCCCATGTACTGGTTCACTGTTCCTGCCATCATGAAGGGCTGGATCGACCGGGTGCTCACACTGGGCTATGCCTACTCTCAAGAAAAGAGATACAGCCAGGGAATCTTCAAGGTAAAGGCTCAAATCAAGCGGTTTGCATTACTAGTCTGAAACTGTTCAATCATTTACTTTTCTAACTTGCTTTCTTTCTGCACAGGAGAAGAAAGCAATGCTGTCCTTCACCACTGGGTCTCATGAGTCCATGTTTAGTGCAGATGGTATTAATGGAGACATGAATGTCACACTGTGGCCACTACAGGTACTGTTTTGGCTAGTGTAGAATGAGACCTTCATATCTAAAGAGGGAGTTGGGCCTTGGTTTGCTTTGTTTCTACTGTAGCCCAGAAGGGACAAATCTAACACTGATTCTACATGTTGCAATTTGTAACCTTACTGATGACTACCCCTAAATCAACCCTTTGTTGTTCCTTTTTTTTTTTTTTTTTTTGTATATAAAAAAATAAATGAGCTGTTAAACATAACATTTTACGTTAAACACTTTCTCTCTATCCAGAATGGCATCCTGCACTACTGTGGCTTCCAGGTTCTGGCCCCTCAGATCTTCTGGGCTCCGTCTCACGTTTCCTCAGAGGAGCGCAGCACCATGCTGGAGGGCTGGCGTACCCGACTGCAAGGTGTCCTGGGTGAAAAACCACTTTCCTTCACTCCCATGGACTGCTTTGATGGGGAGAAGGGTTTCCAGCTGAAGCCTGAGGTCCATGAGAAAAATGCCACCGAGGAGTATGGACTGACGGTTGGGACCCATCTGGGAAAGGCAATACCACCCAACAACCAGATGAAAGCTGGAGTCTGAAGACATTGGGGCTTCTGTGTTTCCTTGCATGACAGAAAAATAAAGGCTGACTTGAATTATATTGACTTCTATTGCATGACTTTTTGATGCATATACAATGTCATGGTTCAAATATGAAGGGCAGGGTTCTTGTACTGGGTTTTCTTTGCATGTAAAAGTGGCAGTCAAGAAATAATGTAAAGGACTCTTTAGTGCCAGTTTTTCCGCCTTGCAAAGTGATAAAAATTTGCCTGTCTTTAGAATTTCTGATGAAAGCAGATTTCTGCTTTTTCACTGGGTTATGATAGTTGCCTGGTATGTATTTCAAAAACTCTTCGCGGTCTCTGCAAGATCTTCCTCCAGCTGATGAACAACTTGACTGACTTTTAATTTGTAACCCGTCAGGCAGCAGTGCTGAGAGTGCGCCAGAAGTATCGCAGTAAATCCCGGTGCTCTGTTTACTTTTGGTCATTCGCGTGATTCGATCGGTGACATTAAGCTGTTAAAGGCTGCAGTTTGCATGCTTTACAACGATTCTGCTCTGCCAATAAACGGCCACAATTCATGACTCGCCATCTGGATAGCTATTACTCACTTTGCCCCTCAAGCTCTGGCAGATATACAAAAACTGTGATGAAACAAACATCAATCTCTTTACGGGAAAAGATACTGGGCACCGTTAACCTCTAGTAGGAAAATGGATTGACTTTCAAAAGGCTCCTCGGCACAGATGCCAAAAAGGCACTTGTCATGCGTCCCATCGCCACCTTGCCTCTTTTCAGTGACTTATTTCAGGTCAACCAAATGCTGCACCTCAAGTTCAGTATTCTGTCCATGCTGAAGATGCAGAGAACCATTCTCACAGGTATTATGCAAGAAACTATAGGATGCTGTACAAACTTTTGGAAAAGAACCATCTCAGGAAACCTGTTATGCTCATATCTGTTCTGCCTACAATATTTGAATGTATTTTGATATAGGTCTTTGGCATCTTAAGTCTGCATAAAGCAGCTGCTTGAACAAAATAAACAATGAAAATGCAAACTGGATCAGATGTGGTATCCTTACTCAACTTAGATTCTTAGTATGAAAGGACTCTGCAGATGAGGAACAAAAAAGACAAGAATGGGATATCCCTACTTTTGAATGAGCCCAGTCTTTTTCCATCAAAAAATGTTGACAAGAGTCACAACGGACACCCTGGCATAGGGGCCTCTTGACCCGTTAGGCCCCTGGTAGGCCATTGGAAATCCCTCTGTGGACATGTTAGTGTTGTCCTTGTCAATGTTACGATAAACAATGTATTATTTGACTTACGTAGCATCTGCATACTGTTGCAACATATCCTAAGGTGCAGTAAATATAAGCATTCTGTTTAAAATTTGTCCACATATATAAAGGATCAAATAATTGTATTTTCTCACATTGGCCATGAGATGGCACTGTAGGCTACATTTTCAAGTCATTACCCAGCATTTATCATAATTATAAACAAGCTAAAAGCCACTATCTATATGTGCCTTTTTAATGTCCCTATGTACTCCATAGCTGCAATTGTTGTGGTTTTGTGTGAAGGAGCTGCTAAAGGTGGGCTGCAGATGTTCTGTCAAACCTTTAGTAGCACACACCAAATATCTGACACACAAACAGAAAGTTTGAAACATACTTGGGAATACTTCATGCAATGTTGCGACAAATAACTCTGGGATCATGTTGCTCTATAGATCGCAAACCATGAAAACAAACCTCATGGCAAAATGACATAATCCCTTCCCGTCACAACAGAGAGAATACGGCCGGATGTTCAATATTAAACTCAACTAGTGTGGTGATGGTAAAACAAAAAATAGAGAAGCCACAGAGACAAAATGAGAAGGCCTCTTAAAAATCCAGAATGCTTCAACATGTTATGTTTGAAAAAATGCCTCTATTGATGTGGCAAACACCTACCAACCCTTGAACCTAAATTTCAATAAGACAGAAAAATGAGAGACAATGGGAAGAAAGCCAGCTGACAATGAGTATCCATATGTCTCACTCATGCGGCATGCTTGCACGCATGGACGCTATATGCTAATAGGTAGCAGTTGTCCATTAACCCCTCATCCTCAAAGTGGCTGAAACTCAGGGCTGATTTTGGTCCCAGATGTGTGCCAGCTCATGCCTTTGATGTCCATCGCCGAGTCTTTTTTTTTTTTTACAGGGCAACATTGATGAGTGCGCTCCACCGCAGGCAACTTTTTCTTTAGAGAAAAGTAATGTTAAGGATAACAGAGCTGGAAACAGTAGAGTGAGAGGATCACTGAGCCACATCTGCTTCATGTGGTTCGAAGACATCAGGACTGGCACACAATTTTTAAACATCTTAAACATAGACAGACAAAGGTAGACATGCACACTCTTAAATATCCACACGGTTACTGTGTAAAAGACACAGAAACAAAGACATTAACAAACCTACGCTCCGTCTCTTTCTGGCTAGGCTGAAATGGGGAAAACACACACTGCCATAGAAGATGTAGGTCTAAGAGTATTATTGTAAGTTTATCCTGTGTTTAAACAGGCAAAATCTGTAGCTGGTTTCACTGATGAAAACCTCCATATTTCTTGGCTTTTAGTGGTTCATAAATTCCACTCCCCATTTAAAAATGCTGTCCAGGGTCAGTAAAAGATATGTTGCTGTGTTGATGAGAGTTCTGAGAGATGCCAGGTGATTGGTTATTGATCTTGATTGCTGATTGACAGCACCTGTGAGGAGGCTGTGTGTTGAGTCTTGTGGTGTATAAAATAGCATCTTGGCTGTTGTTCTAGACTGACCTGCTCTCTCATTCAACACAGCAGCTATCTGTAAAGTTGCAGCTGACATCTGTATTCAGAATGGGTGAGTTATCAACTATGTGTTCTTGTATTTGCTGAGGGATTTGGCAGTATGTGTCATGTTCTGAGTAATGTTGGATCTCATGAACTGTAATGTTTCAGTGGTGAGATTTCTGATCTGATGTGTGCTCATTTCCAATCTCTAATCTTTGGTTTAGCCGCGAAGAAAGTGTTTATCGTGTATGCCCACCAGAGCACTGGCTCGTTCAACGCTGCAGCCAAAGATGCTGCTGTGGAAGTTTTAGCAGGTCAGGGCTGCACAGTGGAAGGATCGGACCTGTACGCCATGAAGTTTAAAGCCACTGCTACTGCTGAGGACATCATCGGTATATCAATATCTCCCTGGCATTAGAAGAAGTTTAGCTTTATATTGAACTTCGGAATTAAATGAAATAATTTGTCTCGGCAGGAGAAGTCAAGAATGCCGATCACTTCCGTTATGCAGAGGAGACCAAACTGGCATGGGAGGAAGGAAGACTGTGTGCTGAAATCACTGAGGAACAACGCAAACTCACTGAGGCGGACCTCATCATCTTTCAGGTAGAGGCTTGGTGACAGTAATGTTTGTTAAGCTGCTCTTAGCTCAAAGCTAACACTTTGCCTTACTTCTCAGTTCCCCATGTACTGGTTCACTGTTCCTGCCATCATGAAGGGCTGGATCGACCGGGTGCTCACACTGGGCTATGCCTACTCTCAAGAAAAGAGATACAGCCAGGGAATCTTCAAGGTAAAGGCTCAAATCAAGCGGTTTGCATTACTAGTCTGAAACTGTTCCATCATTTACTTTTCTAACTTGCTTTCTTTCTGCACAGGAGAAGAAAGCAATGCTGTCCTTCACCACTGGGTCTCATGAGTCCATGTTTAGTGCAGATGGTATTAATGGAGACATGAATGTCACACTGTGGCCACTACAGGTACTGAATCAGAATATTGCTTCAAATCTGCATTAAAGATCCAGAGTGTAGGATTTGAGTTTAATGGCATGGAATATATATATTAATCCTGTTCTCCCCCCCCGTCTATAATAACTTCAAACTAAATTGTTTTGGCTAGTGTAGAATACAGAACACAGATTCTAGAGGTTACAATCAGTAACCTTACTGATAGCTACCACTAAATCAACCAGATTGTCCATTTTTATATATAGATGAGCTGTTAAACATAACATTTTACCTTAAACACTGTTTCTCGCTATCCAGAATGGCATCCTGCACTACTGTGGCTTCCAGGTTCTGGCCCCTCAGATCTTCTGGGCACCGTCTCACGTTTCCTCAGAGGAGCGCAGCAGCATGCTGGAGGGCTGGCGTACCCGACTGCAAGGTGTCCTGGGCGAAAAACCACTTTCCTTCACTCCCATGGACTGCTTTGATGGGGAGAAGGGTTTCCAGCTGAAGCCTGAGGTCCATGAGAAAAATGCCACCGAGGAGTATGGACTGACGGTTGGGACCCATCTGGGAAAGGCAATACCACCCAACAACCAGATGAAAGCTGGAGTCTGAAGACATTGGTGCTTCTGTGTTTCCTTGCATGACAGAAAAATAAAGGCTGACTTGAATTATATTGATTTCTATTACATGAGTTTTTGATGAATATACACTGTCATGGTTCAAATATGAAGGGCACATTTCGTGTACTGGGTTTTCTTTGCATGTACAAGTGGCAGAGTCAATGTGGCAGGACTCTTTAGTGCCAGTTTTTCCGTCTTGCAAAGTGATTCACCACTCAGTTGTCAGCTTTAATGGTGATGCAATAAATGTTACTCTGGCAACCAGAAGTGTTTATGGGCCATTTTCTCAACAAATGGTAATTGGGCCATCAAGCTCCTGCTGGGATCTCTTAAGCACAGTATCTTTAGTCAATTAAACAAATTAAAATTTTTGTTCTTAACCTTTTTACAATCTAGTGTCGACCTTATATCTTATTGGGCACAAGATTATGATTTCAGTTGTGTACCAGCTCTTGACCTCATGTTGCCTCAATCAAATCCTCTACTTGTAAAAACTTAAACCAATCACACTATACTTTTTAGTTGTGTGACAATTCTGCATTTAAATCTTTTATAGTACCTGGTTGCTCTCTTGATGGGCCTCTGGGGAGAAACGCGCTGCTTCTTTCCCCTCTGACTTCTTTGATGGGAACAAGTTTCCAGCTGAAGTTCATATGAAACGTGGTTAAAATTATTTTTCCTGACGGTGGGAACCCACCTGGGGAAACCTCTCCAACCAAAAAGCCAGATCAAAGCTAGAGGGTAGTGATGAACACTATTAGTTCTGCACATGCAACAAAGCTTAATGTCTTGCCGATTCCTGTGGAAAGTTTGATTTGAATGTTTGGGTGTGCTAAGTTGTGTGCACTTTTGTTTTGGACTGCTTATTTTGAATCAATCATCTCGGATACCGTCTGGTTGAAGCTGAAGTGCTCTGTACCTTGTATACAGACATGCTGACGACAAGAGTCTGCTTGCAAACAGGTTTGAGCTCTACACAGCAAGACAAGTGGCCGAGCACTTTTCCCAGAGAAGCAGCTTTTGTTTGGGCATGGAGGAAATGAGATCGGGGAGGGGAGGGGGAACACACTTAAGGAAATGGCCTTGCACTCTGATGTCCAGACCACAGCCTGTGACATGTAGAAACTCAGCATTGTGCATATTGCACAGCTGAGGTTTCATAAGGTCACTATATTTGTTTGTGTTCAGTTGGGTCCCGTTTCATAATCACCTGTCCCTGCAGTTGAACCATGTTAAGATCTTTTCCTTATTTTGCTGTCAAAAAGCAGAACAGATTCTGTGATCTTGAGTTAGCCAGTAACCAAAGTAAGACATTTAATATTGTGCTGAGCCCTTTCAGCTGAACACTCTGGTCCCACATGAGAGAAGTCCTAGATGACAGCGCGGTTAAATCAAGCTTTCAAGTGTGAAGTGTTTGAAACGTATGACTCAAGATGCAGCAATCAGCTTCGCCCTTATAATTAAAACACAAACTCTGCATCTGTAGATCTACACAGAAAAACAAATCCCTTTTATTGTCAGTATGACGTGTTTGGAGTTTGCTTTATATATGCATCATTGACCCAGACAGAAAACCATAGTTTGTGTTTGTATTGCTGGGTTTTGGGGCATTGAGTGTTTATGTATGTAAGGCTTTTACCACAGTCTCTGATCTGCTGTCCATCCGGCTTTGCCATTGTCCATCCCAGTTCTCCCACCCTGGCTGCAGAGAAGGCCATTTTTGTCCGGTTCAATGGGAGGAAGTGGGCACCGTTTTAAACCAGATACGGAACAGAGTCACCGGAAAAGCAGTCCTGCTACACTGAAAGCTACACACGTTCATTCAGATGAAAAAATAGTAATGTAATTCAGCCTAAGCCTTCAGGTTGAGTGGACCTGGATATTTGTATTAACAATCTTTAATCTTAATCCAACTTTAAAGATGAGTTGCTCCAAGACAAAAAGCACCTTTAGATGAGAATATCTATACTATGTCTGTAAGCTTAGTTTAGGACAAAAACTGGAAACGGGGAAAAACTAGCCTGCTCTAAAAATATCTAAGCCAAT